>NC_080687.1:40339946-40964946 GCF_030445035.2 Dasypus novemcinctus
AGTACCGGTTACTCAAAAGTTCACAGAGCATTCTAGATAACCTAACACAAGGACTGAACTTGTTAGAATAAAATATCAATCTGAACATGCACTTATATAGCACCTCCAAATGGTGGGGAAAAAAACATACTTAAAATTTTTTTTAATGGCTGCATTTGTGGATCCCTGAGAGATTCTTCTTCATTGTGGGATTATTTCAAGAAAAACACTATATGAAACTCCAACGAGGTGGCGGGGGGCGGGGGGGAGGGGACCCTCTAAGACAGAAAATATGGAAATTCCTTGAGTATTTGTGCACTTGAATTAGAGGTTGCTACCAAAGGAATTTAATAAAAAATTTTCAAGTAAAGAGCAAATGAAATGAAAGGCTGTCAAAAAGTCAAAATCAGTTTACATTGATATTGGACAATGCAAGTAGCAGAATTTGGCTAGCAGTTCTCAGGGGATGTGAAACAGTGAAGCTATAAATCCTTGGTAATACGTAGGTCTCATTTAATCTGAATCACCCTGGATTTTGTAAGTCAACTGTGCAGCTGCCAGTTGGTGAGCCAGCACCTAAGTAACCCATAGGCAGCAAATCAAGCTGGTTACAGAACATCGTGTGAGGTGGTTTGAAGAGGATATAAGATGCTTTGCAACAAGCTCTTCACAATTTAGAAAGGAAATAATCCATGGCTATAAAAGGAAGCAATGAGAAGATTCTGACTTATGAAAATTTTAAGTTCTTAACATTTAAATTTTTTAAAAAGTTAAAACAAACCAACTTTCTGGTAAATAGGAAAAGTTACCACTTAGAAAAATTTCATCAAATTTTCACAAATTCCTCAAACTCAAAATAAGAAATTTCTCTTAGGCACTGCTTGTCTCCTTTACTTTTAGTTATATGTGCTAAACTCTGTTAATGCAGCTCTACTAATGAAATTTTTAAAAAAGGGTATTGCTATCTTGGATTACAATTCTGTAAGATGTTGGGTCAGGGGCTGCCCCTGCTGTTTCCTTCACTGTTAATGGGTGTTATGTCTCCAAAACAGTGTTTCTCCAACTGGAGTCCTCAGATCCCCAGACATGTGTCCTTGGAAGGCTGGGAGCATGTTGTGACAATTTTATAGTTTTGTTTTTACATTTTGGTAATAATCAAATGTACCATACAAACTAAAGTAGTCTAAGCAGAGAAAGGTGATTGAATTGCCAAATGGCACATAGGGAGCATTATGGGCCAAACATCCTATCCAATCCGCCAAAAAAATTGTATGCTCTGACAATTAGAGTACTAAATTACAGGTTGCACCCATGTTTCAGCAAAAGAGCATCAAATTTTAAATTAGTGTTGCTAATTGAGATCTTATTGGTTTTAATTACATTTGTTTTATAATAGCGATTTTTAACTGAACAAAAGCATGCACCTTATGTTATACCTAATTTTATGCTTTCATATTTTTAAGTAACATTAATAATCAAAATCAAATATCAACCCTTGCTGATAACCTCTTCCCCTTAAAACTGGTCTCTACATATTTATGTTTAAAAAGCCCAAATCTAAATACATCTTCAACAAGACAAATATTTTCTCTGGAAGTGTACAGTGACAAATCACTCAAGAAAACACAGATGCCCAGATTCTAATTTTAAGAGGCGGATGTGGTTCAACAGGTAGAGTGTCCGCCTACCATATAGGAGGTCCAAGGGTTTGATAAATAGGGCCTCCTGGCTCGTGTGGTGAGCTGGCCCACGCGCAGTGCTGCTGCACGCGAGGAGTGCCGGCCCATGCAGGGATGCCCCCACGTACGGGTGCCCCCTGCACAAAGGGTGGCCTCTGCTCAAGGAGACCCGCCCCACACAAAACCACAGCCCACCCAGGAGTGTTGCCACACACACAGACAGCTGATGCAGCAAGATGATGCAACAAAAAGAGACACAGATCCCCAGTGCCGCCTGATGAGAATACAAGTGGACACAGAAGAACACACAGCAAATGGACACAGAGAGCAGGCAACGGGGGTTGGGGGTGAGGGAGAGAAATAAATAAATAAATCTTTAAAAGAAAAAAAAGAAGAAGAAGTAGATGTTCATTGGATGATTTGGTCCCCTGAAGCTTTGGCTACACTAAGGTGCCCAAGTCCTGAGGCCTTCACTCCTTGGAGACCCCAGTATACAAAGTAACTTTTTGTCAGCTTTTTATAGGTATTGTCGGGTTCAAGTCCTGCACTTCCTGCAGGCAGCATCTCCATAGATAAAGATCTGTACTAAATCACTGTCTTCCTCAGCTCAGTGGTTGCTCAGCTTTTATGTATGAGGATTCTTTTTCAAGGTAAAAATATCAGATCCCCTACTCAAACAAATAATTGTACTTTTAATGGAGAAAATCTATAATGAGGTAGACAATAAATTCAGTACTTTAGAATTTTAATCATCACAATAGCACTTAGATGTGCTTGAAAAATTGTCCTTATAGGTATGAACCCAGCTCATTTGATTTCTTGAGGCAACTTGGTATGTATCAAGCTGCAAAGAACTCTTGAAATCATCTATGGCCCAGGAAGGGTCCAAGGCCCACAAGTTGGAATCACTGTTGTAGTTGTTGCTGTTTACAATTTCCGCTTAGAAAATGAGTTCTCACCAAGGCAGACAACCAGACAACCATCACAGTGCTGCTTTCTGCTGTTATCTGAGAGGCAGCCCCAGCAGTGGAACAACTGCCAGCTGAAAAGACTTACTTTAATACGCTTGAGTTGTGATTATGCGTGGATGTGTGTGTATAGGTGTGTATAAATCCATGCATTTAAAAATTCTGCCATCATTCAGTTGCAGACTTGTGACAGAGGTGTTATTTTTTAAGCAATACTTTGGCAGATTTCCTTATTTATCAAACAGACACTAAAAGAGAAGACCTCAGGAAGCAGAAAACAAATTATTCATTAAAAAAGTCACTTCCCTTTTCCAATGTTGCTACCGTGGCAATGTACAACAAACAAACTCAGAGTGCTGACATGATTTCCTTAAAAAACTTTTTGTGCTAGAATGGGCAGTCAACTTTAGCAAGTGGCTGAATTCCAGAGAGTTGACTGTTGTCAACTGAAAGAGTAAAAATGTTATCACCTATTTAAGCACTGCTGACTGATGTATATTCAAAAGCAAGTCAAAACAGTCGCACCCACTTTTCAGCATCAGGGAGACCAGATGAGACCAGTGTCTCAGAGATATGAAGTCAATGGATTTTTTTTTTTTGGTAGTGGAGTAGGAGAGGAAAGGAAGAATTGCATTAAAATATAATGTTTGTCAATGGCTGTGATTAAAAAAATAAAAGAGGAAGAAGAAGGAAGAAAGGGAAAACTTCCCAACCCACTGCTAGCTGAGGTAGGCAGCTATTTGAATACATTGGTAATGCGAGGGGCTGATTAGTCTGGGAGGCTGCCTACAGGTTAGCGGGCCTCATTTCAAATCTCTGACAGCAATATGTGTCGTTTCATGCTTCATCCTCATTCCCCATGTTCAACACAAACCGGGGTCACTCTATATATGGAAATCACTGTCTTCAGGGCAAAAAAATTAAAAAAGGTGAGATTGCCGCTTTAACCTCACTGGCCTCAGAAAATATGTTTTAGTCTGATACATTATACTAGTAGGAATTATTTATCAAGAAGATACAAGCTTGATATTTCAGAAATAATGAGATGTTCTGGTTTTGCAGCTGAAATTTTATGGTCCACAGAGCATCAGCTATGAATCCAGGGGAATGAAGTAAACTTGCAATGAATGATATACACCATGCAGCCAAAGAGAAATAGCTGTGGAAAGGGTAATATGAAAGTTATAACACAGTACAAAGCTTTCTGTGGCTAAAGTTCCTTTATTGCTAAAAGAGGAAATATATTTTAAGGAAAGATAAAAAAAGATTAGCACAAAAATCTTCCAGGCTTTCCTTCCTGATATTTTATTTGGCAAGTGTCCTACAGGATGAGGAAACTGTAATAGACATTGCAGTCTATGGTTTACATGAAATATTTTTAAAATTTGCAGCAAAATTATCTAAAAAGTCTCATGACCTGTCATTGCCACAGCACAGACCGATAGTAACGTGGAAGTTGTAACAAGAATAATTTGTAGGAACTGCAATTAGAAAATGAATAAAGATGCATGATCTTTTTTTTTTTTTTTGAAATTGTAGACTTTATTTATATATTTCTTGGCCAAATTGCCCTAATGATGAAAAGCTATTGGTGATGTTGCATTCCCAGGGCTTTTTGAGGACCCCCAGGTGAAAACAGAAAAACACCAGCATAAAAGGGATGAGGTACAGGCTTCCACAGCTGCTCCCCAAATTCTGATCTCTCCCTGTACTAGATCCACAGTCTTTGAGACCTGTCACAGTTCAACAGCACACAAAGTCAGGACTTGTTGCACCCCAAGGCCCAGCAATTTGAAATCATCAACTGGCGATTCCAATCTCCCTTGGGATATTTAGGCGACAGGTCTAATCATGAGGACTCTTCATTCAAGCACACAGCTTTGAAATGCTCGCTTCCCAGCACAGAATCCTAGAAAATAAACGTCAATTATTTAAAACACTTGGCAAACCTAATTACCCAAAGTAATAGGCTTAAATCAGCCTCTCACACACCCGTGCATTTTCATTGTCAGTCAAGGTCATGCAAAGCTTTAATTAAATACTTCAGGGCAAGAGGTGCTGTGTCAGGCCGTGTAGTAAGTATCAAACATACAAAATAATCTCTGTACAGCTTCTTTTCTCTGCAATAAAATGAGATAGCAACACTTACTTCACAGGGTTCTTAGGAGAATTAAATAAATATATGCCAAGCACCTTGGATAGGACCTGGTACATTATATACAAGAGGGTAAAAAGCCTTGTAAAATGTGGTTAGTTTGCTATTTTGACAAAGATGGCTGGTGGACCCCAACATCTGTTCTTCCTTAGTCAGGGAACACCTGATTTCTAATCGGCCACATGGCCATATGGAATCAGGACTTTATTTCCCAGCCTCCTTTGCAGCTAGATGTGGCTACGTGCAGCAACTTTGTGTCATATGTAACTTCCAGGAAGTATTTTTAAAGTATCCTTTACTGCTTTCTGTTATCTAGATGTGAATGCAACGTTTGGAGCTCAAGCAGTCATTTTGGATCATTGAAGTTACATGATGAGTAAAGCAGCAAAGTAGAAGGAACCTTGGTCCATGAGAATGTCAAGAAATTGCTTTACTAGTCTGGACTGCCCATCTCTGTAGTTGTATTACATGAGAGAAAGAAATCTATAATTTGTTTAAGCTATTTTATTTGAACTTTTATCACTCACATTGAAGATTAATCTAACAATATATCCTTTTGAAATTAAATGGTCCTTAAATTTTTTTTTTTTTCAAATGGAAATGGAACTGGCCAGAGAGGGCATTGTAGTCCTAAGTATATCTACTGTGGCAGGTATCTCAAGAAGATAAGGCCTTAGTTGAGACAGACATTTATATGTATTTTTTTTTTTAACATGCCAGGAGTTTTAAGTCAGGAACAGTCTCTGTCCTTCATTTGAAACTTCCTTTGCCTTTAAAAAAATGTTGATAACCATAGGCCCTGTATTCACCTTGGGTACAGTGAGTGTCAAGCAGGAAGGGACAGCAACCTTCAAGAAAATTGATAGAGTTTCTCCCACAGAGAATATTGCTTTCAAATGTTTAAGGACTGGGAAATGGATGTGGCTCAAGCAGTTGGGCTCCCTTCTACCACATAGGAGGTCCAGGGTTCAATGCCCAGCACCTCCTGGTGAGGGCAAGCTGGTCACACAGAGTGCTGGCCCATGTGAGGGCAAGCTGGCCCACGTGGGAGTACCGCCCCACACAGGAGTGCCCTCCCCCCCCACAGGAGTGCCGGCCGACGTGGAGAGCTGGCGCAGCAAGATGATGCAACAAGAGACACAGAGGAAAGGTAATAAGAAGATGTAGCAGAACAGGGAGCTGAGGTGGTGCAAAAGAGTGATCGCCTCTCTCCCACTTCAGAAGTTCCCAGGATTGGTTCCCAGAGCTGCTTAATGAGAATACAAGCAGACACAGAAGAACACACAGCGAATGGTCAAAGAATGCAGACAATGGCAGAGGTGGGGGTGGGGGTTTAATAAATCTTTTTAAAAAATGTTTAAGGAGGTGGAAATCTATGGTTCATAAATGAATATTATGCAATTTGACCATAATTCATAGGCATTTTAATTCAGAAGTTTTCATACTATATTTTGAGTTGCCAGATATTTTCAACAAATACACCAAACATGTTTTTAAAACATAAAAATGTTTTTTACTGTATAGTACATTATTTGCATGTGCACTTTGGGAATTGTATTGGTGATGCTTACATCTTCTATTTTATATTTACAGTATGTTTTTTTCAAAATTTTAATTTAAAAAAATTCATTTCATTCCCTGCAACAGACACTAATGGCTGCTTTCACAATAGCCAGTCTATTTCCTTCCTTGTTAACTCAATTTTGTTCAAGACATTATGTCTAATTAAGTGTTCAGTTCCCCAGATCCCCATGAAGATAAGGGTGGCCACATAACATATTTTTGGCCAATTATAATTGAGTGCAAATACGAAGGAGGAAGGGAGAAAAATCTTTTGCTTTTCAGAGAAAAGGAGACAGGCAGGACCAACACTGCCCCCTCATCATACCTTAGATGCTAATGTGACATGGGGAGCTCCAGGAGCCATCTGTGTGAGGTGACAAGCATGAGGACACAAGCCACAACGATAAAGAGGGTAACATGAAAAGACAGCAAGAGCCTCATTTCCTGATAGCAACATTGAGAAGATAAGTTGAATATCTTCAGTTTTCTAACTCTGAGCCTATTTTTATGTGAAAAAAAGTCAGGTGGGTTTGTTGTTAATGTAAAAAGCTTATATACTCCCAGATGAATGAAATAAATATTAAAAGAAACCGAAAATGCTTTCTTAATTAGCTCATACCCTATTTTTGTATAGACGAAAATTTTAAATAATTTTAGAAGATTTTTAACTTAGTGTATGTGTTTCTACCTCCATAGTCAGGCTCCACTAAATGGAAGTAAAGACATTGTAAAAAATATAAACACACACGTTGATGAGAAAATTAAGGGGATCATAAAAAAATGAGAGATTATAAAAAGTTCTGGATGAAATAAAATGAATGGAATGACAAGAATAATAGTAAATGTTTAAAACTTTTAAGTAAGAAAAAATGGATCACTTTATTAAAGATCAACAATCAAGCTGTCATAAAACTTGCATCAGCAACACTTGATGCTAGGAGCCAATGGTCTATGCTTTCGAAGTTCTGAAAGAGAAAGCATTTTAATGGATTTCTATTCCTAGCAAATGTATTCATCAAGTATGAGGGTAGAATAAATGTACTTCAGAACCACAGAAGCTTATAAAGTTTATTTCTTCATACACCTTTCATTGGGAAATTGTTTAAAGTTATGCTCCAGTAAAATGAGGGGGCAAACCCAAAAGTGGGAAGACATGGGGTTCAGGAAACTGTAGAGCCAATCCAGATGAACAATGAAGAGAAGTCCCAAGAAGACAATTCTGCAAGAGGCCTAGAAAATAATGTCAGATTTTTGCAGGTGGATAGAGGACTGTCTGGAACAGGTCTCCAAGAATGAAGGGGTGGGGGGTGGTGACAGGGTAGGTAAGCAGAGATTGACCCACTCACAAAAAAAAAGCAGAAAGAAAGCAGGTACCTATCTTAAGGAGGTGCTTTGGATATATAGAGAACTGGAAGGTGCTCTGAGTCATCTAGGAGGGTACTGGAAAGATAAAGAAGAACACCATGAGCTGTTCATCCCTGTGGCTGGAAACAGCACATATATCCCACCCTCACGGCAAGTAGTCTCAATGCCCCTGACTCATTGCTGCCAAGGGACGGCGAGGGGGCTTTCCCTGGGAGGAAGAAGGGTCTGGCAGATGATGGACAGTGGTTTCTTTGCAGTGATTTTGGTCAGCTGAACCCCCTTTGAATCTCGGAAGGGACCCCAACCTGAGGGGAGAGAGAAGGGGGGATCCTCTCAGACAGGCTGTCACACCCAGCTGTCCACCCAGAGAGAAAGCAATTAGATTAGAGAGGAGGCAGGGACAGGCACCTAATCAGCAGGACTCTAGCAAGCTATAGAAGTCTAAAAACACCTGGCAGAAAGGGGTCAGCTAGCTCTCTGAAGACCAATTAACCTAAGGAGACAATTTAGCTCAGTGGAGGTATTCCTGCCTTGCATATATGAGACCCCTGGTTCAATTTCAAGATCAACCAAGAAGTGGTCCACCTGGTTATCAGGTGTCCAGCTGATGCTTCATGACAGAGAACATATAAGCATTCTTTTTATTTTAAGTTTTCTTGGATCTCTTTGGGTTTTTTGTTTTTTTTTTTTAATTCATTTTTTAAAAAATATTACATTCAAAAAATATGAAGTCCCATTCAACCCCACCGCCCCCACCCCCCACTCCCCCCACAGCAACACTCTCTCCCATCATCATGACACATCCATTGCATTTGGTAAGTACATCTCTGGGCATCACTGCCCCTCATGGTCAATGGTCCACATCATAGCCCACACTCTCCCACGTTCCGTCCAGTGGGCCCTGGGGGGATCTACAATGTCCCGTAATTGTCCGTGAAGCACCACCCAGGACAACTCCACGTCCTGAAAACGCCTCCACATCTCATCTCTTCCTCCCATTCCCCGCACCCAGCAGCCACCATGGCCACCCTTCCCACACCAATGCCACATTTTCTCTGTGGACATTGGATTGGTTGTGTCCATTGCACATCTATGTCAAGAGGGGGTTAGATTCCACATGGATACTGGATGCAATCCTCCTGCTTTCAGTTGTAGGCACTCTAGGCTCCATGGTGTGGCGGTTGACTTTCTTCAACTCCATGTTAGCTGAGTGGTGTAAGTCCAATAAATCAGAGTGTAGGAGTTGAAGTCTGTTGAGGTTCAGGGCGCGGCTATCATATTGTCAGTCCAGAGATTCAAATCCCCTAGATATATCTTAAACCCCAGCACCAACTACAATTTCAGTAAAGTAGCATGAAAGTCTTGTGAAAAGAGATCCCATCTGAGTCCAGTTCCATCACGCAGAAACACCAGCTCAAAGAAGGGCCAACTGACATGGCAGTGAACCCCATCTGCCATGACCATAGAGTCTTTGTTTTTTTTTTAAAGTCGCATTTATTTTTAATTTTAATTTTTAAAATTATGATTGCTAAAAAGGGCAAGCTTCAGGGTAATTGACTGATGAAACCAGCAACCTGAGCAGCACTTTAGGGGCCTAAGAGAAGACTGTTTTTACAGGTTGTTTTTTCTTGTTGTTGTTGTTGTTGCTGCTGTTTTGTTTCTTGTTTGTTGTGTTTCCCCTTTCTTTGTCCCCCCCCATTTTTCTTTTATTGATTTTTTTCCCTGTTATTTCTTCTCTTGCCTTCATTTTTCTATCTTCTGCTTTCTGTTGTTTTTCATTCATTCTACCACTTTTTGTTTGGTCTTCAATTTTTAAATGTTTCTTTCTCTTTCACTCTTTTTTCCCTCTGTTTTCTTTCCTTATTTTTTTACTTTTTCTTTTTTTTCCTTTCCTCTCCTCTCATAATTCTAGCCTTTTAATTCATTCTACAGATTTTTCTCTATTTTGTTTCTCATTTCATTTTTTTCTCTTCCACTTTCTAATCTTATTCCTCTGTATTTCTTATTATGTTTTACTCAAGCTAATTATTTTCCTAGGTCTTGTATGGCTCCTCCACTACACTTCAAAATATATATATATTATTACTATTATTTTTTTCTCTTCTTATTTCTTTCCTTTCCTGTTTTTTTTCCCAAGGGAACATAGACAACAGCAAGGAAGTAGAATAAGAGGAACAAAGTGTCAAAGTGAAACCTTACAACACACAAGAATAACAAAATAAAACCCTAGAGTAGAAAGAGAAGCTAGCCAACCAAATAAACCCATCAAGATAAACAGATGCTTAGACACCAACAACAAAAAAAGCCATACTGAGAAACAGGAAGACATGACTCAGTCTAATGAACAAATTAAAAATCAGGAAATGTAGAACATGGAACAACTAATCAAAGATGTCCAAACAAATATGAATCAACTTAATGAAGTGTAGGAAGAGAATAAGGCTATTAAGAAGACACTGGGAGAGCATACTGAAGAAATTGTAAACATACATAAAAAGATAATGGATATGATGGTGATGAATGACACAAAGCAAGAAATTAAAAATACACTGGAAATACATAGCAGCAGATTTGAACAGGCAGAGGAAAGAATCAGCAATGTGGAAGACAGTACATCTGAATCAGACAGTAGAACAGATAGAAAAAAAGATAGAAAAAATCCAGCTGGGATTTAGGTACTTGAAATCCAACATGAAATGCACAAACACAGGCATTATAGACATCCCAGAGGAAGAAAAAAAGGGAAAGGGGAGAGAAGGAGTGTTGGAAGAAATAATGGCTGAAAATTTCCCAAATCTATTGAGGAACATGGACAAACATGTCTGGGAAGTGCAGTGCACCCCAAACAATATAAATCCTAACAGGCCTACCTTAAGACATAAACTTGTCAAATTGTCCAGTGCTTATGACAAAGAGAGAATACTGAAAGCAGCAAGAGAAAAGAGATCCATCACATACAAGGGATGCTCGATAAGATTAAGTGCTGATTTCTCATTTGAAGCCATGGAGGCAAGAAGGCAGTGGTATGACATAGTCAAGGTACTAAAAGAAAAAATTGCCAGCCAAGAATTTTCTATCTAGCAAAGCTGGCATTCAAAAGTGAAGAAGATTTCAAAATATTCATAGATAAACAGAAATTAATACATTTTATCAATAAGAAAACTGCCCTTCAAGAAATACTAAAGGGAGTTTTGCAGGTTGAAAGAAAAAACAAGAGAGAGAGAGTTGGAGAGTGTAAAAATAAGTAGGAGGATAAAAAGAGAAATAAAAACAACATATGGCACACATAAACCTAAAGAAAATATGGCTAAGATAAGTAATTCCTTGACAGTAATAACACTGAATATTAATGGCTTAAACTCTTCAAATTAAGAGGCACAGATTGGCAGAATTGAAAAGGAATTACTGATCTGTATGTCTAAAAGAAATTCACCTTAGACCCAGGAATGCAAGGAGGCTAAAAGTGCATGGTTGGAAAATGATTTTTCATGCAAACAATAACCAAAAAAGGGCAGGAGTAGCTATACTAATATCAGAAAAAATAGACTTTAAGTGCAAAACCATTGAAAGAGACAGAGAAGGACACTATATATTAATAAAAAGAAAGAACATTCACAAACATTTATGCATGTAACCAGGGCACCTCAAAATCATGAGGCAAACATTGAAAAATGTGGAGAAATATATGTTTCTACAATTATAGTGGGGGACTTAAATAAACCATTATCACCATTAGACAGAACATTTTGACAGAAGGTTTATAAAGAAACAGAGTCCTTGAATAATACATTAGAGGATCTAGACCTAATAAACATATACAGAAAAATACACCCCAATATGGCAGGATATACATTCTTGTCAAGCACATATGGATCATTCTCCAGGAGAAACCATATGGTAGGTCACAGAACGACTCTCAAGAAACTCAAAAATATAGAAATTATGCAAAGTAATTCTCTAACCACAGTGGAATGAAGCTGGAAATTAATAAGGGACAGAGAACCAGAATAGGTCCAAAGAAATGGAAGTTAAGCAACACACTCATAGACAATCAGTGGGTCAAGGAGGAAATCATGAGAGAAGTCAGTAACTACCTTGAAATGAATGAAAATGAAAACACAACCTATCAAAACCTGTAGGATGCAGCAAAAGCTGTACTGAGAGGGAAATTCATAGCCATAAATGCTTATATTAAAAAGGAAGAAAGAGTTAAAATCAAAGACCTAACTGCACACCTGGAGGAACTAGAAAAAGAACAACTAACATCAAAAGACATAGACAGGAGGAAATAACAAAGATTAGAGCAGAGTTATATGATATTGAAAATAAGAAAGCACTAGAAAAAATAAACAAAACTGAAAGTGGTTCTTTAAGAAGATTAATAAAATTGACAAACCCTTAGCTAGACTAACAAAGAAAAAAATACATAAAATAAGAAATGAGGAAGGTGATATCACCACTGACCCCATTGAAATAAAGAATGTCATAAGGGGATACTTTGAAAAATTGTATGCCAACAAGATGAATAATTTATAGGGAATGGATAAATTCCTAGAAACACACAAGCAGAAGAAATTAACGAAATCAACAGATGAATCACAAGTAACAAGATTGAATTAGTCATCGAAAACTTCCCAATTAAGAACCCAGGACCAGATGGCTTTACAGGTAAATTCTACCATACATTCCAGAAAGAGTTAACACCAATCCTGCTTAAACGCTTCCAAAAAATAGAAGTCAAGGGAACATTGTCTAACTCATTCTATGATGCCAGCATCACCCTCATACCAAAGCCAAACAGAGATGCCACGAGAAAGGAAAATCAAACACCAATCTCTCTAATGAACCTAGATGCTAAAATCCTCAACAAAATACTTGCTATACATATTCAACAACACATCCAATGAATTACACACCACGACCAAGTGAGCTTCATCCCTGGTATGCAAGGATGGTTCATCCTAAGAAAATCAATATAATATACCACATTAACAGGTTGGGGGGAAAATCACTTGATAATCTCTATAGATGCAGAAAAACCATTTGACAAAAAACACCCCCTTTTCCTGATTAAAAAACACTTCAAAAGAGTAGATGGGAACTTTCTCACCATGATAAAGGGTATATAGGAAAAACCCACTGCTAACATCATATTCAATGGTGAAATTCTAAATGCTTTCCCTCTAAGATCTGGAACAAGAAAAGAATGCCTACTGTCACCGCTCTTATTTAACATTGTGTTAGAAGTACTTGCTCAAGCCCTTAGGCAAGAAAAAGATACAAAATCATCTAAATTGGAAAGGAAGGTGTAAAAGTTTCACTATTTGCAGATGACATAATCCTATACATAGAAAGCCCTGAGAAATCTACCACAAAGCTTCTAGAGCTTATAAATGAGTTCATTAAAGAGGCAGGTTAAAAGATTAATATGCAAAAAACACTGGCATTCCTGTACACCAATAGTAAGCAATCTGAGGAGGAAATCAAGAAAAAAATCCCATTTACAATAGCAACTAACAGAATCAAATACATGTGAATAAATTTAACTAAAGATATAAAAGACTTATATGCAGAAATCTACACAACACTGTTAAAAGAAATCAAAGAAGACCTAATTAAAAGGAAGAATATTCCCTGTCTATCCTATCCAAACTGATCTACAGATTTAACAAAATCCAAACAAAAATTATCACAGCATTCATTACTGAATTGGAAAAGCTAACTATGAAAATTATTTGGGAGGGCAAGGGGTCCTGAAGAGCCAAAGACATACTGAAAAAGAAAAATGAAATTGAAGGAATCAATCTACCTGACTTTAAAACATGCTACAGGGAAGTGGATGTGGCTCAACTGATAGAGCATCCATCTGCCATATGGAGGGTCCAGGGTTCTATACCCAGGGCCTCCTGACCCATGTGGTGAGCTGGCCCATGTGCAGTGCTGCGACGTGCAAGGAGTGCCATGCCATTCAGGGGTGTCCCCTACATAGGGGAGCCCCACGTGCAAGGAGTGCATCCCACAAGGAGAGCTGCCCCATGTGAAAAAAGTGCAGCCTGCCCAGTAGTGACGCCGTACATACGGAGAGCTGATGCAGCAAGATGACACAACAAAAAGAGATGCAGTTTCCCAGTGCTGCCTAATAATACAAGTGGACACAGAATAACACATAGTGAATGGACACAGAGCAGACAACGGGGTGGAGGGGGGGAGGGGAATAAAATAAATCTTTTAAAAATCTTTTAAAAAAAGTAAAATAAAACATGCTACAATGCTACAGTGGTCAAAACAGCATGCTATTGGCACAAGGATAGACATACTGACCAATGGAGCTGAACTGAGAGTTCTGATATATATTCTGGCATATACAGTCAACTGTTATTCAACAAGTCCACCAATCCCATTCAACTGGGAGAGAATGGCCTCTTCAACAAATGGTGCTTGGATAACTGGATATCCATGTCCAGAATGAGAGAGGAACATTATCTCACACCTTATACAAAAATTAACTCAAGATGGATCAAAGATCTAAATACAAGAGCCAAGACCATAAAGATCTCGGAAGATAATGTAGATAATGGTGGGAAGCATGTACAGGATCTTGTATTAGGAAATGGTTTCATGAACTTTACACCCAAAGCATGAGCAAAGAAAGAAAATAAATAAATAAATGGGACATCCTCAAAATTAAAAATGAAAGTGAAAAGGCAGCCTACTCAATGGGAGAAAATATTTGGTAACCATATACCTGATAGGAGCCTAATATCCAGTATGTATAAAGAAATCCTGTACCTCAAAAATGAAAAGATAAACAACCCATTTAAGAAATGGGCAAGTGATTTGAACAGACACTTCTCCAAAGAAAAAATACAAGTGGCTATAAAGCACATGAAAAGTGCTCAGTATCACTAGCTATTAGGGAAATGCAAATCAGTACTACAATGATATATCATCTTCCACTCATTAGACTGGTGGCTATTGAAAAAACAGAGGACTACAAGTGTTGGAGAGGATGTGGAGGAATGGGAACCCTGATACACTGCTTGTGGGAATGTAGAATGGAGCAGCCATTGTGGAAGGCAGGTTGGTGGTTCCTCAGGAAGCTAAATATAGCACTGCTTTATGATCCTGCAATCCCACTTCTGGGTATATATGCAGAAGAATTGAAAGCAGGGTCATGAACAGATATATGCACACCAATGTTCATAGCAACATTAGTCACTATTGTCAGAAGTTGGAAACAACCCAAATGTCCATCAACAAATGAATGGATAAATAAATTGTGGGATATACATACAATGGAATATTACTCAGCTGTAAGAAGCAATGCAGTATTAATACACAGGATATCATAAATCAATCTTGAAGACTTTATGTTGAGTGAAGCAAGCCAGGCACTGAAGGACAAATATTATATGACCTCACTGATATAAATTAAGCCAATTGGGTAGACTCACAGAGTTAGAGTCTGGAAGGTAGGTTTAGAGAAGACAGAAAGGGAGAAGAAGGTTGTGCACCAATGCCCATATGGACAAAAATCTCTGACAAGTTGGAAGTGTGTGGTTGTGCAGTGGATGGGCATGACAGTAGTGCAGTTATACAATAGGGTTTGGCAGTGCTGGTTTGTGAGACAGGTAGGGTGGGGAGTGTGAGTTGGACTGTCTGTGGAACTGGGGGACAGTTTGGGGGAGTGACCAGGTGAACACTGGAGATTTGTAGGTGTATGGTTTAAACTACAATGTTGGGAGTGTTCTTTTGGCAATATGGCAGGGGACAGTTACTGATTCAGGGTGTTGTGGGGGTCATTTGTGACAGAGCACACCTGGGGTAGGCTTCTAGGGAGTATGTGAATGTTAATCTTGTCATAGTATGTTGTATCAGTGGGTGGAGAGCCACATAATGAGCAGGAAGTTGTTGGACTCCCACCCAGGGGAGTCCTGCTATGTTCTCAAATAGAGGGGCAGTAGTCTCTCGAGAGCATAGACAGTGCCTAATAGGGGAGCATCATCCAGTATGTCAAGCCCTCAATGGGACAATGGAAGTTTTCTACATGATCTTGCAATGATGGATACAGGCCATGTTAAATTTCACCAAAATTTATAAAACTATATGGTCCAAATTGTAAACCATAATTTTAATCATTGATCATGGTTAGTAGCATTCTTTCAATATTTATACATCTATTGTAACAAATACGCCATCCACATATAAAATGTTATTAATAGGGGAAAGGGGGAAAGGGAGATGTTGACTATATGGGAATCCCCTATATTCTGTCTGTGACTTTTCTGTAACCTAAAGCTTCTTTGAAGACAAAATGTAAAAAATAAGACATAGAAGATAACAGAGCTTACAGTGATAAAAGACATAATGTCAAAAATATTTTAAAAATTTATATTTTTAATTATTTTTATCCCAATTTAAAAAAAATTTCTGTATTTTATTTTTAAAACTATCATTATTTCATTTTCTTATTAATAATAGTTGGTTATTTTCTAAGCTTCATTTTTGAACAAGTTTTGGCTCATAGAAGGGTTTTAATTGTGGCAGGGGAGGATCATTACTGCAAGGGTGTCAATGATGGGGATACATGGGAGGAGGTTCACCTGGGGTATACCTATAAGGCATACAAATCTGTTCAAGTGTCCATGGGGCATTTTCACAGTGGTTGGAGTTTCACACAATAACTAAAAGAATATAGAATTCCACCCTGAAGAACTCTGCTACATTCTCTAATGGGACAACAGGAATCCCCCAAGTACGGGGGCAGAGACTAGTGAAGAAGGATGGACCATTGATGGGTCCTTGATATTGATGAATGTACTTATGAACCTTTACTTTTGAAATTGAAACTTAGCCTAGTATTACAGAGTGCCTAAGAGTTACTTCCTGAGAGCTTCCTTGTTGCTCAAATGTGGCCTCTCTCTAAGCCAAACTCAGCATATAAATGTATTACCTTCCCCCCAGCATGGGACATGACTCCCAAGGATGAGCCTCCCTGGCACTGAGGAATTACTACCAAACACCAACTAGTAATGAACTGAAAGAAAAGATGTTGAACAAAAGGGGGAAAGGGTAAGGACAAATGAGTTTATATGGCTAAGAGACTTCAAAGTGAGTTGGGTGGTCATTCCAGAGGCTACGCTTATGGACATCTCAGCAGGATCTCATTGACTGACAAATATTGCCTCAAATAGCAGATATATCCAGAAACTATAGGCAGGGTAGACAGTTCAGAAGTTTTGTGCTCTGCCAATGGGCCCTACTTGGGAATTTATGCTCCTCAGTGTGACAGAGTAGGACTCAGTTGTGGTTTCCCTACACATGGCTCTTCTGCCCCTTCTATTTGAACCTATAGTTAGTGCTAGAATTGATAGGCATATGCCCAAAACACTTAAATCTTTGGGCTGTCCATGTGCCAGATGGGCCCTGAGTCTCAACAGAGTTGCAATACCTAGTCTCCAGTTCATTGGACTCACCCAGGACAACTAACAAGGGGATGATGATCGACAACAGCTACTCCAAGGAAAAGAGAGTGTCTGCAACTGCAAGCAAGGTAGTCCCAGTCATCTGCCTCATGGAATCTAAGCCCCCTCTCAATTAGAGGTTGAGTGGGCATTACCATTGCAGAATCCTCAGGATTGGGATATGAACAATGGACTAGAGTAGACTTACTGGTATTCTAGTATAGACTTATTGTGATTCTAGCAATGGAAGAACTTTTATCATTGATGTGGAGGCAACAGTCACTGCAGGTTCTGAGGGGTGGGAGAGAGAAAAACAGGTTATATTAGTCAGCCAAAGGGGTGTTGATGCAAAATACCAGAAATTGGTTGGTTTTTATAAAGGGTATTTATTTGGGGTAGAAGTTTACTGTTACCAGGCCATAAAGCATAAGTTACTTCCCTCACCAAAGTCTTTTGCCACATGTTGGAGCAAGATGGTGGCTGACATCTGCCAGGGTTCAGGCTTCCTGGGTTTCTCTCTTTCCAGAGCTTGCCTCTTTACAAGCTCAGTTGCTCTGTTATCTCCACAAGGTCAGCTGTAGACTATAAGGCTCTCCAGACTTTGCTGCTCCACAAGGCCAGCTGTAGACTTTCAGACAAATGGCTCTGTTGAGAGAGGCTTCTGCAGTATCTAAAGAGCTATTTCTATTCCTCTGTGTTCTCCTGTGTGTTCACTTCCTGGGCTCCAACTCAAAACTAACTCCAACATCAAAAACTCCAACATTGTCCTTTGCCATGTCTTTTATCTAAGTGTCCCCACTCACAAGGGGAGGGAACTCAACACCCTACTGACATGGACCAATCAAAGCCCTAATAATAATTTAATCATGCCCAGTTACAGACCAGTTTAAACATAATACAATATCTATTTTTGAAATTCATATCAAAGCGCTATACAGGTGCAATATGGGGATGTTTTTGGGATTTGGGAATTGTTCTGAATGATATTGCAATGACAGATACAAGCCATTATATATCTTGTCATAAGTAAAAAATTGTGTGGGAGAGAGTGCAAACTACAATGTAAAGTATAATCCATGCTTAGTGGCAAGGCTCCATGTGTTCATCAATTCTAACAAATGTACCACACAATGAAGGATGTTGCTAATGTTGGAAAATGTGGGAGGGGTTGGGAGTAGGGCATATGGGAATCCCCTATATTTTTATGTAACATTTATGTAATCTAAGTATCTTTTTAAATAAAAATTAAAAAGTATATTAAAATATTTTTAATTGTTAAAAAAAAACGAAAGAGAAGGGATTCCATTGGTGTTTTAGTTTGCTAGGTTGCTGAAAGCAGATACAATGAAATGGATCAGCGTTTTTTTTAAAGATTTATTTTATTTATTCTCCCCCCTTGCCCTCCATTGTCTGTTCTCTGTGTCCTTTCACTGCATGTTCTTCTGTGTCTGCTTGTATTCTCACTAAGTAGTTCTGGGAACCGATCCTGGGTCCTTCTGGAGTGGGAAACAGGCACTTGTTCTCTTGCACCACCTCAGCTTCCTGGGCTGCTGCATCCCCTATTGTCTCTCCTCCATGTTTCTTCTTGTTGTGCCATCTTGCAGCATCAGCTTTCCACATGGGCCAGGACTCTGTGTGGGCCAGCACTCCTGTGTGGGGTGGCACTTGAGTGGGCCAGCACTCTATGTGGGCCAGCTTAGCACTTGGGCCAGCTTGCCCTCAGCAAGAGGCCCTGGGTATCAAACCCTGGACCTCCCAAATGGTAGACAGGAGCCCAATCACTTGAGCCACATCCACTTCCCTGGAATGGATTTTAACAAAGGGATTTTACTACAGTTTTGAGGCTGAGAAAAATGTTCAAATCAAGGCATCATCAAAATGATGCTTTCTTCTTGAAAATGAGCTGCTGCCAATCCTTGCCTCCTTTGCCACATGGCAAGGCACATGGTGGCCACCTGCTGGTCTCTACCTTTTCTTCTGGGTTTTGTTGCTTTCAGCTTCTTGCTTCCATGGCTTTTACCCCTCTTCCTCCCCACCCTCCCATTCATTAAGTTTATAAAGGGTTCCACTAAGAGAATTAAGACCCATTCTGAATGAGGTAGATCACACCTTAACTGAGGCAGCCTCATCCAGAGATCCTACTTACAGTGGGTCCACACCCATGGGAATACAGTATATTTAAGAACAACCACCACACCTGGAAAGGAAGTAAAATTGAGATAGTGGAAGAACTTGAGAATTTACTGGAGGTACAGCTGCAAGAGAAAAAGGAGAGTCTAGAAATTCCATGGGGGGTGGGGTCATGTAAGAAAGCAGTAGCCCCAAATATGAAGCAATTCATCCTAATCAGAACAGAAAGTCTGTATACTTCGTGAAATAGAATGAGATTGATTCCAATCAATATGCAGAACAAGTAAGAAGACGAAAGATATTAAAGATATTAGAAGAACACTCATGATTCTTCTCCTAAACAGAAAAGACTCCATCAAAAACACATGAAAAATGTAAGAGGCTGTGCAAAACATGATGTGACTCCAAAGCAAACAAAACCTAGCATGCTTTTGAAGAAGTGATGAGGTGCAATAAAGATGATTCCATCTTAACAATCTCCATTGAGTAGAATTGGGACCATCACTATGGAACTATAAAGAAGGAAATAAAATTACATCACAATGCTTGAAACTGCATGAACAATATTTATGTAACATTTAAAAATGAACAAGTACATTCAATATAAATTGGGGGTGGGGGAAGCTGGGGAGGAGAGAAGGAGACTAGGATAGAGTGGCTAACATACTCCATTTACAAGTGGGGAGTAAAGATGTACTACCTCCAGTTGACAGAATTAGAAATATAAATAGTGATAGATTCATTAATTTACAAAGATAATGAATAGAGGGAGTAAACCATAGTGATATAAAGACAGGGAGATGGGATATTAGTGAAGCCAAATCTTCTTGAGAAATAAAGAAATGGAGGTAAAGGAGATCACTTAGAGATATGGAGATAACCACAGAAAGTACAAAAACTGAGAGTGTTTAAAACCTCTTGGGTGGTAGTTAGGGATAGGGCAATTAGGCAAGGAGCTATTCTTTCCATTATAAGTGCTTCTCTACTATTTTTTTTAGTCATATGTTACTTTTATTTTAGTTAAAATTCTTTCCACATAGAAATTTGGCACAGGAATTGAAACAGATTATCAAAGCAATTTAAATGAACTTAAATCAATAGATTATTGCTATGAAAATATTTTCATTTATCAAGCATGTTTCCCCAAGGGAAATGAATATTGTAACAAAGAAAACAACTTTTTCATAAAGAACATTTTCCAATTGTAACAATATCCAACTTTTAATTACTTTATTATTAAAAGGCGTTTCTAATGGTTATTTGAATTCAAAGCAATCAGAGATCAATCTGGTGAATTTTCAAAATTCTTCAGATGTTGTCATCTTGTGAACATAGTGTTTCAGAAGCAGATCTGCAGACCAAACTAACCAGGTTTGTTTTTTTTAAAGCACTTTTAAAAATTAAAGTTAGTAGATCACAAAGAACGTTACATTAAAAAACATAAAAGGTTCCCATATAACCCACTCTGCACCCCCCACCTCCATCATTTCTGTAAGTTGTATTTTTTGAAGATATATACATCTCAAAAAATGTTACATTAAAAAACATAAGAGGTTCCCATATACCCCCCCACCTCCCCATCCCACTCCTCCCATACCAACAACCTCCCCCATCATTGTGGCACACTCATTGCACTCGGTGAACATTTTTTGGAGCACTGCTGCACTACATAGACAATTGTTTACCCTGTAGTTCACACTCTCCTCCACTACATTCAGTGAGTTATGGCAGGATATATAAAGTCCAGCATCTGACCCTGCAGTATCATTTACGACAATGCAAAGTCCAAAAATGCCTCCAATTCACATCTCTTCTGCCCTCTCCCTGCCCTCAGCAACTACTGTGGCCACTTTCTCTACCTCAGTGCTACAATTTCTTCTATAACTAGTCATGATATTTTTATAGTAGAATATCAGTAAGTCCACTCTAATCCATATTTTATTCCTCTATCCTGTGGATCCTGGCATGGTGATGTCCACTCCACCTCTAGATGAAGAGGGGGCTTAAAGTCCCATGGATGATTAACCAGGTTTTTAAAAATGAAATGTACCTCTCAAATGAAAATATATTTGATAAAGGGAATTCAGAAATAAATTAAATTTAAACAATTCTTGTTTTAGGGCAATAGACCTGTGTGTGAGTTTAAAACTTCCAGTATTCTTTCCATTGAAGCAATATGGAAATAGACTTTTCGCTAGAATTCTCTTCCCAGATCTTTCTCACTTTCACCACCAGGCAAGCACCTATTCATATTTCAGGACTCAGTTCATATAACCGTCTCAACGTCATAACCCCTTTGTGGTTTCGCTGTGCCCTATTCATACATCTGTCACTGTGTCGTTTATATGTTTATCCCCACCTAGAAATAGACAGCAAGTCCTTGTGATGCTCTTCATAGCCAGTTTTGTATCCTCGTGGCTGTGACAATGTATTTCACCAAATAGCGGTCCACTTAAATTAAAGCTTTCTGGATGGGCAGGTAAATGCCCTGCTCTGCCTCGATCTGTTTTTATTTTGTTTTGTTTTGTGTGTATCAAGTACTCAGTTTTATTGCCCTGCCTCCAGTCAATGCATTAGTAGAAAAAGCTATAGCTTTGAAATAAAAAAAAAAAAGTGAGAAGAAAAGAGAAGTGTTACATTGCCAACCAGTGGAGTCTCACATTTTCACATTACCCCTCCCTTCCTCCTTTGCATTCTCATGCCCCTTCTTCCTCATTTCTCACCTGTAGTAGTCTCTAGGAGTGCTGTACCAAATGTACACACATTTGGTGGCTTAACACAACATCAGTTGACTCTCTCATAGTTTTGGATCTTGAAGTCTGAAATCAAGGTGTTGCCAGGGACTATTTGCCTCCAAAGGCTCTAGGCCCTAGAATCTAGGGGAGAAAGCTTACTGGTCTCTTCAAGCACTAGTGGCTCCAGGTGTCCATAGATGTGTGGCTGCATGACTCCAATCGCAGCTCCGTCATCACATGGCCTTCTCTCTTTCCTGCATCTCTCGTCTGGGTGTCTCCTATAAGAACATTTGTCATTGTATTTAGGTTTCGCTGGGTAATCCAGGATCATCTCATCTCAAGATGCTTTTCTTAATTATATTTTCAAAAATGTTTTTTTCCCAAATAAGGTCAAATTCACAGGTTCTGAAGGCTACGACAGGGAGGAATCTTTTTGGGGGGCTACCATTCAACTCACTATACCACTTAATTTGAATAAAGGATTTGAAATGATGCACCATAAAACATATACAAGGGTAGATCAGAAAGTGCATAATGGGTAAAATAATTGTAGTACAACCAGGAAATACTTTCATTTGTTCTACAAATATTTATTGATCTCCTACCATGTACCAGGCAACATGATAGACCCTAGGGATTAAAAAAAATTGAAAAGACGAGTATGACCTGCTCTCATGGAGATTACAATCCATTGAAATAAAACCATTTTGTTAATTGAACAGACATTAGGATAAATCATTCTCATTTTGCATGATAATAAAATGTTTCATGAAACTCTTTTTCCAACCTTGACACAGCAAGAAGATTATTTGAGAGAAGGAATATGACAAGAAAACATAAATAAATGTTATTAATAAAGGACATTAGATGATATTTTGACAGTGGCTTTTCTGAGGATACTGAAATATATTTCAATGACTGGGAGCAAAGTGAGGCTCCCAGAACTTTGCTGTAGCCCTTAGGAAAGGGGTGACTCCCAATTACATGAGATTACGTTTCTATCACTCTCATGGAATGGGGGATTCAGAAGAGAAATTACATTCAATAGAAAAATGAAATTAAACGTGTTACACCCCTAAGTATATCAACTGAGTCATCCTGATACATGCGGGGGTTCATCTGGGATTGCTAAGGATCCTCGTGCAGTGCATTACAAACATTAAAACGGAAGCCAAATCCTTTGAGAAGTGGTCCTGCAATGAAGAAGAAATGAAGCATGGTGATAAGGTGGACTCTTGGAACTCATTTCTAGGGAACTGTTTTGAGATTAACTTTACAATAATACTAAGGAAACTTTAAGCTTCTTGGACAGACACAGCATGGTTAGTAGACAAAAGGAAGAGAATAAAAGTATTGAATCATATGAAAGCTTGATGATGAGATAATGTGCTTTGATTCCAAGGAGTATACCTAGAAAGGAGCATCATGCAACTGGAGTTTTTAGAGAATGGTACCTCCTCTGGAGAGGGATGGATTTTGTTGAGGCCCTACTTGCTATGACAGAGAGATTCAAAGTTCCGAATTAGACTTTGCTGGCTTCATAGAAGAAACTCTAGGTGGGGCCACCTTTAGGCAGACTGCTTGTGTCCTGGACAAAGCAGAGGGACCACGTTGCCCTCTCCAACCCAACCCAACCTTAATCTGCTATCTTTGTGAGGTTGGGGCACACCTGGCAAGACCATGCCTGGGGGTAGACTGACAGCTGGGCAAGACTGGATACGATGCTTCTGAGACAGCCATTAAAATAGCCTAGAGGAGTTTCTCTTTTTATTTTATTTTTCTTTATGGAACTCACACTTGATATCAGAAACCAAGATGAGGTCTTGGGGAACCATAGACAGAATAGAGAAAAAGTCAGTTTGGTCCTGCCAGAATCTAGGCTCAACTGCAGCCCATTCCCACACTCACATGACAGACAATACATGAGTTCGCCTTGAGGAACCACTGCTAATTATTACTTGTTGCTTTGAAGCCAAAGACAGCTTCATCCTCCCTGTTAGACAAGGCCCATCTAAGGTGGCTCAGGGAACATTCTGCCTCTGACTGGGACCAACTTCTCGGATGGAGGAGCTGATATTTAGAAAAACTTGAGTCCAGGGGAACAATTAGCAACCCTTGAGAGAGGTGAGATTCACCCAGTAAACAGTAAAAACACTTGACCTTTGGAAAATATCAACCACACTCTATTATCCTGCAGAATCTCATTTAGGGCAGGACACTAGGTGCCTCACTTTGGGGTTGAAATGCCTTTATAAGAAGGACATTTTCTTTGTGTGAATGCAAAAAATTTCTAGGAGGATAAATATGCCAGCAAAAAGCTTTGTAAATATTTTCTCTTTTCTCTAGGGTGAGCATATATTTTTCACCTAAATAGAGACTTTTTTAGAGCAAAAGTGGTGGCTAAAAATAATCTTGGTGGGACAATGGGTGCAAACCAAGACTGTCCTGGGCCAACAAGGACATATGATCACTACAGTCCCCTCCTTTTTCCTCCCTCACTCCAACCTTCCCCCATTCATTGGAATTGAATTCATTGTCTTGGCAGAGGGCTGTGATAGATGTGGTCTTTTAGTTTTGGAATTTCTCAAAGTCTGAGCCCACTAAAGTGTTTGGGGTTTTGTTGCTTGTTTTTGCTTGTAAGGCAGAAAATATCATAAAGAAATTTAATAGAGAGCTTCTAAAAGAAGTCTAAAGCTAGAAGATAATTTCCCATATCTGGAGAGATATTGAGCATTTTTAAAAACAAAAAATTTGGTGGGTTCCAGAGAAAAGTGTTCTGCTTCCTGGATACAACTTCCAGGAGCCAGCAACATCCTAGATTTTGCAAGCAACATGAGAGCACAAGTCATCATTGCACAGAAAATACAAGGTATTACAAAGGACAAAGAATCAGAGAGGAGTTCGACTTTTCATAGGCAAAAAGATAATAAACAATAGAGAAATTCTTTGTCTTACGAGTGTAGACCCCTTTATAATTCCCCTTAACAGACAAAGATAGACAGTCTTTGACAAAGGTCTGCCCCAGGTAGGGGATATAGACTCCCAGAGGGTAATTCCCCAGAGAAGGGGCCAGCCAAATATCGCTATCAGTCAACATCCACGGCAACTGTGGAATGGGCCCAGTGCTAGTAAAGGAGACCGGGAGGGGCACCAATAGCATCCCCTGCAGTGCTGTTTAATGCACAATGCAAATACATATTTTCAAACAGAAGAATAATCTGGAACTAAATTCCAGATTGAGGATTGCTGTGAGGCAAAAAGAAGGGAAATGATATGTGCTGAATTTCTTATACTGTTTATGGAGAGAGTACAGAATATACTGATTAACTTGAAATATACTCAGAATAAAAGTAAGGTGAAATATGTGTTAAAATATTAGTGATAATTACTAGAAGGATAAAAATAAAAAGAGGAACTCACAAACTACTAGTTTGGTGGTGGTGGTGGGGAATGACAAACAACAGGAAAACAAAACTCAAGGGAAGCAGATGTGACTCAAGTGATTGGGCTTCTGCCTACCATATGGGAGGACCTGGGTTCAGTTCCTAGGGCCTCCTGGCAAAGGTGTGCCTGCGCAGTGAGCCAGGCCTGTGCAGTGAGCCAGGCCCACATGGCGAGGCATGCAGTAAGATAATGACACAACAAAAAGAGAGACAAAGGGAAGGGTCAAAGCAAGAAGCAACAGAAACCAGGAATTGAGGTGGTGCAGGTAACAGGAAACCTCTCTCCACATTGGAGGTCCCCAGGATGGAATCCCAGTGAATCCTAGACGAGAAAATGAGAAAAGAAGACACAAAGAGAAAAAGCAGACACAGAAGATCACACAGCAAATGGACACAGACAGCAAAAACAGCTGGGTGGGGGGTGGGGAGGGAGAGAAAAACACAAAAAACAAAACTCAACCCAATGTATAAATAAACATTAGGAAAAGAAAAAAATTAGCAAGAAAACATATGAAATAGACCAACATAAAATAAGATGGCACAAATAAGCCCAAATATATCAGAAATCACAATAAATATGAATTAATTTAATTTTCTTATTAGCTGAAAAGGAATTTCAGACTGAGGAAAAAAAAAAACAGTCCTGCTCTATGTTATTTATAAGAAACACTTCTTTAAAAAACATTCATAAAAAGGTTAAAAATAAATGCATGGAAAATATATACTGAGCAAATGGGAAAAAAATTTATAGCAATATAGCAAACAAAATTGAATTCAATGTGGAAATAATAAATGAAACAAAAAGGGATATTTCATAACAGTATTAGATGGAAGCCATGCCCTAAACCACAGCCATGTGCCTGGGGACCTGTTCCTTTTGAACAAACTTCCAGGTTCCTGCCCCCTTGCCCACTAAACTTCCTGAAATTCACTGCCACTTGTTGTGCTATCCCCTCAGGCCTTGCAGTGCAGATAATTTTTAGCATTGTGGCAGATGTCCTGGCTAGTCATCTCAGGCCATATTATTTCATAATTGTTGCCGAATGCCAGTTTCTACCTTTACTCCTACCTTCCCATAATGCTCACACTCTTCTTGGGTTCTTGCAACCAACTAGATTGGTGTTTAACTTATTCATTTAGCCGATAAATATTTATTAAGCACCTACTACATAAAAGACATTGTGAGGAAATCCTTATGGATTGTTGAAGGAAGAGGCCACCTCCAAATAGTTGAAAGAAAAATTTGAATTTATTGCTTGCTAAACAAAAGGGAGTTGGGCTTGTAAAGAACATTCTCTCTAAGCAAAGTAGACACCTAGTCTTAGGTAGGGTTTGGAGAAGAACGGAGGAGATAGAGATTGGTGGAGTTTTCCCAAGCTGGAGGGTTTAGGAATTGGTTGAACTTTAGCTGTGGGAGTGGATACTCCAGTGAGTCTCTTGCTAATTGGTAGATTTGAAATGTGTTCACTAGAGTGAAGCTGTTGTTGATTGGCTGACTTTCAGAAGCCTAGTTACTGACGCAAAATTGTTATCAACAAATTAGGACAGGTACAAACCCATTCTGGCAATTTTTTTGCTGCTGTGGCCAAAGAACAAATAGTGCTTTCCTAGAAGGAGAAAGGGACTTTTGTTGTGCCTCCAAGGAGCCTATATTGTAGTAGCGGGGATGAGACAAATACACAAATAACTGTAACACAAAACGAGGTGGCACAAGAAGCAGGGCAGTGTTCTAAAATGAATGCTGAATTTGAAGTCCGAAGATCTGGGTTTGAATTGCAACTATGTGACCTTGGGTAAGTCAGTTAACACTCTCTGATTTTAGATTCTATAAACTCTGAATAAGCAGCCCTGCTTACTTCACAGTGACAAATGGACATATGATGAATTACCATACAAAAAATATTTGGCAAATTGATATCAATGTAAAATAAGATATTATTATTATAGTGTGCTATAAGGAAATACAACTGAGAAAGAACTTTTGAAATTAAGAGCTAGGGAATCATTGTATCCAGCAAATTTGAATAGGGAAAAGTGGGCCTGATGGCAGAAATAGTTTGGTGTGAGTCTTGAAGAATGTCTTCATGATATAAAGGAGCTCAAAAGACAGAGGCCTAAAGTAGGGACCTTCATGCGGGAAAAAGAAAGAAATGGTAAATATTCTGGAGTATAGGGAAATATAAAAGAAGCAGTAGGAAAGAAAGCTGAAACATTATATGGACTCTAATGGGACTACTGGACTGTAGCCTTAGACTTGTTCAGTAGAAATGTGAAGTCCCTGAAGGATTTGAACAGGACTGTTTTATGGGGCTTTGCCTTGGGAAGACCAATCTAATCTGGTGAATGAGTCCAGGATGAATTGGAGGGGGCAGAACTGGTGGCAGTGAGGCAGAATGGAGAATACACACTCATGCAGGCATGGGTGTTTCAGAATCTTCCACACCAAGTTGATAGTTGAATAACAGGAATAAATGTTCCATGAGCAGGGTCCTGAAGTCGGAATCTTGGGAATCTATGTTTAGGGGACAAGGAAAGAAAATGGTATTCATAGAAACGTAAGGGAGGAACTCTAGGTAAGAGGAGACCCAGGAAAGTGTACTATAGGTAAAAGTTTAAATGGAAGATAGGTTCAGGAAAGAGTGAGGGCTCAGGGATGTGAAAGGATACACAGAAGAAGAATATCATGAAGTCTTAGGAGAGGTCATTGGATTTGACAAGAAGGTTGCTGTCACAGAAGTTTCTAGAAGCTCAGGAGAAATAAGCCTGATTCTGTTTGAGAAGTAATAAGGAAAAATAGGTGTGAGTGTAGAATATGTTCTAAAGACATTAGCAGTGAACATGGAATTGAAAGAGAATGGAGTGCTGGGGAAATTATTTTTGGAATAAAGTAGGCAGAGAGGAAAGAACCAGGGGAAAGAGAAAGACTGAAGATAATGGCGAATGAGAATGCAAAATTGATTAAGCACATTTCTAGAGGGGGCAGGATATATGTCATGTTCTAAGGTAGGAAGACCACTTCTTCCTCAGAAACAGAAAAGAGGAAAGAAAGCATGCATGATGATATAGACAGAGAAAGGTCGAGGTAGAGTTGAGGGAAGTTAAGGAAGTTAGAATTGAGTGGCTTTGATTTTCTTTAGAAGAGGTGAACTTTTGGGTAAGAGCCTTAAGGTGAGCGTCAAATTGTAAATTCAATGAGGAAAAGGTTTTGGTAGAAAAGCAATTAGAAGCTAATAAGAAAGAGCTCAAAGAGGCTAACAGTTGCCAAGTGATGGCAAAGTAGTACTTTGCTAACTTTAAATCAGTAGAGAAAGACATTATACAGTTTCCATTATGTTAAAAAACAAACAACAAAAAAAAATACAAAACAAAAACAGGTTGCTAAAAAGACAATGCCCTAAGGGAGGCTGTACATTGAGCATCATCAATCCTTCAAGCTGACATTCGAATGGATCTTTGATAGGACACGATGAAGGTAGAGAAAAGAGAACAGTGGACATTAAGGGATGGAGGATAGAAATGCCTTCCAAGGAGCAAGGGAAGGCTGGAAGTTTTGAAAGGCAATCCTTAGGGCAGGCACATGCATCTGGCCTGGAAGAGCAGTCTTTGCAGGTCTTATTAATAGAAAGAGAAAGCCCCATAGAGAAGTCAATACAGCACTTCTAGACAAAGGCAAAGATGTCTGGGATTTGACATTCATTTGGAGAGCGTGATATTTTATTTGAATAGCGGAATCTCTCAATCCTCTTATATCTATAATACTGGCTTAACTCACCACCATTTTAGATGGCAAGAGATGATCTACATCTTCAATTGTATATAGCAGTGCTGTCAAATAGAAGTACAATGCAAGTCACATGTGAGCCTCATGTCATTTAAAATTTTCTAGTAGATAACATTTTAAAAAGTAAAACAAAACAATTGATTTTAAGAATATATTTTATTTAACCCAATAAAGTCAAAATATTATTTTGGGACATAATCAAAATTTAAAAATTAATAATGAGATAGTTCATTCTTTTTTTACTAAGTCTTTGAAATCCAGTGGGTACAGCCACATTTCAAGTGTCCCATAGCCACCTGTGGCTGGTGGCTATCATATTGGACAGCTCAGGTATATAGTTTAGTATAGTCATGTATCAAGATGCAGGGCAGATAAAATGTGCCTTGGGAAATTAGGAAGGGGCAGAGATTAATGAAGGCTGCTGTTGTCAGGGTGAGGAATTCTTCATGGAATTTAGGATAGGATTTAAAATTAGGATGGGTGGAAGGGAAGTGGAAATAGGCCATTCCAAGGCAAAAAGGCTTTGGGGACAATGGAAGAGAGGAAAGAAGGGGAAGAGTAGAAAATATAACAGTCCAAAGATAAAGGGAGTCCAAAGATAAAGAGTCCATCCAAATGTGTAGTTAGCTGACTACAGAACCATGATTGCTCTCCCTCATTACTAGTGCTGCCTCTTTGTTTTGCTTTGATTTTTAATTTTTTAAAGAAGCTTTAGATTATGTAAATGTTACATAAAAAGTATAGGGGATGCCCTTATGCCCCCCCCCCAACACACACACACACACATACACACACTTTCTCACATTAACAGCATCCTTCCTTAGTGCAGTACATTTGCTACAACTGATGAACACATTTTGGAGCATTGCTGCTAACAGTGGACTATAGTTTACATTATAGTTTACACTCTTCCCCGCACTTTTTTATAGGTTATGACAAAACGTAAAATGGCCTGTATCCGGCCTTGCAGTGTCCTGTAAACCATCGTGTTGCCTCTTTGGGTGTGGTTTTTCCCCACCCACATTTACAGGGGGCATGGAGTCCCCTCATTTTGCCCCCCACTGTGGGTATAAAGAGCAAGCCCCGCCTGTATTGCCTTTTTAAAGTGTAGGTTACCTATAACCGGGTTTTGAATTTTCAGATTTGTCCTTCACTCTACTGCTTTTGATCCTGCACCCAGCAGCATTTTATAAGGGACTCTGGGGAAGGAAAAAAAAAGGAGAGAAAATGTCCTCACAAAACAAAACCAGTATTTTCAGAATCCTGCTCTGCTGCTTTCAGACAATTTCCATCAACCTTCTTATTCGTTTTGATTTATTTCTATCCATACGCAGACTAACGCTTCTCTGTGCTTTTATTGTTCTTCAAGAATAGGCCTTCTATTGGAGAAAAATAATGTCTCTACGACCACCACTTTGCTCAATGCAGATCTTCATTAATCTGCAGCCACAGTACAGGCTTTTAGCAGCGAGGACTTTTGATGGGAATTGAATTTGATACTGCATTATGGTTGTAGGGTGTCTCACAATAGACTGTGTTCTTTTCTGTGTCTGGGCACAATCAGAGAGACCCAATTAAATAATTTGGTGCAATAATGGAGAACAAAAGAGTACGAGGGCTTAAAGTGAGGGCTCCAGCATTTGTATTCTCCCTTTTCTGTATCATGTTAATTAATTTGCCTCAAAACCAAAAGAGGAAAGAACACAATGTGGAGCAGCAATAGCTCATCTACAACATGGAGACACTTTAAATGCAGCTACCATACCAAATCAACGCTTAAGAAAAGGGCAGTCTATGCATTTCCATTTAAAAAATAAAGTTGCTGCTCGTGTTAAGGCCGAATGATCTTGCATTTGGCTCGGGTGACAGCAGCAGTCTTGCCGCCTGTGCTTGGGAGCACAGTGCTTGGGAGCTCTGCCGTTGCATCTTACGGTAAATAATATGACACATTCAACTGGGGACATTTAAGTGAACAGCTAGCCGCCCAAGAGAACAAACAATGACCTGGCCAGATTCAGTGTTCTTAAAGCTTCCCTCAAAGGCCTTTGAATGACTGCACAAGGAACTTTTGACTCTGCCTCGGGCCTGCCTGCTTTCTGCGTGTAAGGATGAGCATTGCCCTGCAGTGGGTGCTTCCACGCCGGGAGAACAGGGTGGCGAGTTTTAGCGCGACACACTAGCCGTCTCTAATCCTGGCAAGAGAGGTAAAGCGTACCCCTTTCAAACCTCATCCTGAGTTTCTGCAAAACACAATTATATGTATGCCCACAAAAGGCCATTTGTAATGTAGTAAAAAGATGCTGTGTGGTTACATCTGTCATTCTACACTAGGCGGTACATTGGACAAACTTCCCTTTTAACCGAGACCTCAATAAATACCACCTCTTTGTACAGTCTACCCCAGGAGTGCATGTTTCTAAAACTAGCTAAATTAATGGCCATTAGATATGTTGTCAGCAAGGGGGGGGTGATAATTAATATTGGAGCTGAATAAAATATATTCATTAGGCAGCCTGGGAGTAAAAGGAACCAAATGAGGTTTATCAGGGAAAGCAGCAGTTGAGAAGCCAAGGGGTCTTGGGCTGTGAGCAGGTTCACTTTTCAGAGTGACCCAGTTTTGGTGATTTTATAAAAGAAAAGGGTACCAGGGCACAAGAAATAGCACACCAGGCCTTGGAAGGAGAAAATGGGGAGGGCGGGCCTAGCTCCTCCCTGGGGGACCTGTGAGCAGCATTTTCTGGCTCCTGGCCATGCCATGATTTTGGATTTGGTTCTAGTCCACTTGGTAGTTCAGGTTGGGACAAGTGCTAGGACTAAAAGAGAAGAAAGCTGAAAAACACTAGAGTGGAAAAACCAAAAGATTTGGAGTCAGCCCAGGATGTCAATTGAAGCTAATTCACATTCTTGTTGTTTAACAGGTAACTTAATATTTCTGAGGCTCTGTCTCTTTATCTGTAAAATGGGCCTCATAGTACCTTCCTCACTGGGGTCTTGTGACCATTCAGCATGAGGATGCATGTGAAGTGCCAGGCAGATTGCAATTGCTCCATAAATATTAGTCCCAAATTCACTTTTCAATATTTACTAGACCTCAGTGGGTTAATTTGCTAGCAGTCTTGAAACTAAAAACACTTCTTTGCTCCTCATAGAGGCCAACTTTATTTGAGGCATCCTTCTCTATTCTTATACCATGGCTAGTCCATAGAAGATACTTGTGCAGTATGCTGGGGTAACCAGGCAGCACTGGTGGTTGAAGGGCACCCAGATCTCCCATGGCCGCCCAAGGCTGAGATCAGTCTCTCAGTACCACATGGTAGAGCTTGTGAACCTGCTGCTCATTAAAATCACTTGGGAGTTTGTGAAAACCACAAAACATAACAAAACCCACACTCACACACACACGCACACACACAGATGCTGGGGCTCTACCCCCAGAGAGTTTGAATTAATTGGCCTGCACTGAGGCCAGGCATGGATATATTTTTAAAGTGCTCCAGAAGATTCTAATGCGCTGCCAGAGGTGAGAACCACTGCAGAGTCAGCTGAGGGGAGGTCTTAAAAAATTTGTCTATCCATTAGTCAAATTATTCAGGTTTACGTATCATGTCTGGAACCCCTGTCCCCGAGATTACTTTTAGCTAGGTTTTAATGCTCACAATAACCCTTTCATGTGGGCATTGTCAACCCCACTTGTAGAGATAAGGACACGAGTCAGTCAAGCTGTGCGCGGTGACAATGGCAGCGGACATTCAGGGCCAGGATGTGAAACTATGTTGTCTGTGGGTACATACCAGAAGTGTACGTTTTAAGAAACCCCATGGATAACCCTTGAGAATGAAAAATCCTTTGGGGAAGTAGACATAACTTCATCTAAGTCCAGTTGGGCCTGATTTGCTTAAATTGAGGTCCGCTTGCTTAGTATGGACACTGGACCTTAAATCTCTGTAGCCTTTCTCCAAATGTGTTAGGACCGTGTTCTCATCATTGTCCCAGAACCCTTCTCATTTTTTCCCACATCGCCAAGTGTTGTGCTGGGATTACTGAGGGCTGCTGCCACGGTCCTTAGGAGCAAAGCCTCGACTCGCTCTTCTAATGCGATGTTTCCTTTCCCTGGTTTTTCTATTTGACTCCCTCGGAAGGTGAGGAGATAACCGGCATCCCATTGTCACCATGGTTCAGTAGTGAACTTTCCTTCCCATGATAATTATCTTCCTTCCACTACAAGGCCAGGCAGGGGGAAAGGTTGGAAGGAAGAGATGATGGGAGGCTTGATCCTCTTCAGAGTTCCCAGGGAGACAATCTGTAGAGGGTGTGGCTTCCCTACCACCAGCAGGGAAAGAATGTGGAAAGATGCTGATGGAGAAATCTGCGTCGTTAAAAACAGTAGGTAATAAAGTACCTGTACACTTCGTATTTTTACATTTTGGATTTGAAAGTCAGTTTGAAATCCATCAGCCAAAGAAAATTCTATAACTGCAAGATGACTGCTGTGGAAAACCCTGCCCTGCTTTGTGTGCTGGTGGGAGAGAAATTTCTCCTAGTCTCAGTTTTGCATCCCTTCCCCGCCTCAGGCTGGCGGGGAAGTTGCTCCACTGGGTTGGCAGGGGTAGGCTTGGGTAGAATGCTGTGCTAGTAAGGAGTGAAGTCAGAGAACTTCATAAATACAAGATGCTCTTAATCCTTGAACCTGGGATTCCTGGGCTAGCAAAAACATAAAACAGATTTTAAAAGCTTTCCTGTAAAGGAAGGAAAGCAGGTGGAGGTTGGTGAGAATGGGAGGCTGGTCCTGTGCCCAGGTACATAAGTGCCTAATCTGTAGAAGTCTTTCCAGAGTTTTGACTTCTCTGCTTTCCTGGGTAGATCATCTCCTCTTCTCACTTTGAAGCTAAGTTAGAAAGAATGACCAAGTCACCTCCTATTTAGGAAGACTGCCTTCAGGCTGCAAGTCTCCCTGCTACCTGGGTTCCAAGAGCACCCCATTCTAACAAACATTGACTTAAAAGTCACCATCCCTTAAACTTCAAGGAGAAATGATTGTCTTCTACCTTAACCTCCCTCTTGCTTTGGTCATTCTGCATAAAGAATGAGTTCAATACCTTTCATTTTAGGTGAATTGCAGCACACGAGCCCTTCCCACTTCTCACTTGTCATCTGAATTTACCTAAGCAAGTATTTCTTAAGGTGCTCAATACATGCCCAGGACATTGTTCATCTTTATAAGACCTCCAGGGCCACAGTGTTTCTGATTCCGCATCCATAAGAGCGTGCTCCTACCATGTGTAGGTGAGACCATGGTGGAGGTGGCTTCACCACTGGGTGTCCCTGGTAGAGAGACTGGAACTGACTCAATCAGCTTCTATCACTTGGTGCCCAGATTGGCAACTTGACTCGTCGGTAAACTTGGGGATGGAACGAGCCAGCATGACTCTACCAGCCCATTTGGGGGGATTCTCAAGTTATCTTTATTAGTGCCCGTCCATTCAGGTGGTTCTTCAGGCTATAATTGAAATAAACGAGGCATGCTGTTGTCACATTTTTGCTTCCCTCACAAGAGGAGGCAAACAGATGAGCACAGAATAAATAGCCTGCTCTGGTCTTCTTAAATGCCTGCGATAAGCTACGGAGGTGGGGGCAGAAGGAGGAGGGGAGATGGAGGTAGAATCTGCATTTCCTCATATTCTCAATTAATTCCGTCTAAAAGTATCACTCTTATTCAGCAGCAGTTAAAATAGGCTGTGATGAGAGCTTGACAATTTCCAGCTAAACTAGAGGATAATTAGAAATGCCCTGTAGCAGGCAAGTCAGTGCTTCAATTTATTTGCTGTTTATTACCAAGTCCCTGCCCCTTGGGTGTAATGACTGTAGAGCAGCACCGGCAGCTTCCCTGGGTTTGATTTAGTGCCGTAAATGGTGCTCAGAGAGTAGATTAAGCTGGAATGTGATCAAACCTTATTTGCAATCCGATTATACAAACTGCTTCTTGCACTGACCAGATTGAAGTAATTTCCCTATAGAAACGTTACACTCACTTTGGTGTAAAAATGATTAACATTTCCTGACTGTAGGTCAGCCTTTCACTTCCAGTGTAATCCTTTATCAGGCAATATGCCCATCTTTCTCTTAGGTTTGTTGCTTTCACAGACTGTGTGGTATTTAACCAAGGCAGAGCATCTCGACTCAATTTAAAAACATTTTTTTAAAGTAACCTCTCAGGCTTATGGTGATGAATGATTACAATAAATAAACCTTCTGGAAGAAGTGAATTAATCGCATATTTTTTTCTGGTTTGGTTGCTCAACATTATTGACTTGCTTAATGATCTAATGGAGAACTCTTATGGACCACCAAAGAAATTTGCATATCCTCTTAGAAAGGCTGTCAAGGTACTTAGAAATAAGCTGTCCACATGCAAAGCTTTCACCCCAGATGGGTGTGATTCACCGGCGCCAGCATCGTCACTGAGCCCCCCTGCATTTCTTTCAAATAATATTTAAGTACCGACTGCCACTAAAAATCCTTCCTCTTTTAAATAATCATCCACAGAAAGAGTCTGGTTCCCAGTCATCTTCCTCCCCCCACCTTCCCTTCCCAGTAGTCACCCTGCCCACCCCCATCACTTCCCCCCTTCACTCCCCTCCTTTCACCATATCAGGATTTCTGGGTGAGAAAACAGTTTTTCATACAATTAGCCTCTGGTAATGAAATGCAACCAAATACATGCTGAACACTGAAAGCAAACCCTTGGCTCCTCACATATTTTTATGACAATCAAAGAAATATTTGAGTCTGAAATTCATTATCATAGCCTAACTCCAATACCCGCAATAACATGTTTTGTTGTACAACATATTTAAGCTGATTTTCTTCAGACATATTTGTCCTTAACACTTTAAGAACTGTATACGCTATAAATATCTTCCCTAGCTTCCGTTAGATAATTGAAAAATGCCAGGACAGCAGAGGTTAATTGTCTTGGCAGTATTTCTAAGTGATCTAAAAAGATGCACATGGCATTAAAGCAAAAGGGCCACATTTAGATCCAATTTTTGTATAGCGTTTTTTGGTGAAATGTAAATGAAATATCATTTACAGCCAAAGTCTCTGCAGATTGGAGGAGAGGACTAGTTTTTGTATTTGCTTCCTGCCAGAAAAGACCGTTTGCATTTCTCAAGGTCAGGAAGCTGCAGGGTAACAAAACCAATGCAATTTTTAGTCATGTCACTGATTTTCTTTGGAATTTACAGTCCACAGAATGTGTCGGAAATGGTATCAGGCCCTTGGACTCAATGCGTCAGGGAACAGGATTGTGCATTCTTTTCTTTCCAGGAATCAGAGAACATTTTGGAGGTAAAAAGTACATTATTACAGGACTGAAGTTGACCCTTCCCAAATGATCTGTGTGTGCCAGTACATGTGTATGAAGTGAAGAGTTTATTTTAACAATTAGAAGCTGGCAAATCAATAATGAGAACCGTCGTCTTGTTTTACCATCTCCTTTGATAGCAATGATTAATTTAGAAAGAAGTTAGGTCTACTAAAAGCCATCCTAAAAATATATTCTCTTCATTTGTTATTATAAAAGCAACACTCTATTATTAAGTCTGAGAACAACTCAGTAAAATTCAAATAAACTTAAAGAACATATTAGCATTCCACTAATGAAAGAAATTCTGCCTATGGATTTAAAAAGCAACCAACAAACCTTAACATCAAACAAACCTCACAGCTAACCTTTTCTGTCCATTTGTTTTTGGGTTCTGCTGAACAGACAACAGAACCCAGTGAGCAACTATGACCACAAACTCCTGCTGCAATTACACCTGCACTTTCAAACCTTGGACCCCTTAGCTGAACAAAGACTCCGGTTGTCTTCTCTAACAGCCATTACTGTAAACCAGGATTGCGCTCCCAGGTTGCTATGTAAGCCTAGTCCTATGGCAAGAAACATAGTAGAGCAACAGAGTTAGGGGGTTATAGGAGGCCTCTGTGTCCTGACACAATAGAACTAGTCTTTCGGGAAGAATCGAGGAAGATGACCCTGCCAGTATCGGCAGACGGTATCTGATGCTCGCCACTAATTTACTCTTGTTCTGAGCCTTGGAGGAATGGGGCAGTGGGGCTGCCATGCTGCCTGAAATGAGGAGGCATCCATTCACAGGTAGCCTGGGATGGAAATCAGCAGCCATACCAGAGAGGCTATACAAATATAGGAAAATAAAAGTGAGAGAGAAAGAGTGCCCATATTGAGGCTGCTGGAAAGTGTTTTCTCTCTTCCCATAACCTTGCCTAGCTAGGAGTCTTCTCAACAGCTTCTTTGGATGGCTAGGTTCTCTTTTTGTGGCACTCTTAGTACCCATACCTATGGGTGATGTCAAAATTCCAGAATAACGAGGACAGTACTTTGTAAGATCAGGCAAAGAAATTAATTCATATCAAGGAGAATCCAGGAGACATGATTATTAACCACTCCAAATACATAAAATGTTTTCTGTACATTTAGTCTTAAATTATCCCACCTTTAGGGAAAACGCAAGGCATGACAAGATATTCAGTTTATCTCAAATGTGACAGCTCTGAATCTGTCTTGCAAGTAATGCTTTGTTGGCACAAATAAAATATTTTCACATTGAATATAAAGGGTAGGGTCTGTTTCTAGTTCAGTCCCATGTCCCAGAAGTCTTTCTGTTTCATGTTATAGATTAAATCAAGTGTGCTGACTGGCTAATTCTGTAGTGCCACATGTAAAATAAGTATCAGATGTTTTATTTCCAACTTATAAAACCTTATATTCAAATTTTATAAAAGTCACTGATGGGGGGGTTATAAGTATTCATAGTGTCTAGCTTTCTGATTTTTCATTGTGACCAACTCTAAGATAACTGATCATAGGCTGTGATCTATTGAAAAATGACTTATGTGTTGGAAGATGGTTTCCCGTAATTAAACCTTTCCATAATTACTGGATTAAAAGATGAATTATTTTGATAATCCAAAATGTTGCAAGCCATCTTTTATGTATTGTAAAATTAGAATTAGAGAGCACTATTGATGCCTTCAATTATAATCCGATCATTAAGATAATATTCAAGTGACTTCTTTCACTTTTCAAAATACAACTCCAGTCAGCCCTTGAGTTTGCTAGCGCAATGGTATATTCTGAACCCAAAATTTCACAAGGTTCTTCACAAGCTCCAAGAAGCACACAGAATTTACACCCTGCTCAGTTGTTGTAGATGCTTTAGCCCATGGGACTTTGTAGGTGATCCTAGTTTCTCTCTGGTGGTCTCTAACACTCAGACAAGTATAAATCATTATAGTTTTAAGTAGCTGCCTATTAATTAAGAAGTTTATGTTTTTATGCTAGTAACTTGAGAGTTCATGGTACCGTTTTATCACAAAAAAAATATGCAGCCTTCCTATAAAAAGAGAAAATTGATTTTCCAGAAAAAAAGCCAGAAAAAAAAAACAAACAGAAAGGAACCTGTTCTCTCTCCCTCTCTGTTTTTCTCTTTCTCTCTCCCTCCCCCTCCTTTTCTCTCTTCTCTCCCCCAAAAATCTACTTATTCTATCTGCTCCTGGAGAAACCCCCTTCTCCTCCCCTCCCTCTTTTAATTTAGGGAGCAGAACAAGACCTATTTGGATGTGCTAAATGTGTTCTCACATAAAACAAAACAGGCCCACCTATTTCTAAATGGCAGATGAAAGGAACAGAAAGGAGTAAGGCAGGACAGACTTTTTTTCATGTTGAAGACTTAAGACATAAAAAGGGGTAAAGGTGGAGTTCCACGTTGCTGTTTCTGCAAAGGTGTTTACACACACATTTAATAGCCATCAGGCACACCAGGAGCCAACAATTGGATGAACCATAGAACAGAGCTACCTAAACCATACAGAAATTCAAACCCACATTTTCTGACTTTTGCCACATTTTACATGTGATGATGGCCATTCAAACGAGCGTTGTGGGTGTTTTCTCTTAAAAACAACAGATGCTGAGATATGTGGTATTTATATAACATGCCTTTAAATGTAGGTGACATAGAACCACTGAAGTTATGCTTATCTCCTTCAAAATGGAAAGCTCTGCAGGGAAGACTTTGCCAACTCTTCCTTTTACTTTCAACCTGAGCACATGAGGCGTGGTTTGTACTTGAGGTTTTCCAAGTGTGTTTTCCTTTGCTACCTTTCCAGTTTACTGTTTGCTCTGCCACACACTGAATACATCGTGGTGCATGTGTACATTTTAAAGACGTGTGTTTAGCTCGAATTCTGTGGCCTTTCTGATGTTTCTGCAGATGTCATATTTTAATCCTGCAGCTGAAATTTTGTGAATTCATTTATTAAGTAGTTGCTCTGAAAAACTACATTTTTAAACCTAATTCTTGCCAGAATGAAATTCAGGTGTTTCTTCACAGTTTTAATGCCTGCTGGAATGACACAACAACACTAACTGCTGTATCTGTGGCAGGTTTTTGCTAGCATTTTCCAGATACTTTGGTCACTATTTTACCAGTGGGGAAACTGAGGTGTTAAAAGCTATGCCAGGAATCAAATCCAAACATCATCCTCATTTGTTCTGTTTGCTTAATGTACCCTCTTTAGTAACCAGAAAATTTCCTGATGTTGCAACTAATGGTCTCGTTTGGCAAGCTGGGACAAAATTCAATTTTTGAAGTGAGGTGATAGGCATCAAATGATATGGCACAGGCTGCATTTGACTTAAAATTTAGGAACTGAATCCAAAATCAGCACAGTGGCATCTATTTTGGACTAGGTCTTGCATACAGCTTTAAGGGGGCATTTTTGTCAGGGAGAGGTACAATAATGGCAAACTCTGTGCTTTTTTTCAAGTTAGAATTTTGTGATTTGATGCCAATGAGACAATAATGGCAAACTCGACGCTTTGTATGGGGGTGGGGGTGGGGGGGTTAGAGTTTTGTGATCTAATGCTAATGAGAGTGGAAGCACTAACCCCCTCCTGCTGCAGCCTTCCTCGGGCCAGCCTGGGCAGCCCCGGCTCATCCTCCTCCACTGGCCTTTTGTGTTCTTAGCAGGTCTTCCCTCTGGCGGAGCTGCAGCAAAGAGAAGTGGCAAAGGATAAGACGCAGGTGGGAAGATGCATCTCCCATCGCAACTGCCCTGGGCTTACCCCAAACCACGAGGGAGAGGCTGTGGACAGTCTTGCCCGAGCTCTGCAGCTGCAGTGGGGGTGGACAGTCCAGTACTTGTCCTGCCAAGGAAAGGCAGCCAACTGCTGCCCAGCGACGCGGCACTGAAGAGGGACTGAAAACGTTTAGTCTCACCAAGATTTCCGCAAAGTCCTTACATAAATCCTTCTTGCCAGCGGCTTCCTCAGGACACAGCAGCAGCCTCCTCTGCCCTGAATCGCCCTGGCTGAGAGAACACACGTGCCTCTGCTCGCAGGCCAGCATTTCAGCCACCGACTAAAAGCCCACAAATACATCCAAATGCTACAGGAAGCAGAAAAGTCATTAAACATATCTGGGCCCAAGTTGACTTGTTTTCATGCAGATATGAAATTTTAGAAAGGTTCGCTGGGTTTATCTAAACTAGAGCTCTTATTTTAAAACTGGAAAACTGGACCCTATGAACTGATGGATTCAGCGGTACAAACAGGGCTGGCACTCACGTCTCTGGGCTCTTGTGATTTGTTCTCCGGGTTTCCTGAGCAAACCTTGAAACATGAGCTCAAAACATATTTCTCCCACTCTGGGCGTTGACCTTTTCTTTGGAGAACCACGTCTTCTGTCTCTTTGTCCCTGACATCTGACACAGGGCCAACCACGCTTGGTTATTTATTCAGAAATTATTTGTGGAGCCCACCCACATGCTGGACACTGTGCTAAATTCTGAATTCACAGCAGTGTAAGCAGGTCCTGGCCTCACTGAGACTTGACTCTACAAGAGTCATTCCATAAATAATTTTTGAATGAATATAGATGTTTACTTTTTTTTTTTACCTGCTTACAGTATCGAGAAACTATTATATATATGTATTGGCTGATATATTGGCAAGATAAAAATGACAAACAAAACAAAACGAAGCAGAAAATATTTAGTTTTATAAGATGTGAACATGAACAAGCACTTGTTTTTTCATTTTCTTTGTTTCTTTTTAGGAGTTTAATATTTCCTCGTTTATTGTGTGGGTCTCTGCCTGTTGAGTTAACACCCTATGCGAAGATGAACACACTCATATTCCACAGCAGCCTGCCTCAGGAGCACCTTTTCCCACATATCCCCCCACCATCAATGCCCTGCACCAGCGACTCTCCCCTGCCATATCTGCCAAAACAAAAAATGTTCCACCATTGTATTTTCAACTTCAGACCTACAAATTTCCAGAGTTCACCTGTTCCTTCACCCAGTACTCCCTTCAGTTCCATGGCTAGTCCATCCCAACCCTTCCACCCATTCGCCTTCATATTCCAGCACAGGTGACCCCACTCACGTCCCCGCACCACCATCACCCCCTCCGCTGCCAAACCACCCTTTTATCACGGGTTTTGCCCATATTGAGCATTGGCTTACCTCCTTTTCTGCCACCTGATAAACTATCTTTCAGACTAGCTCCGTGAGTCTGCTCAATAGGCTTAAGTCATATCAGTGAGGTCATGCAATATTGGCCTTTGGTTACTGGTTTACTTCACCTAAAATAAGGTCTTCAAGATTCATCCATGTTGTCATGTGTGTCAATACTTCATGTCTTCTTACAGTTGAGTAAGATTCCATTTTGCTTATCCATTCATCTGTTGATGGACACTTGGGTTACTTCCAACTTTTGGCAATAGTGAATATTGCTGCTATGAACATTGTTGTGCATATATCTGTTCATGTCCCTACTTTCAATTCTTCTGAGTATATACCTAGATGTGAGATTGCTGGATCATAAGGCAGTTCTATAGTTAGCCTCCTGAGGAACTGTCCTCCATAATGGCTGTACCATTCTACATTCCCACCAGCAGTGGATGAAGGTTCCCATTCCTCCACATCCTCTCCAACACTTGTAGTTCTCTGTTTTTTTTTAAATCGCCATTAATCTAATTGGTGTAAAGTGACATTTCATTGTAGTTTTGATTTGCATGTCCCTAATAACTAGTGATGTTGAGCATCTTTTCATGTGCTTTTTAGCCATTTGTATTTCCTCTTTGGAAAAGTATCTATTCAAATCTCTTTCCTGTTTTTTAAAATGTGTTGTTTATCTTTTTATTTTTGAGATGTCAGATTTCTTTATATATGCTGGGTATTAGGCCCTTATTTTCTACCATTGAGTAGACTGCCTTTTCACTCTTGACAAACTCCTTTGAAGTGCAAAAGTTTTTAATTTTGAGGAGGTCCCATTTATCTGTTTGTTTCTTTTCTTGCTTGCACTTTGCATGTAAAGGTTATGAAATCATTTCCTACAAGATCTCATAGATATTCCCTTTCTTTAACTTCTGGGAGTTCTATGATCTTTTGTATAGGGAATGATATGGTGATCCTCTCTCATTCTTTAGGCTATGGATATCCAGTTTTCCCAGCAACATTTCTTGAAGAGGCCACTGAATCCCAGATGAGTAGGCTTGGTGGCCTTGTCAAATATCAGTTGACCATAGATGCGAGGATCTATATCAGAACTCTCAATTCAGTTCCATTGGTCAGTATGTCTATACTTGTGCCAATACCATGCAGTTTTGACTACTATAGCTTTGTAGTATACTTTAAAGTCAAGTAGTGTGATTCCTCCAGTTTCATTTTTCTTTTTCAATATGTTTTTGGCTATTCAGGATCCTTTATCCTTCCAAATAAATTTCATAATTGGCTTTTTCAATTATTAAAAAATGCTGTTGTAATTTTTATTGTAGACCAATTTGGATAGGCCAGACATCTTGATGATATTTAGTCTTCCAATCCATGAACATGGAATATTTTTCCATTTATTTCATTTTTTTAAATTTCCTTTCATAATGTTGTGAGGTTTTCTGTGGACAAGTCTTTTACATCTTTATTTAAATTTCTTCCTAGGTATTTGATTCTTTTAGTTGCTATTATAAACGGAATTTTTTCCCTTGATTTCCTCCTCAGATTGCTCATTATTGGTGTACAGAAATGCTACTGATTTTTGTACATTGATCTTGTACCCTGCCACTTTACTGAACTTGTCTATCAGCTCTAGAAGTTTTTTTGCAGATTTTTCAGGACTTTCTACATATAGGATCATGTCATCTGCAAACAGTGAAACTTTTATTTCTTTCTTCCCAATTTGAATGCTTTTTTTTTCTTTTTCTTACCTAAGTGCTTGAGCAAGTACTTCTAACACAATGTTAAATAAGAGCAGTGAGAGTGAGGATTCTTGTCTTGTTCTAGATCTTACAGGGAAAGCCTTTAATATTTCACCATTGAGTATGATGTTAGCTGTGAGTTTTTCATATATACCCTTTTTTCATGTTGAGGAAAGTGTCTTTCAAGCCTATCTTTTGAAGAATATGCTGTATTTTGTCAAGTGCTTTTTCTGCATCAATAGAGATATCATATGATTTTTTTTCTGTCACTCTGTTAATGTCATGTATTACATTGATTGATTTTCTTATGTTGAAACATTCTCCTATACAAGGGATGAAACCCATTTGATTGTGGTGTATAATCCATTTGATGTGTTGTTGAATATGATTAGCAAGTATTTTGTTGAGGATTTTAGCAATTAAGTTCATTAGAGAGATTGGTCTGTCATTTTTTTACTTGAGGCATTTTTACGTGGCTTTGGTATTAGGGTGATATTGGCATCATAGAATGAGTTAGGCAATGTTACCTCCACTTCTATTTTTTGGAAGATTTTAAGCAGGATTGGTGTTAGTTCTTTCCAGAATGTTTGGTAGAATTAACCTGTGAAGCCATCTGGTCCTGGGCTTATCTTAATTGGGAGATTTTTGATGACTAATTCAATCTTGTTATTTTGTGATTGGTCTGTTGAATTCATCAATTTCTTCTTTTGTCAATGTAGGTTCCTGTGTGTTTCTAGAAATGTGTCCATATCACCTAAGTTATTCCTTTTGTTGGCATAAAGTATCCTCTTATGATACTCTTTATTTCTGTGGGATCAGTGCTAATATCCCTCTTCCATTTTTTATTTTATTTTATGTATTTGTATCTTCTCTTTTTTCTTTGTTAGTCTAGCTAAGGGTTTGTCAATTTTATTAATCTTCTCAAAGAACCAGCTTTTGGTTTTGTTAACATTTTCTAGTTTTTTGTTTTTTAAAAATTCTCAGTTTCATTTAGTTCTGCTCTAATCTTGGTTATTTCCTTCATTCTGCTTGCTTTGGGGTTTGTTTGTTGCTTTTTTTCCTAGTACCTCCAGGTATGCAGTTAGGTCATTGATTTTAATTATTTCTTCTTTTTTAACATAAGCTTTTATGGCTCTAAATTTCCCTCTCAGCACTGCTTTTGCTGTATCCCATAAGTTTTGCTACATCATGTTCTCATTTCATTCATTTCAAGGTAGTTACTGATTTCTTCAGCAATTTCCTCCTTGACCCACTGATTGTATAAGGGTGTGTTGTTTAACTTCCATATCTGTGTACCTATTCTGGTTCTCTGCCCCTTATAGATTTCTAGCTTCATTTCATTATGGTCAGAGTATATACTTTGTACAAATTTTAAACTTTCTGAACTTATTGACTGTTGTTCTGTGGCCTAACATGTGGTCTATCCTGGAGAATGAGCCATGTGGTATGCAAGAGAAGAATGAGTATTCTGCTGTATTTGGTGTAATATTCTGTATATGTCTGTTAGGTCTAGATCCTCTAACATATTATTCAAGGTAACTGTTTCCTTATTGACCCTCCATTGAGATGTTCTGTTATAATGGTGTATTAAAATCCGCCACTAAATTGTAGAGGCATCTATTTCTCCCCTTAGTTCTTCCAATGTTTGCCTCATATATATTTTGGGGTATGCTGGTTAGGTGCATAAATGTTTATGATTGCTCTTTCTTCTTAAAGATTTCTCCTTTTATTAATATATAGTGTCCTTCTTTGTCTCTTACAATAATTTTGCATTTAAAGTCTATTTTGTCTGATATTAGTATAGCTATTCCTGCCCTTTTTTGGTTATTGTTTGCATGAAAAATCATTTTCCAACCATTCGTTTGCAACCTCCTTGCATCCCTAGGTCTAAGATGAATTTCTTGCAGACAACATATAGATGGGTCATGTTTCCTTATCCATTATGCCAATCTGTGTCTTTTGATTGTAGAGTTTAATCCATTAACATTCAGTGCTATTACTGTCAAGGCAGTAATTACATTAACCATTTTTTATTTAGGTTTATATGTGTCATATTTTGTTTTTGTATCTCTTTTTATATTTCTAGTTATTCTTACTAATAATCTTCCTTTCTACACTCTCCTCCAACCCCCTCTCTCCTGTTTTTTCCTTTCAACCTGCAGAACTCTCTATAGTATTTCTGGAAGGGCGGGTTTCTTGTTGACGCTCTTAATTTCTGTTTATACGCAAATACTTTGAACTCTCCCTCATTTTTTAATGCCAACTTCGCTGGATACAGAATTTTTGGCTGGCAGTTTTTTTTCTTTTAGCACCTTATGTCATACCACTGCCTTCTTGCCTCCATGGTTTCAGATGAGAAATCTGTGCTTAATCTTAATGACCATCCCTTGTATATGATGGATCTCTTTTCTCATGCTGCTTTCAGTATTCTCTTTGTCCTGCATGTTTGACAATTTGGTAAGTATATGTCTTGGGTTAGGCCTGTTAGGATTTTCACTGTTTGGAGTGCACTGAGCTTCCTGGACATGTACCTCAAAAGAGTTGGGAATTTTTCAGCCATTATTTCCTTCAACCTTCCTTCTGCCCCCTTTCCCTTCTCTTCTCCCTCTGGGGTGCCTATAACATGTATGTTTGTGCATTTTGTGTTAGCTTTCAATTCCCTCAGTCCCTACTAAATTTTTTTCTATCTTTTTATCTATCCAATCTACTATCTGTCTGATTTCAAATGTACTGTCTTCCACATCACTGATTCTTTCCTCTGCCTGTTCAAATCTTCTGTTATGTGCTTCCAGCATATTTTTAAGCTCTTGCATTATGCCATTCATCAACATAAGATATGTTATCTTTTTAGGTATGCTTAGCATTTCTTCTGTATGTTCTCCCAGGGTCTTCTCAATTTCTTTTTTCTCTGTCTTCACTTCATTAAGTTGATTCATGATATTTGTTTGGACATCTTTGATTAGTTGTCCCATATTCTGCATTTCCTCCTGTTTTTTAGTTTGTTCATTAGACTGGGCCATGCCTTCCTGTTTCTTAGGATTGCTTGTACATTTTTGTTTGTGTCTAGACATCTGTTCATCTCGATGGGCTTATTCAGATGGTTAGCGTCTCTTTCTCCTCTAGGGTTTTATTTTGTTTTGTTTTGTGTTAGGGTTACTCTTCGACACATAGTGCCACTTACTCCATACCCTTGTAGTTGTCTGTGTTCCCTTTCCTTCAGTTTCTGGAGGAGGATTGCAGCTTGCTGTTCTTTATTCTTCCATCTTGGAGCATGTGGCAGAGTATTAATTTTCTTCATTAATAAGGAGACCTTGGTCATGACAGTCAACTAATCTGTGTTCATTTATTAATCTTTCAGAACAATGAAGAAGCAATTGAATTTGTTTTTAGGATTAAATAAGATAAATGTGCCTGGATAGGATTTTTTTAAAGTGGTGTTTCCATAATTTGTTAAGCTGCCTTTTTTCTATTAATATATATTTTGAAGTTGAAATAAAATAAAAAATAAACAAACATGGAGATCATAGTTCTACCTTTTCACATCATGAGTTTAAGAGTCTATTTCAGGATTATTCCTTATTTACTTGATAGACTTAAAATGAATACCTAGAATTGTTTCAAAGAAAAATCATTGTGGAGAAGATTGTCTTGCAAAGCTTTAAGTGACCCTCCTTCCTACTGGTACTCCAGATGCACAGTCCCCCTACAGGCTCTTCCTCAACTCTAATAAGAGTTGCCTTTCATACTTCATGCCAGGGGGCAGCCAGTTAAGCTATAAGCCATAAGATGGTACCAGTAGGATGTTGATGAGTAGATGTGCTACTTCCTTCTTCTGGATAGTATATTTATACCTTGGAAAGATTCTCTGAATCAAACAAGATTACCATAAATAATTGTTCCAATGGTGGTTATTTCAGGGGTTGTGATAGAATGACTTTCTCAGTATTCAAATCATAATTCAAAGATAACTGCAAACTCTGGAATCCTTAGGGACAGCTCTGTATGCCACAAACTGATCACTCAGCTGATGGTAGGTAGCATATGCACATGTGTGAATGTGCGTTTAGTGGGAAGATACAATTGACAAAATTCTTATTTTAAAAATCTTTCCTGGAAAGTGGATGTGGCTCAAGCAGTTGAGTGTCCGCCTACAACATGAAAGGTCCCAGTTTGGTTCCTGCTGCCTACTAAAGAAGATGAGCAAGACAATGAGCTGATGCAACAAGATGATGCAATGAGGAGACACAAGAAGGAAACATAATGAGTGACTCAATAAACAGGAGTGGATGTGGCTCAAGAATTTGGATGTCTCCCTCCCACATGGGAGTTCAGTTCCTAGTGCCTCCTAAAAAGAAGACCAGCAGACACAGAGAGCAGAGAAAGAGTGCAAGCGATGGGTTGGGGATAGGTGGCATAAATAAAATAAATCTCTAAAAAAAAGAATTGGAGGAAGATGCCCCTTAAAAAAAAATCCCGCCTGAGAAATGATCTTATTCTCCTGGGCTTTGGTAAGATTACCAGTCCTCTTGGAACTGGAAGAGAGAACTTTCTGGGTCTCTCTTCATATACATATGCAATGATCTAGCCTTCTTGATCCTGCTTGGATGGGGTGATTTGAAGAAGGGAGCTTGAGGCATAAGTGGCTATTCAGGACAACAAGGAAAGAGAAGCACAACCCCTGTTTCCTGGGACTTTCTCCTGACCTCAATCTGTTCCTTCACAATTAGAGCCATTTAGGAGCTTTGAGCATGGGATCAGGCCAAAAAGGACATTTACCTGCAGAACCATAGTGTAGTCAAAGAAGCAGCTGCCCTCCTCTCCATCCACACAGAACACTAGAGCATTGCCTCACTATTGAGTGAGCTATTATCGCCCCAAATACCTTGTGCCTCTTACCAAAAAGCATTCTATTTATACATTGGCCAGCCAGTCCTGGGGGAAAGGACTTCAAAAATAGGCATATAAGCTTTTCCATTAGAACTCTATTATATGGGCAAGTTACTTAGGAGACTGCCAACTTCTCTTTTGGCTCATTTTATAAATTTCTGTGAAGAAACTGTCATTTATAGTCTCTCTGTCAGAAATGTGAAAGCAAAAGTTTTTATAAAGAGGATATTCTGTAGACAAGTAAATTGCATATGGCTATTTGGTGCAACCTTTTTTTGTATTTCTGCTCATTCTTTGACTTCTCAGATAAATTGCAGAACCCTGAGATTATGGGGAAATAGAAAATATCATGAATCAACTTATCTCTGTGAAATGAATTGAAAAATAACCCCCATGACTTAAGGTAACCAAGCAAAAACCTCTGGTGAAGTATTTAAAAGAATCATTGCAATCCCATCTAAGAGATGGATGTTGTTGGAGATCATTGTCCAGGAATGGAGAATAAATTTTGGCAAATAATTAAAGTTTTCTTCTCCCTGGACCCTCGTGAGCATCTGTGGAATTACAGATGTTTGAGTCTCCCTTTCCGTTTTATCCGGGTTGAGGTATCAATTGTGAATGAAATATTCCTTATGAGAAGATCATCTAATAATGCTTCAGTCATTTTCCTTTAAACAACATCAAAAAAGGTTCTTGATCTTACTCACAAAGAAATTCAAATTAAAATGACATACCTTTATTAGAGGTATCAAATAAGCAGATTTTAAAATGTTAACACTCCAGTGTTAGTGAAGACGTTGCAAAATTAGAATACCTATTAAATTCTTGTATATTGAAAAATTGGTTAATGCTTTTTGCTTATTTTAAACCTTTGAAAAAGAAAATATTCATGCCCTTTGCACTGGCTTATCATTTAAGAATCTGTACTAAGGAAATAATCAGAGATGACAAAAGTTAATTCAAGACTATGGAACATTATTTTCAACAGTTGAAAAAATGAAAACAACATGAATGTTGAAATAAATAAAAATTTGGAATAATCATAGAAAAATAAATTTTAACAATTACAAAGGACGCATATAGTGATTTCCTTCCAAGGAAGAGAAATCTGACAAACACGACCTTGGTCAGGTAATCAGGGTCAATGTCAATGGTGATATCACGTTGAGAATACATGCCCTTGATATGATATGATGAAAATGGCACTTTACCTTTGTGCTCTTCCTCCCCAAAACCCATAACCCAAATCTAATCATGAGAAAAACACCAGGCAACTTCCATTTTCCAAAATACCTGACAGGTAATCCTTAAACCTGGGAAGGCCATCAAAAACAAGAAACTGTCACAGCCAAGAGGAGCCCTAAAGAAACTTGACAACCAAATATAGTCTGGCATCCTAGATGGGACTCTGGAGCAGAAAAGCTAAGGAAGTCTGAATAAAGTATGGACTTTAGTTAATAATATTATATCAATATTCGTTTATTTATTGAAACAAATGTACCATACTAATTGAGATGCTAATAATAGGGGAAACTGAGTACAGGGTATATGGGAGCTCTCTGTATGATCTTCTCAATTTTTCTGTAAATCTAAAACTGTTCTAAAATATGAAGTCTCTTAAAAATGTGATTTTTGCAAAGAAAGTGTAATGACCCTGAAAAATACTTGCTGTAGAATGATGCAAAATGCAAAACTGTTTATGCAATACAATGCTAATCTTTCAAAACTAAAAAACCTTCAGTTTATAGAAACTATAGAAGAAAAAGTGGAAAGAAAAACTAAAAATGCCAATGGTGATTCTCTCTATGCGGTTGAAAGATTTAAATTTTATTCTATTTACCTATTTACATATTCAGAATTCTCATAATGAGCATGTTCTACTTTATAGTAATAAATATTATTAAGAGCTAACTAAATTGATGATTATTTTATTTTAATAAATTGACAAGCTTTGCTACCACTCCTTTTCAGGTTGGTAAAATTTCCATATTTTGGTTCTTTAGGTAGAATTTTCAGAAATAGGAGAACCATGTCCAGCTCAAGCTCCCACTTTGCATGGCAAAGTGCATCACCCGTTATCCACAAAATACTGAACCACCCACCTGGATGGCCCTCTTTGCCCTTAAATAACATGAATATTCCAAATTTTCTTTCTTGTAATTCTTCTCATTACTACTTATTTTTGGAGTTTATAAATTTCACTCATTGTGGATTATCAGTCAGGCAGTCAAGAGCTGTTTCCACAAAGTACAAAAACAGTTGGACTAGTAATTACTTGGCCAAGTTTAGCTCATCTAATTTGTTCTTGCAAACCATTATCATCATTGCTTCAGTACATTTTATTCTACTCTTCATTCCTTACCCCATCTTGGTATTCTCTACATTGTTAGGATGCTGCTTCACCCAGTAGAATTTTCAAGTTCAGCCTTTCCAGAGATTAAGGAAGCAAGGCTATGACCCTTCCCTTCTGCCTTACATGGTGCCTCTCTTGTATGCTTCCTTAAAGAGCACTGCTCATGTCTGCCTCCAGCATCCTAGTTCTTTTTGCATTTCATTGTTATTAAAATAATCCATTAGCATTCAATGATAAACAGGGTTTTCACAGATTTATAGAATCTCAGAGTAGAAGGGATTAGCCTTCCCCAGTGCAGAAAATTCTTCTGTAAATTCACTATGAGTTAGTCACTGGCCTCTGTTTGGATACTAACTAGCTGTGTGATCTGGGACAAATCACTCAACTTTTGTGATCCTTGTTTTCTCATCTGTGAAATGGAAAATATTTGGAAATTATTGGAAACCACATATCTGATAAGGGTTTGATATCTGGAGTACATATAGAAGTCCTACACAAAGAGGAAAAAGACACACAACCCATTTTAAAAATGGGCAAAAGACATAAATAGAGATTTCTCCAAAGAAGATATACAAACGGCCAATAAGTACATGAAAAGATGCTCAGCATCGTTAGGCATCAGGGAAATGCAAATCCAAACTACAATGAGATAGCATTTCACATCCACTAGAATGCTTACTATTAAAAAAAAATAATAAAAAGTGTTGGAGAAGATATAGATAAATAGGAACATGTGTTCGTGGTTGGTGGGAATACAAAATAGTGCAGCCACTGTGGAAAACATTTTGGTGGGTCCTCAGAAAATTAAGTATAAAATTACCACAGGGAGTGGAGGTGGCGCAAGTGATTGGGTACCTCCCTCCCACATGGGAGGTCCCGGGTTTGGTACCTGGTGCCTCCTAAAAAAAATAAAAGTAAATAAAAAGAAGTTAATAAAAAAGAAGACAAAGAGAGAGCAGACAGCCAGCTCAAACAGCAAGGTTGGGGGAGAAATAAATAAATCTTTTCAAAATTGTGTAAAAAATAAAATAAAATAAAATTACCAAATGACATGGTAGTCCCACTTCTAGGTATATACCCCAAAGCATACAATGGAATATTAAACAGCTATAAAAAGGAGTGAATTTTTGATACATGTGACAATATGGATGAACCTTGAAGACATCATGTTGAGTGAAATAAGTTGAACACAAAAGAATAAATGCTGTATGATCTCATTGATATGAAATATTTAGAAAAGCAATTTTGTAGCGTTAGAAACCAGAATACAAGTTACCAGAGGATGAGAAGGGGAGGGGGTGGAGAGTTCATGCTTAATTGGTACAGTTTCTTTTTGGGGTGATGGAAAAGTTTTGGTAAAGGATGGTGGTGATGGTAGGGCAACATTGTGAAGGTAATTAACACCACTGAATTACATATTTGAATGGGGCTAAATGGGGACATTTTAGGTTGTACATATGTTATTAAAATAAATTTTTAAAAAAATCCTATCCTGTACAATAGAAAAAAGGAACCCTAATGTAAACTATGGACTATAGTTAATAGCACAAATGTAATAATAAAGTTTCATTAATTGTTCACAATATACCATGGTAATGCAAAGCATTAATAATAGGGAAAGCTGTGAAGAGGGGTACATGGGAATGCTGTACTCTCTGAACAGATTTTCTGTAAACTTACTACTCGAATTTTTTTTTAAAGAAAGAATCAAGCCAGCAGATTCTTTGAGACCTGGGCATCCCGGTACAAGTTTCTTTGTGAAGAAAGCTTATTTACAAAAGCAACGGGTAAATAGCAAGTGTCTGACACTCCCTATATGGACTCTGTAGAGTGATGATCAAATCTTAGTGTATAATATAGACTTAATCCACTAGACTCACAGACATACTTGCAATGCCCTTCCCTCTGTATTACATAATCACCATTATTATCTCTATTCAGCAGCCATGAGTAAGAAATGCTGTGGGGTGGATAATAGCATGGAGCAGACAAAACCAGTCTCTTCTCCACAGTCATTGTGAGTCTGAGACTTATTTCAACGATGGCTCATGGCTTCCTTGTCAAAGTACACCTTGAATCCAAGTAGTTGTAGTAGTCCTTGGGATCCTGATACTGCTGCTTTCTCAAATAGTTGTGAGGATTTTGTTTTGCAGCTTAATAGCTATTAAGTTCTGATATCGCAGTAGGCATTGCACCCATGTATTATATGGCCAAAAATGGCCAAGGTACAGGCTCGCTGAGGATGACCACATTATAATAACATTTTTGTTCTCTAGATGCCTAGAATTGACAATTTCTTAATAAAAACACTCTGTGGGGAGGTATACACAGTGTGTGGGTGGCTGTACTGTGTGCTGTGGGTAAAGCAGGGTGCTTTGGCATTAGAATGGTGTGGATCCTGGCTCCTGCATTAACTTGACCCTGAGTAAATTACTTACCCTCTCAGAGTCTCAGGTGCCTTAACTGCCAAATAAGATACTGATGTCTTTCTGGGAGCACTGTGGTCAGGAGGACAGGATGTATGGGACATGTTAGGCACATCCCAGGCACTCAGAAAGCAGTTTCCTGATGGACTAAGTGCTATGTTAGGAGTTTACACAGATGATTAAAACATAATTTTTTAAAAATAGTGTCTTCTTTGGGAGCTCTCAATCAAGGTGGCAAAGACTACCATGCAAAAGAATAAAGACAAGTTAGTATAATCAATGGAGAAAGCGACTAGCTCTGAGTAGCTTCTCAATGCCACCTTGAATAAAGTCACTGTCATTGCAGTGGGCATAAGTGAGAGGGAAAACATGCTATCATGTTATCACCCATTAATAATTGAAAATGGATTCAGGTGTTTGAGCAAAGAGCTGCCATCATCGACAGACTCATGATCTTGAGACAATGGGCTAAGGATCATTGGAAGTCCAATGTAAGGACATGCATGAGCCACATCCTAAAGAGGACACTGTCCCTCAAGCACTGAATGGGAGGAGGCTGAAGGCAAAGGTGAGTGTACGTGCATGTGTGTGTGATTCATTCTTTCACTCTTTCAGTAAATATTTATCAAGCTCCATCCATATCCAGGCACAGATTCAGATAACGGGCATTCATTCATCCTCTATCCACTTACTAATCAGCTTCCATGACTTCCTTGTTTTCATGATGTTTATGTTAATAAACAAACATAAGAAGTGCTATGAAAATTGCCTAAGATAAACTGAGCCTGGCTTAAAGATTTTCTGTTATCTTGCCCTTCCTGTATAACTGAAAGGATTCTGAGCAAATATTGACTGAACATCTTCCACTCACTAATCTAGGAGGAATGCGCTTGGCTAATGGCACCCACCAAATAAATTGGTTGATCCACTTAATGAATAGACCTTCCCTGAGGGCTGTGGAATTTGATGGAAACCGCAATGGACCTAGAGTCCAAAAGAATATTTAACATGCTGCCCATTTGCCATATTAGAGCCAGGTTTCCAAAGCTAAAGCACCATGAACAGTCGAATGAATCATTTGGATTACTTTACCTTCTCCCAGCACTCTGCTCTTCTCTCTCGTGCCCTCTTTCCTCCTGTTCCAAATCACTTTTGCTTAAATTGCTTAGAAAAATTACCTAACTTTTCCTTTGACTGTAGAAACATGGTCCATCAAACATAACCAGTCTCTAGAACAAACTCTGTCTGCCCACTCAATAAGTGGTAGCCCGTCAGGTTAAACTGTTGAACAACTAAATTCTAGGGAGAAATTCAAGGTAATAATTAACAAGCAAATAATGTTTTTAATATGGAAAGGGCATCTCAGTCTATATAAGTTGGTTCTGATAATCTGTTAGCTACTAGTTATTGTAAATCACCTAACTTTTTAATGCAATAGTATCTACACACACAGTAAAATGCAGAAGCAAAATGTCTTTTCTAAAATTGTTACTTGGTACATTACTTTTATCCTTTAGAATATTGTAAGTCTTCTATAGCAATCTTATGATACAGATTTTCTGAAACATATAATAAGCCATAGTTAAGCATATAAACACAACTAATCTTTAGAGAAAGAGGATCTGATTTCTAGTCTTTAGGCAAACATAGTTTCAGTTTCCACATCAACAAAATGGAAGGATTGAACTAGATAATCTGTAAGGCCATTTATAACTACAAAATTCTATTTTTTCTAATACATGGTGAACAGCTAAAAACTAAGTTGAGTTAAATACAATAAAGGCAAGTAGATTTTGGCTCAACTGATAGGACGTCCACCTACCACATAGGAAGGCCAGGGTTCAAACCCAGGGCCTCCTGGCCCCTGTGGTGAGCTGGCCCATGTGCAGTGCTGATGTGCAAAGGAGTGCCCTGTCATGCAGGGGTGTCCCCCACATAGGGGAGCCCTACCTGCAAGGAGTGCACCCCTCAAGGGGAGCCGCCCTACGCAAAAAAAGTGTAGCCTGCCCAGGATGGCACCACACACACGGAGAGCTGATGCAGCAAGATGACACAACAAAAAGAGACATAGATTCCTGGTACCGTTGCTGACAAGAATACAAGCGGACACAGAAGAACACATAGTGAATGGACACAGAGAGTAGACAATGGGGTGGGGGGGAAGGGGAGAGAAATAAAAAAATAAATCTTTTAAAAAATAAATAAATAGAATAAAGATCTTCAAACAAAGCCATAGCAAAAAAAAGAGAAAAATTACATTGCAACAAACCAATAAAACAAAATTCTAACATAGCCCCAAAGTTCCAAAAAATTTAGTTATGATTCTTATATATTTCCACTTATATATACTCTTGCATTTTGTGTTAATTATTATGGCAAAAATAACATAAATTTTGAATAGAGCCATGTAATATTTGTGGTAGAAGTAATTATTTTAAGCTATTAATTTGCTAAGTGCAACACAAACTTCTTAAAAGATGTAGAAAACTTTATTTAACAGGAAGAAACTCTAAGCAATGAGACTGCACATATAAAAACTAAGATTGTTTTCCCATCACATAATACCTCACTGGTGTCAGTCCAAATGTCTGATGTTATTATGAGTCACCAAAGCAAATATTGTTTTATGGCAATATCTGCATAATAATGCTTCTAATTATTTTAATTCCTGTGACATTAAAATGTTGGTTTTCCTCCCATTGTTTCTAGTCTATTTTGATCTTGACTTTTAAAATTCTCATAAATCATATCATTTCTCAGGAGGTATAAGAAATAAAAATTTACACTTTTAAAATCACTTGCATGAGATAAATATGTATTAATTTCTTGATTCTTACAACCACTTTTAAAAATTCCCATTATCTCTAAATAGTACTTATTTCTACATTGACATTGAGTCTGCATTCAAACTAAATAACCCAATTGATTGATTTTGCTAAAAGTGACTAGCTACAACCTGGGTGTGAGTCTGTATGTGGTTATGAATGTGTCATTGCTTCTCCTGGGGTGAGTGAGGGAAGTTGTGAAAATGTTGTCTAAAACAGAGAAACTCATAAGATATTTCAAACTGCTCCATAATTGTAAGTAAATTTCTAATATCTTGTGTCAAGTAGGAATCTTTCCTTTAAAGAACTCCAAGTCCTTACACATCTTGTTGAAATCAACATGGCTACATTCAGAAAGATCTTAGGTAGAAGGAAATGAAGAACCACTCTCCATTTCTGATCACCCTAGAATAGGAATCAAATGCACTTAAGATTTCTATTTTAAGCAAGAGAATTGCTTGAGAGTGTCAGGAATGAGTTAACTAGTGTCTACTTATTTTTCTTTAATGGAGAATAGGGTCTTACCAGGACAAGACACTGGTCGGTCATTTTCTATTTGTATTTCTATATATTTGAGGTGGGGGAAATTTGGGATAGGGTGGGGTAGGGGAAGATATGTATGGCAGGGTACATGGGATGAAAGTTCTGGAGGATGTACACTTGATGCCAAGGGGTACATTTATCACTATGAAAACTGAATGTATTTTAGCTGTTTTCCCTTGTTGGAGAAGGTACTATGGTGCTCGGTAGAGGCCTCAGAAAGCCAGGCCTATACTGGAGGCTTCTGTCTGGTAGACCGGAGAGTGGACCACCAGGACAGTGGGGCAAGGGGGCCCCTAACATGCTATAACTTGTCCCGTCTGTGGGGTTCAGCAGGAAGGTGGACAGCAGAGGTTGGTTTTGGAAGAGGGATCCTATTTTGTCTGGGACAAACCTAACACAGAATCAGGGAGTAGGAGAGTCCATTTATTTAGCCTGTGCCTTGTAAGTCCCAAAGAGTTATAAATGGCCACACTTGTTAAAATCCTACCTGAGAAAGCAAGCTGGATTATCCTTCTCTTTCTGCCTCAGCTAATTGCACCCTGTCTTGCTCCCGGAGACTTATTTCTATCACTATTTTCTCAGAAAACTTGTTTATATCTCTGCAGTACAGTAACATACATGACCACTAATCTGTTTCCCTACATTTCTGAGATCTTTGAGGGCAGGGCTGTGTCTTCTCCCAGCACAGGAGATGTTATGAGTATGTATGTGTGTGGATGCCTATGGACATATGAGTGTGTGTATAATTAATGGATGAAGTTACTGAGACTCTCTTGTCAGGGATAGTAGTGATAATCATAACAATAGCATCAATATTTATTTATTACTTTCTGTGATCCAAGCACTGAGGTAGCTATTTTATAAAGATACTCTAATTCATCCTAACCCTGTGAGGTCGGGTTCTGTTGTTATTTCTGTTTTAGAAATGAAAAAACAGGCTAACAGAGGCTAGGGACTATTCCCAAGGGCAAACTCTTGGTATGTGGCAGAGCTGCCGTTCAAACCCGGGTCTGCGATGGCAAAGGCGGAGCCTTCCCTCTACACCGTCTCTGTCATTTCAGTGTGTTTGCCCTGGTGGCCTCCAAGGCCTGTGCTCTGACTCTGTGGAAGAGCCTATCTCATGCTCATCAGATCTGTGTCTACCTCTGAGCATGTGAGTGAGTTAAGTTAAACACCAGGCCTCTGGTAGAAGGCATTTTAAGAGGACACTGAAGAGAGGAGGTCAGAGTCTGGGATTGGCCTTTATCACTCCCCATGCACTGCTGCCTTCCTTGACCGTATGTGCCTATATTTGTATCTTGTCTTTTCTCCAAAAGGATTCTAGGCAACCTAAGGAGATGTAAAATACACAAGAGAAAAAATAAAATTTTATTTAGACAAAAAATAAAAAGTAGAAACTAGGAATGAGGCTAATTTTAACCCATGCGAACAGTCTGTGCACATAAGGAGGACCCTAACTTTGGCTCTAATCTTTCTTTAGGAACTAATATGAAATGGGAACTCTGGCCAGTTACCTGATTCACAGCGTCCATAGTAAAAACCAGTAGGCTCTTCTTCATACTAAGACTAGGGGAAAAAAATTCTATGGAAGGAAGTTGTTTCCTGTGCAGTGCAATGAACAACATCCTCAACAATCTCCTCACAATAAAGACAACAATGAGTTCCACCAGGATCTTTCTTTTTGTGACTGGACAGAAGGCCATTTTCAACCATTCATAGTACTGCCAAGAAAGTACCCACAGGCGCACCAAGAGTCTGGCTGGAAAACAAAACTGGAATCTTCTCAAACACCCCCAGAATTGAACAATTGAGCCCCAATTTTCTGCTCCGTATAGCCTAGTCCTGTGCATGGCCTTACCCAGACAGCTGGGCCACTGAGTCTTCCCCATTCCGCCTACCTGCGCAAGGCTTTCAGGTCCTGAAATATGCACCTTTTCTCCTCAGCTGTGGACCTGTAATAGGCGCGGGCCACTGCCCAGACAAGAGGCCTCCATCCCCTACTCTGCCGTCTCGTTCCCCTGCCCATCTCCAAAAAAGAGCTGGGAGCAGAACAGTTCAGTGGCATAATGCATCAACATCCCTACAAACTAGAAGATCTCAGGTTTTTTTGCTTGGTTCAGAATGATAACATATCCTGGTCTGCTGTGTGTTCTGTTGGAACGTGGCTTATGTTTTGGCTACACTGTTTCTTCTTCCTAAATTCATTTTCACTCGTGGACTGAGAATTAGATGACTGGGGTTCAGATTCTGACCTAGCCACTTCCTCTGGGTGACAGCACAGTCATGCACTTGCTGAGCCTCATTTTTCTGTGTGAAATTTAATGGCCCTAATTTCTTGTCCCCGAAGGTGCCATGAGTATCACATGATGTAACACGGGTGGAAATAACCAGCACAGCCTCTGGCACAGTGTAAGCACTCCATAAATATTTTAAAAAGAACAACTTCAAGAACTGATGTTTCTCCTCTCATCACTGCACAGTTACTGGCACACAACTTAGTTATACTTAGAGGTTGGATGTTTCATTGTGATATTTGCCAGCAGGTGCAGGCTACCAATATACTTGATGAGGGCTCCAAGGACAAAGGGCAAAAGGAATGAAAATCATTTGCCATAAAATAGTGTCTTGAAAAAAAAAAGCCTGAGTTCACTTGCCCTTTTTATGGTCTGATTTCAAATTCTAACTATATTGACTTGCAGTGTCAAGAGGAAGCACAGTTTCACAATTAAAATTATAGTTCAAGGTACCACTCTTTAAGCTATTAACTTTAATATTTTAAAATTATAGAATAAATATAGCCTTGAAACTACCTAAACCACAAAACTGTACTTCAAAGGCGAATCTATGGGAAAAGCCACACTCAGGATCATTTTTATTAGTTTTATGGAACCCAAACTTTCATAAACATTTTTAATAATACAACTTACAAGCTGAAACCAAACAGCTAAACACATCGTAAAAAGAACTCCCCTTCTCCCTGGAAATTTATGTAACATTATATATGTGCACAGATCAGTTTCATTTTTTCTAATATATGCAATTTATTAATTTCTAAAACTTGGTTTTTTTCATTTACCTTCAAATGTACTTTATTGGGTGACAGCTGGCTCAGCCTTAGACCTTTGAAAAAGTCATACCTTAATATAACAAATGCAAACTAGATTAAACATAAAGTTTTAAAATACCTTTTATTAGACTCTTTGTTAATTAAATATATATATATATATGGCTGCTATTACTTTGTCATTAAACCAGGTATTTTTAAATATTTTTCTGATTGTAAAATTTATATTTACTCTTTATAGAAAAAGTGGAAAAGTAGAATTTCCAAGAGAAACTTGGATCTTGGATATACTCTTTTAAAAAAATAATAGTGGGAAACAGACTTGGCCCAGTGGTTAGGGCGTCCGTCTATCACATGGGAGGTCCGCAGTTCAAACCCTGGGCCTCCTTGACCCGTGTGGAGCTGGCCCATGCGCAGTTCTGATGCGCGTAAGGAGCGCTGTGCCACGCAGGGGTGTCCCCCGCGTAGGGGAGCCCCACATGCAAGGAGTGCGCCCGTAAGGAGAGCCGCCCAGCGCGAAAGAAAGCGCAGCCTGCCCAGGAATGGCGCCGCCCACACTTCCCGTGCTGACGACAACAGAAGCAACAAAGAAACAAGACGCAGCAAATAGACACAGAGAACAGACAACCGGGGGAGGGGGGGAATTAAATAAATAAATAAATCTTAAAAAAAAAAAAAGTTTATAAAACTAGTAAGTTTTTTGGCTATTCCCTGAATGTACCTGGTCTGGACATGCAAGTGACTATTGGTAGCCTGGTTAACAATATGGTTTTTTAATGTTTTGTTCATTTTTCTTTTTAAGCATATCTATATACCTCTCTTGACTAATTTTTATTTTCCACACTTCAAATAGCATTCCATTCATTTTCATGTTCTTTACCAAACTGTGTTTTTTTTTAATGAGTCGATGCTTTGTTGATGGCTCTCTTTTATTATTCTTTTGAATTTTTCAAAACTATAGCACATATAATTTTAGTTACCATGTAGGCCTAGTTATGGTAACAGAATTGGTTGCTGATGTTTAATGAGACTTTACCAGAGACCTGACACCCTGCATTACTTCAAAACCACTTATTCCTCCCAGCAGGTGTTTGGGGTAGGTGTAATATTATTATTTCAGTACTGCAGATGGGAAAAACTGAACCTTAGAGATATTAAGTAATTTACCCAACATTTTGGATGTGTTCTGAAGGTAGGTCCAATAGAACTCTGATGGATTTGGTGTGGGACACGAAAGGAAGAGTCAAAGATGACTCTTGAGATTTTAGTTTGAGCACCTAAAAGACTGGAGTTACAGTCCTTGGAATGAACAACTGAATGACTCAAAATAGGAATAAAGATGGTGAAGAGAAGGTATATTTGAAAAGTTTTGAAAACCGGAGACAACAGTCCCTCTGTGAATTAAATTGAATTGATGAAGTCTAAGCACCTTGCCCTAAGTGATTTGGAGACATGAATAAGACTGAGTATGGCATAACAAAAGTCCTCATCATTCTAAACAAACCCTGCAAATTGTGGGAAATTGTGTAGAGGAAATACTGTGTTGTAGCCAGTAGCAATTCCTTTAAATTGAAGGCTAACAAGATTGGTATCTACTACACTGTCTCAGATTCTATCACAGTTGCTAACATTTAGTAATACCCTTTATCTTTGCTTGGAGAGATACAAATGATTGACAATTACAATGATTTCATATGAAGCCTCCTTTTGTTTACAGAAAAAAAAAAGAATGTTCATTTATTGTTAAAATGAAGAGAAAATAAAGCACTAAAATGGTGGCAGCAAGTACCTGGACTCTGAGAAGCTTGGCTTTTCTCAAGAAGGTAGGCTTATTCTCTATGCTCATTTGGATAAGTCTAACTATCCCATTCTCAGTTAGAGCTAATTTATTAATCAAGTGCCTAGCCATTGATAGCCTACTGTCTTCCTTCCATTTCTGTGTAATTTCGTTCCTTTAATGTTTTACGTTGCATGATTTTCCTTGCAAATAGTTCTATAATAAATGCTATAATTAATTTAATAGCACTTTGCATTATTTTGAAGGGTGTGCCTTCTCCAAGCATCTTTTGGAGGCGTGCCACGGAGCCTCTGGGTAGAGGTAAGCTTGTCAGAGTCTCCCTAACAGAGGAATTAGTAGGTGAGAGGGTGGGAGGATGTTTAACCTTGGAATACAACTCAAAAGGCATACCGCAAATCTAGTCTTTTTCTCTAAGATATACCAAAAATAGGTTCACAGGTTTTAGAAAGCAAACCAAGAGGTCCTTGGCAGGGCAAGGCCCCTGCTGCCATAATCTCATTGGAGATCTAAAGAAGGGGCCAAGTGGGAAGTCTGGGGCTCCCACAAATGAAACTCCAGGGCATCCTCTCTTGCCTCCAAGCTGTGGGAAAGGGAAGGGACTCCTTCAGTTCTGTCTCATCCATCAGCACCCCTGGACTGAGTAAATTCCATTTCCATCCTTGGCAAGAAGGTCTATGACGCTGCTGCAGGGGATATGGGGGCTCAAGAGGAATCCGTTTATTTTAGAGTTTCTCTCTTTAAAACTTCATCACAGACATCAAACTGGCAGAGCAGGTTTCCCTTTGGGGCATGTTCTAGAAGGAATTGCTGGAAGGAAATCCTCATGAATGTCCAAATTCAATAGATGTGCCAGCCATTTCTCAGGTTTATCTCTCACACTCGTCAGCCGATCATTACCTCCGAATTTGCCCCTTGATAAAATCTATTTGGTTTTCTATGTGTTTTCACCCTTAGGTGATAGTCTGATAGTCTTAGAGGTGGCCTGATTTAAACACACACCTCTCTGTAAATCACCGCATCTTCACTTTTATGGTTTCCAGGGTGCCCTATTTACAGTCTAAACTTTGAAATAAATTCACACACTTAAGAATGGACCATCTAGCCTATGAAATCTATTTGGCATAAATGCCACTCACGGAGGAGGAGAAGCTGTCCCTATGGCTTCATTGGATCAAAGCTGGGTAGTATTCCGCTTTGGGAACCCTGCTGCTGTCCCAGTAGGGCCAGGGCGGGCTCTGCCCAGAGAACCAGAGGGAGACCTGGAAAGCACACGTTATCTAAGGATTCATTCATTTGCATATGCATGCATTCAGGCCACAACTATTTGTTGAAAATCCCCTACTTTCACCTCTGTTGAAAGTTCCCAGGCATAGCACCGGCAGGGGGTGAAGGGTGAGAGGTGGGGGGCTGACAGACCCTGTCCTTGCCCTCGGAGGGCTTCTGGCCTTGTGGCATGGAGTCACATGATCTTGTCGAATGTTGACGTTCATAAAATATAAATAATTATTTACTAGCAAGCAAGAAACATTTTTTACTGAGCAAAATGTGTTTTTGCTTCCTGCAGCTTCTACTTTCCGAATGCTCTAATCTTTTCTGGCCTGAGGTAGGTCCTGATATCCGTGGAAGTTCTACGGCCATTAGACTAAATCAGTCAAAGTCACAGGTTTGGTTACAAAGGAGGTGGTAATAAAAACATTACCTTAGTATTACTGAAACAAGAACCATAAAACCTAGCCCTCTGGCATTCAATTTTGTCCATACACATCACAGCTTGAAACAAATTGTTAAAAGCGAATAATGTTGAAAAATTAGTAATGATGGACTTTAAGTACAATTCTATAAAAATCTTATGCCACATATCCTTGGGTGATAATACCTGAAAAACTAGTGTGTACTTAGAGAACATTTAAAGAACATAATAATATAATAAACTCTATTGGAGAAACTAATCAATTTCAATTGTGAAGTGTACCTATCGAGAAGTTAGACCTAGTATTCTTTGAGGATTCATCTTTTAAAAAATTGGATACAGTTCGTGATGAAGTTGAAGTTCAGCGCCCTCATGATGGAATTTTAGGTGTGCTACCTAAAGCCTTTTTTTTCAATATACTAATACCGTTTGTAGTAGAGAAAGGCCTGTCCCCCTCATAAACCACCTGAAAAATGGGCAAGGAGCCTAGACTGATATTTAACTTTTTAATAAGATGTTGTAATACAAAGTTAATTATTGTTATTGCAAAAATAAAATCTAGGCAAGTACAAAATGGGGGAAAAATGTTAAAATCCCTACATCCCCCCCCACATTCATCCTCTACTCCAACTCACCAGAATAACCGCTGTTAGCAGTTTAAGTGTTCTTCCAGAACTTTTTAAATGCAAGAACAAATTTGATAATAAAAAGTGTTTAACTCTAAGAATATAAAATAAAAAGCAAAATCTTCTTCTCCCTTTTTACTTCAGTACTACCTGCCAAAGGTTTCCTCCACATATCTATTTTGCCTATATCTACTGGTTACTGCCACATATCTATTTTGCTTATATCACTCATTCTTGACCTGCCAATTTTAAGCTTTATCAATTGACTCCTCTCATTGAGAGTCCAATCCTTTATCTCACTTTAATTACCTTCCTCCCCTATCCACACCCTCCCAAACTTTGGGAGTCAAAAGTTTATTTTCAGTTTATTGACTAATTTTATCAATTAGCTTTAATCAATTAAGATAGTATACATAATCCTCTTTCTATGTATTTTTTAGCTTTTAACTTTATGTCTTGACCAATCCATGTGATTTGAGGAAATTAGAGTCCTTACATGTCCCTCCACCTTTCCACCAATCTGACTCCAACTTTCACAACTTTTATATTAAGTTTTTAACTATTATTCAGTCTGGGTTTTCTATACATTTATTCTAGAAATTGAAAACTGACAACCAACTTTATCATCTTTGATTGAATTTTTTTTAAATTTCAGTAGTTATACTATGACTCTCTCCTGTTCTTTGTGCTTTTCTTTCTCATAGCAACCTATTTTTTTTTTAATGGATGAAATATCTTTTCAGAGCTCTAAATAAGATTTTTTAAAAAGTTTCTCTTGTGTTGACTGAATAAGCTCTGAGGTTAATTGTTGTCTTTTTTCTAACTTATTCCTTATTTTTTGGTGACATTGTTTACCCTTGAATCTCTGGTGGTCCTTTGTTGTGTCTGTGATAGCAGTTACTAAAATCTGCTCCTCTTCTCAGGGCTCATGGCTAAACTTTGTTCTCTGGACTCACTTGCCATTAAGTGTTCTATTCAAGGGAATGAGCCACATCCAGGTGGTGCTTTAAGAGAGTGAGCATAACTCCTACATGATCTCAAGCCCTCTTTCTGCAGGCTGATGTGATCTTCGACACTGCGGGTTGATGACAGCCAAGCTGTCCTCCTGGACTGGACGACTGATGGATAGTAAAATGACATATTTCTTAAGGCACCAAATAGTTGTTAAGAGACTTGTTACAGCATCTTAGCCTATCCTTATTCATACTGTATCCTAATAAAGAAGCCTGTGCGAATGGCTTCTAGATATATGTAGTCTTATTTCCCCCCACACCCCAGGCCTTTCCCCTAAATTAAAAGACTGTGTATATGGAGGGAAAAGTACACCTAATGTAAATAATGGATGATAGAACTACTTCAATAATCTTTCATCAATTGTAAGAAAGGTAAATACTGTTTAAAAAAATAGTACAGGGAAACGGACTTGGCCCAGTGGTTAGGGCGTCCGTCTACCACATGGGAGGTCCGTGGTTCAAACCCCGGGGCTCTTTGACCCGTGTGGAGCTGGCCCAGGCACAGTGCTGATGCACGCAAGGAGTGCCCTACCACGCAGGGGTGTCCCCCACGTAGGGGAGCCCCACACGCAAGGAGTGCGCCCCGTAAGGAGAGCCGCCCAGCGCGAAAGAAAGTGCAGCCTGCCCAGGAATGGCGCTGCCCACACTTCCCGTGCTGCTGACGACAACAGAAGCGGACAAAGAAAACAAGACGAAGCAAATAGACACAGAGAACAGACAACCGGGGGAGGTGGGGGAATTAAATAAATAAAAATAAATCTTAAAAAAAAAAAAGTACAATTATAAGAATATGCTATATCATATAGTAACAAATGTTCCACACCAATGCAAGGTGCTGGTGGTGGGGTGGTGCATGAGAATCCTGTATATTATGCATGATTGTTTTGTAAACTCATAACTTCTCTAATGAAAAAAAAGAGTACATATACTGGTATATATCACTCACATAAATATTATCCATTGAATCTTTATGCATGTATATTTAATAAATGAAAACATATTATCAAAAAATAAGAAAAGAAAGTGTATGTGCAAGGCATGCCAACTGGCATGCTCATTTTAGGGTCCTTTGGCAGGGTGATGGCAAAACATTTCCCTGTATTATACCAAAATAAAGAGGTTGTAGGTCTGGGCATGCATGCCCACTCTCAGCACCCTGGATCTCCCAGCAATAATTTCTGTACAGAGCAGTCATCTGTTTTTAATCTAGGACTAAAGGTCCTCCCCATATTTGTGGGTGTTAGATGGTACGTTGGAAGAGTGCATTTGTGTAAGTGTTCCTGAAACAATGGTTCAAGAAACCACTTCCGCTCCTGTCCAGCTTTCCACTCACTCCCACCCTCTGTGGCCGCCCCGTGCTCAGAGCCTCTGTGGGGCTCCCACACACAGAACAACTCCCACCTCCACTGCTGCTCAGAGGGTGGCTGAGTGACCCACTCCAGCATATCACTCCACATGATTCCTTCTGCTTTCAATCTTCCAGAAATGCGTCCATCTTTTGGATGTGCTGATCTTCCTTCTTCCCTCTCTCCTCAAATTCATTTAATCTCTTTTGTTCTTCTTCATTGTCATCACAATGGTATTTGGGGGGAAAGGGGATGGACTCAGTCTGCCCATCTCATATTAGAAGCTAGAACTCATTTTTCCAGACACAGAGACGTTATGGAGAGAAAGAATCAGGTTTCACTTTTTATCATGAAATCTTGGAAATTAATATTTAAGGTACAAGTAATTATACCCATTAGAAAGTAATAATAACCTGTACCCCAAATACCCCATGCTTCACTGGCCTGTAAATACAAATTCAGTCTTCTCAACATTAGATCCAACTTCCAGTAGTCCTAATCCCTGAACTGCACACTCAAGAAACCCTTCAGGATCAGCCCCTTGAAATATCTCTGCTAATCTGCAGCAGGTATTTTACATGCTTTCTTGAATTAGTACAGTCATTGTTTTGCCAAGCTGGGGCTTTGCTACTGCTGGCCTGACCCCAAAACCACCACTGCTACCTCAGGGCTCTTAGAGATGCAATTCAGCCCCTCCTGGCTGAGCCCCTGTGGTCCCAGTGCCAGCTGAGCTGGAATTCCACCGCTTCCTTCAGAAGGAACACCTGGCCAGCATTGATCTTGTGAAGTGGGAAGGCAAAGAGTCCTTCCTTCTCTGTTATTCTCAATTAGAAAGGGTCTCTTAGCAAGATTGTTTTAGCCCCAGCACTATAAGAGACTTTACAGGAACAGCTATTTTCTTTAACACGAACCATCCATGTAGTCCTACATTAGCATGAGCCGCCACCTTGCTACTGAATCTTTTTAAGATTCACTGTTTGACTGATGATGTTCTTGACCTTCGCAGTGCTGGGACTGCCTGGCAGTCTCTTAGGAAGGGAGACATGCCTTTTTCTGTTAGTCTCTGTTGGTTGAAAAGATGGAGGGGTGTGATGGTGGGAGGAGATCTGATAATGAATGGCTTGGACCCAATGCACTATAAAGGGTTTAGTGGAGTGATTTTCAATTCACAAGAACAACGGCCCATCTGTGGTAGCAACAATACCTGGGGAAATACAAACCCTGTCCAGTTCTTAGGCTACATTGCTCCAGTCTGGCTCACTCTGTCACTTTCCTTCCCTTTGCACAGAAACTGGTTTCTGTCAACTCTCCCTCACCCAAGCCATCAGAGGTGTTGATATATCTGACCACTAACTATCGGTGGGATTCAAGTGTCCCCCTTCCCCAGAGGGTCTTCCTTAGTTCCATGTTTATTCAGTAAATGAGAAGAGGTTTTGAAAGAAGGTGTCATCTTAGGCCACACGCAGGAAGCCTAGGCTGGGAAGGATGCTCCCTTTTTCTAGACATCATCTATTCTTCCCTAGTTGTCATTTCTATATCTCCCATTTCCCCTGACTATGTGTACAATTGAATCAAAAAGCAACTCTCATATATCAGGAGAGCGCTCTAGGAGCCAAATAGAAAAAGTCTCATTTTATAAAGGGCTCCCACCTGGGCTACGAACACAGCAGCAGGGAAATGTCTGGAATCCAAGCCTGTGAATGAATTTCCATGCCAGGGCCACTATTGCCCCAGGCAGAGGTGAAGAAAGGTGCCGAGTGAGCCTTCTCTGAGTAATCAGGAGACAGAGGCCACAAGGTCAGCCATGCCTACTGGGGACTTTCCATTTTCAGGGAGCCCTGGCTCCTTTTCCTACTGCAGTAAGGAGGGAGGTACAATAAAGGGCCAACGGCTTCTAATCCTGGCTTTGCCAAGCTCACTTGCAACTTTGAGAATTTCATCCCACCTTTCGACTTCAGTGTCCTCATCTCTCAAATGATGGAATTGGAGGAGAGCAATGGTTTTCAAACATTTTTAAAGCTGCAAAATGCTTTATGCAAACATTGTATGTGGAAATCCCAAATACAAAGCATATGAAACCATAGGCCTAGAGCTTTGCCAGCCTTCCCTCCTCCCTCCTTCCTGAAGCACCCCCTAAGAGCCCCCCAAATTTCTATGGAACACAATTTGAAAACCACTGCCTTAGATATCCTTAAGGTCCCTTCAAACTCTAACATTCTATGCTCTCAAGTAATAGCGGGGTAATTTTCAGTTGCATCACACTTGACTTCACGCTGAAATGCCCTTGGTTCTCTTAGAGCTTACTTAGCTGATGTGCTCAGAGTTGCACACATAAATTTAGAAGTGGCATAGCATGGTACAGTGATTCCAGCCTATGGCCTGAGCCAAGGACCTGAGATCCAGTTCTAACTTCACTACCTATTAATTATATTACATTGGACAAATTATTTTACCTCTCTATTCTTTAATCTCTTATACCTATGACTTAGGGTTGTAATGAGATGATAATGCAAGTAAAGTGCTTGTGCAATGCTTGGCACACCGTAAGTGCTCAGTAAATGTTAGCTATTATTAAGAATGTGTTTTTGCGTCCTTTCAGACTTCTTTTGCAGAGTCCTATTTGCTTTTGTGTTTTTTTAGATGCAGCAGCATATAGCTCCATTCCCGGGCAACCATCTAGATCCTTAGATTATTTCTTAGATAATTATCACCTTGCACTTACATGAAAATGGACATAGTATTTTGCTGTCTCCTTATCAGATTCATAAAATGGTATTTCTTCTCTACTCCCTGTTTGAACTTTGAATGGGTGACTGAGTGGAAACAGTAAATAAATAATCACTCTGTATTTGGCTAAAACCCACACATAGGGCGAGTGGAGGGGAGAGCTCCAGGCCCCTCTCACTTAGCTTTTCGAATATTCTGGAATTTCAGGGGGATAGGTTGTTTGTTTTGTTTTTTCCTTTCTAAAATCTTTTTTATTGAAGAAGTACATATTTTGGGTCTGTGTCCGGATTGTGATGTTTTCGGTTGCTTTGATGGAATAAATCGTACCATTGTTGTTAGACTGTGTGTGACAGTTCGACTTTTCGTGATTTTTTCTGTCACCTTTTCTTCAGGGGATAAATAAATTTGAACATATACCCAGAGTTCTGATATCTATTATAAAGCAAAGGATTCTAGTGTTTTGTTATAAGCCTAATCTGTGATGCTTTCCTTGCTGACTGGAAGGCAGGCAGTGTAAGTAGGTATGGCTATTTGACAAATAGGCTTCCAATTCCAAAACACTCATCTCCAGGCTTTTATAAATCAGTCTGACATGGGTTCTGTCTGCCTGTGTGTGTATCTGTCATTTCTGCTAAAGAAGTGGTGTAAAGATGCTTCAGGCAGACATAATTTCTTCTGTATTGGGAAAGAAGTCAATGGACCCGGAAACAAATAAGCTAATGTCAAAACTTTCTTGCTCAGGTTTTGGCTGTGAATGTGACATATGGGCTAGCAGATCCTTTTTAAAAGCAAGAGAATAAAATTTTATAATTAAAGTGACAGTAGTACTTTTGGGGTTGATTCTCCTAAGACACAGAGTCTCTTTCAAATCCCCATTTTATTTGAGTTTTTCTTTATACAGTAATATTCAGAGACCTCATGTAGAATTCATTTTTTGCTTATGCCTTTGGCAAAAGGTATGATTTCTTTCTTTATAACTCTTCTTCCTTCTGAATAAATCATACATTATATAAAATAAGCATAAAGGAACAATAATTCTAATGGAAAAAAATCAGTGAAAGTAGTGGGGTCCCTGGCAATACATTTTGAGACATACAGAATAGATGCAGGCTAAAGGGAAACGAATCACAAGAAAAAAAAATTTGACTTTAAACTTCTTTAAGCAAGTGAGATAAAATCAGAGTAACAGATTATTATTTAAGAAACAAAACAGATCTCTCATTCAAAAAATTGTCTAATTCTTGTTCTCAGGCAATGAAAGATCATTTTAAGAGAAATTATGGCAATTCCCCAAATTCCTAATTCTCTAAATGTATGTACTTACTGGGCAGTATGAAAAATATATTGAGAATAGTTAACTCCAACAGAATGCCATTGCTTTAGAAACATTACTGACATCTTAAAATCTGCTCTGAGCAGAGCAGGTGTAGCTCAGTGGTTGAGCACCTGCTTCAGAGGTACAAGGTCCCAGGTTCAATCTCCGGTATCGCCTAAGGAAAAAAAAAAAAAAGGGAAAGAAAAATCTGCTCTGAGAGAAAAGAAAGGCAAGGGTTCTGGAGGTAGCTGAGTTATATGACCTCAATACGTACTCAATGAATGTTTTTGGTTTTTTTTTTTAATAAATATGTGGAAATTAACCAATGCACTCTTTTTTTTTCCCATTTATTTATTTATTTATTTAATTCCCCTCCCCTCCCCCGGTTGTCTGTTCTCTGTGTCTTTTTGCTGCCTCTTGTTTCTTTGTCCGCTTCTGTTGTCGTCAGCGGCACGGGAAGTGTGGGTGGCGCCATTCCTGGGCAGGCTGCTCCCTCCTTCGCGCTGGGCGGCTCTCCCTATGGGTGCACTCCTTGCGCGTGGGGCTCCCCTACGCAGGGGACACCCCTGCGTGGCAGGGCACTCCTTGCACGCATCAGCACTGCGCATGGACCAGCTCCACACGGGTCAAGGAGGCCCGGGGCTTGAACCGCGGACCTCCCATGTGGTAGACGGACGCCCTAACCACTGGGCCAAAGTCCGTTTCCTCAATGAATGTTTAGTCGATTCGTAATACCTGCGTAATATCTAATTTTGATCTTTTGTATCAACTTACAGCCTTTCCTCTCCTTATTTTTGAAGATCAGTATCAAATTGAACATGACATTACAGAGAATGCTGAATCTGTGCATATGATAACACAGTTACACTTCCCATATAACTACATATGTTACTAAGTGTTTAATTCCACAGTATGCTACACCTTCCACCTCTCACGTGTGGGACCTCCTGAAGCAACGGCCATGGGTTTATGACGCCGACTGTAAGGACTGCCTGTATGTATCACACAGTTTTGCCAGATGTTAACTCCATATTCACTGTTGTCATTATAGATGAGTTTTCCTCTCATTCAAAAAGTTTTATTTAAAAAACACGAAATATCCTCTGTAACCTTCAACCACGCTGTGCTTACTCAACTAAGCTTTCTATTTCCTTCTGAATAGAAATGCCTCCTGCCCAGACCTTGTGCAGCTAGGGTTTGAGTGCAATAGACAATTTCAAAGACTGCTCTTTCTCCTTAACAATCAGTGCATTAGGCTAAAATGTTCACACAAATGCAAGCGCAAAAGAAGGAGGTTGCAATGTAGTGACAAGGTCCTTCCTTTTACCTGGATCTGGAGAATGATGAATGAGCATTAGCCAAATATTCTTTTGGCCCTTAGGTTTACCTTGATCTTCTCACAGAATGCAAATTGACATGATATCCACATTTCTGTGGTATTTATTACCATGGTCATGATGTGAGGGCTTTTTCAATATGAATAGTGTAAAAGGGGAAACATATTACTGCAAAGAGACATTATTGTGCCGGGAATGTATAAACAGATGAGAAGAATGGGGCGACATGCTCATAATGGAAACTGAAAGCTCCTCATTTTGTCCTGATTGTCTACCCTTCCTTTTTAAACAACCTTCCTTTTTTCTAGCTATCAATACAAAGTTCTTTTTGGTAAAATGAAGTGCATTCATGCTGCCTGAAAAGCTTTTAAAGTTGCTCCAGGTCCACACAAAAGAGAGGCAGCGCTGGATCCGTCCAGTTGTGGAAGCAAAGTTGGTCAATGTTCATTACTCATGGCTCGACACGCTGGCCTCCATATCATTTTGTAAAGAATCAGATAAACTTTCCTCACGATAAACAACTGAAATAATTTTTCTTAGCTGTCAGCTCCCTTTCTCCCTTTCCCAGTCTGTTCTCACACTCTACCCGGCTCGTAAAAGCAACCGAGCCCTGCTCTTTGGTCTGATAAATGGGCTCCTTTCAAACAGTGGCAGGCTTCAGGAAAAAGAGATAATCCTGGATAATGTGGACACAGTTTTCATTTCATGTCACCCAATTAAACTGCAATTATCCGGAGTGCAACAGCAGAAAAACTGGAAAGAATGGTCAGAGAATGAGGCACTCAGGCTCCCTGGGACTCTTTATACCACGCGCATTAGCCTAGATTTGTTCTGTTCTGATAATAAAGTGCCGGCCTGACCACTCAGCCACAAAAAACCGTGGCCAAACCAGCTGCAACCTGTAGCTGTGCAGGAAATGCTCCCACCAATGCCGTGAGAAATAGTAGTTCAAGTCGCTGTTTCCTTCTTGTTAGATTATCCGCATCCAGGTTCACGGTCTGTGCGGCAGTTATTCACCCATCGCCCCTCTACACAGGGCAAGAGTAGCCTCGCCTTTCCACAGATGGCACCTGGTGGAGATTGCACAGAAGAACAGAGTATTATCTCCACTATGATAATATCAGCACTACTTTCACAACCATCCTAAGAACCAGCCACCGAGTAGCAATGGATTTATAACTGTTGACCCAGTGGTTAGGGCGTCCGTCTACCACATGGGAGGTCCGCGGTTCAAACCCCGGGCCTCCTTGACCCGTGTGGAGCTGGCCCATGCGCAGTGCTGAAGCGTACAAGGAGTGCCCTGACACGCAGGGGTGTCCCCGGGTAGGGGAGCCCCACGCGCAAGGAGTGCACCCCCTAAGGAGAGCCGCCCAGTGCAAAAGAAAGTGCAGCCTGCCCAGGAATGGTGCCACACACACGGAGAGCTGACACAACAAGATGACGCAACAACAACAAAAAGAGACAGATTCCCATGCCGCTGACAACAACAGAAGTGGACAAAGAAGATGCAACAAATAGACACAGAGAACAGACAACTGGGGTGGGGGGCGAGGGGGAGAGAAATAAATAAATAATAAATCTTTTTTTAAAAAAACAACATACTTAATAAAGCATGCAGGGATATATTAGTATGAGGCCTAAATTGAAATAAAAATTTTGGTGAACAGCTGGTTTATCTTTAGGAGATTTTTTCTTTCCTTTTTAATTTAAATGTGATAATATTCAGACTTGTGAAGAATACAGTGACGGATGGGAAGTGGATAAATGGATCCATCAACTAGCATGTATAAATTACACAGGTTTTCAGTCTCCAGTAGTATAAAATATTGAAATTTTAGTAGTGAAAACTAAAAGAAAATGCAAAAGTTAAGGGTGAGGCTTTAATGTAAATAATTATTATGCAAATAATTATGGCCACATAATTACAGAAGGAAGGTTAATAATAGCAGAATTCACCAAGGGAAAAAATAACAATTCAATGGAATGAAAATGACTTTTGAGTATGATGCTCACAATAACAGCAATATAAAATAAGGCAGGCCCCAAACTTACAACCTCCAAAATAAAATTTTCATCACTGATAACATAAATCTTCGGATTTATTAATAGCTTCCTAAAATAAATATACAACTTTACTCGTGAGTGCATTTAGTGATGAATCAACTTCTCTATATCATAAAATGATTCCTAAGGTGCTTTTTGACCTAATAGCTCTTCTTCCTTATTCTTCTAGAAATGCTTCCCATCTTAATCTTTTTCAGAATAGCTATCGATGGCTCCTGAAGGTGGCAAATGTGACAGAAGAGTCACTCAAAGCTGGCTTTAATCAGAATAACTTATCCAAGTGTGGCTGTGCATGGGCTGGGGTCCTGTAACCTCTACCAGGCTCTAGTGCCAGAGATGAAAAACAAAAACCATCATCTGAGGACATCTTGCCTCTCTCCTTTGCTTAGGTGATGTCAGAAGTCCAAGGTGCTATCTTACCTTAGGCCTTCAAATGGATGTGGAAAAGTACACTGTTGCATTCACACTGGAACCATTAAAAAAAACTGGAGAGATGTTGAGGTGAATTTGAAAATTGATTTGCTCTTCGATAATCATAAATGCAACATTAATCACAGTAATGTGATAACAACAGAAGAAAATATGCAATTGTCTTTCATCTCAATTCAAAGCACTGGACGAATAATGGTCTGGGCTAGAATCCCATCCTGTCTAGCTTGATGGGAGAATTCACACAATTACAATAACATAATGACACTATGATAACAATAATAATACCTTATGTTTGCATAATGTTTATCCCTGGGAAACCTGAAGCAGTTTAGAGATGATAATCCTATTAAACTCCAGATCCCAGGTAGGGGGTGGGTATTTCCCAGTCAAATGCTATTTAGGAAATGATGGGAAAACTAACGTGTACCACTTCCCTTCCTCAGAGCTATTTGTGAACATAAAGATATATCAGATTTGAATCCTTTAAATACATGGTAGAACAATGATAATGTAGAAAATAATCATAATGTTTAGATCACCCTACATCTGATATACTTGTCTTTCAATTATGGGTTGAATTCATATCCTGCTTTTTTCCATGGGAGATTTTCTTCCAATTGCAGAAGAAAAGGTGGTTAAGTTTTATGGGAGAGAGCCATCTGCTCTTGCTAAAAAATCTTACATAGTTCCTTCAGCCATTCCTTCTGGGGCATAATTTCATCTTGTCTGGGGACATTCCTTTTAACATTTCGCAGAAATAGATCCTGTAGCCCTGGGTCATTTGAAATGCCTTTTTTATACCTACCTTTGACTTTTGGCTACATTGAATTCAGAATATTAAAAACAACAACAACAACAAAAACTCCCATAGCATAATGTGGGATGTGTCATCTGTATTAGCAGAAAACTTGCTGATCTTGACACTGAAGACAAGAAAACTGCATGGAATTGCAACAGGAAACACCAAAGGAAGGGAAAAACACTAGAAAAGTAAATGTGTAGTTAAATAAGACAAAAATCATGCACTGAATGTGTAAAGCAAAGCCCACTCCCAAAGACCAAGCTTATTGCCATCTAGAGAGGAAAAAGCAGCAGGAACAGCAGATGACCCCATGACCTATTCCTTGTGCAGGAATAGCACAAATGATAAGGATATCCTGGATACACCACATAAATATCTTCCTTTCAACTTCTTGTTAACCCAATGGATATTTGGTTAATATATCCATTTATATAAAATATATAAAAATATATATTTTAATATATTTTTTAGGATTATCCACTGCCATAAGTAGCATTTATCAGAACACTGAAACAGATCAGTTTATATTTCATTCATTCAACAAGTAATTATTTTGAGTGCTAGCTAGGTGCTATGGAAGATAAAAAATAGATTAAAAAATAAAAAAAGGTCCTGCCTGCTTCCAAGTCCCAAGAGCCAAAGTCTCTTGTTGATGGTTAAAGTAGTGTCAGAAAGACAAAAACACAACAGAAACAAAATCAAACTGCAACTTAAGATAAACAGTGGTTAAGTGCCTTTAGATAACTAGAGATAAAAGTCTACCTATAAGCTTAAGGAATGTTAGCATTTGCTTTAAGGCTTCAATGCCTGCTTCAAGGGTATCCTGGTCTGAGGAAATGGGATACCCGACATTCCAATTTGAGGAAAGAGTCTGAGCAAGACATTTCCTTACCACAAACAAGAAAACAAATACTGCAGAGTGGAAATAAATACTTACGGTATGCAATAAGTTGCCTTTCAGATGCATGTATTTACTGCCTCTCATGCTATCCACTGCAGTTAAGTCCAGTGAAGAACAGGGAATGCATGCCCTATGGGGCATAGCAATGGCTCAAAGCATTCCATCTCAAACAGAAATTTATTTCAATGTCTCATGTTCTAATCTCAAAAATTCATGTAAGGTTTTCATTATACTCAATATTCTATCCAAGTATGATTAAAATTAAAATGCCATCACTAGTCCTTCAGGAAAATAAAACCATAATGGTACACCACTTCACACACACTAGAGAGGCTATAATCACAAAGATTATAAGTGTTGGCAAGGGTATTAACAAGTGGAAAACTGGATCCTTTATAAAGTGCTGGTGGGGACGTAAAATAGCACAGCCACTTTGGAAATCAGTCTCGCAATTCCTCAAACGTATTCATTCCTATGTAAATATCCAAGTAAAATGAAAACCTATGTCCACACAAAAACTTGCACATGTATGTTCATAGCAGCATTATTTATAATTTCCCAAAGAGGGAAACAACCCAATTGTCCACTAACTGATGAACAGATAAACAAAATGTGATATAACCACATTTTACTCAGCCATAAAAAGAAAGTATCAAATCATGCTACAACATGGATGAGCCTTGTAATCATTATGCTAAGTAAAAGAAACCAGTCACAAAAGACCACATACTATAGGATTCCATTTACATGAAATGTCCAGAGTAGGTATATCTGTGAAGCAGTAAGTAGATTTGTGATTGCCAAGGGCTGGGGGATCTGTGGAATTTTGGGATGATAGTTTTTAAGTGTTAGGGGATTCTTTGGGGAATGATGAAAATATTCTAAAATTGATTGTGTTGATGTTCTCACAATTCCGTGAGTAAACTAAAAACCAATAAATTGGACACTTTAATTGGGCAAAATGTATGGTACATGAACTACCACTCAATAAAACTGTTACAAAAAAGGTTTTTTAAAAGTATTAATAATGAAGCTATAGTTTTGGCTAAATTTGGGAAGAACTTGGATTAAATAAATGGCTTAATTATACAGGAACTGCCTTGATACACTATTATTTAATAAGCAAATTCAATATAAGGAGTTTAGGTAGGATCCCTTCCCTTCCACTGATTAGAAGACTTTGTTTTAATACAATCTCAAACACTAGGCAGGAGCCTTAGCATTTATCACAATCTGTAATTGTGTTGCTTACTTATTCACTTATTTATTTTTCCCCTACTAGAAGATAAGCTCCATGAGAGCAAGGACCATGTCTGTCTTATTCATAATTGTATCCCCCTAGTAGTGTGTGTTTAGAACATAGTAGATATTAAAGAAATATTTCCTGAATGAATGAATGAATAAAGAAAGAAAGATAGATGCCAGAATAGTGAAATGGTTAAATACCTGGACTTTGCTGTCAGGAGATCCGGATTTAAATCAGAACTCCTCTGCTTCCTAGATATGCAAATTTGGGTATATCCTTTAAGCAATTTGAGGCTCAATTTTCACATATGTAAAATGGGAATCCTATACTTTCAGATTATTATAAAAATGAACTGAAATGATCTAACTAAATTACTTAGCATGGTGCCTAAACAATCAACCATTATTTACTAATGCTTTTTTTGTTTTGCTGCCTACCGTGGCCTGCTACCTTTCCCTGGGACCTACAGGTGAACATCACCTAGTGGGGAAAGGCCTGCTGGGGAACTGTTGCTGGAAGGGGTGAATCATTAAAGACTCCTTGTGGGGGATTTGTTTCCAACTGCTATAGCATGTGACCTTGATGGAAGCTGCAGCACCAGAAAACAAAGGGGGTCAGCGGACTTGGCCCAGTGGTTAGGGCGTCTGTCTACCACATGGGAGGTCCGCAGTTCAAACCCCGGGCCTTCTTGACCGGTGTGGAGCTGGCCCATGTGAAGTGCTGACTCTTCAAGGAGTGCCATGGGGAGCTCCACGCGCAAGGAGTGCGCCCCGTAAGGAGAGCTGTCCAGCGCCAAAGAAAGTGCAGCCTGCCTAAGAATGGCACCACCCACATGGAGAGTTGACACAACAAAATGATGCAACAAAAAGGAACACAGATTCAACAAAAAGAAACACAGATTCCCGTGCTGCTGACAACAACAGAAGCGAACAAAGGAGACACAGCAAACAGACTCAGAGAACAGATGATCGGGGTGGGTGGGAGAAGGGGAGAGAAATAAATAAATAAATCTTAAAAAAACAAAACAAAACAAAGGGCCCACCTCGTTCAGGCCGTTCCAGGTGAAGCAGCACCAAATGAATGAAAAATAGGTAGGTGAGATAGATAGTAGGCAAAGGAAACAGTAATTTGGGGAATAGAGAAGAAATTGGAACTTTCTGCATATCATTTTAAATGGTTTTGTTGATGATATGAAAACACTGCATTTTTGGACAACAGATTTGATTTTTGGAAAATATCAAAACTCATGTAGAAATATATAAATAAATATGTTGGGTAACCAATGTGAATAATTCTTTTTATCAAGAGAAAACCAAAGCCAATGCAAATATAAAGGAAGAAGACTGATTTTTATGTCTTAGAAATATACTCGAATGGCAAATACAAAAGAGGTATATCTAAATAGCTTTAATAAATAGATGATATCCTTGAAATAAAATATGATTTACTTTGTAAAGTATTCACTCAAAGTCTGCTGTTTGTTAAAAACCAGATCTATTGCTTTATAGTCGTATCTCATACTACTGATTATTTTGTTTCTGGAAGCTGAGAATAAGGCTTCTTTTTCAATTAGTATAGAAAAGCCTGAATTTATAAGTGGGTTATAATTTTAAAAATAATTGCATGTGTTTTAAAGAATTAAAATAGGAAAAATTATAAATGTATAGTATATTTGAGGCTATTCCACAAATATCTATTTGACCCATTATATACAATTAAGTACAGTATCATTTTGAAAAAAACTATAAAGGATTCAATAATGTGGCAGTTCTAGCAACTGAACAAGATTTCTGATGTTAACATTTGTAGAAAATATATTTTAGTTATGATTAGCATCATTATTTAAGTCCATAAATCAATAAAGGAGTACGATAAAAGAAGATTGAGGAGAGCATGGAGAAAAAGAAGGAAATATTTAATGTATCTGTTCTAATGTTTGACCATGAAGGACTTTAGATATTTGAATTAAAAATAGGATATAAAATAATTATATAAAAAATGTTTTTAAAAAATGAAAGAAGGTAATAAAATTTAGAAACACACAAAAGACTATAAAAATTGACCAAGAATAATTTTTTTAAAACTTATAGAACCATTAGCTTACAATTTTGTTCTTAGAAAACCATCTTCCAAGGGAAGCGGACTTGGCTCAGTGGTTAGGGCGTCCGTCTACCACATGGGAGGTCTGCGGTTCAAACCCCGGGCCTCCTTGACCTGTGTGCAGCTGGTCCACACGCAGTGCTGATAAGCACAAGGAGTGCTGTGCCACACAGGGGTGTCCCCCGCGTAGGGGAGTCCCACGTGCAAGGAGTGTACCTCGTAAGGAGAGCCGCCCAGAGTGAAATAAAGTGCAGCCTGCTCAGGAATGATGCCACACACACGGAGAGCTGACACAACAAGATAACGCAACAAAAAGAAACACAGATTTCCGTGCCACTGACAACAACAGACGCAGACAAAGAAGAACACGCAGCAAATAGACACAGAGAACAGACAAGCGGGGGTGGGGGGAGTTAAATAAAAATAAATCTTTAAAAAAAACAAAAACCATCTTCCAAGTATAAGAAATAAAACTAAGTGATCTCAGGTTGGTATAGTTGGTGATCTGAATTAAGGTATCTTAAAACCCTGTTGTTATTTAAGAAGGAGATTAAAATATTATTTAATATTAACTCTGTTAAGGACGCAAAATAGAATTTTGAGGCTGAACAATAACAAAATAGAATAAAAAATAAAAGAGAACAAAAATAAAATATGTAACTGTCAAACCAGTAGGAGGAGAAATATAAATAGAAAAAAACAGCAAAGAAAAATTTTAATCCAAATGTAGGCAAGAAAGGAGGAAGTGTAGGAAAAAAATAGAGAGCATAAAATAAAATGGTAAAAGCCTAAACATATCATTAAGCAAAATAAATATAAATATTTTAAAATTCGCCAACTGAAAGACAGATGTCATCATATTAGACCAGAAACAAAACAAAAAACAAATATCTACAGTTTGTGGAAGGTGTGCCTTAAATCTATGGACACAGAAAGTTTGAGAGTAAAAGGATGGAAAAAAAATCAGAAAAATAACTTTTAAAAAAGCTGGAGGGAAGTGGATTTGCCTCAAGCGATTGGGCTCCCTGCTACCACATGGGAGGTCCAGGGTTTGATTCCCTGGGCCTCCTGGTGAAGGCAAGCTGGCCTGCATGGTGAGCTGGCACAGCAAGATGATGCAACAAAAAAAAGACACAGAGGAGAGATGATACGAGACATAGCAGTCCAGGGAGCTGAGGTGGCACAACAGATTGAACTCCTCTCTCCCACTCCAGAAGGTTAGCTCCCAGTGCAACCAGAAAAAAAAAGACAAGCAGACACAGAAGAACGCACAGCAAATGGACACAGAGAACAGATAATGGGGTGAGGTGGGGGGGAAGAGAGGGAATAAATAAATCTTTAAAAAAAAAGCTAGATACACTATATTGATATAAGAAAAACTTTATGACAAGAACATTATTAGAGATATAAAGGGTTTCTACAAAATAAAATGATAAATTCATGAATAAGGATGGTATAACAATTCAAAACCTTTATGCGTCTGATAAAATAGCTTTTAAATAAGTGCATATGGCAAAATTGATGAAGATACAAGGAAAAAATAAAAAAGCCATCATCAAAGTGGAATATTTCATCCTACTGCTCTCATTTTTTAATGGGTTAAGCAGATGAAATTTAAGAAAGACATAGAAAAAAGTTGACTTAACAGATTTTATAAAACCAGGAGTGCTAAAACTAAAGAATACACATCCACAAACCATGTTTTTTCACCAAATGAAGTTAAGTTAGAAATAAATAGCAGAAAGAGAACAAAATGTAATGCTATTTGTTTGAAAACTTTAAACTACATGTAAATAATTTATGGGTCAAATTAATCATAATGGAAGTATTTAAAAATAATTAGAAGTGAACAATAATAAAAATAATGCATATTAAAACTTATGAACTATATTTGTAATATTGGGGACTTGTTAAATACAGTATGTTTTATCCACACAAAAGGAATGAGAATGGTCACTCTTCAACTATCTCTTTCCCTTTCTCTCTCTCTCTCCCCCACACACTCGCAGACACACAGATATATAATTTCCAAGATACATTGTTGAGCGAAAAAATAAAAAGCATATCCAAATGTGTATAGAATGGTACCATTTGTCAAACAAGGGAGGATAAAAATATATTTATTTAATTACTTACCCATATATAAAAGAAGAAAAAGGAGGAGGCAGGAATAAAAAATACACTTCTTCATTTTTTTTTGTATGACTGCAAAATCTTGACAACAATTTACATAATTATTAAAATTTAAATGTTAACAATTCTTGAATATTGAAAGATTTGTTCTTTTTTTATGCCTACAGAATTTGTTCTGCAGAGACAGAAAAATTGAAGTCAATGTGCATTGAACTGGCACCATAAGCAGTCGGAAAACTATTTCAAGCGACTTTAAAACACAGCAGTGTAACTACATTTTTCCAGTAGGATATATTCTAAGGATGCAAAGACCTGCCAAAAAAAAATCTTAAACTGTTTTCAGTAAGCATTTTGTTGGTGATATGTTACGTATTATCACTGAATTTCTGATATGGCACAAAGGAATAACAGATGTAAGATTGATGAAATTAAGTAGTAATCTTATAGCTCTGAAATGGAATTGAAAATATCAGTGTGAACTCATCATATATTGTATTGTAAAATATTTATGAGTTTCCTGTCTCTGGCTAACTAAAAAAGTCTAAAATCACTGGCAAACCCAGTAGCAATAAACATCTCAAACAGCCAGATTTCAGTCTTTAAAAACCAATGAACTGGTTGCAACTCTGCTGAGGCTCAGCGCCCAGCTGACACATGAACAGCTCAGAGATTCAAGTGTCTTGGATGTATACCTACCAACTCCAGCACCAACTATAGGTTCAAATTAAAGGGATAGAAGAGGCATATAGAGAAGTCACATCTGATGAAAGAAGTTGTTAATGTGGGGAAAAGTGGGAGGTGTGGGGAGTGGGGCATCTGGGAATCCCTTATTTTTTTTAATGTAACATTTTATGTAGTCTAAGTATCTTTTGAAAATAAAGAAATAATGTATTGTTTAAAAAGTAACAGGAGGGACATAGAAAAAACAAATCTCAAATAGGAAATTTGCTGATATTGGATTCTCCTGTCACATCAGATAACAGTGATTTTAATTATGCTTTTTTTTTTTTTTTTGATGAGTAGTAGCTTCACTAGAGATGCATTAAAGACGAAGGAGGGACAAACAAACCTCCTTTTCATCCTGTGACCAGAGCACCTACTATAGGGGATACTGTCCTTAGAATAAATAGCATGAACCATGTTTCTCACGTTGTTACATGTTATTTATAAGAAAATAGAATGAGGCAATTATTTTATGCATACTGATAAGGTGCAGGACAATAAAGGAGGAGAATAATCAGTATAATGTGCCAATATTTTATGAATTTCTGTTTCCAAATTGCATGGATGTTATAATCATTTGAGAAAAATAAATCCATGTTTACCATTGGAAAAAAAAAACACATTTGCTACTGGGGAAAAGTAAATGGAGAAAAGTACTGGAGAAATGGTTGATTCCAGTTTTAGGGCAAAAGATGGCAAGATGAGCCTGGAACAGCTTGTCAAACTGTTGCAGAAGTCGAGAGAGGTTTAATTATTTGCATAGAGAAAGGCCAAGACTCAGGAATAATTTTGGGAAGGAAAAAGGATTTATTTACAACCAGCCGGGCTCAGAGCTTCTCATTCAAAATCCGAGCCCTGAACAAGATTTTTGAGTTCTTTTTATACAGAGGAAGGGCCAAATGGTTTTTTGTTTCAGTGCTCAATAAGCTTGAATTAACATATATCTTCCACATCCTAGGTAAACTTTTAGCATGGACTTCATACATTCTAGATAAGCTTTTAGCACATTTGGTTTGCATTTCCCTGAATATTTAAAGTTTATAGAGTTTGCATTGGTAAACTATTTCTCCAGGACTGGAGTTATTGTCATGGTTACCAAGGGCAGGGCTGCAGTTCTCACTGTCCCAAATGCACAGCTCAAAACACACACAGTTCAGGTTATCTACAAAGAGATAAACAGCACCCCCACCCATAGCCTACATCAACACCAGAAAAGACTACTGTGGTTGTATCAAAAAATCAAAGTGGTAACTTGAAGATGCTACCACTGACTAAAGAGGGAACAATCTGAGCTAAATAAAAATAAAACACATAAAATATGTTTAATAATGTTTACAAATTTTTAAAAGACCAAATCAGTCAAATTTTGAGGATGATTTCTTTGTCTTGAAATTTGGTACAATAAACGGAAGGGATCAAGCACTTACTCTGTCTTTCTATAAGTACTGTATGTACCTCAAGATAACCAAGCAATTGAAGGAATTTTCCCTTTATAGAAGAATTTCGGCTAATTATGAAGACAAATGGGTAGAATTAAAATATTACAATTTTGTAACCCCACTCTTAATGAATTAATACGTCTCAGCAATAGTTGTTAATAACTAGTAATATCCCAAAAAGAGAGAAACCTGGAATTACGTGATTCTTATAGGAAGTATACACCACTGACTCTGGAGTAGTCTAGCCATAAAATCAACACCAAGTGTGATCAAACCTCTAGTTCCAACTACCAATTTAATATATAAAGGACAGAAGACCATCTTAATACCACAGCAATCAGTCAGCAAAATCCAGATTGTAGAATAATCGACTGGACAAGCCATCCCGTTTCTCTAAATTAATAGCAATGAAAGATAAAATAAAGATAGAAGGGGGATCCCCTAGATTAAATGAGACTTTAGAGCCATATCACCATTACAATGTATGAACTTGATTGGGTCTTCGTTTGAACAAAGAAACTGTAAACAGAAGTTAAAAGTCACTCAGGAAAACTTGAACACTGACTGGATAGTTAATGATATTAATGAATTATTCTAAGTTTTTAAGTGTGATAATGATATTAAAGTTATATATTCAAAAAGAATCTTGTAGTTTTAAAGAAATATCCAAAATATTCATGAAATGGTAAGATGTCTAGGATTTACTCAAAAATAATTTTTTTTTCAGGAGGAAGAGTAGTGGGGCAAGGTATAAATGAAAGACAATTGACTGTAAATTGACACTTTTTGAAGTTAGATGACAGATACATGAGGATTAGTTACAACATTCTACCTACTTTCTTAAAATTTTTAAATTTTCTATAAAAGAAGTTTTTTCTTCAGAATAAAACTGTGGAAATAGAAGGCATGCACAAGAAAAAACTTGGCCTGCACAAAAAGTAGTATTAGAGAAAAAATATAGTCCTAAGTGTTTCTATTAGTTATAGTCTTAAATGCTTATATGAGAAAGAAAAGTTGAGAATGAAGCCATAAGCATCCAATTTAAGTTAGAAAAATAAAAATAGAATTATTCCTCCAAGAATAGAAACTGTATCGTAAAGATTAAAATTCATAGTAAAAAAAACAACAACAACAGGATCAAACAAGCCAGAAGCTGGTTCTTTGACAGACTAATAAAACAGACAAACCTCTGGTAAAATTGTTCAAGAAAAAGAAAGAGAAAGTGCAAATAAACAATATTAAGACCAAAAAGAGGTACATAACCACAGACAGATACAAGAAAAGATTTCAAAGGAAGTAAGAAAATGCTATGAACATCTTATGTTAATACGTTTGAAAACTTAGATGTAATAGCACATGTCCTTGAAAAATCTAACTTTGAAAAGCTAACATGAGCAGAATAGAAAGGGCAAATTGGTAGCACGACATTGTGAATATAATTAACAGCACTGAAATATATATCTGGATGTGGTAAGGAGGGGAAACGCTAGGCTGTATGTATGATACCAGAATTCATGGAACTGTACAACATAAACAGTGAATCCTAAGTTAAACCATGGACTATAGTTAATAGCACAATTATTAAAATGTGCTTTCATCTGTTGTAACAAATGTACCACACTAATGCAAGGTGTTAATAATAGGGTGGTATATAGGAATTCCGTATTTTACGCATGATTGTTCTTTGAACCTGCAATTTCTTTAATAATAGAAAAAGAAAGAAAGAAAGAAAATGACTTAGTGGTTTTTCTTTTTCGTGTTGAGTTCACCAGACTTTCAAATAACAGGTCATTCCTATTTTATAAGAACTCTGTCTGGGAAAAGAAAGAGAGGGAATATTGCCCAGCTTATCCAATTAAGGCAGCAAACTTATAAAGGTAAGTATGAAAAAGGAAAACCACTTGCCTAATCTTACTTATGAACACAGATGCAAAAATCCTAGACAATACAAATACTTCATGAATAAGCTGACTTAATTCCAAATATGTGTACTCGATTTAACATAGAAATTTCATCATTGAATTTATTCCTATTACAGCTTTGAAAATAGCAAATTCCTACTCATGCTTGGGAGGGGGTGGGGGTGGGGGACTTGGAAATATAAGAATATAAGAAAACTTCCTTTGTCTAACAGAGACCTTTATGAAGGGTCCCCACGAAAAATGTAGTGGAAAGATTTTCATATTGGCAAGATATTTAAAACATTTAAAATAACAAAATATTTAAAATTTAGAAACAAGAAAACAAAGCTATCACTGTTTCCACTCAACATTCAACATTTGATGGAAGGTCATAACCAGTGCTGTTATAGAAGACAAAGAAATAAAAGCTAAAATGATTGAAGTGAAAGAAATAAAATTCTCATTCAATGATATGATTTTATACATAAAACCTCAAAAGAGTCTACAAATTGTTAAGAATTAATGACAGCATTTATAAAAGTGGTTGAATATAAGAGAAAATATTTTTAGTGACTTTCCATATCTTCATGCTAATTTAGAAAGCTTAATTAAAAAAAAAAACCATACCACACCATTTGCAATAATAAGAAATGGAAAAAATCAATTGAAAGATGTACAAGACCTAAATAAATGGAAAAACATTTGATATTCATGGATAGGAAGAGACAAGATTATAAAATTAACAATTCTAAGTTAAACCATAACTTCAAGGCAATCTCAATCAAAACCCTAACAGAATTATTTAAGGAACTTGGCAAGCTTTTTCTAAAATCTATACAAAATAACAAAAGTCTGCATATAGCCAAGGCACTCTTGAAGAAGAATGTGGGTAAATTACCCTACCAGATATCAAGACATCATTAAGTTATAGTACTTAAGATACATGGAACAGCACAGGTAAGGGATAAACGATTAATGCAACTAAATAAAGAGCCTAGAAACAGTTTCATTACTACTTGAAAACCATGTGGCATCACAGATTGGTGGGGAGTGAAGGAAATATTCTACACATGGTGTTGGTTAATTGGTTAACTACTAGGAATTTGGACCACTATTTTATGTCATGCAGGAAAGTATTTTAAATGGATTAGTGGCTTAAATATAAATATATTCAAATATAAATAAATATTTGGAATAAAATAGAAAATATCTTTGTGTTCTTGGATAAGGGAAATATTTCTTTAGACATAAAGAAAAATCACTAATTATAAAGGAAAAGTTTTATAAAGTGGACTTCATTAAAATTTAAAAGTTCTGTTCATTTAATAAAAATGGCAAAGAAAGTGAAAATACAAGCTACTAAGTTGGGAGGAGCTTTTGCAGCATATTTTTCAAAAAAATAATTTTGCCTAGGATATACAAAAATTCTTTAAACTGAATAAGAAATAGCTTGGTAGATTTATGGAAAGACTGTGAGATAGATAGTTGATAAGCAATCCATATGCTCACTGGCAGGAAATTAATAAATTAATTATGATCTATTCCATGGTTAAATATTATACAACAGTGAAGATGAAGAAACTATAGCTACACACATTAACATAGATAAATCTTAGAAATACACTGTTGAGTGAAAAAGACAAGTAACAGAAGAGAACCATGTTTGATCCATTTTATGAATCTCAAAACAAGCAAAATTTTTAAAAAACTTATTCTTAATGGACTCATGTGATAAAATAATTTGAAAAAACAAGAGAATAATGGAAACAAAACTCAGAATTATGATGGCTTTTGGGTAGGGGAAAAGGATGTGATCAGAATTCTCATTCTTAGTTTGGGTGGTAGATTTCATGGATATACTTCGTAGCATGAATTTGCATTACATATATTCTTTTACTGTATTGAATATTACATAACTTTAAATATCATTTTTTAAAGCTGAAGGGAAAATGGTTATTTCCAGGTAAGTATCAGAAGTGATGAATGGAAAAAAGACAATTTTAATTTTATATCATTTTGGGCAATTTGTATGTTTTTTATCATTATAAATTCTATTTTTATTATAATAGTAGAACTAGGAAGGAGGAGGAAGAGGGGGTGGAAAAAGGGGAAGAAAGGAGAAGGAAAAGACTCTTTAAAAGACCTTGTGAGATTACATTAACTGAACAGCAAGCATGAAAAAAGAGGTGATAGGAGTGAGCAGAAAGTAGGGGGCATAGAAGGACTAGATTAGTCTCTCTGGGTCTCAGCTTCTACCTTTATAAAATACAGAGGTTCAACAAGTACCTATGCAATTATCAGCACCTAGTTGCAAAACTTCAAGATAAATGCTCCAAAATAATACTTCAAAAGCCCATTATGTACTTGTGGTCAGTCCAATGTCTCAGAAGTATCAGTCCCAATTTACTTGAGATGGAAACGGTGATCTTCCATTCCAGTTTGGTTTTCCAGCAGGATCAAGGGTCAATTTTCATTCTAATAATGTGACTGTCACTTCCAAAGACAGAAACTTGAGAGGTTTGCATTGGTAGTGGATCCTTGTTGGCATTCACTTTCCATCCCCACTCTCCATTAGAGAACATGCTGGTCTCTGGGTGCACAGACCCCATTGCCGGAAAGGCAGAGGGTATTGTCTGTGTTCTGTACACACTCTGACTGCCAGAAGCACTCAACTATGGCAGTTTCCACAATAGCCAACCAGTTCTGGGAAGAGCCATGCTTCCAGCCTTCATTATTTGAATGTGGCTATAGGAAATTTAAATTTTGAAAGGTTTATGTTTTCCCTCAAAGAGCTATTTGAGCCTAGAATGTCCCTTCTATCACCACAGACAAAAGAGGAGCAAGTTGAGGGCATTGTTTAAAGTTTCTGTGCCTTTGCTACAAAGAATTTATGTACTGAAGGGCCCTTCTCTGTCAGTTAATTTGACTTTAAAGGAAAGAGAATATTAAAGGACTACTCCTTTATAACACTTTCAAGATTTTTATTTTCATGGAGAAATGAGCATCATTTGTCTTTCTAGTCATTTGTTTGGGCTTTCAAACCCAGTGGGAAACTGGGGTGAGAGGCAGGAGGAGCTAGAACAACACATGGTTTTGAAAATCAATGCACAGCAACTATGCATAAAACTTCCAATGTCTCTACTCCTCACATTTTCATACAGTCAGTTGGAATGGGCAAAGAAAAGTCAGGCTTAATTTTAATTACTTCATCCATTTATTTATTGAGCATTGATTTTATTAAGCATTGCCCATGGTGCCAAGGTTATAATAATTTTTAAGTCTTGGCTCCTGTCCTTAGAGCCCTGACAATCTACTGAAGGAAAAGGGCAAGTAAAAAGAAAATTACAATATAATGTGCTAAATTCAAATACATACTTCAGCTTTCTCCAGAGAGTCATGGAGAAGTTTTGAATAAATGGAAAGACATACCCTCTTCTTGTACAGAAAGATTTATTCTCCCTAAATATATCTATAAACTAATTGCAATTCCAGTTAAAAGGCCAGGTGAGTTTTTAAAAAAACGTAATTATTTCCAAATAACATATAGAAAAATAAGTGCTTATGAATACCCAGGAAAATTCTTAAAAGAAGAGTAAGGAAGAAAGACCAGCCTTACCAGATATTAAAATATATAATCAGGCTCAGTAATCAGCATAATAGGCAATGGACCTGAATAGAACCTAGAAATAGACACAAATGTGGAACATTAGTATATGATAAAAGTGGCATTTCAAAACAGCCAGGAAAAGATGATCAATTTTATATCATTCAACAGATTTGGCATACATGCAATTATAGTACATGTTTTGTATTAGGCCTTTTACTGGCCAAGGCTTTAAATGATCTTACTAAACTGGTAGATGCTTCTGGATTAGCAGCTCTCGTGAACTCTCAACAACTGGAACAACAAATGGTATCAAGTTGGCAAAGACTTTAGTTTATGTCATATTAAATTAGTCTTCCTGTACAGATTGGATTTCCAAATTAAAGTGATTATTACTTTTCTTCTTAATCAGCTTATAGTTTGTAAATGAACATAAATGCCTCTAGTAATAAAGTATATTAATTTTGTATAGATACTGCATGAAATAAAAAGCTAAATTTGGGTCTTTTCAGTTGGTTTCAAAGAGTGTTGAGCCCTGGAAAAGAAACTTATTATCCAAATATATATACATAGAAAAAGTATTTCCAGTACCAGTCTATGCCAGGAACTGTGCTACGTACTGGAGATATAGCAATGAAAGTCCTAACTTGCTCCTATTCTAGTAGGAGTGAAAGTCAAGAGCATAAAAGATTATATAATATTCTGTGAAAGTGCTGATTAGAGAGCAGGGAGATTCAGTTTGACTGTGGTGGGACAAACTGGTAGTGAATGGGAAGAAATGTTAGCAAACTACTTCCCAAGATGATGATGCCTAACTGTCATAATTTTAGGTCCTCTGTTTATCTAGACACACATGGAATAAAGTCCCAGAATCAGACAGACATAGGTGATTTTTACGGAAGCTGTATCTATCTGCAGGGCGGCCCAACAATGGGTACAGGTGGCAGTCAATGGGGTATGCAAAGATTCTAGTGATGGTTCCTGTTTCAATTCCCTAGGCACTGTTTTTTGAAGATTTTTGTAGCTCAGAGATAAAGACTATATAGCACATTAAAAACAGGAAAAACCTTAGAATCAGCAGGGCTTGCATTTGGTGTCTGGTTCTGCCAACTGACCTGGAATAAAGCTGAAAATCCATTGCAGAAGCTGTAGTTTTGAGAGCTAAGTTTTGCTCATAAAAGACATTGTTTGTTTTTATTAGCTTTTGAATAAGGAACATGTTTTTAAGGACCAAAAAGGCTAAGGGTCTGAATAACTCAGAAAAACAAACTTTGTACCAAAAATACTAGAGCTAGAAAAAAATGCTTAATAGTCCAAGAATCTGTTTTTCCCCCAAAGGAGGTAGAGTTTGGGCAGTTGGGGTGGAAAAAGGAAAATTGCAATGGAGAGAAAAGCAGGATAGTTAAGTTCTCTGAGATGTGATACTTTGTGAAGCCCTGATTGGAGAGATAAACATTTTAAATAGGGAAGCGGACTTGGCCCAATGGATAGGGCATCCGCCTACCGCATGGTAGGTCTGCGGTTCAAACCCTGGGCCTCCTTGACCCGTGTGGAGCTGGCCCACACGCAGTGCTGATGCTCTCAAGGAGTGCCCTGCCACGCAGGGGTGTCCCCGCGTAGGGGAGCCCCACGCGCAAGGAATGCGCCCCCTAAGGAGAGCTGCCCAGAGTGAAGGAAGGTGCAGCCTGCCCAGGAATGGTGCAGCACACACGGAAGCTGACACAGCAAGATGACACAACAAAAAGAGACACAGATTCCCAGTGTCGCTGATGGGGATGAGGCAGTCACGACGGAGTACGCAGCGAATGGACGCAGAGGGTGAACAACTGGGGAGGGAGGGGGAAGGGGAGAGAAATAAATAAATAAATCTTTAAAAAAAAAACACAACATCTTAAATAGGGTTGGGATTCTAAGAATCTAAGAACAATGAGGACATGAACCTCTGTTTCCAGGTACAAGCTGGGATAGTGTGGAAGCCATTAGACAGAAGTGGCAGCCAGCCCAGCCCAGCAGTGAAGATCTCCCATAGCCCCCACTGGTGTTCTGTGCCCAGGGAGGGTCTGTCACAGAGCTGAAAGAGGGTTGCAGAGTGCAAGGGACTTGCATCTATGCTGAGGAGATACTATCGGCAAATGCAGTGTGAACTTCAGGAGCCAGAAATCACAGTGGCCCCTTGCCCTTCAGCAGTAGATGCAAAGGACACTGACGAAGAAGACTGAAAAAGAAGTGGACATCAGTGATGGATGGAGAATGAACATTGGGCAGTTGCGTCTTCCCTAACACTGATGCCTGTCAGTCCCTGGGACTTAGATGCCACCCAAGGGAGGAGAGAGGAGCAGAACCTTAGATTTATATCCTGACTGAGGTGAATTTATGTGGAAGTAACCAGTGACACTTTTTTTTCTGCTAGAGGGTGAAATGTGGGTTTGTGACAGAAATTGGCTTGCTACAGCTACAGTTTTGTGTACTTGCTAGCAGGCCTGTCCCTAACATCTGTGCATTTGGGAGAGTTTGTGATCAGGATTCAGAAATTGTGAGAGTGTGCAATCTGGTATTTGCTCCCATTGGATATTTTGTAAAAAGCTTTGAGAAGAGCCTGGAATTAGTAGATGCTCCTTAAGCAGGAGTTATTGTCGCCTTTCTGAATCTTAGATCAATGGTTATCGATATTACAGAAGAAGACATCAGCAAGTCAGGATTAGACCTGAATAGAATAAGGGAAATGGGATATTTGACAAGTACTTCTCACTGCTTGAGTTTGACACATACACATTGGTGAGACAATTGATTAAAGAAGGCCTGTTGGCCGAAAACACAAAACGATGGCTTCTTGTGTACTTAATCTGTGAGTCACAGAAAATGTATAAACAAAACTACAATGCTATAAAATAACATTAATTTTTTTAAAAGATTTATTTTATTTATTTCTCTCCCCTTCTCCCTATTGTCTGCTCTCTGTCCATGTGCTGTGTGTTCTTCTGTGTCCGCTTGCATTATCTGGTGGCACTGGGAAACTGCGTCTCTTTTTGTTGCGTCATCTTGCTGCATCAGTTCTCTGTGTGTGCAGTACCACTCCTGGACAGGCTACACTTTTTTTCCCTGCAGGGCACACACCTTGCACGTGGGGCACCCCTACGTGGGGGCGCCCCTGTGTGGCATGGCACTCCTTGCGCATGGCAGCACTGCATGTGGGCCAGCTTACCACATGGGTCAGGAGGCCCTGGGGATCGAACCCTGGACCCTCCATGTGGTAGATGGACACACTATCAGTTGAGCCATGTCCGTTTCCCTAACATATGAAACTTAATCTTAAAATCTGAGGAACTAATTAGATCAAGAAAACTTCAAATGACCTTTTTGTATTCTTGAATGTCCACTGCTAAGTTGATGCCTTGTCCTGATGCAGGATACTGTGGTGAATTTACGCACACATTTAACTTTTACTTCCCATGATGAGAAGATTTTCAAATCTTTGTTTTAGAGACAATGGTTTGGGGAGTAAGGAATGGGTTGGGGGTATACATGTTTCCAAGTTAATGGACCACGTATCTCCAAACTTCGTAGGAAAGATGGAATCGTCTAGGAAAATGAGCAACTAACTAATTAACATTTACCTGATCAACAAAGGATTTTTAAAAAAAGTTTAATCAAATGCAAAGCAAAATATCAGAAGAACAAGGACATGCATGAAAAAGTCAAACTTCATTGTCAGTTAAAAAATAAAGTCTTATAAGCTGGACTTGAACAAAGGATTAACTCCTTTCATGTCTCTAAAAAATAAGGGTTTTGTTTCAGTAATATTAATATTACATCTGAATCAGGCAATATTAACAGGTTTGTGCAAAACCTCTTGACCTTGATATTCATAACAAAAGTAATTGAAAGTATTCTTGTTCTTTTTTGAAGGTTAAAAAGTTACTTATCAAAATGCTGTTATTTTAAATTTCTAAAATGTTTCAGATTCATTGCTCTTCACTCCACCTACTGTGTATTATGTTAAATGCTTCCTTTTTAATCCCCAACCATACAGAATCTTCAAATTGAGTGTGTTGTAGCGTTACCTCTGCATTCTGTGGAATACATGATTGCAAACTTTTCCTGTAGCACTGATGGAAAACATGAGTTGCATAGCTAAAGAAGATGGAGTTGTGATGAGTGAGTATGGAAGAGAAGTTATAAAAGAAAAAGTAAATATATATATCAGATCTCAAAGTGAGCCTTGCTTCAATACCCACCTCCATGGCTATCTATAATTCCATGGTCAACACTAAACCAGACATTCTTATTTCCCCATACACCTGCCTTTTGGAGAAAATAGCTAAGTCCAGAACGCCTGTTTTCCCATTGGGGCCATTTGTACCCAAACAGCACCTCCCCTGCACTGTTCACTCACCCAACCTCACCCTTTGCTAAGGTACATCCAATTATCTGCAGAAACTTGATGGGATTTCATCATGTTGCACCTTTTATGCAATAAGTCAAATAATTACTTATATATGAAGAAAAGAGAAAGTTAATAAATCATTAGCTAGCTTGACCCATAATAAAGAGAAAAGACACAAATAACCAAGACTGGGAATAAGAATGGAAGAATTATTTCTAGATATGGGGAAAATTAAAAGAGAATTATGACACAGAATTGAGTGGGAGAGAGTGTAAACTACAATGTAAAGTATAATCCATGCTTAGTGGCAATGCTCCAAAATGTGTTCATCAATTGCAATGAATGTACCACACTAATGAAAGAAGTTGTTAATGTGGGTAAAAGTGGGAGGTGTGAGGAGTGGGGCATATGGAAATCCCTTTTATTTTTTAATGTAAAACTTTATGTAATCTAAGTGTCTTTTAAAAATAAATAAAAAATATATTTTAAAAAAAAAGAGAATTATGAGCAAATACTTTAATAAATGGATGCTAAAATTTTTTTAAGTTTGGATTCCATGGATTAACTTCAAGAAAATATAAATGAACAAAAATGAGACCAAAAAATCAATAAACCAATAACCCTGAAAGAAATAGAGAAAATCATCAGTTAAGCTTCCCTTTCTACACCCTCCCAATGTGTCAGGTATAGTTTGTTTCAGAGGTGAGTAATTTCAAAACTTCATGGAGGGAAATGGATGTGGCTCAAGTGATAAGACCTCTGCCTACCATATGGAAAGACCTGAGTTCAATCCCTATGGCCTCCTGGTGAAAAAAGAAGAGAAAGTGTGTCTGCGCAGCAAGCCAGTGCACACATGGCATGGTGAGCCGAGTGCCCATGTGGTGAGCTGAGTGCCCATGTGGGTGCCTGCACAGCAAGCCAAGTGCCTACATAGTGAGCTGAACGTGCGCATGGTGAGCTGAGTGCCCATTTGAGTGCCCGTGTGGTGAGCCAGTGCCCACACAAGTGAGTCACACAGCAAGATGATGATGCAACAAAAGAGATGAAGGGGTGAATCAAGGTGAAGCACAGCAGAAACCAGGAACTGAGGTGGCACAACTGACAGGGAACCTCTCTCCACATCAGAGGAATCCAGGATTGAATCCTGGTGAATCCTAGAGGAGAAAGACAAAACGAGAAATAGATACAGAAGATGACACAGCGAATGGACACAGACACCAAATCAGCAGGGCAGGGGAGGGAGAATAGGAGGGGAATTAAAAAAAAAACCTTCATGGAGCAGGCAAGGCCTTTGTTACTTAAACTTTTCAGAGTGTGGAGTAAGGTAGTTTCTTCATTCTTTCCGTGATGTAAATATTGACAAATTGGTTTAAAAGGGGAAAAGTAAAGAGTAATCCCTCTTATTGGTACAAAAAATGAAAAATAAAATACCAATTAAACAGAATTCAATAGTATTTTAAAAGAATAATACATGACTGAATGGGTTTTATTTTTTAAATGTAAGGAATGAGTTTATTTTTTTAAATGTAAGGAATGGTCAATATTAGAAAAATATTAATACAATTTCCATTATAAAATCAAAGGAAAAATGTGAACTGAATAGATGCTAAAAGGCATTGACAAAATGTGCCAACCACTTCTGATTTTTAAAAAATATCACTAAAACAAGAAGAGAAATATGCACCTAATATAATAAAAGCTTATCTTAAACTGATAGCACTACTATGCTTACTGGGGAAATTTCCTACTAACACAGAGAAAAAAAACAAGATGCCTGCTATTTCCTCTATTATTGACATTGTTCTGGAAGTTCAAGTCAATGAAATAAGATAAGAGAATGAAATAAGAACAGTATATATACATATATATATGGTAACTGCCTAATCATTTGAAAAAAATTAAACTGTACCTTACCTTAGTCTTTATATCAAAATAAATTCTATATGTATCAAATATTTAAATGTTAAAAATTAAATCCATGAAATAACTTTAGAAATAGTGGGAAAAGAAAAAATATTAAAAATAGTGGGAAATATTTTAATAATATTGATTGAAGAAAGTATTCCTAAATATGACACAAAAGAAACAAAGCATGAAGAAAAGAATCAATGGATTTAACTACATTTAAGTATAAAGCTTTTGTGGAGAAAAGAAAGCACTATAAGCAAGTCTGAAGGAGAGGTAACCAATTAGTTGTAAAAAATGTGAAACAATATATGATAATAAAAGGGGTTAATATCCCTAAATATTAATTAAAAACAATCCTTACATGTATGCTTATATAGCATATATGAGACTTATATCACATATATAAGACTTATATAGCATTTATAATATATATATTATATAACATATATAATTTATTTATATATTTTATATAAATAAAAATATATTAGAGAGAAGGAAAAATACCAGCTATATATGGTAGGGAAAGCATGGAGAGATTGAGGGGTAATGAGATTTTTTGTTTCTTTGGGTTTTTTTTTGTTTATTATAATTATTATTATTGGATTAATGAAAGTGCTCTAAGATTGATTGAAGTGATGAATGCACAAATATGTGATTACACTGTATACCACTGATTGTACACTTTGGATAGATTTATGCTTCATTAATATGTATGAATAAAATTGATTTGTTAGAAAAAACAATGAATATTCCAATAAGCAAAGGGCATGTAGCAATAAGAGAGAAAGAGAGAGGAGAAAGAGAGAGAAAGGGGGAAGGGATTTCCATGATGTGAGCAAAATGAAAGATGTTCTATTTCTCTATTGCAAATGAAACTAAGATATTTGCTTATGAGACTGAGAAAGATTAAAGATATTGATGATCACTGTGTTGGTAACAGAGTGGCAGAACAGGAATTTATACAATTTTGGCGGGAATGTAAATTGGTAAAACAATTCTGAATATTAGTCTGGCAAAAATTATCAATTTTTAAAATACACCCTCACACACACCAACAAGGAAGGAAACTGCTACAATTGGAAACTCTTTTGCAGTATCTACCAAAGCTGTTCATACACATAACCAATGACCTGGCAATTCCTCTCCTACATTTATAGCTAAAATAAATGTGTACATATGTGCACCAAAAAACATATACAAGACATTTCTTAGATCCAACATGGATATAATCTAAATTTCTATTAACAATAGAATCAGTAAACACATTTTGATATTTCATACAATGTATTAATAATAGAAGTTAACATACTACTGCTACATTTAACAATATAGATGAATCTCAAAAATGTTGAGTGAAAAAAGCCAGGATCAATAATGCACACAGGGGAAGCAGATTTGGCTCAATGGATAGAGCATCTGCCTACCACATGGGAGGTCCAGGGTTCAAACCCAGAGCCTCCTGACCCATGTGATGAGCTGGCCCAAGTGCAGTGCTGATGCGCACGGGGAGTGTTGTGCCATGCAGGGGTGTTCCTTGCATGGGGGAGCCCCGTGCGCAAGGAGTGTGCCCCGTAAGGACAGCCACCCAGAGCAAAAACAGTGCAGCCTGCCCAGAAGTGGCACTGCACACACAGAGAGCTGACGCAGCAAGATGATGCAATGAGGCAGCGGACTTGGCCCAGTGGTTAGCGTCCGTCTACCACATGGGAGGTCCGCGGTTCAAACCCGGGGCCTCCTTGACCCGTGTGCAGCTGGCCCACATACAGTGCTGATGCGCGCGAGGAGTGCCGTGCCACGCAGGGGTGTCCCCCACATAGGGGAGCCCCACACGCAAGGAGTGTGCCCCGTAAGGAGAGCCGCCCAGCGCGAAAGAAAGTGCAGCCTGCCCAGGAATGGTGCCGCATACATGGAGAGCTGACACAACAAAATGATGCAACAAAAAGAAACAGATTCCCGTGCCACTGCCAACAACAGAAGCAGACAAAGAACACGCAGCAAATAGACACAGAGAACAGACAACGGGGTGGGGGTGGGGTAAGGGGAGAGAAATAAATAAATAAATCTTAAAAAAAAAAGATGATGCAATGAAAAGAGACACAGATTCACGGTGCCAATGACAAGAATATAAGCGGACACAGAAGAACACACAGCGAAAGGACACAGAGAGCAGACAACGGGAGAGGGGAAGAGGACAGGGAAGGGGAGAGAAATAAATAAAAAGAAAAAAAAGAAAAAGAATCTGAAAAAAAGAAATAATGCACACAGTGTCCGATTCCATTTATAAAAGTTCAAAAACAAAACAATCTCTGGTGCTGGAATTCAGGTAGTGGTTACCTTTAGGCAGGGATTGAGGGTGACTGGCAAGGGCAGGAGAGGGACTTCTAGGAGTCACTACTGTTCCATTTATTGACTTTAATGTACTCTAGTCATGAAAATTCATGAAAGCTGTACACTTAAGATTGGTCTTCTATCTTTATTTATGTTGTATTTTGAATTTTTTAAATGTCTGAATGTGAATAGTCTTTGACTTACTAAAGAACTCCACTACAGAAATTTATAGCAAGGATGTAAAAGGTCAAATGCACAAACTTATGTGCACAGGGTTGATCATCACAGTATTATTTATCACTAGAAAACCTGAAATAACTTAAAGCCTATCAATAGGGGATTGATTAAGTATTCTCTGGTATATCCATATAATAGAATTTTATGTAGGCATTTAAAAAGATTATATATATGTATATTCACTGACAGACAGAATTTCAAAATACATCATTTGATAACAATACCAAAAGTGGACGATGTGAGCTCCTATATATAAAGTTGAGTTTGTGTGTCTACAGAAATATAAATTAAAATGTTCTTTAAAATATTAATTGAGGATAATTTGGTAATGTTCATTTTCTATGTGCATATATATTATTTTTTTTACAATCAGAAAAATACACTTCTTTTCATTTTGGAAATAAAGGGATTGCTTATATCTTGATAAACTTTTTGACTAACAATTTGAAGTAGAAAAATATGAATTATACAAAGAAGCTATTTGGAATTGATATATTACAAACCCTTTCCCAAGTGTTACATGTGGAATAATCAATTATTCTACCCTCCCAGGCTTATTCTGAGGCTCCTTTACAAATATTGCATTTCTCTAGAGTAAATACAGAACTGTTCTTCTAGTAAATATTTTAAAAACGCATGCTTTGTGCAAAATCATGGTACACAGATGATTAAAATATAAATCAGACTTTTACTGACTTCTCGTTGCTTGGATTTTTAGCAGAAAGATTTGTACACTGTGTTGGAGCATGAGAAATGTAGACTTCTGTTGTGGAAGCCTGTACGTGATGAGTGTGTACGCACGTGTGCACACTGAAGAGAGAGAGGCCCAACTGCATATCCCAAGGGTTAATAACACTTTAGGGAGGAATAATGAAATAGGTGCCCCCTGTACAGTGGATGACTATAAAAACAAAATTTGGGATTCTAAGTAAAAATTATGGATAGTCCATCTAGCATTCCGTGGGTCACATCAAACAAAAGAATCACTGTCTTACTTTGATGTAAAGTGATTATGACACTCACTGTGATAGACAGAAAAAGCCCCCTCCCCCAAATATATCCATGTCCTATTCCCGGAAGCTGTGAATATGTTGCAGTACATGGCGAAAGAGACTTTGCAGGTATGATTAAGCTAAAGACCTTCATATGAGAAGATTATCTTGAATTATCTAGATGGAGCCAATCTAATCACTTGAATCCTTAAAATGGTAGAAATTTTATGGTTGTGGTCAATTTTTGAATGTGTCAGAGATAAAAACAAAACAAAGCAAACAAATCTAAAGACCCTTATAAGTGGCTGCTCCTCAAAGTCGTCAAAGGCTATTTGGGGTGGGGCTGGGGTGTATCTTTAGAGCATACCATAGACTCTTACAATGTTGCATTACCCAGAGGCCTCAGCCCCCAAATCCTGTTTTCCACCAAAACAGCAGTCCATGTCTTGTTTGTTATGTTTTTTATCCTTAGATCCCCAGAGAGATCTTGCTTTCCTCTCTTCTTGGTAACTGACTTTGGCCAACCTTTCCTTAAGATAATGCTTCCCAATCTGGCTGCAGGATACTGACCAGACTCCCCAGGTCTCTTTCTTCCTAGTTGCCTCTAAAGACAAGCACACAGATTCATTTCATTTCAGGGTTTTATCTCTAATTGCTACAGTGAAACAAAGAGGAAATGCCAAAAATAGCAAACATGGGGAAGGTTTTAGGGTCCTAACCAATTAAAATTATTATTGGTGAGAGGTAAAGCTGAAAGGAAACAAAACTGAAGCATCACCACCCCACAAAGGATATGAAATTAAAATTCAATAAAATCGAGTGAAATAATAAGCAGCTGCGATGTTTGTGCATGAATAGATACCCAGTGTGCATACATGTATAAAATAACTTCCACCCTTGACTTTTTTTCTCTTTTTCTCCATGGTGGAATTGTAGAATTGTACAATGTTCACCCTGGAAGAAGCTGTAGAGGTCATTGAGTCCAGCCCCGACGTTTTGCCAAGGAGAGGAATGAAAGGTAAACCGACAGTGACTTGTCTGTCCTTTGACTTCTTTTTCTTTACTTTTCAATCTTTTCTCATCAGCAACATATCAACCAATGATCAAGTAAGATTATTCAGGCTGGGGTCATTCTATTCTTTATTCTTACTGACCATGACAATCTCTCCCTTTAATTCCTTTCCTTCCTATCTAATCTTTAACACTATTAATCCATTTCTTTCAGGACGAGCCTCTACTTGATTCATCTTTTACAGATAAACTGAGTCATCAGCAAGTCATTTTGCTGGAATTCAGCCTCGTTATATGTCCAGCCCATAGATGCCTGTGACTTTCTATCTTATCCTATCTCCTGGATCTCAGGTTTTTGTTGATCTAACTTTCTTATCGTGTGAAGTGTTAATCTTCTTTTAGTGACAGAGGAATTGCTAAACTAAAGGACTTTGGAAAAATGAACACAGTGACCTGTCATTTCAAAGGCCTCACACAGCCAAAGTCCTACTCATCATATAGGCACACCTCCACTGCTAATGTGAAGGCTGTGCAGAAAGCCTCCAGAGTCACAGAAGTCCTGCAATCCTCAAAAAAAAAAATCCTGAAAAAATTGCAGGACTGGCTATTTTACTTAGTGCTCTATAAGTAACCAATATAAGCTTGGTATAAAGAATAATGATAGCTCATATTTCTAATATTTGAGTGTTACTACATGTTAGGTATTATTCTAAGAACTTTCATTTAATCCTGTGAGTTAAGAATGATAATGACTCCTATTTCATACATGGGGAAATGTGGACACAGAGCAGTTTACTCCTTACGGCCCAAAGTCCATTCAGAGTAAGTGGAAGAGTGGGATTTAGTGAGCTGGGTAGAGTTTAGCCTCCTAACCTCTCTGCTAAACCACCTCTTACATGGGACTAACATAGGTCAACCTCAGCCCACACCTTATATCTGGAAAAAGCATCTTTGGCGGCCATGGCCTATAGACCAAGGAGGACTCCACAGTTTCAAGCTCCAATAAGCACAGACAACAGGCTGCTGAAGTGGCCAGGTGATTATCGGTCTGTGAAGACCCAAGGGAAAGTGTCCAAATGCTCCAGAGCTTCCTATGGGTTCTCTGATTCAGCAAGACTATCAGGAAGGCCAGCTCTTAAACTGCCTTCATAATTCTTGATCCACCTTACAGTAAATTGGCTAGTTCTTAGAAGTCCATCCCAGAACTATAGGTCTAACTTAGATGGGACATATACTCCTAGAGCAGCTCTTGCCTCTCATTTGCCCTGGTTCAAAATTGGGACTGGAGGCCGGTCTGAGGCCATATGGACCACACACACAGCTTGTAAGAACTGCCTGTTGACCATGTAATGCAGCTGCAAAACAAACCTAATTTTTTCCACCAGGGGTTAGTCCCAGAGAAATCAGGATTAATATGATAGACTCCTGTGAACTACCCCAGCAAGGGCCACCTTTGGCCAATTGATCTGCCATGTTAAAATATTCACTAGTTAAAGCTTTTGCCCAAGAAGTTTTTCTTCCAAAAGTGGAAGATTTTTGTCTACTTCCACAGCTTCAAAGACCACCTATTTGGAAATGATTTTCAACTCATTTCTCCAGCATTTACTCTCTTACCAATATCTGTACCACATTTCCAACTTGGACCAAAGCAGAACACATCTTCTCGGTACCTCCTTCCCTCAGCTTGCTCATATCTTACTAAAGCCCTCCCCCTCCATCCACCTAGTTACAGACGCCAGAGACCTGGGCCTTAAAGGACTTTTGACCCTTATATTAGTGCTGATGCAAAATACCAGAAATCTGTTGGCTTTTATAAAGGGTAGTTATTTAGGGTAGAAGCTTACACTCACCAGGCCACAAAGCATAAGTTACTTGCCTCACCAAAGTCTGAAGTGGCCAGGTGATTATCTGTCTGTTGGAGCAAGATGGGTGCTGACATTTGCAAGGATTCCGGCTTCCTCTTCTTCTTAAGGCCCATGGTCCCAGCTTCTTCCAATATCAGCTGTAGGCTGAGGTAAGTCTGGTCTCTCTCCCGGGGCTTGTTTCTTTCAGGGCTCAGCTGCTCTGCTCTCGCCACAAGTCCAGCAGTAAACTATCAGGGGAATGGCTTGTCTCTCTGCTGTGTCTAATGGAGCCTTCTCTCTTTCCTCACATATCTGCTGCTCTGTGTATTTACTTCCTAGGGCTCCAGTAGTAAAACTTCTACTAACTCCTCTGCCATGTCCTACTGACTTGGATCTATCAAAGCCCAAATCAGTATTTAATCAAGTAAAAGTGAAACCTCTGAATCCAATACAATCTAATATGCCCAAAGAAACATGAAAGTTTATAAACATAACCCAATATCTATTTTTGGAATTCATAAACAATATCAAACTGCTGCAACCCTAATGTCAAATCCAACCCTAAATACCCATTCTGTAAATTCTACTGAAATAGTTCTTAAACCCATCTCCTGTTTCCATTTTTATACTCTTAAATCAACTCAAGCACTAATAACTCAGTTGGGCCACTCCAATAACCCCTTAATGGTTTCTACCTCCATACTTCTGCCTCCAATTCAACCTCTTCACTGCCCCTAGCCATTTTTCTCATTACAGTTGTAATCATGTCATTCCCCTGGTTAATTACCTTATGTGTCTTCCTATGGTCATAATACAACATTTTTCTGTGGCATAAAACTTCTGTCACAATCTAGTCTTGATCTAGTCTTTTGGTTTATCTCCTATAAGTATCACTGTACTCTCCTAGGAATCAACTAATAATTCCCATCATTGGGTTCCTACTTCATTATGCACTTAGAGCATTTATTGCATTCTATGATCTCATTTTGTATTTCCATCTCTCCCATTTCTAAAACATCAACACTTTAAGAAGGAATGACCCATCTTGCTCAACACCTCATCTCCAGTGCCTGGCATGGGACCCGGCACTTAGAAAGCACTCAACTAATATTTGAAAAAAACAGTTTATGTATATAAACTAGTTATATGTCAATTAATCAGTAATTGAGTGCTCTGTAGGAATTACCAGGTGGAAAAATCATGGACGTTGGAATCAAGGGTTTAAAATCCCGGCATCGAGACTTACTGGCTGGGTGCTCATGGGCAAGTCAGTTAACCTTTCCAGTGCTTAGTTGTTTTCATCTGTAAAATGTGGATAATGATACACTTCATGGGGTGGTGTGACACTTAAAGGCAAGGTTCCTACGTGAAAGAATTTACTTCAGTGACAGAACATAAATGACAGTGTGGCAGAAAGGCTTCTGTGAACTACTTGAATAATTTACAGCCATTTAATTCTTTTTAATCCAATGCTTATGGTTTAACTGAATTAGTCACTCTAGGGCCAGGCTCTTCATAAGAAAAGAAGCTTATTTACAAAAAAAGAAAAGATAAAAATGGTACCAATGAACTAAATCCTCATTTTCCTATACCTGACCTGAGGGTCAAAGACTGTCAGGGATCCAAACATTTACTTTGACGGAAGTGACTTATGATGGAGACTGTATGAGCAAATCACACAGTACAGATCCCCAACTTTTCTGTGCAAGAAGAAATACAGTGGCTAAGATCTTAGGTTCTGGAGCCAGACTGCCTAGGTTCAAATCCCACCTTGCCAATTGCAAGCTGGGTGACCTTGGGCAAGTGTCCTGAACTCTCTGCGTCAGTATCATCATCTGTAAAATGGGGCTGAAAGGAGTACCTATTTCATAAGGCTGTTGTAAAGATTAAATAAATAATATATTAGAGGGATGCTTGGTGCATAATAAGTGCTCATTAAGTATTACTATGATTAGAGTGACTTTATCATTTATCAGTAAATTGGGACAATGAGAATGAAAAAAATGTGCTGCTGATAACTCTAGCAGAACAAAAGACTTAACTTGGGGTTGTTCTGGTCAAACCCAGATGCATGGTCATCCTGGCTGTGATGATGTGGATGATAATGATGGCACTGTCACCCAGTGCCAAGCCAGAGGTACTTTACTACTGAATCTTAGCACACCCATCTGACACACCAGCTCCAGGCCAAGTTCGGGATTCAGACATAAACCTTCTTACCACCTTTATTTTCCACTACGAGTCATCAAACATTATCTGCTACATCAAGCCAAAGGGAGATACAATATAAACTTTTTCCTCCTGAGACCCAGGCAGAAAAGATGAAGTTTAATTATTATTGTATTGAATCAATTCCTTCATCTTACTTGCAGAATGCAGTTTAATAAATCACAGTATTCTACTGGCTGAGACCTGCTGATCAGAATAAATTTACCCTTTAGCTCATAATGCATGTTAATTATCTAAATATCTAAACTGTAGTACAGCCTTGGCTCCTTTTTTCTTTTTTCTTTTCCCTCTTTTTTTTTTTTTTTTTTAACTGTGGCTAGAAACCAACTATAAAGGGAAATTCCCAACCACAGGTTGAAACCTGCTTTTCCAATTTTGTTCAATTTACAACTTCAGATAGTCCCATCACTTCAAAAAAAGTCTCCTCTACAGGCAGCTATTATTTTAACCACCGTTATTTATTAAGCATGTACTACATGCTCACTAATGTTCAGGGAATGTGTTCGCGATGAGGAAGGTGTCACAGGAAGCTCTCAATCTGATTCAAAACACAAAAGGAACATTTGTGAAATAACAATGATATGATACAACGGAGGCAGATCTGTGATGAAAATAAATTCAGCAAGAGAAGACAATCAGTAAGTGCTGAAGCTCTCTGTGGAAACCTCCTGACTGAGGGAACTTTTGAGCCAGATCTGAAAATGTGTGAAATTTGGATAAATGGAAAAGAGATGGGAATCTTCCAGCTGGAATTAGGACTGAGAAAGCACTTGACCCCTGAAGGTGTTTGTTCCTATATTGAGGAATTAAATAAACTTAATTTTACAGATAGGGACGTACAAGTAACTAAAGGAGTCAGACCACAGGAAAGAACCCAATGCTTCTGAGGCTTCACTCCAGATTTATTCAGTATCTAGCAGCTCTGCCATTCTAATTGCACAGGATTTTGACATTTTAAAATAGGCAATAATATGTGTTAAGATTATTGAAATCGTTCCCTTTTTAGCCTTTTCTCTGTTCAGGAAGGGTAGTGTGGATAAATGCTTCTCAAAAGCACGAATGAATTCATCTGTAAGGTGATCATACCAATAGAAACCAAATAAAATCATCTACTTGGAAATGTGGCTTTCAGACCTGGTGTCTATAAAATATAATGCTATGATGAAAATTACAAATATATTTGCTTCCCAATAGATGAGAGAGGTTTTCTTGAAAGAACAGCTTTCAAACCTGGCAAATAACTCAGATAAGTTTCTGCAATTCCCTCTCCTGGCAGTCATTCATAGACATTTACTACTTGGCATCTTGATCCAACCACATATTATTGCTTAATTAAAAGTGCTTCTTTTAATAGGTCAATAGACTTGTTTTTAGGAGCTGCCATAATAACACCTATACTTTTATTCAAAGTGCTAAAGGTAGTTAGGAGAGATGACACATACAGGCTCAATAAAGTTTGAGTTAAAATATGCAAGATACGACATGCTGTTCTGTGTCGGGGTGCACGTAACTCAAATCATAGCTCTTTGAAACAGAAAGAAAAATCGGAGTCAATTGAGACTAATGACCTGGCTCTTCTTTCTGAAGTAGGTGGGGGTTCACACGAAACCCTTTCATGCTGCCCTGAACAGGTGAAAGCCCAAGGTTTCGGCCTTCCTGAGCTGCAGCCAGAGGGCTTGGCAAAGGCCAACAGAGGAGTATGAGAAAGCCGCAAAAAGGAGGAACAAAACGGCATGTGCTTTTTCCATTCTTTGAAAAACTCAGTCCCGTTCTTTCTTCTCTTTTTGTATGCACCATTCTGTCATTCTCCTATCAGCTTTTCTGTTATGCCCTTTCCTGGAAATTTTGTTGCAAAAGAGTGGTTCTTAACCTTTTCTTGGGACATAAACAATGCCTTTGAAAGTCTGCTCAAAACCATAGACTCCTAGAAAAAGAAGCATGAATGCAACACTTCGCAGACATTTTCAAAAGGTCCACAAATCCTTGAAAACCCATTGTGGAACCCCTTCAAATGTTTCCCAATGACATTGAACAAGGAAAAAAGACAGAACATTAAAGTTGCTCTCCAAACATATTACATCTGAAAAGCACTTTGTTTGCTCTCCTTAACTAAAACAGAGGACTTGCAACTATCTGACTGGCCAGTATGCCAAGGACCGCTTCAGTGAGGCTTCCTATTAACTTTGCGGGAAGTCCTGGAAGCTTGGGGCTTTCTCATCCCTGACTTTGTGCAGTAGCCACACCACCGTTGACTCTGAGGCATGCCTACTACGGCTCTGCCCTGATAGACCTTGTAGGTTGTAAAGAAAAGAAAGCATGTCTTTCTCTATAGGACTCTGGTTTAGTCACTTAAAGCAGATTTTCTAGAGGACGTTTTATTTAAATCCTTTAACTTTACTCTACCCTTTGCCAGTTGAATCTTAAACCCAAAGTGAAATCCAGTTGAAGCTTAAACCCAAAGTGAAATCTAGGTTCCTATTCCTAACATCCTGTGTTGGTCTATCTTGGCAATATATAAAAACACGGTCCCTTTCTCCTTATAAATATACAGCAGGGCCACAAAAACACTCTCCTTCCCATAGGCTACATAGGGGTTCTCACACACCAGAGGCACGACGGTTTGTAACTTCGTCATCAAATTGAATGAGCTTCCTTCTGGGACTCGTCATGAACCAAGAACTGCCAGTAAAATAAACTGTGCTACGGGAAAACCCTTCTCCTCCATTGGGACCACAGCATGATTAATTGCAGAGCAATGTCCTGCTTACCGACTTTGCTGGTCCACGTATTATTGCCCAGTCTTCCCAGGCCACCGTTCTAATATCAGATACAAATGGCTAAGCACAATCATTGTTGAGTGCTCACTGAGTCCTGGGTGCTTTAATGCCTAGACTCAATCTTCACACATCTTTCTATGGTACAGATGAGAAAAGTATGGTTTAGAGAGGTCAAGTAACTTCCTCAAGGACTTGAAACCAGTAATTGAGGAAGTGTGATTTGAGCTGGGCTTAGTTAGCACTCTACTGCTTTCCTGGCCACACTGTCTGCTGCTGGCCTGGGCGTCCAGTGATGGGTCCTGAAAAACTTTCAGCGACCCACACAGAGGGTCTGTGGAAGTGTTGAGTAGCTCTTCTCTTCTAGCCAATGCAGAGAGAGAGGGATGAGTGGTGGGGAAATCCTCACGGACCTTAGGTCAGTTTCTAAATTCCGTTTGGTAGAAGATAAAAATATAATTTCTGGGAAGCAGACTTGGGTCAGTGGATAGAGAGTCTGCCTACCACATGGGAGGTCCGTGGTTCAAACCCCGGGCCTCCTTGATCCATGTGGAGCTGGCCCATGTGCAGTGCTGATGCGTACAAGGAGTGCCCTGCCATGCAGGGGTGTCCCCAGGGTAGGGGAGCCCCATGCGCAAGGAGTACACCACTTAAGGAGAGCTGCCTAGCGTGAAAAAAAGTTCAACCTGCCCAGAAGTAGGACTGCACACATGGAGAACTGACACAGCAAGATGACACAACAAAAAGAGACACAGATTCCCGGTGCCGCTGATAAGGATAGAAGCAGTCACAGAAGAACACACAGCGAATGGACACAGAGAGCAGACAACTAGGGTGGGGAGGGGGAAGGGGAGAGAAATCAATAAAAATAAATCTTTAAAAAATGTATATATAATTTCTGTCTTGCAGTCATGTTTTGGATGCCCTATGAAATGTTTTAATTTGCTTTTTCTGCTGTTTACAAGGAACACATTTTAAGTCATAGCAAATAGATAAATGGTCTTCCTATTGATTAAAGTCTTTTTGGACTTGAGAATATAACATCTCAAGACCCTTTCTTCTGAAACAGGTTTAAAACCATCCAAAAGTAGCACAAAATTACTTAAACAGAAACATAAAATTGAAAGTTAAAATATCAGGAAATGGGATTCAGTGATAATCACCCTTGTTCTATTTGAGTTCCCCAAAGCCAATTATTTTGTCTTGTTTCTTTTTTAAGACTCATGGCTTATCCCTTTCACAAAACACTCATTCCAGCCATCTCTGTAACTTGGTAGATGACTATCAAGTCTATAAGAAGTAGTAGTGAATTTTCAAATAAATGATAAAGTGTTGTGAATCTATGGAAGATTTCCTTTCTCATGGTACTTCTGCACAACCTTTCTTATGGCTATTCCCTTCAGAACTTTGTGAAAAACAGTGTTAAGGAAGTACAGCACACAACTCTAATTTATTTTGACGTCAAAGAGAAACAGCATGCTATGAAAAGAACTTTTAAACAAGTGGGAAAATGTGTAAAGGTGCATTGCAATCTGAGTGTGTATGTTTGTATGTGCAAGTGTATTTACAGTGAACTGACAGGGAAGGATTATTATGTGGCATTACTGTTTGTTGCTTTAAATAGATCACCCCATAAAGTAAATTAATCAAGCCCGATTAAATATTCATGAAGCATATAATTTTTAAAACCACATCTGCAACACTATATTTTAAACCCTACACGTGGGAAATGTGCACCTTTGTTAGCATCATGCAGGGCACATATTCTCCTACATGGATGTTGAATCACATGCACAAATCTGCCCTCTCCAAATTGGGCAAGATTGCCTGTAAAATTATCTATCAAAGTAAAGGAGGATCTTTAAAGTTGTTATGTACTAAAATGAACTTTGAGTTTTTTTTTAAAAACCAAACAGTCCACTTAAATTCAATTGCCATCATTGAGGTGAATATAAATAATTTTGCCCATTTCATTCTACACCTATTAAATTAAAGTATTTAATATTAGCTAGTTTCATTATTACTACTCTCGGCACACATGAAACTGATACACAAATGATTAAAACTAGCCCTAGAAGCACTTCTAATTGACCTTTTTGCCAAGGTGAAAAAAAAAAAAACGATATTCCAACAGATTTTAATATGGACAATGACCATCAGTTAATTAAATTATTACTATGAAATAGAAATGTGCATATAAGCACATCCCTCCAATTGCATTAGCCAGAATGAAACTTCACATATGCACAAACACCGCACCTACACACCCCACTCCTTCTGGAACCGTGTCCTTGGGCTATATTCCCTGAGAGTGAGCACAGTAAAAGTTCCAGAAACCTAAGAGTTGTCCATTATCTGTTTCTACATTCATTTAGACATTAGTCTTCCTGTGTAACGATTTTTACAATCATCAGGAAACCCGTCTTTTACAAAATATGGTGCTTTCTAAGGTCTTGGTACTGAGCGCCTTTTTCAGTGCCGAAAATCCCCTTCAAGGGGATATGTTGCTCTTTTTAGATGCGCCTGACAAGAATGCTTAATTGAATGGCCAGCAGGTTGGCGCCTGAGCGTGTGCACACACATGCACTTGCGCACACACGTGAACATGCACACACATCCAAAGGCAGTCTCAGTATTCTTGATGCTGGACAATTTCATTTCAGTAACCAGTTGTGACCTCGGTGTTTCTAAGAAGAAAAGGGGTGGGGGTGGGGGAAGGCTGATACAAAAGGGAATTAAAGTAAACCTTACCGAACAAATAAACTGGCAAGTGTATCTAATAATTGCCTGGGTGCAGCATTTTTCTACAATAAATGAGTAAACTTTAAATGTATCTCTGAGATGCACTATCACAGGCATTGCCATGGGCAAGTTTTATCCAATGATGAAACAGCAAGGCCTAGCGAGATAAAGATGATAGAAGGGGTACTATCAGGTGGCAGCTGGGTAATTACAACTCTCTATTTGGGCTCTGCAGTGATGCTACATGTGATAAGTGGAGAATAATGAAGAAAAAGGAGTAGTGATAATGCAGGAGCTAAATGCTAGAAAATAGCCTATCATAGCCCACAGCCTTCTGAGTGCCTATGGGGACTTTGAACTATCTTCCCCAGTTTTCACCCACAGAAAAAAAATACTCTCTTTCTTCTTTCTTTGCTAAATTTATGTCTGGTGGGACAAAAGGAAAAACTGAAAGGAAATCAAGGGTATGTGAAGAGAATATGACCTTTGCAAATAACTCTGAAGGTCACTATGTAATTATTCCAGAATAAAAGTATCCTGTAATCTTGCCTGTGCTCACAAAAGATGCAAGAGCATTTTAAAAATGTGATTCTACACAATTTCGTTGGGGATCATGGCTTATAAAAGGTCAAGGAAAGTATTTCTAATTATGCTCTGTCAAGTAGAGCCTCAGAAGAACACTTATGCTATTTGTTACTATTAAGTCAAACTTTGATTATAGCCAAAGACAATCCATTATATGTAAGGAAAAAGACTGCTTCCGGCTTTTATTGCAGGTCCAGAGTTTTAAAACAAAAGAACTATGAAAAAATTAAGGTATTTTATCCTTGGCCCTTCTGTCATCTAGAGCCATGTAAACCTGGTCTTTGTCATTCCATGGGGAGGAATTTAGATGGATCTTGTTTGTTTTTCTTGGAGCCTTCCTGAACCTCACCAAGGCGATGAATGTAATCAAGAGGGGAAAATGCACGTGTGTGAGTGTCCATGTGCACATGTGGGTGCACACGTGTGTGCATGTAATGACAAAGGCGCTTTTATCTGAAGCCTGACCTGGAGCATAAAGGTGCTGTGAGCATTACAAACTCATTCCAGCGATGACAAGCTCTAAGAGGTAACTCAAAGCGCACATGGCTCCTGTGTGCTAAATGGCTGGAGGAAATAGTCTTAGGCACGTGGCTTGTTTAAAACCCTGTCTTTCTACTTCAGTTCTAGGAAGGGATCTCACCTTGGGACTTCTTCCAGGGAAAGCAGAGCTGCCTGGTGTAGGAGCTGGAGACTATTTCTTCTCCAGGGCCCATATCAGCCACAATGAACAACAAGCCTGAGATGCAGATTTAAATATTTCCTGTGCTAAAGGTGCCTTGAAATTCAAGGCATTTGGGGTAAGCAGTGATGTTGCTTATCTAATTCATTTTTAAATTAAGTTATAAATCACATACCATAAAAGTCACCATTTAAAATTGTACAGTTCAGTAGTATTAGGTGCATTCACCATGTTATACAATTACAACTCTTAGTTTCAGAACTTGTTCATAACTCCAAATTGAAACCCAATACCTAATAAGAGGTCACTCCCTGTTCCCTCCTCCCCACACCCTAGCAACAATGAATTTGCTTTCTGTCTTTATGGATATGCCTATTCTGGGTATTTTATATAAATGGAATCATACAATTTGTGGCCTTTTGTGCCAGCTTCTTTCACTTACCATAATGTTTTCAAGGTTCATCATGCTGTAGCATGTATCAGCACCTCATTCCTTTTTATAATTGAGTGATATTCCATTGTATAGATAGACCACATTTTATTTACTCATTCTTCATTTGATGGTCACTTGGATTGTTTCAACTTTGGGGTTATTATTAATAATGATGTCACGAACATTCATATACAAGTTTTTGTGTAGAGCATGTGTTTTCAATTCTCTTGGGTATAAAACTTGGGGTAGAATTGCTGGGCCATATGGCAACTCTATGCTTAATCATTTGAAGAACTGTTCTCCACAGCAGCTGCACCATTTTATTTTCCCAACAGCAATATGTGAGGGTTCCAATTTCTCCACATCCATGCCAACATTTGTTATTATTATTTTACATTTTAATAATAGCCATCCTAGCGGTGATGAAGTGGTATCTTCTTTGTGGTTTTGATTTGCATTTCTCTAAAGACTATAGACCTTGAGTATCTTTTCCTGTACTAATTGGCCATTTGTTTTGTATGTCCACTTTGGAGAAATGTTTCTTCAAATCCTTTGCTTACTTTTTGTGTTGTTGGAGGTCCTTGTATTTTCTGTATACTTGATCCTTATTAGATACATGATTTGCAAATATTTTTCTCATTCTGTGAATTTTTTCACTTTTTTCAGAGTGTCTTTTGACAAACAAAAGTTTTAAATTTTGATAAAGTCCAGTTTATCTATTTTTCCTTTGCTTATAAGTGCTTTAGGTATCATATCAAAAATACCTTTGCTTAGTCTAAGGCTATGAAGATTAATACCTCTGTTTCCTGCTGAGTTTTATAGTTCTCTTAATTCATTTTTAAACATGTGCTATATAAAATATGTTTGAACAGGGCCCCAAATGTAAATATCTAGAAGTTGGATTCCACATTGAACTCCATGTGGATAGAAATTCCCATAGCTAAACAGGTACAGGTAATAAGTCACTCTCTCATAGTGGCAGCTGTGAGCTGGACTGCTGGGGTAGAGAGGGAACTAAGACACCATCCCTGCCTTGCAGAAGCTCAGAATGTTTTGAAAGTGACAGGCTTCTGAACAAAAAATTACACTTGAAGTTAATACATATATTTTCTTCTCTAATCCTCACCAACCAGTTGAGATAAGTATTACAGATGTGGACACACCCAGACAGTAAGCCATTTGCCCAAAGTCACACCACATAATGGATGTTGAATCAAGGTCTGCTCATGTGGCTGATGTCCTCACCAGTCACTGTTCTTCATCTCCTTTGCATCATCATGATCCAAGGCACCATTGTCTCTTTCTGAAACTATTGCACTAGACTCTGAACCTTTCCCCATTCTTGCCCACTGCAATCCATTTTCCCACCATTATAAATGACATACAAATGGCCAGTAAGTACAGAAAAAGATACTCAATCACAGCCAGAGCAAACAGCCAACAACATACCATCAGCACTCTCTCCTTAAACCTAATGGCTTCCCATGAGAACCAGGACAAAACCTATACTCAGACCTTGGCTTATAAGCCTTAGGACAATCAGGCTTATGCCTACCTTCTGACTCCAACTTGCTTCATTCATCCCTGTTCTCTATACTTAAAACTTACCAGTCATCTTCATCTTCCTTGCACATAAATGCTTCCATTGCAGTTATGGCCCCTAATGCCTAAAGCATTCCCCCAGCCTCTTTCCCTAGTCTTTCCTTCTTATCATTCAGGTCCCCTCAGAGATACTATGCCGTATACACCAGCTCCCTCCCTTCCTCTGATTCTCTCTCACATCACACTTATGTTATATTGTTCACAGCACTCATTCCAAACTTTTAAAAATGTTTTTGCTGGTTTCTTGTCCGTCTTCCTCCACTAGATTTTTTTTTAAAGATTTATTTATTTTATTTCTTTCTCTCCCCTTCCTGCCCGCCCTGCCCCGGTTGTCTGTTCTCTGTGTCCATTTGCTGCATCTTGTTTGTCCGCTTCTGTTGTTGTCAGTGGCACAGGAATCTGTTTCTTTTGGTTGCATCATCTTGTGTCAGCTCTCCGTATGTGCGGCACCATTCCTGGGCAGGCTGCACTTTCTTTCACGCTGGGCGGCTCTCCTTACGGGGCGCCCTCCTTGAGCGTGGGGCTCCCCTACGGGGGGACACCCCTGCGTGGCAGGGCACTCCTTGTGCACATCAGCACTGCGCATGGGCCAGCTCCACACGGGTAAAGGAGGCCCGGGGTTTGAACCGTGGACCTCCCATGTGGTAGACGGACGCCCTAACCACTGGGCCAAGTCTGCTGCCTCCACTAGATTTTAAACCCTGCCAGAGCAAGGACCTGGCCTCTCGTTATTGCTGTCCAACCCATTCCTAGAATACTGGCTGGCACAGAGTAGGTGGTTAATAAATATTTGCTGAGTTAGTCATAATGTGCACAGTGTTTATGGGAAGTGAACAATTAGCTACTGGTGGGGAAGGAAAGGTGAAAGGGAGAGAAAAGGAAGAGAAGTGTTGAAAGAATATTCAGAAGAAGCCAATTTGAACATTAGAAATTGAAAGGTAAAGTTGAGTGAGTCCTAGAGGAAAGCAGGATAAGGACATTCCAGAATGAAGAAACAGCCTGTGTGATGTCATACAACTGAAACGCTATCCTTATCTTCATATTTTACATTTGTTTTACTTTTCACAGCTTACAAAGCGTTTTCATGTACATGATGAACCTTCACCCCCGTTTTGCAGATGAGAACATTAGGCTTGCCAGGCTAAGCGGCTTCCCAGCTTCACACAGAGGGTAACCAAGAATACAATTTCTGAGGTTGACACTTAAAAAAAAAAAGTTTTCCCAAAATAAACAAATACTAAAAAGAAAATTATACTTACCATTGTAGAGGAACATTTCAGAGTCTTGACACAACATAAGTTTATGTCTCATTCACATCACAGGCCAAGGTGTGTGTTCCGGTACCTTCCCTTCACACTGTGGTTCAGGGACCCAGTCTTAACTCCACATTGTGTCTCCACCACACCCTAGGATCTTGTCACTGGTATCCAGCCAGCGAAAGGAGCAAGAGTGACAAATCCTTGATTCAAAAGTGACACACATCCCTCCACTCACTTGCCATTAGTGAGAAATAGTCACTAGGCTCTATCAATCTGCACGGGGAGCTGGCAAATGTGATCCTCACCTGGCCCACCACTTCCCAGGGTCAACTTTATCCTATGGGAAGGGGAGCATGGATTGTGGCACACTGCTTACCATCTCTGCCTCCTTATTACTCTCAGATGTCAGATTTCAAGGTTCAGTTATCCTGAGTATAACTACCTGGACCCAACATGGGCGGGGTGGCAATCAAGACAGAAGGGAAGGATAGAAATGGGGACTCATTACTTTAAAAATTCTAGCTGGTGGCTGAGCATTACAGAAATTTTCTGGGCCTGCCTTGTGAAGGTACATGATTCTTCTCAGCTGTACAGTGAAGACACTATACACAACTGTTCATCCATACTCTAGACCTCTAATTCCCATAGTTAGTTCTGACATTTTTATTAAATTGAGACTAACTAAATTATTATTAACCAATTTTTAGCCTGAACAGATTGGAACTATCCAAAGCAACTCTGCATATCAGTACAGATTCCATTTTCTTATTTATTAAAAGGTCACCTATTCACTCAATTATTAGCAATTAATAGAAGGAATTATAATGTATCTTTTATGTCAGGGAGCTAGGACAGGTATTAGTAACCATTACAATGATAAATCATCTTTTATAATGCTTGTGTCATCTTTTAAATCTCTTAAGTATTTTCAGAAAAGGAATTCTTACCTCTGAAACTGAAATTATACTCTGTTGGTTTAATTTTTTTCTTTCAAAACTCATATTTTACTTTTGGAGCCATATTCCCAGATAATCTCCTGAGGAAGTGAACCTTCACATATGTCATAATCACTCACCACTCCTTCACTGATGCTTTGCCAAATTTCTCTTTTAAACACATTTTAAACACTAACAATTTTCCCCCCAGAAGTCTACATTCTTCCTGCAAGATTCTTATGTGCAGCCCCATTTGATGTCAGGGGAAGGTACAAATTTCAGAGCCCAAATGAAATCTTCGGTTTTTTACAAAAACTTTTATTATGTTTTCTAATTAAGTAAAAGTTAAAACTTTATTTAACTGGGGGAAAAAGCTGTTTACATTCTTAAGCTTTTTATGCTTAGCCAATGAATGGTGAAGTTCTTGATGCTTCTCGTGAGAAATAACAGTTGATGATGGTAGCAGTCGTAGCTAACAAGACATAAAACGCTTTATATGCCAGGTGCTATTCTACATTATATATGTATACAGTCATTAAGTTATTCAATTCTCACACAACAATCCTAAGGTTGTTTTTTTTTTTTAAGGTTTTATTTATTTATTTATTTCTCTCTCCCCCTGCCCTGACCCCGGTTGTCTGTTCTCTGTGTACATTTGCTGCATCTTATTTCTTTGTCCGCTTCTGTTGTTGTCAGCGGCAGGGGAATCTGTGTCTCCTTTTGTTGCATCATCTTGTTGCGTTAGCTCTCCATGTGTGTGGCGCCATTCCTGGGCAGGCTGCACTTTCTTTCGCACTGGGCGGCTCTCCTTACGGGGCGCACTCCTTGTGTGTGGGGCTCCCTGAGGCGGGGACACCCCTGCGTGGCAGGGCACTCCTTGCGCGCATCAGCACTGCGCATGGGCCAGCTCCACACGGGTCAAGGAAGCCCCAGGTTTTAACTGCGGACCTCCCATGTGGTAGACGGATGCCCTAACTGGGCCAAGTCCGTTTCCCCCTATGGTTTTTAATTAATATTTTTACCTCCATTTTCCAGAAGAGGAAGCTATGACACAGGAAATTAGTATGTCCAAGGTTGTGTGGCTGAGAAGTGGAGGAGTCTGGGTTTGAACTCAGGCTGCCTTAATTTCTATAGAACTTTAACTTGTATTTTGAAAGGACGATACAATGATAAAAAAGTTAGGCGTTAAACTTTGCGCATGAGACTGTTTTCCTTATTCCAAACCATAGATTTAGTATATTGACCTACTCAGCTATTGCGCTGTCTCTAAAATTTACCTTGACAACTAAGAGATTAATTACAAAATTTTATTGATTCTGCTTCCCACATATCTCTATATACATCTTCCAATCTTTCTCCAATCCCACCCTCCTGAAGCTATTCTCCATTCTGTAGTTGAAATGATCTTTCTAAAATGGTATTCTCTAAAGTGGTATTTGCCTGAAAATCATTTAAAGATTTTCTATTGCCTTTAAGATAAAATCCAAGCTCCTTGACATGGCATACAAGTGTCTTGTGTTCTGGTCCATAATACTTGGCTAGACTTATTTCCTATCATTTCTACCAAATCTCAGTACCCCCCAGCTACACCACTTTTAAAAATAAATATATCAGAAAACTTATCGTTCTTCTTTCTAGCTAACTCTTGCTCATCTTTCATTACTTGGTTCCCCACTCTAAGTAGCTCTTTCTCTCCCTTTTCTCTTCTAACATCTCTCCAGAGCAGGCACCCCTGTTCCTCACTACTTTTTCTGTCCGTCCTCTGAACTCCATTAAGGTCCTTTTCATAAGGTGTTTTAATTGTTGACTGACTTGTCTTTTCTCCAGTTAGGCTGAGCATTTATTGAAGGTAGAAACTACATGTACATAAATTATTTCTCACTCTATAGACTGATAGATAACACTAGAAAAACAGAGACACGGAAAAAATTAATATTTTCCATCATAAATATCTCATTGAATCAATATCTACATTTAGAGAACCTAGAATCAAACTTAGAATCAGTCAACAGAGTGGATTAGAACAAAAACTTAGGATCAGTCAACAGAGTGGATTAGCCCCAACTTATCCTCCTTACAAGATGACTGGTTGATATCCAGAGTAAAATGTTCTTTCTCAACACAGTGATAAGTAGAGGCATAAATAAAGAGAGCTTTTACTTTTTCAGAGAATTATCTTGTATCTTGTTCAAAAGCTGATATGATTTACCCTCCAACTCTGCTGGAGCTATTTTCACTAAGCTCCAATAATTCAATTGGCTTAAATCCTTAAGAGTTTAAATGAGGCTATAGATCAATGAGGGCTGATAAAGGAGCTAAGCATCCTGTTCCCAAGAAACTTCAAGATCATCAGCATGGCCATTACCCCTGGGAGTTTCCAATAAAATTTTAATAATAGCCAGCAATCACAGTAATAACAACAAACCATTAGCAATAATAATACTCTTTACTTATCTACTGTCTTACATCCATGGATCTGAACGCTTTTTAGACAATCATTAATTATGATTGACATCCTTGTGAGTTTAATAGTCACAGTATCCAGAAATGACCTGAACTACTTTCAATGATAATAATCCTAACAGACTCAAAATAGAATGATACAAATCAGATAAGCAACAAGCTCTAGCTCTCCCATGAAATTCTAACTGTAAATTCTGCTTTCCAGTACATTGAATAGAAAACGATTGCCTGAAAACTATAAATTGATAAAGAGAATTGCAGGCAGTTATATGCAATTCAGGAATTGCATTATGTGTAATTACTGAGACAATTCCAATCAGGAGAGTTTTCATTAAAAAGAGTTGTGCCAAGTAAATAAATCTGTATTCCCTAGCAGATGCTTTCAACTTTCAGTACACCAAAAACTTGACCCTGAAAAATAATTTTCAGTATGGATTTAACTTAAAGGAAAAAGTGGATTGGGTATTTTTTTCCTAGTTTGCACTTGGGTTAAATGGGTACACTTCTATTTTCAGAATGAAGGTCTTGGGAATTTTAACTTAATGGAAGAGTTTCATGTGATTCATCAAAAATGTAGGTGAAATGGATGGGTTAGGAACTGTCAGAGAAGGAGCAAGTAGGTGCCTATGTGATCAATTATTACACTGCTTCCAAATCTTAAAAAAAGAAAATAAAATTGGAGAGGAAGAAAATGAGTGGCATAATGCAAACGGAAAGTATTTATATATCCAACAAATGATTTTTGACATGTACAAAAGCAAGGAATTTTGAAATGCCTAAATGTACATGTATATGCATGTAAGATTATAAAAGTAATCCCATTGCATTTTACAAAATGCACTGGTCTTTTTCCATTCTCATCATTCCTGCATGGCAGTTTTTGTTTAGATCAGATATTTGGTTACAAATATTAATGCATTAATCTGTAAAATTAAAATGTAATTTTTGCTCTCGTGATGTCATCTCCATTATTACCTTAGTTTCTTCTAATGCAGAACATCAAGGTATTATGATACGTCATTTTGATTTGCTCAGATGAAGATGAATTTGAGATAGCAAGTCAACTGATAGCATTCATTTGACTTACATACTTAGACTGTCATGAAACTTCATCTTAATCAGAGCACATTAACCCATGACCTTTGACCTGACTCTTACCCTAATCCTTGTGCATCCTGCAGCTCCTTTATCAATCTTGGCTTCATCATTTAAGTAGAAGAGGTATTTTAGTGTACACAGTTATCTTAGATATCACATTTATTAGTACTTTTATCTACCAGAAGAGAAAATGGAGACTTGTAGAGACTGACGGTCTTACCCAGGTCATAGGCTAGCTGGTGAAGAATTTCAATTAGAAATCAGAACTTAATCTTTCTTCTCTACTAATTAAAGATCACAGCTGACACCCAGCCCTCAACCTGAAAATTAGGTTCTTTTTACCCCACCTTTAACAACCACCCTCTCCATCGTCTTCTGCAGTAAAGAGCAGGATGAACCAAATAATAAAAAGACAATACAAGCAAAGAAAAGTAAAAATGTCCCCATACCCAATCTATGTTACTCTGATAAATTACATCAGCCTTCCCCTCATTTAATCCCTATACTTGACCCAGAAATGAAAAGTCCAATTTACCTTCAATTTCCAGACTGATAAACCAGGAAACTAGTCTTGGTAAATATGTACTAATCAAGACTTTAAGTTTAGACAAGTTTTTATGTTGTCTCTTTCTTCACTTCAATTTAAGTTTTGAGTATTTTGTTTACTTCTCCTTTGTTGATTAAACTGTTTCAAACACTAGTAATTCTCATTTCCTGGGCATTAAATCTATACTTCTGATCTAGCCCTTTAATCCATTACTTACAGATACATGTCATTTTATTCCTTTATTAACTTCTTTTTTTTAATTTTTCTTTATATTCTTTTAAATTTTACATTCCAAATATATGAGTTCCCCATATACCCCCCACCCCACCCATGCCACCCCTCCCACATCAACAAACTCTTCCATCATTGTGGCACATCTACTGCACCTGGCAAATACATTCTGGAGAACCGCTGCCACACATGGACAGTGGTTCACATTGTAGTCCACACTCTCCCCCAGTCCACCCAGTGGGCCACAACAGGACACACAACATCCAGCATCCGTCCCTGCAGCACCACTTAGGACAACTCCAAATCCTGAAAATGCCCCCACACCATATCTCTTCTTCTCTCTCCCAACTATCAGCAGCCACCGTGGCCACCCTCTCCACATCACTACTACAATTTCTTTCCTTACTAATCACAATAGTTCCCCAGCAGAGCACCAGTAAGTCCACTCTAATCCATACTCTATTCCTCCATCTTGTGGACCTGGGATGGCTATGTCCAGTCCCCCTCTACATCATGAGGGGGTTTAGTTTCCACATGGATGATGGATGTAATTCTCCTGCTTGCAGCTGTAGGCACTCTTGGCTCCCTGGTGTGGTGGTTGACTCTCTTCACCTCCCTGTAGATGGCCAGGGTAAGTCCAAGAAACTAGAGGGTAGGAGCTGCAAGTCTGCTGAGGCCCAGGACCTGGCCATCGCATGAAAAATACGGAATGCTTCACGAATTTGCATGTCATCCTTGCACAGGGGCCATGCTAATCTTCTCTGTATCATTCCAATTTTAGTATATGTGCTGCCAAAGCAAGTACTATTAACTTCTTTTCCTTCCTGCTTACACCTTCAATATTTCTTGACAGCCATCATAGCCATGTCATTGAAGGTTACTCCTATTTTCTTAATTTCCCCCCCGAATCCCAATTTTCTATCATTTTTAACTATATGGGTATAACAGTTTGATATAGTTATGAATTCCAAAAATAGATATTGGATTATGTTTGTAAACTGGTCTGTACCTGAGCGTGATTAAATTATGATTAGAGCTTTGATTGGGCCACGTCAGTAGGGTGGCCCTTGGTCGGTGGGGACTTAAAGATAAAAGGTATGGCAAAGGACCAAGTTAGGGTTTTTGATATTGGAGTTTTGATGTTGGAGTTTGATGCTGAAGTCTTTTTTTTTCCCCCTGCAGTGTTGTGCTCATTTATTGGGGCTGGTCCCAGGAGGGCCCCTAGAAGAAGATGTTGGGCTTCTTGGTGGTGAAGTGTGGCTTGTGCTGGCACTGCTGGACATGGTGGGGCTGATACTGAAGTCTTAAGTTAGAGCCCAGGAAGTCAGCACACAGAGGAAAAAGAAGCAAGCCCCAGGAAGAGAGGAACCCTGAGCCTGGAGAAAAGCAGGACCTGGGAAGAGAGGAACCCAGGAAACCTGAACCCTTACAGCCATCTTGCTTCAACACATGAAAATAGATTTTGGTGAGGGAAGTAACTTATGCCTTATGGCCTAGTATCTGTAAGCTCCTACCCCAAATAAATACCCTTTATAAAATTCAGAGGATTTCTGGTATTTTGCATCAGCACCCCTTTGGCTGACTAATACAATGGGCAACTCAATTCGGAACATCTTTTCATTCAACTGTAACTTTATGAAATGGAGAGTTGGTTAAAAGTCCACACACAATCTTATAAAATGTATGAAGTTTTGCTTCTTCCATTCCATTTTACAATTCTCTCCAGGCCTTTTCAGATGTACATGTTTCACCAGAGCCACAAAACCTTCTCAGAAATGGAGCCAGTGAACCTAAAAGGTAAAGCAGCACAGGGTATGAAGAATCTACAGAACTAGGTCTGGATCTTACCTTTACTCTTGCTGACTTTGGGTCTTTGCACATGTCACAAAACTTTATTAAGCCCAGTTGCCTCATATTCAAATTAGTGTAGTAATAGCTACATGATATAGCTGCAGTGAGGATCAATCAACTGGGGTTATAGAACCAAATGTCTCACTTTTAGCACATAGTGGCTACTCCTTGACTTCTAACACCCCACATGCAATGGAGGAGCAGAGGAAGCAGCGACTACTTTCAGATACCCCTAAAATCATACCGCCACTTTGTCTAGGAGTAAAACATGTTCCAGAAAGAGAAAGAGGACACTTGGCAGGTCTGGGAAAAGTTACTGATGTCTGTCATTTTCAAAAAGGTAGTTAGAAAAAACAAAATGACTCCTGGTGGGTGCTTATTATATTGCTACATTGTACTTATATATGGCATATGGTGCCTTGAATCTGAGAACCTCAAAGCTTTAATAAGCATTAACTTCTTATTCCCTGTGGGATGGGTAGCAAACAGTCATCAAGCCTATTTTATAGCAGAGGAACTTGAGGCACAGGGAGATTAAGTGACTGACTCAAGGTCAGTACTGAGCTAGTTACCATAGGCACGATCAACAACCCCTGGAAAATTGAGAAAGCCACAAGTCCAGTGATTTTTCTGTTATCTTTGTTCTTAACCCACGATTCGATTATAGACAACATGCTTGAGGCAATAAGAATAGAATGCCTGAGAAGAGAAAATTTTAAAAAACTGAACTTTGGAAAACAAATGTTAATCATGCCACTTTGGATTCTAAGGACAGACTTTGGAAACGAAAATCGACCAAACCTATAGAGGCCACACCGTCCATTTAGCTAACTGTGCCGTCTGGGACTAATTTCCAAGCCTTGTTTTTCTCATATTTAAAATGGGAGCTTTTATTAAATTAGTGGTTCTCAAACTGCTTTTTAAAAAGCTCTTAGAGGGAAGCAGATGTGGCTCAATTGATAGGGCATCTGTCTACCATATGTAGGGTCCAGGGTTCAATACCCAGGGCCTCCTGACCTGTGTGGTAAGCTGGCCCAGGCTCAGTGCTGCTGTGCTCAAGGAATACCATGCCACGCAGGGGTGTCCCCACGGAGGGGTGCCCCACGCACAAGGAGTGTGCACCACAAGGAGTACACACCGCAAGGAGAGCCGCCCCACGTGAAAAAAACACAGCCCACCCAGGAGTGGCCCGCACACATAGAGAGCTGATGCAGCAAGATGACGCAACAAAAGAGAGACACAGTTTCCCAGTGCTGCCAGAAAATGCAAGCAAATACAGAAGTACACACAGTAAATGGACATAGAGAGCAGACAACAGGGGGAAGAGGAGAGAAATAAGTAAAATAAATCTTAAAAAAAAAAAAAGCTGTTAGAGTTCTTTTTAAAAGCAACCTATGTACAATTCTAATATATAAAACAGATGAAAGCCAAGATAAGTGAGGGGTCTGTCCAATCATCCTTCCACCTCTGGCAGCCCCAGAGGCACCCTCAGAGCTGTGGTGCTCCAAGGAAACCCTTGGAAAAGATGATTCTGAACCCATGATCCTATCACCCTAGAGGAAGAAGATCTCCCCTTGTTTCAAAACAGAATAGTTAAATGAGATATGAACATGACTATCAATGTGCATTGCCACTCACAAATATGTGGTCTAATGAAGGCGTAAAGGAAGAGTATAACACTGAACAGTATAGGTATAGCCAGACTTGGGCTGACAGCAGAACCCACGGCAGCTTTGGACATGTTAGGAGATATGAGGAAGCCCCACTGCTTCCACCTCATCCAGAGTCTAAGGTAGCCCATCCTGACCAGATTCAGGAGACCAAAAGCAAATCACTGCCACTTGCTCAGGATTCAAAATCCCTCTGGATCAGCAATGGGGAGAGCTAAAGAAGACCTTTCATACCACGTGTGTATCAGGAAGATTATGATTGGATATGGGGAAATTTTTACATAAGGATGAAAATCAGAGAACAAAACAAGATACCAAAGGAATCAATCTGGTCACAAGAATTCTCCATTTCTTTTCACATGTGGCATGTATAGGAAGTTTATCCTAAAGTCACTGCCTTCTACAAGGACATCTACGTAATTACGTACAAAGCCCACAGTAAGAGTTTATATATAAGATTACATAAAAGCTCACAACTTGACCAAAATTTTGCTGGTCCTTCCACTTACTAACATTCCTACCCAACTTTACAGTCAAAGAAGTTATTCTTTTATCCCAAAAGCTTAAGATTTGCCAGAAAGAGGAAAGAAGAAGGAGAGAAACGAAAGTAGCATTTCAGCAGAGTAAAGCTGAGTTAAGACTCAACAATACAGAGCTCTGTCTTGGAGCTGAGGGTGAAGCAGAGGTGGCTTTGGTTCATTCTGCTCCATTTCTTAATTCCCATATATCCTTCCAGCTGCACGATCAACCAGAAACATTTAACCAAATAGCCCTTCCCCTGATCCTGTCACCCTCCCATATATCTCCTTGAAAACTGCTTACTTTGGAAAGTGGACTTGGCCCAGTGGTTAGGGTGTCCATCTACCACATGGGAGGTCTGCGTTTCAAACCCCAGGCCTACTTGACCCATGTGCAGCTGGCCCATGCGCAGTGCTGATGTGTGAGGGAAGTGCCCTGCCACGCAGGAGTGCCCCCACATAGGGGAGCCCCACGCACAAGGAGTGCGCCCCGTAAGGAGAGCCGCCCAGCATGAAAGAAAGTGCAGCCTGCCCAGGAATGGCGCCGCACACACGGAGAGCTGACACAACAAGATGACACAATAAAAAAAGAAACACAGATTCTTTAAATTCTTTAAAAAATAAAACTGCTTACTTTAATAATGGTCATAATAATCATGTGTTGAGTGCATACGATTTGCTAGGCATTGCACTGGGTGTTTAATATACAGTGTCTCGTCAAATCCTTACAACATCCTGATGGTAATGGGTTTCATTTTGTTCTCATTCTAGAGATGAGAATACTGAGGCTCCCAGATGATAAATAATTTACTGACATTCACATGAAGACTAAATAGTGGCTATAGGATTCAAGCCAATTTGGTTTGGCTCTAAGCCCATGTGGTTAGCCACTGTGACAGTGGCTCTCAACGTCTTTTGTGGGGTGATTGGTCCATCGTGACTTCTCAGGCCTGATACCGAGGGATGGATATAATGTTGTCAAGGCATAAACTAGAGACACTGGTGGGGAGCTAGCCCTACCTCCACCTCCTTAGCACACAAAGAATCAAATTGTTATAAAGTCAACTTTGATTCTGCTTTAGGGCACAAATTCTAGCATTAGTTATCTCAGACACATGACAGTTGACTCTGGTCCCTCATTGAAAAGTGTACTGCACTCAGCTATATATACAGTCTCTTGGTACCATCACCACCCATGAATCAGCCAGATCCTGGAGAGAAGGCTTCTCTTCTTTACACTTTAATGCACCCATATTTATGCCAGAGTTTCTTTAATGTGTTAGTAAAGAGGGGCAAATAAGCTCGGGAAATGCTTAATTAGAAAGCGTGTGTTGTAGGACTTTTAGGCTTTTGTCATGGGTAATATTTTTTGTTTGTTTTAGAGGAGGGCTAAAATGCAGTGTTTCTCCACCTAACACTTGCCATGAAAACCTTCTTGCTTATTACATTCTAGAAAATGCCAACTTAAATTTATACATGGTATTTTCTCCAAGTGATCACAATTCCCTAGACTCCTTCATCTGCAAGAAGAAATGGGCTCCCTTCCCTGCCCACCTGCATGTGTTCTCAGCCAGATGCAGAGGAGCCCATGGTGGTGGATGAGGGGCTCAGTGGACCTTGGGTGTGTCTGACGATGCTGCCACCCCTAGTGCTAAGTCAATATTTTCTAAATTCTCCCTTTGCTTCCTTGAGGAAAGGCTGAGGTCTTGTTCCAGTGAAAGGGCAGCTCAGAGCCCTCCTCAAGGGATCAGAGAAATTAGGTGTTAATTCAGGGAATGGAAGAAGGAGCTAAGGTTCAAGCGGGAGAGGAAGAATCAGAAACAGTTCGTGAAAATGATGTGAGAGGGAAGCTAACATGGCTTTCCCATGACTGGCAAGGAGAATGGAAAACAAAAAAAATAAATAAGGGATAGCTCCATAAATGAAGATGACTTTCATACATTCTTGAATGTAAAGAAGTTGCTTTGATTCTCACAGTGTCCAAATTTTTAAAGTCTATGCATGGAAGATGGATTATTGAGTAAATTTTCCAGGTAACAGACTGCTCATCCCAAATGGAATTACCGTAAGGAGAATCTTCTGAGAAAGTTAGAACTGGGAAAGTTCGTGTTCACATCTTATTAAAGCAAGCTAGAAGTCAGAGAGCTATGGATCACATCAAAGGATCCTAGATCAGTGGTTCTAATGTGGTCTCCTGATGAGCAGCTTCAGTAAAAATACAAACTCTCAGCCCCAGCCCAGGCCTACTGAGTCAAACACTCTGCGCGTGGGGCCAACATCTGCTTGAACAAACCCTCCAGGTGACTCTGATGCACATGATAGTTTGAGAACCACTTTGAGATGGTTTGTTACAATGAATTCCCTAAGTTTAGATGAGGAAAAACAAGGCCCAAAGTAAATCAACAAATAAACAGTTTAATGTGTAAGCTAGGAAGAAGATAAATATTTGGAAGTTTTACAAGTTATGTATTAAAGGGAAGGCTAGATTTTTTTTCCCCTAAAGATCTGAAGAAAATCGATGCTTCCAATGAAAAAAAAAGTCATTAATTAATAGCCAGAGATAAATAGGGTAATCAAAATGTTCACCTGCTTTTTGATTCATCAGATGTCAATTTAAAGTGCATGATTCTGAGTAGATTTCCATCAGAACTCCCATACTCATGGCTATATTCTTGGCTTCTAAGACAGCATCTAGCAAATGACAGGCACTCAATAAATATTTATTAAATATATAAATCCATTTCACAAAGACCATTGGCAAATACTTTGTCCTTTCCTTTTACAATTAATAGGCATTCTGCCCAAATTGTAGATACCTAAAGACTCCAAAACACCATCTTCCCTTGCATAGAATAATTTTGACAAGTAGCTCAATTTCTTCCCTTCTCCACCCAAATGCTTCCAAAAGTAGATGGAAAAGGAGCAATCCATCATGAAAATTAAAAAGCTAAAAAAAAAAAAAGTTGAAATACTACCCTTGTAAAATCTCCCCCTAATATTAATCTGGTCAACTCTCAAATCATATGGGCAATGTAGTCTGATTTTTAAAATCTAAAATTTTGACTTTTTTTTGTCCTCACCAGAAAACAAATGGAAAATGCAGGCTTAGTATCTGTGAAAGCTTTTGTTTTTAGAAGAGGAAGGAAAGATGGGACTTACGGTGACAGGAGATTCCAGGGAAGGAGGATTCAAGAAATGAAACAAAATTTTTTTAAAAAGATCTCAAAACATAAAAACACTGACATGGAAAGAATAGCATCAAAATTAAACAATTATAAGTAATTTATCTAGTCGATCTGACTAAACATATTCCTTTTATTTTCCATACCAAGTTTCTGACTTCTTCACTTGAAATGTTCTACTTTTTAATTGTCTCTTTTCTTTCTCTGACTTAATTGTCTGACAATAAGAATGTTTTAAAATAATTTATTTTTTCTTAAAAAAAGGTAACGTCTGCACTAGGAGGCTCCATGCTGCATTTTATTTGTCTAATAATTCTTACATCTGATGGTTAAAGCCCTTGGCTGTAACTCAAGACTTATATTACTATTAAAATTATTTATTGAAGAGTATCAGCACCCAAATGATATAATATGAAATCTTACAATTACACATAATAAAATTACCATACCATTAAGCCATTTACTTAAGAGCCAAATGAATTTAGTGATCCAATAATTTATACCAACTCTTTATACGATACATCTCAATTTACTGACAAATTTTGGACTGCATTTTAGGAACCCAAGAAAAAAATTTTTTTCTAATTTTCATTTTCGCTTTGTACCTCTATAAACAAAGCAAGCAATTTGGGGATAGGGACATTGCAGAGCCCAAAATTTCAAAAATGGCATGTGAATGTTAACAATAACCTAAGCTCCTGATTCAGAGATTTTACCTCTCAGAAGGAGTGCATCTAGGAAACTAGCTATGTGGAAGGAGAGTTTTCTCAGGGTTACCTTTTTTCTAACAAGGAATCTTACATATCCTTGTCAGGGACAGAGATCCTTTTGCCTAAAGGGACAACGATTCCTCTAATATGTCAGTCAAAGAAAGCAGCTCATTTCCTGAATATTTTTTACCAACTATCTATTATCAGCAACATGAGAGTCTCCAGTCAGGTGCAGAGATTAAAGTGGGCCCATTCTCCAGTGCCCCTGGAATGTAAAGATCTCAAGCTACCACTGTTACTAAGCTCTATTAATGAAGGAAGCTTCTCTGAGCTTTCCTAGTAAAACACAAATGTAGGCTGAAGACGGTCCAAAACTGTAAAATAAATAAGAGGAGAATGGTCTTAAGGACAGAAAGCCAGTGAGTGGCAGTTCTAAAACTGGTCCTACCACTGGGCTTGCCATCTTCAAGAGCTTTCCTAATTCCCACCTTCATAAAATGGGGCTAATAAATGTACCTGATAATCAGGGCAATTCTTCTCTGACCTGCATATTTTAATAGCACTTTCCTGAGTCTTGGGCAAAACTCTTAGCCATCTCTGAATGCTCTGGTCTTCGGAGAAATATGAAATCTGAAGTACTACAAATATCTAAATAGTATTGCAGTGGAGTTGCAAATTTACTTATAAAGGTTTGATATGCAAAGAAAAAATTGCTTCTTTTCTCTGCCAAACGATAATTGATCTGCTCTTCTTCAGTGGCAAGCCAAAGGAACTCAACCTGACCCAATAAGTTAAGCATATATTTTTAAGGTAACTTAGTCCCTTTTGGATAAATGCTCACTCTTCAGATTTCCTGTCTCTCCCTCTGCTCTTCTCCATTGGTAGCTCAGTGTCTATATCAAGGTAACGGGGAAGGTCAGGGGCTTGAGTCTATTGGTGAAGGTCCTTGTCCTGACCCCATGTCCAAGGTTGGCACTGGAGGAAAATGAACTTGACACTTGCTCAGTTGGTTCGGCCAGGGTGCAACAGTTCTTCTGACCAGGAGCACACCTCTGGTTGCTGGGGCAGGGGACCCTTATTTGGTCTCTGTTGTAGGTGATCCACCTGGGAGGCCTAAAGGTCAGCAGCCCCTAGTGCAATAAGAATCTGGAAGCCTTGTCAGGTAGCTCCATCAGCCAACTTGTGCATTCCTCTTCAGGGAGCACTCTGGATGTCTTCTCTATCCCCACACAGTGGTTGGCTGAGGTTGATCCTTGGGACCAGACCCAGGCCCCCCTCTGCCACCTTACCACCTCTGGGGAAATGGGGCAGAAACCCTGCCCACATTTTTCCTGCCCAGCCAACATTTCCCTGCCCCACATCCTCCTCTTTCCTTGTGGTGGTGCCTCCCTCGCTCCTTTGGGTGAAACCTGGCTTACCAGGCACAGAAAACACATAGGTTGAAAAATTTGGAAACATTGTCCTGATTACAGTCTGACTTTCCCTTACTAAGCATCCTAAATATCCCTGGAAGTGTGCTGTCCTTTCCACACCTGCCGCTGCCCTTACTTCACAGCCTTCCAAACTGGGCTCCTGCCCCACGCTTGAATTCCTCCAATCCATTCCCTCTGCCGGTGGTTTCCATCTGATCAGCAGCAGCAATGAGGAGCTTTGTGAAAGTATAGGTTCCCAGTGAAACAGAATTTTTAAAAAAGAGAATAAAAAAGCAAGGGGCAGAATAGAGATATAATGTGCCTCCTCTGGGCTGAAAAAGGAAGGAAAATAAGAATTCATATCCCTTCCTGTTTGTATTTGCATAAAGACAGGAAGGAAGCCTTAAAACAAAGTAGTAAGTAACCCTATTTTTGTGTAGGATGTGAAGGAGATAGCAGTGATGTAAAACTTTCCAAAGTTGATCTTTTTATATGATTTTGAGTTTTTAATGTTTTAACATTTAAGTATGCAAAAATTAATGGGTTTTTGCTTTTCTTTTGTATTTGTTAGTGGTTACGATGGAGAACCAGGTTACTGAGACAGTTCTTTTTTTTTTTTTTCTCTCTCTCTCTCTCTCCTCTCCTCCCCCCTGCCCCAGTTGTCTGTTCTCGGTGTCCATTTTGCTGCGTGTTCTTTTTGTCCGCTTCTGTCTTTATCAGCGGCACGGTAATTTGTGTCTCTTTGTTGTTGCGTCATCTTGCTGAGTCAGCTCTCTGTGTGTGCAGCACCATTCCTGGGCAGGCTGAACTTCTTTCGCGCTGGGCGGTTCTCCTTATGGGGCACGCTCCTTATGCGTGGGGCTTCCCTATGCGGGAGACACCCCTGCGTGGCGCGGCACTCCTTGTGCGCATCAGCACTGCGCGTGGGCCAGCTCACACCAGTCAAGGAGGTCCGAGATTTGAACCACAGACCTCCCATGTGGTAGACGAATGCCCTATCCACTGGACCAAGTCCACTTCTCTACTGAGACATTTCTAAAACCAAATGTGATTACACCACACCGCTAAAACCCTTCAATGACTTCCAGTTGGCTTTGGGATAAAATCTAACTTATTTAGCTTAAACTGTGAGACAGTTTATGATCTGAGCCCTGTTTTATTCCCCACTCCCCCCACCCAAAGCATAGCAGACAGTCTTGCATTTCTTTGCTTCTCCTCCGTTCTGTCCCCTTCATCCATCCCACCTGAAACTCTGGCACCACACTTTCTACCATCTGCTCTCTCCAGAATTCATCAGAATAAAGAAGATTCTCCTCCTAAGACCAACTATAAAATGCTTTTTTTGTAGTAGTGTTTCTCTCTTTCACCTCCAGGTCAAGGACAATAGCATTCTCAGTGGCACGTTAAAAGTTTTCAGTGTTAAAAGAAAGTGTCAAAATAATGCAATATATACAGAATAAGAGGCATTATTCCACTTAAATCCGTAAATTAAAAAATATAGAGAGCAGAGGTGGCCCAAGCCATTGGGCGACTCCCTCCTACGTGAGCAGTCCTGGGTTCGGTTCCCAGTGCCTCCTAAAAAAAAGAAGACAAGCAAACAGAGAGTGCAAAACAACGAAAGGGGGAGAAATAAATACAATAAATCATATATATATTTGTGGATGTGGATGTTTTAATAAGCAAACATGATACAATTATGGCCAGGATAGTGGGTTGGAAGTCTTAAAGAGAGACGGCTATGTTACTATGTAGATAAGAATCATTTGTAATTGGCATGTTCTTCCTATGCCAACAATACCACTGACTCTGTATGCCAACATTACCTTGGCCGAAGTGAGGCCTCACTCTTAAGCAAAGAAGTGTATTCATTGTGTACACAATGAACTTGCTGAAGGAGGTCTTTTTTGGGGGGGAGGGGAGAGGAAATAGTAATTCAACTTCTCTTCACACCCAAATTACTACAAATTAGGAAAGAATCTAAACAAGGCCATACATCATACATGTGATATGAATTAATTTTGTAATGAAATAATACTTTATGAGCTACATGATAGGAAAATAGTTTGACTTTCCACATGAATAAAAACTTGGTAAGAATTTCTTTCTCCATCTTTTTGTCTTACCTTTCAAACAAAATTTTTAAAAAAATACATGATCATGGAGAAATACTCTCTCTTTATAGAATTTTTGTTTCATATTTTTAAAATAAATTGGTATTCATCAAAACATGAATGTGTTATCTAACTTGTAGCTAAGATCATCATGTTCACAACTCTGGTAGCTTTGGAAGTAGCCTTATCTAGCTAATACTCTGCTTTCTGAAGGGTAATTTTGAACCAGTAAAATGCTGTCTGATAAATAAAACAAACAAACAAAGTTGGAACAAGATAAATTAATGGTGTTTCCATTCTTCAAAGAATGCTAATTCTCAAATACTGGGTCATCAATAATGATCCATAAAAATGCAAAAAAAAAAAAAAAAAATAGGTACCGTGAATTTATTTAGCTTGCTGCCATATATGCCAAGTGGTTCTAATGAAGGAGTAAGTTTTTGGGTGAGTTACAAATCCTTTGAAATTGGAATCCAGACAATTATAAGTAGGAGACATATCTTCCTTTCCTAATTAAGTGGACAGTATTGTCTTCATTATCTAGCTGGTTTTTCAGAAACTGAAGTAGGCATTCCATATAAATGTAATTCCATTTTATAGAAAGTAAGTTCTTCCACCCACATTCCTTAGTTTCTTTAGATGTAATATGGCATGGTTATAAAGATTTACCCTCCCAAATGAAATGTGAAACCAGCCTTTCCAAATGTCTTCATATTTAGCTATTAACTATTAAGAGCAACAACTGCATAAAATAAAAGTCCTTGGTATAATAACCATTTTCACAAAACTAATTCCCTCAAATAGGCATGTCCTAATGAACCAATAAAACTTGCCTTGTCGTGTCTGAATGCAGCATTGCCATTTACAGTTGACTGTAATTGGTAAGCACTGCCCTGGTGAAAGTGGGAGGTGGGTAGGCTTTATGTAATAATCATTTATCCCGGGCTTCCACTGGGCCTTTCATCTGCACATCTCAAAGCACCTGACAAACACTAATTAATACTCATGACACCCCAGTGAGGAGGGTAGGTATTCTCATTCCCGGTGAGGACAAGATGAGGTTAAATTGGGTAACCAGGTGAGTTAGGGTTGGCTGAAGAGTTTCTAAATTCTTAGTGCTCACACAAGCATTATAAGGGGCTGCTATTGTAAATACAAAAGGAAATGCACCTCATTTTCAAACATCCCAAGGTGAAACATTAATTATAAATAGGATCACAATTAAGTCATTTGATTTTAACAATAATGCCATCTTGTCATCTTCAAACTTTAACTAAAAATTAAAAATATTGTTAAAACTGGTTTCTTAGACTCCCAAGTATAAAATAAAGATTATCATATCATGGAAGAAGCAATTATTGAAATCTATGTTGAATAATTTTATAAAGTGACTAAAAATTTGTCTTTTTTCTTAGTATAGTGAGTCAGATGCTAGCAACAATTCCAAACTCCCTGAGGGCAGAGAGCTATGATTTAGATTTTGTATCCCTAGTGCTGGGAACTATCAGACACACAGCTTGATAGACGCTATGTAAATCAATGAAACACCTACTAAGTGCCAGGTACTGAGAAGGCATGCGAAGATGAATAGGAAAGAATCTCACTCTCAAAGCGGCTACTGATTTAATGAAAGACATAGACAGAATACAAGAAAGCAATCAAGAGTTGAGGTTGGTGGTGGTTGAGAGGGAATGTGCCCAAGTGTTCAGTGTGAAAACACCAATGTTCTAATTCAAATTGGAACATTAATGTCTATTTAATATACTTTATTTTTTAAAAAAGATACTTAGATTACATAAATGTTATGTAAAAATATAGAGGACTCCCATATGTCTCACTCCCAACCCCTCCCCCATTTTCCCACATTAACAGCATCCTTCATTAGTGTGGTACATTTGTTACTGTTGATGAACACATTTTGGAGCATTGCCACTAAGCATGGTTCATAGTTTACAATGTAGTTTACACTCTCTCCTGCACAATTTTGTAAGTTATGACAAGATATATAATAGCTTGTATCTGTCACTGCAAGGTCATTCATGGCAATACCCAAGTCCTGAAAATGTCCCCATATTACACTTGTTTTTCTCTCTCCCTCCCCTCAGAACCTCCAGTGTCCACTGCCTCCACATCAATGATAAAACTTCTTCCATTGCTAGAAAAACAGGAAGTCTACAGTAGAATAACAGTAAGTCTACTCTAGTCCATCATTCATTCTCCCATCCTGAGTATTCTGGGATGGTGATGCCCACTCCGCCTATAATTAGAGGGGGCTCAGATCCCATGGGGCAGATGGATGGGACTACCTTACTTGCAGTTGCAGAATCTCTCTGTTCCTTGGAGTGGTCATTGTCTATCATCATCTCCTTGTTAGTTGTCCTGGGTGAGTCAAATGAACTGGAGAGTAGGTGCTGCAACTCTGTTGAGATTCAGGGCCCGGTTGGCACATGGGAAAACCAAATATTTAAGTCTCTTGGACATATGCCTATCAGCTCTAGCACTAACTATAGGTTCAAATAGAAGGGGCAGAAGAGCCATGTGTAGGGAAACCACAGCCGCGTCCAACTCTGTCACATTGGGGAGCATAAATTTCCAAGTAGGGCCCACTGGCAGGGCACCAAACTCCAGAGCTGTCTGCCCTGCCTATCATGTCTGGATACCTCTGCTATTTGAGGCAATGTTTGCTTTGTCAGTCAATGAGATCCTGCTGAGACATGCATAAGCATAACCTCTGGAATGACCTCTCAACTCACTTTGAAGTCTCTTAGCCATATAAACTCATTTGTCTTTAACTTTTCCCCTTTTGCTCAAGGTCTTTTTCCAGTTGCATTGGTAGTTGGTGCTTGGTAGTAATCCCTCTGTGCCAGGGAGGCTCATCCCCAGAAGTCATATCCTGCACTGGAGGGAAGGTTATGCATTTATATGCTGAGTTTGGCTTAGAGAGAGGCCACATTTGAGCAGCAAGGAGGCTCTTAGGAGGTAACACTTAGGCACCCTATAATACTAAGCTAAGTTTCAATTTCAAAAGTAAAGGTTCATAAGTACATTCATCTATATCAAGAGCCCATCAACTGTCCATACTCCTTCCCTAGTCACTGCCCCTGTACTTAGGGGATTCTTGCTGACCCATTAGAGAATTTAGCAGAGCTCCTCAGGATGGAATTTGATATTCTTCCAGTTATTGTGTGAATCTCCATCACTGTGATAATGCCTCATGAACACTTGAACACATTTACATGCTTTATAGGTATGCCCCAGGTGAACCTCCTCCCTTGCATCCCCATCATTGACATCCTGCACCAATGATCCTCCCCTGCCACAGTTGTAACCCTTCTGTGATTCAAAACTTGTTCAAAAATGAAGCTAAGAAAATAGCCAACTACTATTAATAAGAAAATGAAATAATAGTTTATAAAATAACAAATATAATGCAAAAAATTTAAAGAATATTTGAGAATAATAAAAATTAAAAATATGAAATTTTAAAAATTTTTGACATATCTTTCATCATTGTATGATCTTTTATCTTGTATGTACAGTGACATTTTCTTCTGTTTATTCCCCCAGTGTCTTATTTTTTCCTTTTGTCTTCAAAGAAGCTTTAGGTTACAGAAAAGTCATGTAGAGAATATAGAGGATTCCTATTTACCCAACATCCTCCTCCTTTTCCCCTTTCTCCTATTAGTAATATTTTACATATAGATGGTACATTTGTTAAAATAGATACATAAATATTGAAATATTGCTATTAACCATAGTCAGTGATATACATTATGGTTTACATTTTGGATTACACACTTTTATAAATTTTGACGAAATTTAACATGGCCTTATCTATCATTTCAAGATCATGTAGAACACTTCCATTGTCCCCAAAATGTCCCATGGTCCACCTATTCTATTCCTCCCTCCCCCTCCCCTCGGGAACCACAGTAACACCAAGCTTTCTTCCTTGAAGAACAAGATTCATAGTTACTTGCAACAGCATTGAGGGCTTGACATACTGGACTATCCTCCCCTATTAGGCATTACCTATGCTCCTCTATTTGAGAACACAGCAGGACTCCCCAGGATAGGAGTCCAACACCTTCCAGTTCATTATGTGGGTCTCCACCCACTGATAAAACATATGATGACAAGATGAACATTCACATACTCACTAGAAGTCGCCCCAGGTGCACCCTGTCACAAATGACCCCCACATCCAACACCCTATATCAGTAATCTTCCCCCACCATATTGCCAAAAGAACATTCCCAATGTTGTAGTTTCAAGCACAATACTCATGAATCCCCAGTGTTCGCTTGGTTCCTCTCCCAACCCACCCCCAATTCCATGGACAGTCCAACCCACCCTCCTTAACCTACCCTGTTAAAAAGCCAGCACCACTGAACCCAATACTATCACAGCACCACAGTCATGTCCATTCACTGCACAACTGCACTCTTCCACCTTATCATATTTTGCTGGAATGGGCATTAGCTCAGAACCTTCTTCTCCATTTTTGTCTCCAGTAAACCTAGCCTCCAGACTTTAGCTCAGTAAATATGCTCAATTTGCCTAATGTATATCAGTGAGGTCATGTAATATTTGTCCTTCAGTGCCTGGCTTGCTTCATTTCACATAAGGTCTTCGAGATTCATCCACATTATCCTGTGTGTTAATACTGCATTCCTCCTTACATCTGAGGAATATTCTATTGTATGTATATACCACAGTCTGTTTATCCATTCATCTGTTGATGGACATTTGGGTTGTTTCCAACTTTTGGCAATAGAGAATATTGCTGCTATGAACATTGGTGTGCATATATCTGTTCATGTCCCTGCTTTCAATTTATTTTGGCTATATACCCAGCAGTGGGATTGCTGGATCACATGGCAGTTCTACAGTTACCTTCCTGAGGAACTGCCAAACTGTCTTCCACAATGTCTGCACCATTCTACTTTCCAACCAACAGTGGATAAATGTTCCCATTCCTCCACATCCTCTCCAACACTTGTTGTCCTCTCTTTTTTAACAGCTATCAGTCCAATGGGTGTAAGATGATATCTCATTGTAGTTTTTATTGCATTTCCCTAATAGCTTGTGATATTCAGTGCATTTTCATGTGCTTTTTAGCCATTTGTATTTCTTCTTTGGAGAAATGAATATTCAAATCACTTGCAAATTTTTAAAATAAGTTGTTTGGCTTTTTATTTTCAAGGGGTATGATTACTTTATATATGCTGAATATTAGGCCCCTAACAGATATATGATTATCAAATATTTTCTCCCATTGAGTAGCCTGCCTTTTCACTTGCTTGACAAACTCCTTTGAGGTGCAAAACTTTTAATTTTGAGGAGATCCCATTTATGTATTTTCTCTTTCATTGCTTGTGCTTTGGGTGTAAAGTTCATGAAACCATTTCCTAATACATGATCCTGTAGATGCTTTCCTACACTATCTTTCAAGATCTTTATGGTCTTGGTACTTATATTTAGATCTTTTATCCATCTTCAGTTAATTTTTGTATAAGGTGTGAGATGGTGTTCCTCTCTCATTGTTTTGGATATGGATATCCAGTTCTCCAAGCACCATTTGTTGAAGAGGCCATTCTATTCCAGTTGAATGGTCTTGAAGTCTTGTCAAATCAGTTGATTGTATATGCGAGGAGTTATATCAGAACTCCCAATTCAGTTCCATTCGATGCTATGTCTATCTTTGTGCCAATACCATGTAGTTTTGATCACTGTAGCTTTGTAGTATGTTTTAAAGTCAGGTGTGTGATTCTTCTGATTTAATTTTTCTTTTTCAATATGTCCTTGGCTATTTGGGGCCTCTTGTTCTTCTCAATAAATTTCTTTTTTTTTTAAGATGTATTCATTTATTTATTTCTCTCCCCTTACCCCCGTCACCCCAGTTGTCTGTTCTCTGTGTCTATTTGGTGCATCTTCTTTGTCCACTTCTGTTGTTGTCAGCGGCACAGGAATCTGTGTTTCTTTTTGTTGCATCATCTTGTTGCGTCAGCTCTCTGTGTGTGCAGCACCATTCCTGGGCAGGCTGAACTTTCTTTCACACTGGGCAGCTCTCCTTACAGGGCACACTCCTTGCGCGTGGGGCTCCCCTATGCGGGGGACACCCCTGCGTGGCAGGGCACTACTTGCGCGCATCAGCACTGCACATGGGCCAGCCCCACATGGGTCAAGGAGCCCATGGGTCAAGGAGCCCAGCTCCACATGGGTCAAGGAACTTCCATGTGGTAGACGGACTCCCTAACCACTGGGCCAAGTCTGCTGCCTCAATAAATTTCAGAGTTAGCTTTTTCTATTCAGTGAAAAATGCTGTGGTAATTTTTACTGGGATTGCATTAAATCTGTAAATCAAATTGGGTAGAACAGGCATCTTAATGATGTTTAGCCTTCCTATCCATGAACAGGAAATATTCTTCCATTTATTTAAGTCTTTGATTTCCTTTAGCAGTGTTGTGTAGTTTTCTGCATACAAGTTGTTTACATCTTTAATTAAATTTATTCCCAGGTATTTGATTCTTTTAGTTGCTATTATAAACGGGATTTTTTTCTTGATTTCCTCCTCAGTTTGCTCATTATTGGTGTACAGAAATGCTACTGATTTTTTCACATTAAGCTTATAACCTGCCACTTTACTGAACTCATTTATAAGCTCTGGAGGCTCTGTTGTAGATTTCTCAGGGCTTTCTATGTATAGGAGCCTATCATCTGCAAATAATGGAACTTTTACTTTTTCTTTTACAATTTGGATGTCTTATACATATTTTTTCTTGCCTAAGTGCTCAAGCAAGTACTTCTAACATAATGTTAAATAAGAACAGTGACAGTGGGCATCCTTGTCTTGTTTCAGATCTTAGAGGGAAAACTTTTAGGATTTCATCATTGAATATGACATTAGCTGTGGGCTTTTCCTATATACCCTTTATGATGTTGAGGAAGTTTCCTTCTATTCCTGTCTTTTTAAGTGTTTTTATCAGGAAAGGGTGCTGTATTTTGTTGAATGTTTTTCTTCATCTATAGATATTATCATGTGATTTTTTTCTCTATATATGTTTATGTGATGTATTGCATTGATTGATTTTCTTATGTTGCAACATCCTTGCATACCAGGGATGAAGTCCACCTGATCATGGCATATAATTCATTTGATGTGTTGTTCCACACAATTAGCAAGTAATTTGTTGAGGAATTTACCATCTAGGTTCATTAAAGAGAATAATGTATAGTTTTTCTTTCCCATGGCATCTTTGCTTGGCTTTTATATTAGGGTGATTCTGGCATCTAGAATGAATTACCAATGTTCCCTACACTTCTATTTTTTGAAAGAGTTTAAGCAGGATTGGTGTTAGTTCTTTGCAGAATGTTTGGTAGAATTCACCTATGAAGCCATCTGGTCCTTGGCTCTTTTTAGTTTGATGACTAATTCAATTTTGTTACTTGTGTTTAGTGTTTTGAGTTCACCAGTTTCTTCTTTCATCAATGTAGGCCGCTTGTGTGTTTCTAGGAATTTGTCCACTTCCTCTAAATTATCCAACTAATTGGCATACAATTTTTCAAAGTATCCTCTTATGATACTCTTTATTTCTGTGGGGTCAGTGAAGATATCCCCTTTGTCATTTCTTATTGTATGTATTTGCATCTTCTCTCTTTTTTTCTTTGTTAGTCTAGCTAAGGGTTTGTCCATTTTATTAACCTTCTTAAAGAACTAGCTGTTGGTTTTGTTTATTTTTTTATAGGGCTTTCTTATTTTCAATTTCATTTAGCTTTGCTCTAATCTTTGTTATTTCCTTCTTTCTGCTTCCTTTGGTGTTAGTTTGTTGTTCTTTATCCAGTTCCTCCAGGTATGCGGTTAAGTCTGGTTTTAGTTCTTTCTTCTTTTTAAATATAGGCATTTATGGCTATGAATTTCCCTCTCAGCACTGCTTTTGCTGCATCCCATAGGTTTTGATATGTTGTATTGTTATATTCATTCATATCAAGGTAGTTACTATTTCTTTGCAGTTTCCCTCTTGACCCACTGATTGTCTAAGCCTGTGTTGTTTAAATTCCATATCTTTGTGCCTAGACTGCTTCTCCGTCCCTTATTGATTTCCAGTAATGACCACTTCATTCCATTGTGGTCAGAGAAATTACTTAGTATAATTTCAATCTTTCTGAATTCATTGAGAGTTGTATTGTGGCCTACCATGTGATCTGTCTTGGAGAATGATCCATGTGCACTCGAGAAGAATGTATATCCTGCTGTATTTGGGTGTAATGTTCTATATAGGTCTAATAGGTACAGATTCTCTAACATATTATTCAAGGTGCTTGTTTCTTTATTGATTCTCTGTTGAGATGTTCTGTATAATAGTGATAATGGTGTATTAAAGTCCCCCACTATAATTGTAGAGGTATCTATTTCTCTAATTAGTTTTTCTACTGTTTGCCTCATGCATTTTGAGATGTGATGGTTAGATGCATAAATGTTTATGATCGTTCTCTCTTCTTGAAAGATTTCCCCTTTTGTTAATATATAGTGTCCTTCTTTGTCTCTTACAATAATTTTGCATTTAAAGTCTATTTTGCCCAATATTAGTGTAGCTACCCCCACCCTTTTTGGTTATTGTGTGCTTGTAAAATTTTTTTCCAATAATTCACTTTTAGTTTCCTTGCATCCCTGGGTCTAAGGTGAGTTTCTTGTAGACATTATATAGATGGGTCATATTTCTTTATCCATTCTGCCAATTTATGTCTCTTGATTGGAGAGTTTAAGCCATTAATATTCAGTGTTATTACTGTCAGGAATTACTTACATTAGCCATATTTTCTTTAAGTTTATTTATGCCATATGTTGTTTTTATTTCTCTTTTACCTTTTTAGTTATTCTTACACTCTCCTCCAACTCTCTCTCTTCTGTTTTTTCTTTTCAACCTGCAGAATGCCCTTTAGTACTTCTTGAAGGGCAGGTTTCTCATTGACAAACCTCTGAATTTCTGTTTATCTATGAATATTTTGAACTCTCCCTCATTTTTGAATATCAGCTATGCTGGATACAGAATTCTTGACTGGAAGTTTTTTCCTTTTAGTACCTTAACTATGTCATACCACTACCTTCTTGCCTCCATGGTTTCAGAGGAGAAATCAGTGCTTAATTTTATCAAACTTCCCTTGTATGTTATGGATCTCTTTTCTCTTGTTGCTTTCAGTAGTCTCTCTTGTCTTGAGCATTGGATAGTTTGATAAATATATGATTTGGGGTAGGCCTGTTAGGATTTATATTGTTTTGGGTGCACTGCACTTTCTGGACATATACGTACATGTCTATCAACAGAGTTGGGAAATTTTCAGCCATTATTTCCTCCAATGCTCCTCCTGCCTCCTTTCCCTTCTCTTCTTCCTCTTGAATGCCTATAATGTGCATTTGTGGGGTTTTTTTTTTGTTGTTGTCATTCAAGTCCCTAAGTCCCTGCTAGATTTTTTCTATCTTTTTATTTTTAAAAAACTATCTTTTCTATTATTTTTCTGATATCAGATGTACTGTCTTCCACATTACTGATTCCTTCGTCTGCCTGTTCAAATCTGTTGTTATGTGTTTCCAGTATATTTTTTATTTCTTACATTGTGCCTTTCATCACCATCATACCTGTTATCTTTTTATGTATGTTTGCAATTTCTTCAGTATGTTCTCCCAGTATCTTCTTAAGAGCCTTGATCTTTTCCTTCACTTCACTAAGTTGATTCATGATTTTGTTTGGACATCTTTGACTAGTTGTTCCATGTTCTGCTTCTTGTCTTATTTTTTAGTTTATTCACTAGACTGGGCCATGTCTTCCTGTTTCTTAGTATGCCTTGTAATTTTTTGTTGTTGTCTAGGCATCTGTTTATTTGATGGGTTTATTCAGTTGGTTAGCTTCTCTTTCTACTCTAGGGTTTTATTTTGTTGTTGTTGTTTTGTGTTATAAGGTTTCACTTTGACTTTTCATTTCTCTTATTCTAGTCCCTTGCTCTTGACTATGTGCCTTAAAAAAAAATAGGACCAAAGAAAAGGAAAGAGATAAGAAAAGAAAAAGAATAGTAGTAATAATAATTTTTTAAAAAGGTAAGGAGGAGCCATACCAGACCTAGGAAAAAAATAATTAACATGAGTAAAAATTCATAAGAAGTACAGAGGAATGAAATTTAAAAAGTGGAATAGAAAAAAAATGAAATGAGAAACAAAATAGAGAAAAACATATAGAATGAATTAGAAAGCCAGAATGATGAGAAGAGGAGAGGAAAGGAAAAAAGAAAAGAAAAAGTAAAAAAAAAAAAAAAAAACAGAAAAAAAGAGTGAGAAAATCAAATAATTTTTTAAAAAATGAAGACCAAACAAAAAGAGGTGGAATGAATGAAAAATAACAACAGGAGATAGAAAAATGAAGGAAAGAAAAGAAATAATGCAGATGGAGAAAAAATTGATAAAAGTAAAAAGGGGGGGACAAAGAAAGAGGAAACAACAATCAAGAAACAAAACAGCAGCAGCAACAACAACAAAAAACAACCAAGGGAAAACAGCCTGCCCTTTAGGCCCCTAAGGAGTTTCTCAGGCTGCTTGCATTCATCATATAATCACCCTGGAGCCTGCCCTCTGCAGGTAATGTACTGGGTTTTAGCAATTAAAATTTTAAAAATTGAAAAAAAAAAAAAAGAACCTTAAAAAAAACAACAACAACAGACCCAAGAAAGCCTAAAACAAGTATCAGCTGGATGCCTGATAATCAGATGAATCACTCTCTTCACCAACCTGGGTATCAAACCAGGAGCCTCACATATGCAAGGCAGGAATTCCCCACTGAGCTAAATTGTCTCCTTAGGTTAGTTGGTCTCAGAGCGCTAACTGCACCTTTCCTCCATGCGTTTTTAGACTTTTATAGCTTGCTAGAGTCCTGCTGATTAGGAAGCTGCCCCTGTCCCCTCTCTAGCCTAACTGCTTCTCCAGGCAGGTGGCTGGGCATGACGGCCTGCCTGAGAGGCTCTCCCTTCTCCTCTCCCCTCAGGTCGGGGTCCTGTCCGAGATTCAAAGGGGGCTAAGCTGACCAAACTCACCACAAAGAAACCACTCCCTACCCTCTGCCAGACCCCTTTTCCTCCCAAGGAGTGGCCCCTCCCAGGCCCTTGACAGCAGGGAGCCAGGGGCATGAAAGCTACTTACCTTGAGGGTGAGATATATGTGCTGTTTCCAGCCACAGGGGTGAGCAACTCATGGTGTTCTTTATCTTTCCAGCACCTTCCTAGATGACTCAGAGCACCTTCCTGTTCTGTATATAGCCAAAGCGCCTCCTTTAGATTGGAAATCTGCCTTCTCTCTGCTTTTTAATGAGATGGACAGTCTCTGCCTACCTACTCCATTGTCATTTTCCTGGAAGTCCAGAACATTAAAGTTTTGATGAATTCCCAAATAATAAAACCATCACTTTTGGAAGCTGCATTTGGCTCTTTCAAACTCTTAGGGCATCAGTTGAAGCCATTTGGCTTCTAAACTACCCTTTGGGCTTTTAAACTCATTGTTCAGAATGCTGAATATTATAAGAGATGTTTAGGTTAAGAGAAGACTTAGCGGTAGCTTTGAGATGAAAGACAGCCAGCCACATTGACCTTCCTTTGTTTTCTCCAAAGTCCCTCTGCCTCAGGATCTTTTCAGATGACGATGGGTCTCACAGAATGTCCTTCCCTTCTCCCATCCCCACCCTCTTCACCTAGCTATCTCTCATTCATCCTTCCAGTTCAAACATCATTTTCTAACTCTACACTAGAGTAGCTCTGCAGTTACACATTCTAAGTTGCCTGTACTTTTTCTTTATAATAGCTATCACAGCTTGTAATTAAATATTTGGTGTGTGTTTATTAATTTGTCTCCCTCTCTCTTGTATCCTTATGACCTTAGTTTTTAAAAGGTACCTTATCTGTTTTGACTACTGTGGCGGCTTGCTCAGTCGGTGGCGGTGGTGTCTGGCTGCGGACGAGGGGTCGGTCCGGCTTTGGACGAGGGGTCGGTCCGGCTTGGGACGAGGGGTCAGTCCGGCAGCAGACGAGGGGTCGGTCTCACAGGGGTTGCGCGGTTCGGCTGACGGGGTTGCCCGGCAAAGCTGGCGACGAAGGGGTTGCCCGGAGAAGCAGGCGACGAACTGGGGACAAGGGAGGCCAGGCCCTTGTCGGGGGCTCTCAGGACTGGAGGGCGCACAGCAGAAGAACTACGGCGGAGACGAGGTAAACACTCAAGTCCACTTTATTGAGGGAGAGGCAACAGTTTTATAGGGGCTGGGGAAGGCTGATTGGTCAGAGCTTATGCCATGTTCTGATTGGTTGCCGCAAGCAGTTACTGGGGAGAAAGGTGGGTGGGAGGTACTGGAAGGGGGAGGGGTGGTGATTAGGGATTGGCTGTCGCTGTTGCTGGGGGAAGTGGCAGGGTTTAGGGATTGGTGGCTGCTGTTGCTGGGGTAGAGGGCAGACTTGAGTTTCCCGCCTTGCGCCTGGCTCTTGCTGCTGTCGGGGCGGGGGGGGGGGGGGGGGGGGAGGGGGGAGGCAGACTGGAATTTTCCGCCCTGTGCCTGCGCAGGGAGAAAGAAGAAGAAGGGTGTTGCCTCATAAGGCATCGTGTGGCGCTATCCGGGAGGAGGGGCGGCCGCGGAAGCATGGCTGCCGAGAAGGGGAGACCCGAGGGCACTCTGCGCCCATGCCGAGCTCCCTTCAGGGGTGGCGGTGAGTCCGACCAGCCACCCTATTATGGGGGCAGCGGCTTGGCCTACCGCGGCCGCCGCCCCTCGCCAGGCCAGCAAACCACACTTCAGCCCGAGGGGTGACCGCAGACTACCATTATATCCCCAGCATATGAGGTCCTCAATAAAACAAATGTTGCCAATGCCTGAGAAAGAGTGCACTATTAGCATATGGGAGTAGCTTATACTGAGAAAGAGCTAAGCAGCCCCTTACAAGGGGAGCACGCCCCGCACTCACAGCCAGGCACTGGTGTCCTGTTGAATAGAAACAATCTCACAGAACACTAATATCACTTAAGTCCACCCTGTAACTGTGATGGAACAAGACAAAAACAAGACCACTCCATAATCATATCTGAACTCAGAGGAAAGCAATATTGTCTAGACCACAAATATCCAAATATCCTCCTATCCTGGCTAATATGAGCAGCTCTGCTTCTTCACTAGTTATATTGGTCTTGTTCTGTTCTTTTTACCTTAGAGATAAAAATTAAAATGCCCAATCAGAATAACTTTTCTTTACTGACAGCATCCTCGGACTCTCTCTAAAGTCACCTGACACAAACTCAAATCCTATAATACAATCTTCCTAACAACTTCTTTACTGAAATGCCCCACAATTTCTCATGGTGTGAGGTTTTCCTCATTGCTGCCAGTCAATAAAACCAATTTTGTGTTCCTGGAGGCAAGGATAGAGCAGAAAATTTATATAAAACAGTTCAAATATGTGTACCTGACCAGAGAACTAGGGATACTTAGATCCAGGCAATTAGTCCTTCCATACAGTTTTGATGTGATTATTGAAATGCTGTATTTAAGAGATCGTCCTAAATTATCAAATAAAACAAAAATCTCTTCACACTAGATTTTGGAAACTAGTAGAAATTATTCTTTTCATAGCATAATTTCTTTTTGAATCCTTTCCCACATAGTCTTAAATGAAAATCAATGTATATTCCTGCAAATTGTCAAATAACCTCAGTGTGAGATAACCAGCTGGAAAAGAGAAACAAGTTATAATTTAAAATTGCCATGGATAACCTACAAAATACATAGACTGCATATAGATAATTAAAAACTGGGGAAGGGAATATGGCTGAAGGAATTGGGCTCCCACCTACCACATGGGAGGGCCCAGGTTCAGTTTCCGGTGCCTCCTAAAAAAAGACCAACATATAACAACCAGATACAGCAAATGTAAACAACGAGGGGGTGGTGAGAAATAAATAATAAAATAAATCTTTTTAAAAATTGATTAAAGTTCTTATAAAGAAACTACTTTCATCTTTCTGTCAACTGCTTCCTATAAGCTACCTCCTTAGCAGCAAACTTCATTTTATTCTGTGTTCTGTTGGCTCCTTGTTAATTCAGTCGCCTAAAGACCTAATATATTTAGGAGTCAAAATGTTTTTTCCCTAATCTCTGTAAATCCAAATATACGCCTTCCTAACAATTCCAGTTTCAAAATTTTCCCACAGCAACTCAAGCAAATTCCTTCAAAACATCCCCAAAGCCATGAACAGACTTTGAAGGTGGCTCATGGTTAGCTGGGGCAGCATATCTCAATTCTACATATGCTAGTCCCCTTTGGAAGAGCATAAAATTTTTATGATTCCACCAACTCCTAGGTGTTAATATGCTTCCTGGAGACGCACACACACACACACACACACACACACGCTGCTCCCCACAGTAGTTTTAGATTCTGGTTATTCCAAGTTGTTACATCATAACGCACCTTCTCCTTCCCATTTGTGGAATTGTTCATCTCATTTGAATGATGCTTTTAGTCAAACTGTGGTGTCACTACTGAAGTCACCTGACTATTGCTTCAATTCTGTTTAATAAAATCAATATTTTCTATTGCCCTGTGGATCCAAAAAGAACCTTTGCCAGACCATGTCAGAAACACCCCTCTCGTGTGTCTCCCATTCTTCTGTCTAGTGCTGGTCTAGCATCTCAATTCCTCTCACTCACCTGCAAAGTTCTCTTGACCATCTCGACTCACTATCCTCCTTTCTTTCTTCACTTATATATTACATGCCAAGTTCAGGTTGTTTGAAACCAAACACCTCATCTGCCCTTTCCCACCTCCAAACTAATCCCACACCCTGCTTCCTTAAATTCAGGTCCTTTTGCCAACTTCAGTTGCATTTCTCTTGCTCCTAGAATTAAAGTAATTTTCAAATCCTATCACTTCTTTCACAGTCTTTCTTATTTCTATTCCCTTCTTTCTATTCCCTTTGACCTTTCCCAAAGTTCACATTCACAGAACCTCTTACATCAATGATTGCAACAGCTTCCGGGATCTCCTCCCACTGCTTGGATCGCCTCTCCATTCCCTGTGCCTTGTCATCGCCAAATTAATCTCTGCCAGATTTTATTTCGATAATGCCATATCCCTGTGAAAAATGTAAAACATCAAAATAAAGTCACATCCACCAAATCTAGTCCAGACGCTGCACTGGAGTTTAAGGGGTCTACAGGCCCTGATAAGAGAGGGGGAAACTCCCCTTAAGGTGTAAGGAAAGGGACAAAGTTCTTAGAATATGAGTCAGGATTCAAATGTAAACCTTTCCCTTCCCAATCTTCTATACCTAAAGGCAAGGCTAAACCTCATTCGAATAGTGTTTGTACAGTAAGACGTCCCCGACCCGCCATGCTGAAGGTCTGCAGAACAGACGCGCCCATATCAAGCAAGCACGACTTCCTGTCTTCCATCACCTTTTCCAGTTTTGCTAACAATACAAAATCTGACAAGAAAAGGACAGATATGAAATTACAAATAGTGAGATACCCCGGCACATTGTCAGGGTTGTCAGTCAGCAGCAGCGGCAGCCGGGGACCTTGAAGCTCAGGAATTGTGTGTTAAATGAACGTGCCTTCTGGGCGCATCTCCTCTTAGTGGTTGCCATGGCGCCCCGTCACTGCGCACAACCGCGTCTCCACCTTCGTGTGGCTGAGGGAGCTATCCTGAAAACACTGTCCTGTGTGGGCCCCGGTGTAAGGACTGAGGGAGGAATGAAAGCTCAATCTTTTAGTTAATTCAGAAGTAAGTTTTAAATTCTCTTGCTAGAAAAAATGGACATTCCTGTTAATTTTTAAAGAACAGATAGGAACATGATTATACAGAGCTTTCAATTACTTTAAAATGCTTGTAAAACTGTGTTAAAAACAAAACACAGAATCGTGTCACAGTGTGACCTCAGCTTTGTAAATACAGAACAGATATTTATTGAGCGCTCCATGGAAAAAGATGGGAAGGAATAGGTCAGATACAACGACTATCTCTAGAAAGGAAATTCTGAAGGCGTGTGTTTACATCACCATCCTTTTATGTACGTTAAAAATTCTCATAATTAACAGAAGTTACTCTTAGAATGATTTTTAAATGCTGTATATTTTTTCTTTATGAATTTTGTTACTTTTTGTTTGAAAAACTGACAGTTCAAGAATCAAAACGCTTTAATGGGGTAAACATTGCCAAGTCTTCCTCTGCTCCTGTCCCCATCACCCCACTCCTCCAGCCTCCTATGGATAACTACTCATCTTATTTTCCTTTGTATCTTTCCTATTTTTTTTAATGATACATGCAAATATGAATATATGTTGCTACTTTCTCCCCCTTCTTACACAAAATGCAGCATTACATTCACTGTTCTACACTTTGCTTTTTTCACTTAACAGTCTGTCCCAGTGATCTTTCCATAATGTACATAAATGATTCCTTATTGACAGCGCGCTGGCGGTCCCGCGTATCTGTGTCTTCCTTCAACAGTGTTTGAACGCAGCAGACCCGGGGGCTCTTTCCCACACAGGCATCAACCACCTTGCAACTGCTTCTCCAGTTGCAAACTCCGGGACCAGCTTCTGGGCCATCCCCCACTGCCAGCGCTTTTTTTTGTGTGGTTAGCTCCTCCTTGTCGACCAACCGTGACCTCCCCGATGCGTCAGCATTATTCCGCCGATGTGGAGGCCTCCGTGAACCGCCTGGTCAACCTGCAGCTGCAGGCCTCCTGCACCTACCTCTCTCAGGGCTACTATTTCCACCGCGACCACGTGGCCCTGAAGGGCATGGACCACTTCTTCCGAGAGTTGGTGAAGGAGAAGCGCGAGGTCGCCGAGTGTCTCTTGAAGATGCAAAACCAGCGGGGGCAGGGGGGGGGGGGGGGACCGCGCCCTCTTCCAGCCCGTGCAGAAGCCTCCTAAAGACGAGTGGGGTAATATCCTGGACCCCACAGAAGCTGCCCTGGTCCTGGAGAAGTCCCTGAACCAGGCCCTTTTGGATCTGCATGCCCTGGGATCTGCCAACACAGACCCCCATCTCTGTGATTTCCTGGAGAACCATTTCCTAGATGAGGAGGTGACACTGATCACAAGATCGCGACCACCTGACCAACCTTGCAGGCTTGCTGGCCCGCAGGCGGGGCTGGGCGAGGATCTCTCTGAAAGGCTCACCCTCAAGCACGACTAGGAGCCTCTGGAGCCCAGAGGCCGTGGGGGAGGGATCCATTCCCCCAGCACCCAGGCTTCTGCCTGAGCCCCTCCAGCCAGGAGGCATCTGTCTAACTGCCATCTTGTAGCCCTCTAACAAGCCCTGAACCAAGTGTAAACAATAAAGCTTTTTGCAGCAGGTTAAAAAAAAAAAAATTCCTTATTTATTTTCACGACTGCATAGTACTCCGTTGTGTGGATGTTCCCTTGTTTATTTAATCAGTTCCCTGTGATTGGGTATTTGGCTTGTTTCCTTTTACTCTGAAAAAAATTTTAAAATTCTATAATGAAGATATTTCACGCTTTAAGTTTGCATATATCTCTGTAGGAAAAAGATCCAGAACTGGAATTGTTGGGTCAAAGGGTAAATGGTGCATTTATCATTTTGAGACTCCCATTAACGTTCATGAACCCCTAGTTATTCACAGCCTTGTCAACAAGGTTGTTGTCCAACTTTTGGATTTTTACCAGTCTAAAATATTAAAAATTTTATTTCAGTATAATTTTAATCCATATTTTTTTATTATGAGGGAGGATGAGTATCTTTTCACAATTTTAAGGACCATTTGTATTTCTTTCTTTATTCCAGTCCTTTGCCCATTTTTGTTTCTTTCTTTTTTAAAACGTTAAAATTCCACAGCCTTGTTTGTTGAAAAGGTGAACCTTGCTCCTTGAAGTGGGATTATCAGCAGGCTTTCTAGTAGTGACTGTGGGCACCAGGGCCTCCAAATTGGATTTGCAGCAACAAGGACTAGCTACAGCAGGGTCCAGTCATTGCTAATGGATGACTGGTCCTTTCCTTCTCTTTTCTTTAAAGCCCTTTGTTTTATTCATTGCAAAATGTGTTTTTGTCTGGTTTGCTATTTGTATCATATTTGCTTTACACACACATACATATACACACATGTGTACATGGGTATCATACATATATACACATAAATATGCACACATACCACACATACATGTGTGTATAAATTCATACACATATACAGAGAGTGGTTGGTTTTCATTTTTTTATAAAAACGAAGTTGCAATTATCAATTTTTTAAAAGAATTTTTAAAAATTTTAAATATAGTTCAAATCAGCACATCCGGTTCATTTTAGCTCCTTTACTGTCAAACCTGGGGGCAGGGACTACTTCAGCCTTCTCTTTGTCTGTGATGACCAAAGTATAAAGATATCTGCTGCAGCAAACTTTAAATTTCACATTATCCTTATTTTTCTTAATCTTGACAGATTTGGCATCCTTTCACCAGGCTGTGAGCAGGAAGTCCCTGATTTCCTCAATTTTGTGAGGCATGGTGATAGGGTGCCCTGGGAGGCGGGTGCAGATGGGCACCCTGGTTTATTCCCCACTTCCATGCACACAATCCGAGGCACTCACAGCCAACAGTGAGAAGCAAGACAGAAAAGCATCAACCTCTTTTTATACCTCTGGAGTTTGAATATAGTTAGAAAGGCCTTGCCTACTTCAAGATTATAAAGAAATCCTTCATATTTTCTTCTAGCACATGTACAATTTCAGTTTTTACGCTTAGGTTTTTGGTCCTTTTGGAGTTTTTCCTGGTCTTTGTGTGAAGAATGGAAATCCATCCTTAAGTTGCTTATATTGTTGTAGCATAGAGAAGTCAGGTGTTCATGGTATTGAAGGCCAGGACGTGAGAATCTGAGAAGGAAGATTTATTAACAGCCGGCCAGGCGTGGTGACTTACATCCTAATGAAACCGAACCCCCAATAGGATTTTTGGGTCTCTTTTACACAGAGGATGTAGGAGTGGGGAGTCAAATGGTGCTTCTATGTAAAAGGACTTCCTTTCTTAGTTTTTTAGAGTTTTAAGTGTTTTATCTGAGTACCAGATAGGTCTTGAATTCACACATATCCCCCACATTCTAGGTAAGCTTGAATTAACACATATTGCCCACGTTTCAGGTAAGCTTGAATTAACATATTTAGTTTACATCCTCCCTGAATATCCAAAGCCTATAGAGCCTATATCACTTAATTGACTTTCCAGGAACTATGCATACTTGGATATAGAATAAGTTTGAATTTATGCACAGACCATATTAAGATGGCTGCCCCATTGTCCCAGCATCATTTATTAATAATTTTAAAAACTCATCAAAACACACTTATTTGAGTTTCAACTTTTATCATATATATAAGTATATATATATATATGCTTTTAAAAGAAAATAAGAATGCTCCATGGGAGCTCAAGAAAAGATCTTTTCCAGATCAACTAATTTGTGGTACAGAGAAGATAAATGTTTTTTTAAATAACACATTACATTTTTTAAGTGTAAAGAAAAAAATAAAGGTCACCTAAATTGCCTTATCAGGGACAGTACTGTGGTAAATAGCCAGTATTTTTAATGTCTCATTTAAGTAAATTCATTACAGATATTCATATTCATATATAACTATTTGCACAAACATTTTTCTAAGAAGCTTTAATCAGAAAAAGAGGGAGTATGTGACATTAGCAGGAGGCTTCCTACTACTCTAGAATTTAAAAAAATGAGAGTGGTTAAAGTCATTAAAATCAGTTAAAGCAGTTCTCAAATTTATGGGGACTCAGAAACATCTGTACGGCATGTTAAACCACAAATTCCAGTGCCCCACGCTCAATGCTTCTGATTCTGTTGGTCAGTGGTGGGACTTGAGAACTTGCATCTCTAAAGAAGTTCCAGGTGATGCTAATGGCACTGATCTGGGGATCACACCTTGGGAACCACTGAATTAAAGTGAAACTTAACTATATGCCAGAAGACTCACATAAAATGATTATTTTAACATAGGTTGATTAATGGTCAGCCAGAAATTCCTTATTTGATCAAAACAGAAGGGTTCCAAAAAGTGTTGTATTAGTCAGTATTCTCTAGAGAAAAAGAACTGACAGGAGATACCTGTAAATAGTATGAGATTTTCAACAATTGTCTCATGCGACCATGGGGATGCACAAGTCCAAATTCCATAAAGCGGGCTGCAAGCCTGGATCTCCAGTGAAGATCCTCGGGTTCTCAGACAGCTACAGGCTGTCTGAGGTAGAGACAGGAATTTCTCTGAATGCTGAAATCACTTTTCCTTTTAAGGTCTTTAACTGACTGGATGAGATGTCACTCATTGCTGATGACAATCTCATCAGTTGATTGTAGATGTAATGAACCACAGATGCGATCAACTCACTGATGATTATGCCATCAGTCCATGAAATGCCCTTGTATTACAATTAGCCCATTGCTTGCTTGACCAAACAACTGGACACCATTATCTGGCCAAGTTGATACAGTATCCTAACTATCACAGGTGTAAATCCACTTGTCTAAGGAAATGTAAACCTCTATGCCTAATCGAGAACTTCTTTGCTAAGTAAGGTTCATCATGCCCCAGGGCAATCCCTCTGAAGGGTACTGAGTCAGTGAATTGTAGATAGAGATGATGATGGAATGCAGGCTGCTTTGGTGCAGGCTCCAGGAACCACCAGAAAGGGCATTTTAAAGCCTACCCTCCTGTGTCCATCCTAACTTTTTCTTAAAAAAATAAAGGGCAAGAAGGATATTTGTTCTCATACACATATATATGTATGCATATCCATCGCTATATACATGTCTATGTACATACACATTCATATGTGTAAAATATATAACTGTATTTATATAACCATAAAGCTATAGCTGTAACTATATAAATATGTATATAGTTATACATATTTATCTACTCATTCCAGTTTATGAAAAGGGTCGATTAGCTGAGTTCCAATGAAATATATTTTTATATATTTTTGACCATGACATTAAAAAGTTTACATTAAAAAAAACCTGAACATACTCATATCCAATCACTCTCACCATAACCACGAAGATTATCTGTTCCACAAAGGAAAAAGAAAAGGCTTGCCCAAGACATCATTTGCTTAATCACATGCAAGAAAGAAGATATTAAGGAAATGGTCACTGAACTTAGCAAATTAGAGTAAAAATTGGGTTTTGAATAAATCCAATTCTCAATTTCTCAAAACAAGAGATGGCCAACGGGAAACAGAACATGGTTTTTTTAAAAATGCATTATGCGCTTTCAACAACAACAACAAAAAGGAGACTTCTCTATATAGTTGGAAGGCATGGTAGGCTAAAAAATGCCCCCCAAAAGATAATCAAGTTAAATCCCTGGAACCTGTGAATGCTACCTTATTTGGGGAAAAAGGTTCTTCACGGATATAATTAAGTTAAGGATCTTAAAATGAGATCATCCTGGATTATCTGGGTGGCCCCAAAACCCAATGACATGTGTCCCTTTAAGAGAGAGAGGCAGGAGGTTACAGAGACGGAAGAGGAGGCGATGCAACCACGACAGCCAAGACTGGAGTGGCGTGGCCGCGAGGAAAGCCCACGGCCCGCAGGAGCCGGAAGCGGCCAGGAAGGAAACTTCCCTGCAGCGTCAGGGCCAGCGTGGCCCAGCTGGCGCCTTGATTTCGACTTCCGGCCTCAGAACTGTGCGACGATACTTCTGTTGATTTAAGCCGCCCAGTTTGTGGCAATTTGTTACAGCAGCCACAGGATGCTAATGGAGGGGAGATGGGGGAGTTTCACGGACGTCGTTTTCCTTATTCACTGGCGACCTTCCCTGGCAGCCCCTCTCTAAAACATACACTCGAGGAGAGGGTTCACTGCTGCATCCCCAGAGTCTAGAAAAGCTCCATGTACATAGTATGCCGTCCTTGAATATTTGTTGAACAAATTAATAGTGGGGAATGCGAGTTGAGATGTATTTCATATATATTTGAGATATAAAGGATAAGATGAGGGTAGGACATTTATTCAAGGAAGAAGGAACAGGCCGTGGAAAAAAGGCAGAAGAACTGTGAGCAGGGATGTGTGAGCCGCCACGCGGCCTGGTTGGAGGGTTACTGTGGGGTGGCAAAGGCAGATCCTGGAGGAAGCACGACTCCAAGCCTTAGCTCAGATACCCTGAAGGATGGATTAATTTTGCCTGTGTTCCTCTACCTGCCATAGATAGTAATCTTTAGATCTTAAAGGCTGGCGAATTCTTTTACTAAGTCTCACTGAATTTGGCTATAATCCTTAAGTGTCATTAATTCTTATATAATGCCAGCATCACTTCAGGGGAAAAGTTTTATTGTTTTTCAGTTCTTTTGATTTAGCATCCACTCCCCCTTCTCAGGTTTTCAGGACATCCACGATTTCCTGGTATTTTGCCTCAGTTGTCCTGAACACTAGCCTCCCTCCATTTCTTTTGCAATTAGTAAATGTTCTCTTCCCCAATTTCCTTTATGTAACACTGAGTTGGTTATTTTGCCTTTGTGTCAGTCCTTTCAGTCACAAAATATACAGCTTTGCCATGGTTGATTATAACTGACTAGCAATATTTATGTAACATTTCAACTCCAGTGCTTTTTCACGTTGCTTTAAGGCCTTTTTTATGGGTTTCTTTTTTTCCCTTTTGCATGCATCCTATTCAATGAGCAATTTACTTTTCACTTCAAACATTTTTCCCATCATGCTTTTACTCCTTATTAGCTAATCTTGAATTCCTCCTCTTCCTCCTTTCATTGTGTTTTAGTTAACGCTGCTTATCAGTTTCTTACAAGAGTATCCCCAAATTTTCCAAGTCCTCCGGCCCGGCTTTGTCAGGAATCAGACTTCAGTATCTCACAAAAGCATAAAATGAGCAGCAAGCACGAACAGTCTTCTCCTGACACTTTATATTTCTGCCCAGAATAAAGTTCAAGACTCGTTTCCTTTTTAACTTTTTTATTGCAGTAATTGATATAGTGTGCAAAATTTCCCATTTTAACTACATTCAAGTGTACAGTGTACAGTTCAGTATTACTGTTACCCACATGTATTACCCCTCCTATTTCATCTCCTCGAACAGAAATTACTCACCCATTAAGCTACAACTACCCATCCCCCACCCCCCCACACACAATGCCCCACCCCTGGTAACCTATAAACCACCATCTATCTCTATGTAGTTTGGTTCTTCTAGGTATTTCATATAAGGCAAGATCAAATAATATTTGTCTTTTTGTGTATGGCTTATTTTGCTCAATATGGTGTCTTCAAGTTTCATCCATGTTGCAACATGCATCAAAACTTCATTCCTTTTGATGGCTGAATATTAATCCATAGTACACATATACCATATTTTGTTTATCCACTCATCCATTGACGGACACTTGGGTTGCTTCCACCTTTTGGCTATAGTGAATAATGCTGCTTATGAACACTGGTGTATAAATATCTATCTGAGTCCCTGCATTCAATTTTGGGGGACATACACCAGATCATACAGTAATTCTATTTTCAATTTTCTGAGAAACTGCCAAAATGATTTCCATAGTGGCTGCACCATTCTACAGTGCCATCAACCACATATAAGGGTTCCTATTTCTCCATATCCTCACCAACATTTATTGTTTTCTGTTTTGTTTTTTAAATTTAGCCATCCTCATGGGCCAAGGCTCATTTTTTATTTTAGTTTTGGCCCCTCATGTTTTTCTCCTTCACACTTAGTTTTAGGGGAGAACTAAGTTGAAAATGACACTAGGACCACATCCTTAAGTAGAATGATTTGAGAATGCCTGAGTATTATTGTGTAGTGATTCAAGAATATTTAGTCTAATTCCTCAGAAAAGTTTGGTAGTTTTATCTATTACCTTTCCTTTTTAAATTTTGGACTGTGGTTTATGTAACTTTTTTTAACAAATCAGTTTTATCAATACATATTAATAAAGCATACAATTCATCCAAAATGAACAATCAATGGTATTTGGTATAATCACATAGTTGTGCATTCATCACCTCAATCATCATTAGAACATTTTCATTATTTCTATAGTAATAAACAACAAACAGATAAGAAAATCCTTCACCCCTTAATCCTATGCTTCCCCTATTGTATACATATTTGCTATTTCTGGCTATTCTTGCACAATTACTTATTTATTAAGCAGTTTTACTGAGCTATATTCATATACCATACAATATATCTAAAGTGTATAATCAATGACTTTTAGTAGAATCACAAAGTTGTGATCTTTTCATGTGCTTTTTATCCATTTGTATTTTCTCCTTGGAAAAGTCTCGATTCAAATCTCTTGCCCACATTTTAGTGGGTTTTTGGCTTTTTATTTTTGAGATGTAGGATTTCTTTATTATATATGCTGGATATTAGGTCCTTACTGGATAAGTGGCTGCCTTTTCACTCTCTTGACAAACTCCTTCGAAGTGCAAAAGTTTAAAATTTTGAGATGGTGCCATTTATCTATTTTCTCTTTCGTTGCTTCTGCCTTGGGTGTAAAATTCATGAAACCATTTCCTACTACAAAATCTTGTAGATATTTCCCTATATTATCTTCTAGGAGCTTTATGGACTTGGCTCTTATACTCAGGTCTTTGTTCCATCTTGAGTTAATTTTTGAATAGGGTGTGAGGTGGTGATTCTCTACTCTCTCTTGCTTTTGGATATGGATATCCAGTTCTCTCTGTTTGTTGAACAGGCTATTCTTTCCCAGTTGAACGGGGCTGGTGGTCTTCTTGAATATCTGTTGACTCTATATGCAAGGATCTGTATCAGAACTCTCAATTCAGTTCCGTTGTTCAGTATGTCTCTTCTCGTGCCAATACCATGTGTAGACTACAATGTAGACCACTGTCCATTTAGTGCAGCAGTGCTCCAAAATGTATTCACCAGGTGCAGTGAATATGCCACGGAGATGGAAGAGGTTGTTGATGTGGGAGGAGTGAGGTGAGGGGGGTAGGGGGTATATGGGGACCTCATATTTTTTTAATGTAACATTTAAAAGAAAATGAAGAAAAAAAATAAAATTAAAAAAATAAATAAATTGCCTTGAAGTAAAAAATAAAAATAAATTTTTTAAAAACTCTATTACCTTTCTGAGAAACAACAAAGATATTTGAATAAAGGTTTTCACTGCTTTTCAGGGCCAGCTAATTTTGAAACAGAGATAGAAATAGAAGAATAATAAAACTCTTCTTCTAATGACAGCTAGACCTTCAGAAACAAATATATGGACTCTTCTTTTTACATTTCATTTTGAAAGAATAAATGAATTTTAGGAAATTGTCCACCTTCAGTAAATGTTCTCTAAAAGAAAAAAAAATAAGTAAGATGGCAGTTTCTACATTACCCATTCTACTTGACTTTCAGTTCTAAAGAATTTTTTAAGTGTGAAAACAATCATAAGCACAAACCTAGGTTTCCACCTTGATATATCAGAGAACAAGCTCAAAATATGCATTTCTCTTAGGAAACCAACTCCCAACATGCCTTGTCCAAAGAAAATGAATAATTGGTGGTTTGGGAACCAGAATGACCATTTTCTTATTCAGAAATATAGATAGTTGTTTAATTTCAAAATATAAGAATATATAGGAAAACCGTGCAGCTCAATAAAGAATGTACCTTTCTGGAAAGTAAAATTAGGTTCAAATTACAACTTTGCCACTAAGAAGGTGTAATCAGCCATTTACATCCATTCCTCAACTTCCTATATGAAAACATAAATATTCATGCCACATTAGAGCTTTAGGAGAACTGAAGGGATGATGGCTCCATTTTCCTCTTTGAGCCTAGAAGGCATCAGCTAACTGCTGTGTTGGGGACAACAGGGAATTTTAATGGCCAAAGCCACCCCATGGCATTATCAGGAAGTGTGTAGTATTATCTTGGGGACAATGCTGTTAAGGCAAGGAGCTCTCCATACTCCCTGTGGAATAGCTCAGTAGCCTGGTTCTGGCAGGAAAACCAGGTGTCCTCTCCTTCTCACGCTAGGGAGATCTGAGACCACATCTCCTTTCCTAATGGTAAAGAAGAACAGTCCAGCATGAGTGAGACAGGCATTTTTCCTGCTGACAGGGGAGACTGTGAGCTTAATAAACCCTGTATTACATTTGCTCTTTGAGACCACTGATGGAGATTTATGGAAATAAGGGAAGTGCTGAATTATTGAATAGTACGTAGTAACCTGAAAGGGATAAGGCATTTCTTTCTATTTCAAACCAAGACAACTTTGTGACACTAAGAAATTAACCCTCAACTAAAACACAATCCTAGTTAGTAATAAGAACAGCTCTGATTTTTTATTCACTTTCAGTGCAACAGGCCTAAGTTAAGCACTTTTATTCTTGCTATCTCGATTTAATCCTCATATCCATTTAGTGGATGAAAAGTTGATAATCAGAGAGTTTGAAGGTCTTGTCCATCTGTCTCACTCCAAAGCATTTGCACTGATCCACCACAGCACACTGCCTCCAGCATGAACTGCTGTGAAAATTGTTTTATGTCTTCTGGGATATTTGTAGCTAATATTGTTTGAAAGGAATCAGCCAATGCCTGTGACTTTTTTTAAACACAGGTTTTCTAGTTGTCTGGTATTAAAATGGTATTGATGCTCCATTTCTACTCATTGCTTTCTACCCAGTGTTCTTGACTGTATGGGGGGTTGATGCTTTCCATACTGTCATCATATCAGCATATTCAGGAAAGATATAAATTGGGCCCAAATTGGTTATATGTTTTCCCCTCTAAGAGGAGAAAAGGTAATGAAATAATTTCAAAATTTAAATGACCATAAAGTACTTTGCAAATACTGAAATTAAAATAATTTGTAGCATTCACTGAAAGCAAAAGTGTTATATAAATGCTAAATAATAATATTGCAAAGCACCTATATTCTATGATAATGAGAACTATATAAATGCTAAGTAGAAGAAAATAGAAAATGTAATGTTTTGAATTGGCTCATAAATGTATCAGGCTTCTTATTGTGTTCCACATACACAAAAATTTTTATATAGGGCATTGCAGCAAAAAATGCAAAAACAAATCCTATTTCTTTTCATAATTTTATAGCTGTGCTAGTCATTATAATACTGCAACTCTCTAAATCATGGTGTAGCTAGGAAGAAAGGATCTGTTCCAGTTACCTATTACTGTGTAACCAACTACCCCACACCTTAGTAACCTAAATCAACAGCCGTCTAATTATCATTCATCATTCTGTGGGTTGCCTGAGCTCAGCCAAGCAGTTCTTCTGCTCCACGTGATTCAAATGGAGCTAGAGCCATTTGGAGGCTCCACTGGGCTGGAACATCCAAAATGGCTGACTTCCATGGCTAGCAGTTGGCAGTTGGGGCTAGCTGTTGACTGGTTGCTCAGCTAGGGGTCAATTGAAATGCTCAGTTCTCTTCTTCCAAACTCTCGAAGGAGTTTAGGCTCTTCACACACTATGGCTTAGAACATGCCAAATAGAGAAGCCCCAATGTACAAGCAGCTTATCGAGCCTCTGTTTGCACTACACTACTAATAGTCCTCCTGGCTGAAGCAAGTTATGGGACCAAATCTAGAGTTCAACGTTGGAAGGGACTATCCAAGGCACAAATGTGACTTAAAGGTGTGGTCATTGAAAACCACCATTGTAATAGCCCTCCACATAGCCACAACCAGCTTTGCAAAGATCCACATAATCCAGAGTGGCACAGAAACTGAAGAAGGCAGGGAAAGGGAATATTCAGTGGGGCATTTTGTTGCTCGATATAATATCAGGGTTCTGCTACTAAGGAAATGGGGAGGGAGGTGTTACATAGGTTAATAACAATGTCACCACACTGAAACTTAGAAACAACTCCAAAAAAATGGGGAACTCTGAAATGTCTGAGATAAAACATCTATAGCAGAATGAGCTCTGGAGACCTAATTTAAGTTATTCTAAAGGAAAACAATGTTATATTGAGTTACTACGATTAGATAATGCTTTGAAAGGGTTAGTCCCTGGCACATAATAAGTTGTAGTAAATGTTAGCTGTTGTGGTAAAGATGATGTAATCATGGTGGTGATGAAGATATTAATTATTTTTACAACTGGCATGAGATAAATTAAGGTTTGCCCATTCATCTAGCAGACATTTATTGAGCTTTTTCTTTATACAAGAACGCTTAACAATTCGAATCCCAGGAATAAAGGCTTTTATGGGTGATTCATACTTTCATGGACAAATACAAGCATTAAGTTTGGATATAGTAATAAGAGAAAAGGATTAAGTACTTTTGGAAGACATTCCTAATGATTCAGAATATGGGAAACATTGTGACCTCAAGAAAAACATCTGTTGTTGCCTTTACAATTTCAGTCAAAATAATAGTAAGTTTTTGATTGGACCAAGGAAATACAGACAATCACATGGAATTGATACAAGTGAATAATACTGTTTTTTAAAAAAAGCGTCCATTTTGTGGGGGTTTTTTTTGTTTGATTTGGTTTTTATGATCAGCAAAAGTTTAAAGTTGATATAGAAAACCACCAAAAGAAAACTCCTTGGCCAGAATGTTTCAGCTGGGGAGACATGTCTGCTCTTTGTGTGAGAAAAAAGAGGACACATGTACATTACTACGCCCGGGCAAGTTCACTGAGCCAAATCTAGGCAACCAGAATGAAAATGTTTAAGAAAAACCTAAACAATCAACATATGCCCAAGAAAGTGCATGTAAGTTCCTGGGTGTAACAGAAGAAAACAAGTGAGCAGAGAATGGAGGCGCAGAGGGTGGGGATGATGAGTAAGATGGATTTCACAAGGGATGGTGAGAGAAAATTAAACATGATCTCTTGGAATGGTCAAGAAAACAACAGATAGAAGATAAATAAATGTAATTAAGGAAAAGATGCAAAACACTTCCTTATGAAAGAGTGCTTGTGTGAAGCCTTCAAAAAAGTTGGGTGCCTACCTACCACAAGGGAGGTCCTGGGTTCGGTTCCCAGTGCTTCCTGGAGAAGGCCAGCAGACAGTAAGCAGACAGATGAGAGAGCCACCTGGGGGCAGCAGGGGGTGGTGGTGGAATAAATAAAAAATAAGTAAATAAATAAATCTTAAAAAAAAGAAAAAAAGGAAAGGAAAGAAAAAGAAGCAAAGGGGAGGGGAGAGGTGGGAAAGACCTAGAAAATGTGATGCAAGCATGGTTAGACTCTGAGTCCCAGAAGATGGAAGGATATAGGAAATAAGGCTACACAAGAAGAGATACAACACACAGGTTATTTTAACAAGAAGAACATAAAAAGAAATTTTGAGAGTTCTTTGAAATCACAAAATACGGTGAAAAAGTAATTTAAAAGAAAGCAATGTGAACATCAAAATATTGATATTATGTAGAAATTATGTCTAAAAGCTAGAGACAAGCCTGTAGAACTCAAAAAGAAAAGAAACTTAATGAAACTTTAGTACAAAAAATGATGGTAGATTTTAAGAGAAAATATGATAACGTATAGAGAGACTGATTTATAGAAGGATAAACCCTAAATAGGGCTTAATATATCTAACATAGTTACTCAGAATGTGTCAGATCAGATAGAAGAGAAATAAGATCATTAAAAAGAACTGGGGGGAAACAGATATGGCTTAAGTAGTTGGGCTCCCATTTACCATATAGGAGGTCCAGGGTTCAATGCCCAGGTCCTCCTGGTGAGGGCAAGCTGGCCCACATGGTGAGCTGGCCCACATGGGAGTGCCACCCTGTGCAGGAGTGCCACCCCACCTAGGAGTGCTGGCCGATGTGGAAAGGTGGTTCAGTAAGATGACGCAGTAAGAGACCCAGAGAAGAGACAATAAGAGACATAGCAGAACAGGCAGCTGAGGTGGCACAAGAGAATGATCACCTCTCTCCCACTCCAGAAGGTACCAGGACTGGTTCCCAGAGCCACCTAATAAGAATATAAGCAGACACAGAAGAACACACAGCGAATGGACAGAGAGAGCAGATAACTGGGGGGTGGGGGAGAGAGAAATAAATCTTTAAAAAAATAAAAATAAAAAAGAGAATTGGAGGAGAAAAAAGAATTACATTTCAAATTTAACTATCTTATTTAAATACCCACTGTAAGTCACTTCTGTGCTAGGACACATGTATAGATGATAGATATATATACACAAATACAAGGATACACATATGCACACATATACATACGTATGGAAGGGTTATGAAAAGGAATTGTCAATGTGTTTTGGAAATGATGATAAGTTGCAAGTAACCTAAAAGTAACATTTGAAGCCTCAAATATTTAGAATTAACCTGAAAAAGAATGGAATTAAAAGACACCGAGTTAAATATGTGTTTTAAGAGATTGGAACATAACTACCAAAAAGGAAAGTGGGCCAGTAGAATTAGTAAAAATTGTTGATAAATAATAGGTAAGGTTGAAAAAATGTGATGTGTAAGATACCTTTTGTAATATTATTTTTCATTTATTCTTCATCCATTCTTTCTGTTATTGAATCATCAAATACTTCTTTGAGGTTGACCCTGGGCCAAGCACTGTGCTAAGTGCTAGAGTTAAAAAGCCCAGGTCTCTGCCAATGAAAAAAAGTATTGTTTCATGAGAAGAAATAGATAGATTTTAATATTGGAAAGATAGGGAAGAAACACATTTCTGCATGCCTACTATGTGGCAAGGACTGTGCAGTGTGCTAAGCATTTGCATATGTTTATTTCCTACATGGTAACAGCTAAAGCTAATTTCTTAAAAGTTGGAAAATTTGTCAGGGACCCAGAAAATTGTTCACCCTCAATACAATAATTATACAAAAATTCAAAGTGTAACATATTAAGAAATTTTCAAAGGAATTTCTTTTTAATGACAAAACTTTCAAGGGATCCCGTCTTTCAGTATATAGAAGAAAAAGAACTGGAAAGAAGGTAGAGGGAACTTGAAAGATGAAAACTGACTACTAAGACAATATCTCAAGTGGAGCTGAACAATGGAGAGGATTTTTTATTTTTTTTATTGAGAGGATTTTTTTCTCTAAAAGTAAAAGAAGTTCCCAAATTTTATGAAGATTGGAATCAAAGAATGAAGGAAATAGCTTAAAAACCCAAGTCAAGAATTGAGCAAAATGATCACATGGTAGAAAACAGCATGTTGCTGTGTCTCCTGGCCAAGCGACTGAGTCCTACAAGCCAAAAATGTTTGCAAATATGATAGCCTCTGTTTTCAAGGAAATAGGAATATGAGCACTATCAATCAAAGCTCGTATAAGTATGAATTGACATATTTTGGAGGTAATTTAGTGATATGTATAAATATGCTTAAAAACAATGAAAGATATCCTTCGACTTAGTAATTCAGCAATCTGCCTTAAGGATTTCATTAGAAATATTTTCAGACATGTATATAAAAGGATATTAAACATAGTTTCAATACAGAATCATTTTAATACTAAAAAATGGAAAACAACTTATATGAGCAACGTCTGAGGAATGATGGCCCACCCATATGCAGGTATTAAAAGTTCCATTTTTTGAAAAATGGTTTCAAGACCTGGGATTTTGGGGGTGGGGTGGAGGGGAGAAACAAAGCTAATAACCAGTGTGATACTTATTTTGACAAACTGCCAAACTCCAGGAGATTTGCTATTCACTGCTAATTTTCCTGCTTGAACGTAAGAGACATTCAATAATTTGTTATTGAATTTATAAGAATATATGTGTACAAAATGAGACTAAAAATAAAATATTAACATTAGTTTATTCTAAATGGCAAGATTGTAGGTATTCTTATTTTCTTGTCTAATTTACTTATTTTTCACGTTTACTACAAAGAACTTTTATGATCAAAACAAGTAATTTTGCTGATTTAAGTTATAAAATATGTCAACGGAATATTTTCAAGGAGGTAAGAAAAAATTTTCTTGTTGTTTGGATATTTAAAGAGACAAGTATTGATTAGACAAACAGAATATTGAATTTTAGGTCATGCAAAAGAAAAAAAAATGGCACTCCATGTGAGGTGCTGAAACATGTGCTAGCTAAGGTGGGAACATCTTTGTGGCTGCATTTTATGAGTGGATGGGGAACTAATCTGTTAACAGGGAAGTGAGGCAAGCCTGCCCATTGTATTTAAGGCAACTTGAAAGTGACCCATGAATCTAACCTGTGCCTCTATGTTCTTTCGACCCTTTACTGAGAAATAAAGACAAGTTGAGTGTAAAGATTGAGTGTAAAGTTGAGTGTAGAGATGACAGCCTTGTACAGCTGAACCCAATTCTGGCTTAGGCATATGAAGCCACCCTGGCAATAACAAAATAGGGGTGATTTTTTAAAAAAGTTTTAATGAAGTATATCATTCATACATGATCATACATAAAAAGTAAGTGTAAAAGTTGTGAGCTTACAAAACAAACATGCATATCACACAGGACTCCCATACATCATCCCACCACTAACACCTTGCATTGTTGTGTAACATTTGTTACAGCTATTCAAGAACATCGTCAAAATATTACTAACTATAGCCCATATCTTACATTTGGTGTATTTTTCCTCCAACCCACTCAATAACTAGCACCCTATATTAGTATTGTCTATTTGTTATAGCTCATGAGAGAACATTCTCATATTTGTCCTGTTAACCACAGCCCATCTTTCACCACTGTTACACAGTCCCATGCTTTGTACAATGCACTGAAAGTGTACACTCAGTGGCTCTCGTTTTCATCACAGAATTGTGCTGTCATCACCTCAGTCAATTTTAGAATGTTTATATTACTCCAAAAGGAAAAATCCCATAAGGGATGATTATTTTTCATTCATGAACAGTATAACAGAGAAATTGGAGACAGAATCCCCAGGAAAATGTGTTACCCATACTTTGTAAAGTATGTGTTTATCTAACCTAATTGTCCTACGGTGTTATTACCTCCATGAGGGCAGAAAAAAAGTCTTTTTCTTTCCTATCCTCAAATACTTTGTAGCACAGGGCTTATCACATAATAGAGGCCTAGGAAAGTGTCTGGGGTACAGGCACAAGTTCAAAGTCAGTCATTTAAAAGAAAATGAGAAATAAGATGATAAATCTATTAAAGTGAAACATGTAATACTATGAAAATTCTTGGCATGCCCTTGAAAAGATGAATTTTATATTAAAAAAGTGAGAAATAAAAATAGAATAAACAATAAAACAAACATAACGGAGCTGAAAAATCTGAGTGTGACTCAGTCCTTTTTTTCCTGGTATAAATTTCCTTGTACTCAATGAAATGCTGTGTAATTCTGATGTGTTATTCTCTTTCTTCCTTCCTTTCTTTGTCTCTCCCTCCCTCCCTTTCTTCCTTTCTTTCTCCTTCTCTCCCTCCCCCTTCTCTTTCCTCCTCCCTCCCTTCTTTCTTTCCTCCCTCCCTCTCTCTTTCTCACTTTCTTTCTTTCTTCTTTTCATCTTTAAATTGGGTTTTGGAAAAACTTAATAAACTTAACCAGAAACCAGCATACAAATGCTCTGCTCTCAAGTAAGAAGGCTGGTCACGAACTATCACAGAACTTTTTTTTTTTTTTTACCATTTAGTATTTTTGTGATTTATACTTAGACAAAAGGGGGAAAGCTTCAGAATCCATAGCTCTTTTGCTTTAAAATCTAAGTTGCATTGATTTAAAAAGATGGAAATATATGATTGATATTGTACTATCCAATCCAAGGGAAAATCTTTTAATCTTTAGATAACATGAAAATTAAGACTCAGCATTTAAAGTGGTTTTTTTTTTTAAATGGACTTGGTATTATAGATGTTGGTAATATGTACTATGGTGGAGGGTGCCACAAATATAAAACATCACTAGTCAGGGATTTGAATGCACTTTTGCTGTTAATGAATATAGACTGAGAGAGAAAAATGTATTTAAAAGAAATATAAGAAAAGAAAATGTGAAAGCTATATAGGTAGATGGATGGAATGGAATGTTTAATGTTGATGTCATGGAGTGACAAAATGGCTTTGCTGGCACTCAAAGTTCATCATCTATTTTCTGAGACTAAGAATTACAAGGTATGACTCTAATTTTTCTAAGTATATATATTACATGAGTACTATATCTTGAAAACTGCAAAATTAAGGCTTCACACTTATTCCAATGATACAGCTTTTACTATTTTCAGAACTCCAGTTTTCAAATTCCTATTTTATCTTACATTCACTTTTTAAATATATTTAATAGTGATGTTTTTTTTCTCTCTTCTTGAATATAACTGTTTGGAGGGGGAAAACATTCAGAATAATAATAATAGTAGTGTGAAAAGGGGGATAATTTTTGCCCATTTAAAATGTAGAAGTGAAACATAAAATAAGATTGGTCTTTTTTTAATAAGTCAGGAAGAAATTTCACAATATGAACTTGAATAGTAGCATTACTGGTTTAAATGTCTAGCAAAGGAAAACCTGAATCTGATAAATGAAAATTTAGAATTTATGTTTTAAAATACTCTTTTATAGTCACACTTTAAGTAAAGCAATAACATCAGATTTCCGTATTTTAGGAATGTAAGTTTTAACTACCATCACTTACCTGATTTAACCATGAAATTTAAAATTCTGTGTTTTGGTGTCTGTTGAAATTTAAACCATTTTAAAATGTGAGGAATGAACTTCATGAAAGTTGGCAACAGTTCTGGCACTAAACACTGTGGTTGTTTCTTATGTGCACTTAGCCTGCTTATTCTTGAATCCCTCTACCAAGAGGGGCTTCCTGAGAAGAGTGCATCATTATTTACTCTTAATGTCTACAACCTGTGGCATCAGATTTTTAAAGGGCTTTATGTGAACGATGATATTGTACTTTTTCTAAGCATTTTTAAAAGGGTAACAAATTATATATGTACAAATGCTCTTTTAAGAAAAATAAGACAGGAAAAGTTGACAGTATTCATATGATTTTAACTGAATGGAGTAGTTCCTTGTAATAACAATTGTATAGTAAGGAAAGAAAACACTAACAATGTGTATTCAGTTTAAATGGTTATGTATTTTTAAATTGCAAGAAAAATAAACAACTTTGTACGTTTGAAAGAAAAAAAAACTAATGGGAAGGTTGCACACCCTAAAATAGAAGAGATATTTAAAAACAAAACAGAACAAACTATAAAAAGGCTATAGGGGAAAGAAATCATGCAAAAAATAAGGGTCCCATTCACTTAAGCTCTTAAGAGAGCTTGAAAATATCCTTTAAGGTATCTTCACTTAAGATATGTAAATGAAGGGCATGGTATTTAAAGAAATCTCTAAGAGTAAAATACATTTTTAAAACTAGAAATTAATGGATTTGAGGAGAAAAGATTATTTAAAATATATTTTTGAGATTTCTGGTTAATGTCAATGTTGTAAAACTCAACTAACCAGAGGGAAATTCTTCTGAGAACGAAGATTTCAACAAAAAAAAAAGGTTCTCAAAAAAACAAGGTTCTAGAACTTGAATGGGGGATGGAAAAAGAATTGTTCTTGGCTGCATGTTAACCCCACTGAGACGCTCCAACACCAGAATGTTACAACTGGAGGTACAGTGATTGGTTGACCTGAAGTGCAGAAAGGAGCATCTAATTGACTAAACCTATTTTTCAAGGCAGAAAGCATGGCTGTGACAAGGAAGGGAAGAGACAACAAAGAGGAAAGGCAGAGAAGAGAAAAGGACAGTCATGAGCAACTGTTCTGTGGTGGTTTAATGACAGCAGAATGGAAAAGCAGAAAAGATGAGACCATGGTGCTGACGTGAAGGTGAAATTGTAATGCCAAGGGAACACAAGAGTGGGTTCCTAACCTTCATCCTCCTAGGAAACATGATTATACATCACTGCTTATCTGTCCTCAGCAAGAAGCTTCCAATGGGCACAAAGACCATCACAAAATTCTGTCATCAAAGGTTCTACTCTCAAAAAAAAAAGGTTCTACTCTCATTAGCCATTTTTGGTAAGAACACCCAGGAGAAAGGAGTTCAACTCAATTTCCTTTTGTTTAATAACTGATCTCACCAGGCCAACACAGATCCAAAATATCCCATCAGTGTTTCTCTATTTCTAACAGGCCCTCGCCAAGCCCAGTTGTTCAGTTTACAAGGTTATCTCATCTTGGAAAATGTTAATATCAATAATAATAAGGACCTAGAAACGGCAATGGCAAAATGTGTGGGCAGGAGGAAACAGACCAACATTGGTTTCAGAATGCAGCCCAGGAGAAAGGCCTTTGGAGCCAGTTGTCCAAGACTATGGTGGCAGTGGTGGCGATATGTGCAGTGAGAGGCATGGGCATTGCACAATGACAGCTCTCCCTCACTCTTTCAATGAAAGGGAGAAGAGACAGAAAACAGGATGAAGGATCTCTAGGATAGAAGAAATTCTGAATCACAAATGACTGAAGAATAAATGGCTAGGTAAAAAGATAGAGAAAAGAGAAAGGAGAGGCAAACTAAAAAAATAGAAAAATTTAAGAGGTGTATTTGATACGAAACTGAAATGCAGTGGCCAACAGAAATGCCATTGCCTTTGCTTGTTGGTAGCTAAACAATATGGAAAACAAATCTAAAAGAAGTGAAATAGGCATATCAACAGTTTGAAAAACTAAAAGCATCATGTAGATATAATATTATGTTACTAACTTGATCCTTACTTAATAAAGGACTACTTGTTCTGTTTAGTCTTAAAGGGCGGATGGCACTGATGATCTCATGGGGACTAACCAGTGAGCTACACAATTCACTAGATGTTCTAGTGAAAAGAAGGGTTATCCTTTCTTAGTTCAGTTTAATTTAAGAGATACACGCTGATTTGTTTAAGTATTTTCTTCTTCAGCCTTTTTCATCCTTTGTAACTATAAAATTGCTTCTCCAATAGGTGAGGGTCTTGAGTAGATATTGCACATACCTGGATTGTTTAGAATATGCTTTTGAGAAAAAGATTTGCTAAATACTGACAAGAGATAGAAGGGCTTCATTGACTTAAGGCCAGAACCAAGTCATGCAAGAAGGTATTTTCAATTAAAATTGGAAAAGGAAAAGTCTGAGAGCCAGAACCAGAAAGGATTCAATTATAAAATGTTGCTATATCTGCATACTTAGTATATAAAAAGATATATTAGTATCAAAATATTATACATAGTGGATTCTAATGTTTACTTCTGGTTTCTTTTCACTGAAAAGCTAGCTAAGGGGGAGAACTGCAAGGCCTGATTAGGGAACAGATGCTGTTACAGTACAGCCTGGATTTGTCTACTCTCTCTGTCTGTCCATCCCCTCCTATGCATCACACTTAGTGTCTTCATGTCACCTGTTCTGGAATCACGATGTCTATATTCTAACCATTATTTTCTATATTTTGATGACAGTATTTCATGACTAAATGGCATTTTTGACCCATTATTGATTATCAACAGTTAATCACATTTAGATCTTTCTAAAGAATAAATACCATAGGAAAATTAAAATTACATGCTCAGCAAAGAAAATAATCAACGTTGTGTATCTTCACAAACATTTTTAAGCACAGTTTTATGTACTACAAAAAAATTAACTTTATCCAGGTATTTTGAATATAAATAAGTATTAAGGCAACTATAACTCATACTTTACTAAATAACAATAGTAAAAAGTTAATCAAATTGTGATATAGTTATGGAACCATGTCAAAATACATATCTTGTTTTCTACCATCATGATTTTTATTTCTTTTGCATTTTGGTAGCAAGATGTGGGAGGAAGGACAAAAGAAGAAATTATTTTGAAGAAATGAAAATCACATGAAAATTTTGTCATCTCCAGTGCTTAATAAAGCTTTTCTCCTCTCCTTACTACAAGTCCATAGTAGAAACTGCAAGTTGATTATTTCAGCTACCTAATGAGCAAATGAAATTTAAAAATCCAAAACCACTGGACAAGAAAGATGAATCAAGACCACCTAGATATGCTTTTTTTTAAAAGATTTATTTTTTATTTATTTCTCTACCCTCCCCCCCCACACACACACACACAGTTGTCTGCTTTCTGTGTCCATTCGCTGTGTATTCTTCTGTATCCACTTGTATTCTTGTCCATAGCACCAGGAATCTGTGTCTCTTTTTGTTGCATCATCTTACTGCATCAGCTCTCTGTGTGTATGGCCCCACTCCTGGGCAGGCTGCCCTTTTTTCACACGGGGCGGCTCTACTTATGGGGTGCACTCTTTACGCATGGGGCTCCCCTACATGGGAGACACCCCCGTATAGCACGGCACTCTTTTACACACATTAGCACTGTGCATGGGCCAGCTTCACCACACGGGTCAGAAGGCCCTGGGTTTGAACCTTGGACCTCCCATGTGGTAGGTGGATGCTCTACCCATTGAGCCAAATCTGCTTCCCTAGATATGCTTTTGAAAAAGAGCAATGAAATAAAATATGGATAAAAATAGAATTTAAATAAAAATATAAATAAAACCAATCACTTGCAGGACGGCAGTGTTTGAGATTGGTCCTATTAAATTCTAGTTTATTCCAGAATGTATATATGCACACATATTTCCCCTGCATTGAGATCAACACATTAATAAAAGCCCTGGAATTGACCCCTCTTCTGATGACTGAGGTTTTAAGCACGAAGCCACTTCCAGCTGTGTTCCTGAAACATCTGGGGAAAAAACCCTGAAAATCCAGTACATGGGTTGGTATATTTTGAAGCATTCCCTTCTTTGTTATCTATGAGGGATGGTGGAACATCATTCCTGACTTGATACCCGCTGTGTATGTAACTGATCCATGGGCTGAAGCCTGCAGTTCTACTCAGTTTGGTAAACATGGGCTTGTCTGTCACCCTACATTGTGTTTCTTCAAAGCACAGTTGCCACCTAATCTGGGCGCCGCTTTCTTTATGAGTGCTACTCACTGAAATAATCTTTCACCACTGAGGCCACTCTCTCCTTAGCACAAGAAGAGACAGTTATCTTGCCGCTAATAGATAATTAATTTTAAAAATGTATATTATGACACAATTTTTTTAAAAAAAGAAAAAGGCAAGCTGGACAATAGGACTAAATGTCCCTTCTTCAAATTGACTCCTATTTAGTTCTTCCAATGTCATCCCAAACACAGATAACTTTTCTTTCATGAATTGTTCTCCTGAATGATTTATACGTGTCGTGTTATCTGAGGCCCTCTTCCAGGCCCCTGGTGGATTTAGCCAGCCATCAGCTGCATAATTGTTAATTTTAACACTATAAAAGGTTCTGATGCAGAAGAGATAAGGTGATGGTGGAAGAATTAATTGAAATGTATCTCCCAATCACACTAGTCTCCTACTTCTGGTTTCCCACACACAAAAATTATACTTTAGATTTAAGGTTAAAATAAATTTACATCTTTGCTACTCATAAAGCCTGAGGTCTAGCTGTCAATAGAAAAGTTAATTGTTTCTAACACCCATGAAGATTTTTCACCCCGTGAACAATTCCGGGGACTTCCCAGGTCATGGTCCGATGCACATTTTTCACAGGCGCTGAGCTCCTGCAGTCAGAGGCGTGTAAGAGATGGGATGCGGAGGGAGGTTATGGAAAGGAAATAAGGGCGAAAGGAGAAACAGAGAGGACTTAGAAGAAATATAGCAACATGGGCCATAAGGAATATAGTTGGCAGTAATATTTTAATGAAGCTCTCGCATAGTTTGTAACCCATGTTTCACACCAATGCAAAGAGTTGCTGGAGGGGTGATGTATGAGACCCCTGTGTGATGTTACGTATGTTTATTTTGTAAGTTCACAATCTTTACTATACACTTATTGTTTATGTGTGTTCAACTATAAATGATATACTTCAATAAAGAATTTTTAAATAATAATATGGGTCATTTATTACTAAATTTGTAATCCTCCCTTTATACATCTCAACACTAATTATGATTTTTCAGATATTCTATGCAAGTAAGGAGGCTAATAAAAGTTAATATAGGCAACATTTCAACATCTACTTTCTTTTAAGAAAGTAAGTTATGTGAGGTAAGGTCTAAAAAAAAGGCCTCGGGGACACTTATATTTAAGTATTTGGGGTCATAAAAAGCAAAAGCATGCTAAACGTGAATTATTGGTCACTTTAATCTTTCAATTTGTAATTTTTACCAGAATGCTTCTGGTATCATGTTTTCCTTCTGGATACTCCTCTTAGTCAATTAGGCAACAAATTTTGGGTGTTTCTGATATGGTAGGCACAGTGAAAAGCTCTGGAAGACATGGTCCACAGAGTTTATAAAAGGATATAAAAGACTGCTCCCAGGGGAGCTCATCATATGCGTTCATTCATTCACTCAATTGATCCAGCCAACATTTCATGAGCACCTACTAAGTGCCTGGCAATTAGCAAGCCACAGTGACTAGTAATACAAGTAAGGATGGATAAGACTGGGTTCTTGCCCCCAAGGAATTCACAGAATAACAGGGTTAATGGGAAAGCCATGAAACCATCACAAGGGAATGATGGGATATCCTGGCTATGGAGAAGGAGACAGCAGAAACATGCCATTTACTTTCCCCTCTCATTGTTTTCAGATGAAGATGCCACTGGATTTTACAAATTGGGCCAATTTCCTGGCATATTTTCCCACATACTCAAACCTTCACAAGTGCCAGTTTGTGCCCAGTTTAGAGTTCTAAACCAGCATATCAGTTTCAGCAGACAGTGGCCAGGTCCTCAAAATTGCAAGGAAGAACTTTCAAAGCTCCCTTACCTTTGGTTGGAGTTAACACTCCCTCTAGTATGTTTTTTTAAAATAGGAAAATCAGAAACAAAATGTAGAGTTAGACACTAAGTGGAGACAGCTATTATCACTTGAATGATGTTTTATCACTCAGCACAACACTAAACATTTTAGTTTCATATTGCATACTGAGTCTTCAGTAAACAAAAAGAGCATGTTCGACTTTTTTTTTTTGGCCACACAGCAGATTCAAGGATTATGTGCTTATAATTTTAGGACACAAAAGCTCAGTTTCTTAAAGGCAGAAGAAATGCCAACTGACCTGTGAACAAATTTATATATTATGTATTATATTAAGATATAAGAGTATCATACAAGTCTTTCTATAGTAAAGCTCAAAAAATGGCCTATATGGGGTCAGGGATGGGGAAAATTTACTCATTACAATTAATAGAATATAATTCCTCGTTCATGGCTATCCACGTCTTTAATTGCATTTTCTTTTCAAAGCTCAGTGTAGGTAGGTAGATCTATAGGCAGAATCACAAGGCAGCAATTGAGATCCAACGATTTTCTAAGCCAGAGATATTGGGTATTTAATTTTGCTTTTTAATTCCATACTGCAATGAGCTCTTATAAACACAATAGAGGAGTTATGTCCTAATCAGTTTATAAAATAGTATGAGAAAACGCATAATAGAGCAACCTGATGTATAAATACCACAATACAAAGAAACCTAATCTACTGCAAAGCTATAGTTTAATCCTTCCATAACACAAGGGCATTGAAAACTGGCTTATGAATAGATCAAGAATGCATAAACTGAACTTTATAGCCTAAGTACAGTTAAAAATGCTCAATTCTAACTTGGGTTTATACTAATTATTTAACTTTACATAAACAAGAAATCATGGGATTCTACCTAAAGAAGAAAAGACTCACAAATAACAATGTAAATATTTTTAAATGGTGGAAGACCCAGTTCTTAATGACAGCAAGGGTCAGAGTGATTTGCATAAGCATTGAGGTCTGTGTGCATATGGATGTTTGTCTAACAAAGGGTAAGATGAATGAACATAATATTAAATAGTAAAAAGCCAACTTTTAATATCTTGCTTTATTATCTGATATGAACAATAATAATAAAAGATAATCAAGGTTACACTTATAAAATAATATCTATGCAACAAAATGACCTTGTAATGAATGAAAAGACTATTTGACTCAATTTTTTTTGGAATAATGAAAAGCTGAACTAATGAACACAATAGGTCTTAAAATACAAGAATAAGATAAAGGAAAGTCTGTTATGATTTTAGCAACAATTACCTTTTCAATCAGTCCTGCATTTATAGTTTATAAACTTTTGTTAGTGAGGCTGTGTTATTATTCCTGAAATTCTATTCCACGCTAATGGTCCTTCACTTTTCCTCACGTTCTTTCTCGCCTCTATTGGTTTTTCTCACTATTTACTCATGTTCTCTCTTGACTCTCCTCTTTTTCTTTTGGGCCCTCTTCTATTGTCTTTCTTCCTTTAACTATAACCCATCCCCGCTACACTCCATGAATGAATAAAGCTATAACAAGCATCATTCCCTCAGCTTTCACCAGCACTGCCCTTCATAGGATGCAGGCTAAACTCCTTTACCCAAACACAACGGAAATACATGGAGAGTTGATAAAAAGGAGAGAAATATGCTTCTTAATTGTGCTCCCTTGCTTTCCTTGCAAATAAAAAAGCTTGGATATGTTTTACATATAAATTCACAGCAGCATATACATAGTATATACATTATTGTTCTTTGATCAAAACTTTTACCTAATTAAAACTGGTTGTGTGAAAATCAAATATTCCAGCTGTTGTGTTGGCTTCATTACTTAACTGGATGATGTCACCTCCTATAACAGAAGAAAAAGTTTATGATTTGAACACTTCTCAAATGAAATAAAATAATAATTGCTAACTACAGCAGAAATAGAGATTGGTTCTAAAGGTGTGAAAGGATATAGCACACAATGGAAATAAAATGCTCATGTGTTTTGGCAGTGGTGGAGGAAGCAGTGGATAAGGATATAGGTCTTGGCAGATCATAGCCATGTTCTGTGTCCAGGACACAAATGACTCCTAACAAACTTTCAATCTCTCCATGTCAAATCCAAATATACCATAACTTTAGCAGTTCCATTTTATATAAGTGTATGAACTCCAGTGATCATTGGCATTCTTATTTACTTATAATATAATTCTTGGCTATCTAAAGAGAGAATTCAATATTATCAATTTAGAATAATATAAAGCAAAGTGATAACTAATGGGTTTGATAGAATTTGGACCAATATATAGTAACACAATTAAACTGTATAATTTATGTTTTAAAATAAGTTACCTACATAGAAATTGTGTGTGGGGGGAGGGTGGAGATTTATAAACTGAAGTTGTGGCAATGTGCCAAAATTACCTTATCATATCTTTTTTCTTTTTTTGTTTTTTTGTTTTTTTAATTTCTCTCCCCTTCCCCCCCCCCACTTTGGTTGTCTGTTCTCCATGTCTGTTTGTTGTGTCTTCTTTGTCTGCTTCTGTTGTTGTCAGTGGCACGGGAATCTGTGTTTCTTTTGGTTGCGTCATCTCTTTGTGTCAGTTCTCCATGTGTGTGGCACCATTCCTGGGCAGGCTGCACTTTCTTTCACGCTGGGCGGCTCTCCTTATGGGGTGCACTCCTTGCGCGTGGGGCTTACCTACGCGGGGACACCCCTGCGTGGCAGGACACTCCTTGCCGCTCATCAGCCCTGCACATGGGCCAGCTCCACACGGGTCAAGGAGGCCCTGGGTTTGAACTGCGGACCTCTCATGTGGTAGAAGGACGCCCTAACCACTGGGCCAAGTCTGCCGCCCAAATCTTTTTTCTTTAGTGTAAAAAATACCTTCTAAATAGCTACTACTCTGTTTCATAAATAATACAGCAATACTAAATGAAGTCTAACTAAAGTGACTATGTATAACAGCAAAATATATATCAGCTAGGATGGTAATAGGCTTCATAATTGTATTTGTCAGATATTTAAAGATGTAAAATAAACAAGTAGTAAATAACTCATTTATTTATTTCAGCAAATTGCATGGCTCATCCTCTATATTCTTTAAGTGGGACCATGTATCTTCAAAATTCTAATTGTTTATTTATTACAGAATCAATGCCTTATTAGTCATGTAGGGACTTCATCTGGTTCCAACCACAGTGTGGGACCCATCTTTCCTCAACCTCAATAGAATAGCCAGAGAGATTTATGCCGCCAGGCAGGTACTACTGCCCTACCCAGCAGGAAGTAGCTACAGAAGAATGACCATCTCCCCTCAGCTTCCCCTTAAGAATAAAGGTGTGAACCCTCTGAAGGGGTTGTTGAGACAGATTAGTATAGTGAAAGGGGGAAGGCAGTTGGCCCAGCAGACAACATGGCCATGCTGAGACCTTGACCTTGACCATGAGGTCCCAGTTGGGACTCTTTCCAGGGCCAAGGGGAGGCCCCAGATACTCCAAACAGGCCTCACCATTGGTCCCCACCAATGGTGGGATAGCCAATAACACTGGGGCTCCCCGCCTTAGCATTAGCAAGGGGAGGAATAATTAATAGCTTAGAAGGTGACCACACAAGCCAAAGCCTGCTCTCTCTGCCTAGAGGAGCCTGCATCAAACCTCTGTTCGTATTTCCATCCTTCTCTCCCATTTCACGGCAAACTCTGTTCTTTCCCATTTCCCATTTCCCGATAAATTCTTTTTACTGGCCTAACTAAAAAAAAGGAAAAAAAAAAATCATGGCTCTCTTCTCCAGTCCCACTTCCTCTCCAAATGAACCATCCAAGAAATAAACAGCATGAAAACTAACAATAAAGGAGGAGAAACTGTTTAGACTAAAAGACACTTAAGAAATACAGCAAACACATGCATAATGTGGATCATGTGTGGAATGTGATTTGAATAAATGGACAGTTCAGATATTTTTTGAGGGAAAAATAAAGTCTGGGTATTAGACAATATTAAGTAATTACTATTCATCTTGTGGTTCTGGTGGAGGGAAAAGTCCTTATCTGTTCCTAAAGCATCTGAAGTATTTACAAGTGAAATGAAATGATCTCTGGGATTTGCTTTAAAATAGGAAAAAAAAAATACATATATATATATATGACAAGTAGATCGAGAGATGACAGAGTGTTGACAATTTTTGAAGCTGGGTGATGAGCTCATCATACCATTGTCTCTACTTTTGTCTAAGCTTGAAGATTTTCATAATACAAGGTTTAAAAATAAATTGAAAATAGTCAGAACTCCTGATAGTCTCTCAGGGCAGGAGCAGAATCCAGTGGTGCTGGCAGAAAGGATAGGAGGGTGATTATTTCCAGGTCAGCCATTATGGGGATGGAAGCCCAGTGGCCGTAGCTGCCTTTCCTCAAGCCTGGGCCCAGCTTCTTCCTCTACTGTCACTGTCATGGGACACATTTCTAGGGCCACACTAGTGAGCCTCAGAACAGCCAAAGCTTTCTTCAGACAACTTATTGGTAACGAAGTCAACAATGACCAAGGAAAAGGCTCACTGGCTGTGAGGTTAAAGGTCAACACCTCTGCTAAGTAGGCACAGTCAGAACTCTCCTACAGACCATCCTGAACCCCAGTGGATAGAATTCCTACTAATCCTCGGGCTAGGCTTCCAAATGCCTCCTCATAACAGTTTCACCTCTGAGCCCATGTGTATGGTGTTTCTGTCTTTAAAGCTTCTTTCTAGAGCAGGGGTTCTTAATCTTTTTTGTTCCATGGACCCCTTTGCCAGTCAGGTGAAAATCACAAACGCCTTACTAAGTCCACACTATACTGTGTATTATTTAATAAATATATCACACCCACACCAATACAGCCCCACAAGAATAATGCTTTTTCGAATTTCAAGTCAAGCTCATGGACCCCTTGTCAAGAGCCCCTGCACTAGAGCACAGCAGTCTCTTCAAAGACTGGTGGTCTGGCTGGCAATCACTGAAGGGTGGGGGACTGCCCTGTACTGAAGGAAGCTGTGAGGTTCACCACGTGACGCTGAATACTTACTCCAGATGACCATACTCTTTCTCTCTGTGATTCCTTCTTCCCCTGTATGCACTCATGGGGGTTCGTATCTAATACTGGTTTCATCTTCACTGAGACTCCTATGTACTGAGGAAGTAAAGTCTCACCAGTGAATCTCTGGTTAGTCCTGACAGCTCACCTGGCCAAACTCTGGCCAACAGTCTGTTAAAGGAGTCAGAGAAGAATAAAGATATACCTCATTATCTAATTGTTAAGGCTACAGTGGACAAGTGAACTTAAATCTCTCATATTTAGACAGTATAACCATACCTATCACCCCACTTTTTAGAATTTTTACCTCAACTCTAAAAGTCTGGGTCTCCTTATCTGTAAAATGAAAAAAAAAATTTAAAAAAAGAGGGAGAGAGAATAAAAACAGTACTTATCTCCTAGAATGGTTATGAGTATTAAATGAGATCATTAGGGAAACGTACTTTGGCCCAGTGGTTAGGGCGTCCGTCTACCACATGGGAGGCCCACGGTTCAAGCCCCGGGCCTCCTTGACCTGTGTGGAGCTGGCCCATGCGCAGAGCTGATGCGTTCAAGGAGTGCTGTGCCACACAGGGGTGTCCCCCGCGTAGGGGAGCCCCACGCGCAAGGAGTGCACCCATAAGGAGAGCCGCCCAGCACGAAGGAGGGAGCAGCCTGCCGAGGAATGGCGCCGACCACACTTCCCGTGCCGCTGACGACAACAGAAGCGGACAAAAGAAACAAGAGGCAGCAAAAAGACACAGAAAACAGACAACCAGGGGAGGGGAGGGGAATTAAATAAATAAAAATAAATCTTTTAAAAAAAAAATAAATAAATAAATGAGATCATTAACTAGAACTTTAGCAGCTCTCAATAATATCATATATAGGGAAACGGACTTTGGCCCAGCAGTTAGGGCATCCGTCTACCATATGGGAGGTCCGCGGTTCAAACCCCGGGCCTCCTTGACCCGTGTGGAGCTGGCCATGCGCAGTGCTGATGCGCGCAAGGAGTGCCTTGCCACGCAAGGGTGTCCCCCGCGTGCGGGAGCCCCACGCGCAAGGAGTGCGCCCGTGAGGAGAGCCGCCCAGCATGAAAAGAAAGTGCAGCCTGCCCAGGAATGGCGCCGCCCACACTTGCCGTGCCGCTGACGACAACAGGAGCGGACAAAGAAACAAAAGCAGACAAAGAAACAAGACGCAACAAATAGACACCAAGAACAGACAACCAAGGGAGGGGGGGAAATTAAATAAATAAATAAATCTTTAAAAAAATAATAATAATAATATCATATATAATAATAGCTCATTATTTTTATGAACATGCTTTAAAATAGAAATAAATGATCATCTCTGAATGGTCATTAAAAAGTGAAATTATCCTCTTCTTGTGAAAATACTCCTTCTCTTAGTCAAAATAGCTGCAGTGGTATAGGGAACAATTAGAGGTTCCAATCCATGGGAAGAGTTCCTTGTAACATCACAAAAATCTGTGAACAGGCATTGCTAGAAAGTCATGAGTTATTTTTTCATAAGTTTCTTTGGGGAACTCAACTTTAAGAAGCCTGCCTGAGTATCTTTGAAAATTCTTGTCTCTCCTAACCCTTGCTCTATCTTCAGCTCAATAAAAAGGACATACTTTGTGTCCATTCCTTCAGTTGAATCCATGATGAATTCTCCTTGCAGATCAGTATATGGTTGACATTATTATTGTTGTAATATAGTTGTAATTGTTACTGGGAATCAGAAGTCAGAGCAAAACCAAAAGCAAAGAGAAACAAAACAAAACAAACCTGAATGGTTTTTAATATTCTTGCTCTGCCTAGATCCTGGGGCTGAGATAAACCTGCTGCTAAGGGTTTAGCAACTGACCAAAGCTTCAGGTGAAAGGAATGTAAGGACAGGAAGCCAAATGGGCCTTTGCAGCTATTAGAGCTAGTGAACTTTTTTTTTTTTTAATAGAGAGACATCTGTTCTTTTGCCCGAACTTTTAGGTATTTAACACTTAATGAAGAAAACTTACCTGTCTAGAAAATGCAAGAAAGATAGTTCGCTCAGATGTCACAATTAACACGACAAAACATTATATATGGCAACAAAATTTTTCATAATACTTTGCAGAGAAGCCAAAAACATTCAAACCATTCTCAGCACCAGAGGTGCTGTCACATTCTGCAGTCAAGCTCGGAACTAAGCACTTTCCATGCAGGAACAGTGCGAAAGCTGTCTGCATCAGATCCCTTACCACAGCCCCACGGAAATACTGTTCCCACCTTTTCCAGCCATTTGACACGATGCTTTCCTAGGAGCCATATGAGTATACAGAATAAAAAAATGTTTTAAATGCTTCCCAATACCCAAACATTCTCCAATGGCATATCCATTGTGAATAGTGTTATCCTCCTCTAATTTCCTTTAGGTTGCGTTAAATGTATAATTTACATGACGACATGAAGCTCAAGTACATTAGGACAAATCCCAAGTCTTACCATTTCTCTCTCACCAGGTACGTGCCTGACTCAGGCCCTTTTAGCTGAGCAGAACTAAAACCACTGAAGAGCCGGCTCTCTGTGCATGGCTAAGTCCATGAAGCTTTTTGCAGATCAGTGCTCTAAACCCCGCTCTGCTCTTAAAGTTGCCCTTTGATCTCAAAACTCGTGATTTCTTCTGTGGCTCCCCCTCATGGGGCAGGTCCTGCTCTCCTACAACTGGCCTTCTCATCTCCTTTGACTCGCAACCACCACGGGGCCTACTTCAGTGCATCTCAGCACCTGCCTCCCGCCCCCCACGCCCTCCTCCAGCTCCTGCTAGGCTTCCCGGAGGCCCATCAGCAAGTTACAGCCCCCTCCCAGCCCTGCAATTAGTGCATTCAGTGGCACCCAGTGAGCGCTCATTGTCCACTTCCTGATACCTTTACTTGCTCAATATTGCTGCAAGATTCAAGGACCGTGTAGTTCAGGGGCCTCCTTGAGCCAGGCAGTATCAAGCAATGGTTTCAGGAATGTTTTGCTTCTAACGGGGAGAAACAATTTTTTACCTTTTTTTATTTCCAAAAAGGCACACTGTGCATTTATGTAACATTCCAAGTTTTGTTCTTGTTTCTTTTTCTTTTTTCTCTGCAAGTGTACAAAATAGCACAGGTACTCCATGAATTATCCCAAAATAACTGTACCTGTATAACTACCATAGCAATCAGGACTAGAACCTTGACAGCTCCAGTGCCCCTACAAGCTCTCATGTATCCTCCCGATCAATGCGCTCTCGTGTCTCCCACTATCTTGATGTCTAACATCATAGATACATTCATTGGATAGTTTTAGCACTTTCCTGCTTTCATGGATAATGTGTAAATAAGTGTACACATGCACACAACTGTTCATCTTTTAGGGTCCTCGCAGGACGCCTGGGTGGGCTTCTTCTAAAGCTCTGTTAACAGGCTCCCGTGGGGAGGTATAACGGTTAGAAGCACAGGTTGGCGGCAGGCAGAGGGCCTCCAAATGCCAAGGCCATCCACACTGACTGCACCACTCAGGCCATTTAGGTGTCTATTAATTTTATCTCTCCAAGCTGTTCATTGCTCTCCTCTGTGAAATAAGAATATCTTCAGCCTCATTGAGCTGTTGAGAATATTAAGTGTAATTTCTGCTTGTGCAGCTTCCAGTCGGAGGCTCAGTCTAGCCACACAGTCAATGGTCAGCGTATTCATTTCCTAATGCCGCTGCAACAGTTGCCGCACACTTGGTGGCTCAAACAACACAGATCTAATACTTTACAATTCTGGAGGTCAGAAGTCCAAAGCAGGGTTTACAAGGGTAAAGCCCATATCACAGCAGGGCTGCTTCCTTCTGGGGGTTCGAGGGGAGGTTTCATTCTCTTAGTCACACCTGCAAAGTCCCTGCTGCCAAGTAAGGTGCTGTAGTCACAGGTCCCAGGAATTCGGGCACAGGTATCTTTGAGGGCCATACTCTGCCCACCACATTACTGTGGTCATAATAATAATAATAATAATAATAATTGTGCTGCTTTATTACAGAAAGGTAACTGCTTTGTATTTATTCTCTTCTGTCTGTATAAGAAGGATAAAAGGCAAACCCTGACCCTCATCTCCTACGAAAGGAGAACTAGCCTTTTGGCTGTCAGTGATTCAGGTGCTTATTCTACTAGATATTAGCATTTACAGCAAACTATCAAGGGGAAGAACAGTTAGAGGAAGATGCAGAGAGACATGGAAAAAAAGAAAGATGAGACCCCAAGCTAGAGTAAGGGAGGGAGGCAGCAGGAAGGCGAGAGGCCTGTGGGTCCTGGAGCAGCAGGGCTGCCGGTGGCAAGGTCCCCTAGGTGAGATCCGTTCAGCTCCCATCCACACTGCTGCATTCCGCTGGGTTGCCGGGACTGAGGCTCTGCAAATTTCATTTCCCAGCCTCCTTTGCCATCTGGCTTTCTTGTTATGTTTTGCCAGTAGGAGTCTCTAGAGGAAGATGGAGAGACAAGGATGGGAGAAAAGTCTTCTCATTTTTTTCTTCGTCTTGTCCCCAGCACTGAGTCACAGTTGCATCAGCCTCCAGCTTCTATTTCTGTAACCAGAACCAACCTCAACACAGCCTGTCAGAGAAACCAACAGCAGCCAGGTGGCACCCCCTACAGCCTGCAACAGCCTGCTATTGCCTTAGATGAAGTACCAACCAACCTCTAAAAGTAGCTAACAGAAGGCAGTCTATGATTTCCCTTCTTCCCTCTCCAGCCTCATCTCTATCCATTTCCCCCTTAAACACTGGCCATCATGGACTTTTTGAGTGCCTCAAACCCTATAGGCATCTCTTGTTGCTAAACTTTGAACACGTTTTTTTGTTTGTTTGTTTTTTTCAGGTACGCAGGGTCGGGAATTTGAACCCGGAACCTCGTATGTGGGTAGCTGGCACTCAACCACAGAGACATACTGGCTTCCCTGAATTGGTTTTATCATTTGTTTTGCTTGTGTGTTTTTGTTTTTTCAGGAGGCACTGGGAACTGAACTGGGATCTCCCATGTGGTCGGTGGGCGCTCAACTCTTTGAGTAACATCCACCCCAGATTTTTTTTTAATATATATATTTTTTTATTTCTCTCCCCCCCCAGTTGTCTGCTCTCTGTGTCCATTCACTGTGTGTTCTTCTGTGACCACTTCTATCCTTATCAGCAGCACATGGAATCTGTGTTTCTTTTTGTTGCATCATCTAGTTGTGTCAACTCTCCGTGTGTGCGGCGCCATTCCTGGGCAGACTGCACTTTCTTTTGTGCTGGACTGCTCTCCTTATGGGGTGCACTCCTTGCACGTGGGGCTCCCCTATGCGGGGGACACCCCTGCGTGGCACGGCACTCCTTGCGCGCATCAGCACTGTGCATGGGCCAGCTCCACACGGGTCAGAGAGGCCCAGGGTTTGAACCATGGACCTCCCATGTGGTAGGCGGATGCCCTATCCATTGGGCCAAGTCTGCTTCCCCACCCCAGACTTTTAACATGTTTTTAACACTTTCTAGAACTTTCTTCACATCCCATCCACTATGCAACTCTCTCTTTCTAGTTAACTCTTACTCAACCTTCAAATTTTGGCTTCAACTTAACTTCCCCAGGAATACCTTCCCTGCAAGACCCTCTGTCTCACCAGGTTTGGTTAGAAAATCCTGAATTGTATCCCAACACACCCTATACTTCCCCTTTCATGAAAGGCATCACTCTTGCTGTATTTTTAAATGTCTATTACTTTCATGAAGGTCAGAATTGTGTCTAACATGTTCACTGTGGCTAACAGAACATGTCATACAGAGCAGATAATCAATAAATATTTATTGAACTAATAAAGGAATGATTACCTCAACTGTGCCATTTAGAATCATAGAATTTTAGAGCTGGGAAAAAATCTTTACAGATTACCAAATCTAATTCTTTTTTATTTTATGGATAAAGAAGCTAAAAATAGCTTGTCCAAGAGAAGTCATATAGTTCTTTTCTGTTACAAGGTGTTTTAAACATAATGAATAAATAAATGAGGAAGTGAATGATAACAAAGTTAAATCTAGAATCAAAGTCTAATTTTGAAATATTATCCTTGAAGACACCATATAAGTCTATGGACACTGATAAATTACACCAGCTCTAAGAAAATAATTGCATCAACTAATAAAATGGGTTTGTGTAGCATTTATAAATTATATGTCAACTCTTCCTTATTAAGTTTATTCTCAATGTGTTCAATCATATTATTTCTAATCTTGAGGCAGAATTTCATGTCTCATATAATAAAGTTTGTATTTCTGAGTTCTTCAATGCAGTGGGAACTGTGCTCTTTCTTATTTATGATTTAACTAATGTCTCTCCACACTGACAGAAAATGTCTGAATTATTTACCAGCAGTGGTTGCAGATTTACAGATGTATCCCACACTCTCTTAGCCCCATACCAATTGTAACTCAATCTTAAGTTGGCTGATTAATTGTAGTCACTGAACACTTCTTAGTAATATCAAGGTTAGATCCTTGGTTTATGTGCATTACACCTAGAGCAATAGATTAACAAGACCACTTCCAGAATGGTGGAAGGAGGACTTCCAAGGTTCTCCCCAGTGAGACAACTATAACTAGTGAACATTATTTTTAAAACAACTATTTAACATTTCTAAAAATTGTCCTAAGGGCACACAGCAAATGAAGAAACATTTAGGACAAATATTATATGATTTCACTAATATGAACAAAATACAATGAGCAAACTCATGGAGTTACTATCTAGAACAGAGGATATCAGAAGGCAAAATGAGGGTAGAAAATGGGGAGCTGATGCTTAATTTATTCACCTTTTTAAATAAAGTTGATTGTAAATGTTTGGATATAGATAGAAATGATGGTAGCAAGTTATCATGAGTGTAATTAACAGCACTGAATCCTGTGTGTGATTGTGGTTGAAAGGGGAAGCTTTGGCTCATGTATGTCAATAGAAGGAAAGTTAGAGGATGAAACATGGGACTGTACTACATAGTGAACCCTGTTGTGGATAATGAAGGTGGTTAATAGTTCAAATAGAAGAATATTCTTCCATGAACTAAAACAAATATATGTCACTATTACAAGGTGTTAGTAATAGGAAAGTAAATGGAAAAATACACCTAATGTAAACTATGGACTATAGCTAACAGTAATATCTAAATGTTTTTCCATCAATTGTGGTGAGAGTGCCACACCAGTGTGGGGGGGGGGGTAGGAGAAAGAAATATTAATTCATAAAATCTACTAAATCTCAGTAAGAACAGCAAGAGTCTATGGCACATGAGCCATAATCTGCTCCCTCTCCCAGAGAATCTCTGCTTTGGGCAGGTGTGACCAAGATGGGCTCCCTCTTCCATCTACCTTCCCCCATCTTCCCACTTCTAAATCAAAGGTTGCAGCATTTCACCAGAAAGGGCAGGTCACCAGCCTTTCTCATGACCACTACTCCCAGCTCTGTGTTGAAAGAATAAATTCCAAGTAAATGCAACAAAGAGGTTGGGGACTCTCTCCTCCTACCCAGCCCTAAATCACAGAGTGAAGGCCTCTTCTCTAGGTCTTGCAAGCCAAGAATCCTGGTGCTGTGTTTGTCCTTGCTCCATCTATAGGTTCCACACTGAGAGAAGGAAGTTACTAAAACCAGAGAATACTATCCCCCAACCCAGTGCCCTGCTTATAAAACAGGGGTATCACTCTAAGAAAGGGATTCATCTTCCCCATTAGCAACTCCTGGGCTGTAGTAGCAAAGAGGTGTTGCCCAGGAAGAGAGGTATGCCATAAGAACAGAGAGCTCCAAAGCTTTCTCCAAGAGAACTGACTTTATTTGGAACATAGCGTGAGGAAGTTCAAGCCTAAGGAGATTTGAAAACAATGGAGGTTTGGGTGGTGAGTAATTAAGAGAAGGCTAGTAGCTTCATAGGAGCAATTACCTATACTATAGACCAGCCAAAATTTTACCTTAGATAATCAGAGAAAGAGAGTTAAAAACAGCTCTCTTGGAGTTGGAACAAATCACAAAGACTGGTCTCAAAGACTTTCCTTACAGAGGGGCCTGGGTTAATTGGACCAGACTGTGGAGCAATATATGCCCCAGGGCATTATTTATTGTTTTTTATTTTTCTTTATTAGAGAAATTGTGGGTTTACAGAATAATCATGTATAAAATACAGGATTCCCATTCACCACCCTATCATTAACATCTTGCACTGGTGTGGAACATTTGTTAATTGATTATAGCACATTTTTATAATTTTACTATTAACTATAGTCCATGGTTTAATTTAGGACTCATTGTTTATATAGTGCAGTTTTATAAGATTTAAAAAATATTTTTTATTCTGTTACCAAATATACAACATAACATTTCTCCATTTAATCATGTTCAGATATATATTTCAGTGTTGTTAACTGCATTCACAATTTTGTGCCATCCATTACCTAAAAACATTTCCATCATTCCAAATAGGAAACCTGTACATTCCAAATAGGAACCCTGTACATTTTAAGCCCTAACTTCCCAGGTCCTATCCCAACACCATCCCCTCAAGGCATTGTTGAAAACAATTGAACCATCAGCTGACAAAAAGTGAAGACTAACTTTTGGGTGTAAAATCAACAGAGGCAGTCAGTTTAACAGAGAGATTAGGGAAAGCTATAGTCAAAGAGCCCTGCCAATGTCGTTCCAGGGTGACCATATGCATGCCCAAGGCAGCGCTTGCTGAGGAATGGCATCAGAAACAGGGGAAATAGACTTCACTCAAATAGTCCAGCCAAGTCACTAAACAAGCACCAGCAACATCAACCAGAGGCACAAGTAAGGAATCAGTATCCAGAGGTGCTGTTATATATTATCTATTTACATGAAAACATCTATGTGTTCAAATAAAACTACAAGAAACAAGAATGTGTGATCCACACACAGGTAAGAAAGCAGGCAACAGAGATGGCCCAGATATTAGACTTACCAGTCAGAGACTTCAAAGCAGCTATTATACATAATGTCAAAGAATATGAAAGAAGGTAAAATATAATCACCATGTCTCATCAAATAGAGAAAATTAATTTTAAAATGTATATTAATAAATATGAAAATTCAGTAATGCAGAAGTACAATAACTGAAAGGAAAAATTCATTAGAGGGATTCAACAGTAGATTTGAACAGGAAGAAGGAAGAATTAGCAAACTTGAAGACAGATTGATAGAGATAATGCAACCTGAAAAACAGAAAAAAAATTAAGAAAAATGAATAGAACCTCAGAGAAATGTGTCACATTCATCTCACCAACATGTTTATCATGGGAGTAAGAGATGTAGAGAAGAGTGAGAAAGGAGCAAAAAAGTATTTGAAGAAATAATCGTTGGAAATTTTTCAAATTTGATAACAAACATTAATCTACACTTACAGAAGCTCAATAAATCCCAGGTTGGATAAAGACAAAAATATCCATACCAAGACATATCATAATAAAAACTTTGAAAGAAAAACTTGAAAGCGCAAGGGAAAAACAATTTATCACGTACAAATGACCCCAATAAGTTTAACAGCTTGAACACTACTATAAGCCAAATAAACTTAATACACATCTATGGAACACTCCACTCAATAATAGCAGAATTATTCATTCTTGTCATGTGCACATGGAACATTTTCCAAGATAAACCATATGTTAGACCATAAGACAAGCCACAATGAACTTAAAATGATTTATCATATGAAGATTGTTCTTATACCACAATGGCATGAACTTAGAACTCAATAGCAGAAAGAAATTGAGAAATCCACAAATATACTCCTAATTTACTCATGAGCCAAAAGTAGAACTCACAAGGGAAATTAGAATATACTTTATGATGAATAAAAATGAAAACACAATATATCAAAACATGGGTTGAGCATAAAGCAGGGGTTCTTAACCTTTTTTGTTTCCCTTTGTGTCAGTGAAAACCACAGATTCCTCAAGAAGTTTACACTATACCATGTATTATTTAATAAATATTATCACATCCACACCAACACGGCCCCAAAAGAATAATTTCTTTTTGAATTTCAATTCAAGAACCCCTGGCCTAAAGCAATCTTACAGGGAAATTTATAGCTATAAATGTCTATATTATGAAGGAAGATCTCAAATCTATAACTTTCTATCTTAAGACACTGGAAAAAGAAAAGCAATGAACCTAAAGCATGAAGAAGGACAGAAATATTAATGATTAGGGTGGAAATTAATGAAATAGAGAAAAGAAAATCAATAGGGAATATCAACAAAACCAATAACTGGTTCTTTAAAATGATCAACAAAATTGTCAAACTTTTATATAAACTGATGAGGGAAAAAGAGAGAAGACCTAAATTACTAAAGTTGAAGAATGAAAGAGGGGCATTACAAACCACCTAATTATAGTCATGAATTATAAAACATTAAAGGGAATTTAAAGGCATACTATTAGGTTGGTGCAAAAGGAATTGCAGTTTCAGATCATGAATTTTAAATCATTATAACTAGGCTCAAGCACATCTTTATTAATCAAAAGAGGAACCATTACAATCAACACAGTTTTGCTAACAAGAAGTAAGTGTGTGTATTCCTGTAGCATAAAAATCTATGCTTCAGGATTCAATGAACTCTTAGAAAGCATTTTCTGCATCCTGCTGGTTGTGGAAGCATTTTTCCTGCAAAAAGTTGTCGAGATGCTTAAAGAAGTGGTAGTTAGTTGGCGAGAGATCAGGTGTATGTGGCAGATGAGGCAAAACTATTTCATAGCCCAATTCATTCAACTTTTGAAGTGTTGGTTGTGCATGTGGTCGGGCATTGTTGTGGAGAAGAATTGGGCCCTTTCTGTTGACCAATGGTGGCTGCAGGCATTGCAGTTTTTGGTGCAATGCATTGAATTGCTGAGCATACTTCTCAGATGTAATAGTTTCACTGAGATTCAGAAAGCTGTAGTGGATCAGACTGGCAGCAGACTACCAAACAGGGACCATGACCTTTTTTTGGCACAAGTTTGGCTTTGGGAAGTGCTTTGGAGCTTCTTCTTGATTCAACCACTGAGCTGGTCATTGCTGGCTGTTGTATAAAATCCCCTTTTTGTTGCACATCACAATCTGATAAAAAAAATGGTTCATTGTTGTTGCATAGATAAGATGACACTTCAAATGACAATTTTTAAAATTTTTGATCAGCTCATGAGGCACCCACTTATCAAGCTTTTTTACCATTCCAATTTGCTTCAAATGCCCAACAGCTGTAGAATGGTTGACGTTGAGTTCTTCAGCAACTTCTAGTGCAGTTTCAGAGGATCAGCTTCAATAATTGTTCTCAATTGGTTGTTGTCAACTTCCAAAGGCCAGCCACTATAGGCCTCATCTTCAAGGTTCTCCTATCCTTTGCAGAAGTTCTTGAACTACCACTGCACTGTATATTCATTAGCAGTTCCTGGGCCAAAACAATCTTGAAAAAGAAAAATAAAGATGGAGAACTCACACTTCTCTCCTTCAAAACTTACTACCGAGCTACAGTAATCAAGGCAGTGTACTGCTAGCATAAGGACAGACATATAGATTAATGGAGTAGAATTGAAAGTCCAGAAATAAACCCTCAAATTTATTGTTAATTGATTTTTGGCAAGAGTGCCAAGACAATTAAATAGGGAAAGAATAATCTTTCAACAAATGCTCCTGAGACAACTGGATATCCACATGCAAACGAATGAACCTGAACTGTTTATTCACAACATTCTCAAAACTTACCTTGAAATGGAATATGGACTTAAATAGAAGAACTAAAATATAAAACCCTTAAAAATCTTCATTATCTTGGGTTATGTAAAACTTTCTTAGATATGAAATCAACACACAAGCAACCAAAGAAAAGAATATATAAATTAAATTTCATTAAAATTAAAAACTTACAAGCTTCAAAGGATATCATCAAGAAAGTGAAAGGACAATGTACAGAATGGGAGAAAATATTTATGAATCATATATCTGAAAAGGAATTTGAATCTAATATATACATACATATAAACTCTTACAACTCAAGAATAAAATGATAAATAACCCAATTTAAAAATGAACAAATGATATGAATAGGCATTTCTCCAAAGAAGACTTTCAAAGTATCAATAACCACACAAAAAGAAGCTCAACATAATTAGCTAACCAGATAAATGCAAATCAAAACATGAGATACCATTTTACACCCACTAGGGTGGCTAGAATCAAAATACAAATAATAACAAGTGTTAGCAAGGATGTGGAAATATTGGTTCCCTCATACACTGCTGACAGGAGTTTTAAACAGTATAGCCTCTTTGGAAAACAGTTCATCAAAAGGTTAAACATGGAGTTATCATTTGGCCCAGCATTTCCACTCTTAGCCATATACCCAAGAAAAATGAAAACATGTAAACACAAAAACTCTACATGAATGTTCTCAGCAACATTATTCATAATAGCTAAATTGTGGAGATAATCCAAATGTCTATCAACTAATGAATGGATAAACAAAATGTGTTCTACCCATACAAAGGGCTCTTATTAGACAATAAAATGAAATAAACCACTGAAACATGCTATAACATGGATGAACCTTGAAAACATTCTAACTGAAAGAAGTGTCTCACAAAAGACCATGTATTATAGATACCACTTATATGAAATGTCCAGAATAGGCAAATCTATAGAGACAAAAGTAGATTAAGGAGTGGATGTGGCTAAAGTAGTTGGGTGCTCACCTCCCACATGGGAGGTACTAGGTTCAGTTCCCATCGTCTCCTAAAGAAGACAAGCAGATGCTACAAGCTGTTGCAATGAGCTGATCCAATGAGATGATGAACTAGCAGAGGCAATGAGCTGATGAACAAGCAGAGGCAATGAGCTCATGAATGAGCAGTCACAAGTGGGGAGTGGATGTGGCTCAAGAATTTGGGCACCTGACTCCCACATGGGAGGTCCTGGGTTCAGTTCCCGGTGCCTCCTAAAGAAGATGAACAGACAATGAACAGACACAGTGAGCAGACACAATGAGCAGACAAGGGAGCCATCTCAGGGGTGAGGGGGTTAAACATAAATATGAAGCTGTAACACTAATTTAAAAAGTAGAGTAGTAATTGCCAAGGCTGTGAAGAGTTGAGAGAAAATGGGGAGTGACTGCTAATGGGAATGGAGCTTCTTTTTGGATGTTCTAAAATTGATTGTGGTCATGGTTGCACAAGTCCGTGAATATACTAAAACACACTGAATTGTATAATTTTTTTGTTTTTTTTTTTAAGATTTATTTTTTATTTCTCTCCCCTTCCCCCCCCCTCCAGTTGTCTGCATTCTGTGTCCATTTGCTGCCTGCTCATTTGTGACCGCTTCCATCCTTATCAGTGGCACCAGGAACCTGTGTTCTTTTTGTTGCATCATCTTGTTGTGTCAGCCCTCCATGTGTGTGGCACCATTCTTGGGCAGGCTGCACTTTCTTTCGTGCTAGGCGACTCTCTTTACGGGGCACACTCCTTGCACGTGGGACTGTCCTATGTGGGGGACACCTCTGTGTGGCACGGCACTCCTTGAGCGCATCAGCACTGCGCATGGCCAGCTCCACAGTTTAAATGGGTGAATTGTGTGGCATGAGAATTGCAAAGATATACAAAGGACGAATGACTACATGAAAAGCAGCAGTTATAAAAATAATTTTGAGAACCCCCTTCATATGACTTTGTATTATGCTTTGATATTTGACTGAGGTCTGGGATAAGTAAAGGAGAAGAGTGTTCAGAATCAGAGTGATTGTGTAGGAGACAGAGTAAACAAGCTTTATAATTTGCCTTAAGATTAAAAGCAAACATCATGTGTATGTGAGGAGGGTGGGGAAATAGCATTAACAGTTTAGCCAACTCCACCCAAAAAAGGTTTCTCTCTCTCTTTTTTTTAATGTTTATTTTTTGTTACATACTTCCCATGAAATACTTCAAGAAAGAAATTACAATAATTTCAAAATACAATCCCTGGACTCAATAAATATCTTTTATAATTACACCCAATCAATATCTAAATATGTATATAGATACTAAGCCAATTAATGAATAAAATAAGTAAAGTAACTATGTTAACTATGAATCTAGGGTAGGATTATGCATGATCAGGTAAGTCACTTCCTTCAAGTGTTTTTAAACATGATTCACATTTGTTTCAATCACTTACACATCCGTTGCAAGAGTTAGAGGGCTAATGCTAACAACTTCAAACTATGATCTTTGATATCTTAAAAGAAAATTCAGTTTAATACAAAGAAATTCAAGAAGAAAATTTCAGGCATAACATCCAGCCTCAGTTGAACCTGACACACCTCCATCTCCATTCTTGGTTTGCTTTAACAAATATTTTATCTGAAAAACCAGCACGTGTACATGCTTTGTCCCATTTCATTCATTCTCATCCTCACAATCACCTCATGAGTTAGCTAAGACAGCTATTATCACTTTACAGATAAGGAGACTGAGACTCACAAAGTTTGCAACTAGTATGTGACAAACGCAGAATTCAAACACTGGATGTTTGATTCTCACTTCAGTGTCCCTTAAGTCATGCTGCCTCTACCTGCCTTTTACATTTTTAACACATTCTACTTATCCCCCATGATTTCCTCTATTTCCTATTCAGAGTGTTTATAATTTAAAGCACATTAATTGCAGTCTGGATTTTAATTGATGGGCTCTGCTGATGTCAGAAACCACAAAACCACTGAGTCATCTGATTGAGTAGGAATCCAGTCAGCCCTGGAACTCATTAATCCATCTCTGCAGACATTACTAATATTTTCCTTAAGCATCATATTCCTGAAAAGAGATGAAAGCAAAGAGCTCAGGGCTGAAATCCCCACCAAGTAAATGTCCTCAGAGTTTATTATTATATGTTCATTTTTCAGGTAAATCTTTGGGTCTTTTTACAAGATCCTCCGTCTCTACTCTTTTTCTTTTTGAACAGTATCAGTGTCAGGTATAGATGACCCTTGTGTGCATAACATAATATTTCCTAAGTCAGAGGAAGAGAATTTAACCACACACATTTCAAAATAATAAAATAAAAAATTAAGAGTAATCCTGAACACAGCCATTAAAACTAGGACTACGTTTAATAATCCCAGAATCCTCCTCACAGTCGACAAATATCACCAAGGAATATAAAATATCAGATTTTTGTGTATTTGTCTTTTAAATTGAGAAATTCTAATACCCTAGAATTGGAGCATTTATCTTTTTAAAGAATTTCCTTCAGGCTATAATTGTACAGGTGAAAGTGACATGCATGATTGCAGAGTTTGCCTCTCTCCTTGCAGAAAGTAAAGAGATAATGTTTGGCTGGCTACACCCAGAAAATCTGGAAGGAAGACCTTATTTCTATCCAGGTGGTGACTGAAAAAAAGGCGGATTTTTTTTTTTTCTTATTCCAGGATTGGAAACTAAGAGTCATCACTGGGAACCAGAAGATATTACAACAGAGTGGTCCCAACTATGCAAAACTCGGCAGCTTAATACAACCTGTGTTTTTGTCATAGCCCATGATTTTGTAGGTCAGGTATTTAGGGAGGCACTGACAGAGGTCATTTGGTGGCATTCTGCTGGTGGGCAAGCTGATCTGGAAGACCCAAGATGGCATCAAACATGTGCCTGGCACCTTGGTGGGGATGGCTGGGAGGCTTGACTCAACTGGTATTGGAATGTCTCTCCAGCTAGGTGGTGTCGCCAGGCAGTTGGTCTCAGAGTAGTTTGGATTTTTACATGGCAACTGAGGACTCCCAGAGAGACCAAGAGATCCAAGTAGAAGCTGTAAGGCTTCTTACAACCTAGACTCAGAAGTTTCAGAATTATACTTCTGCTGCACCATATTGGTCAAGCAAGCCACCAAGGCCATAACAGATTTGAGGGGTGAACTGTTAGATTTCACCTCTCAGTCTAGGAGTAATGGAAGATATGCTATGATCTTTATCCCAGCAGGTGGCTGGGAGCAGTCAATTAAAGTTATTGAATATGGTAACATAGGATCAAAGACTCACACAGCTGAGAGTCAGCCTGTCACCCCACCTCCATGTAGACAGAATCTAAACCATTCTTTTTAAATAGTGTGAATGCTCATAGTAGCTCTCTTCACAGTGGAACACTATACAGTGGTGGCTCCTAATTAAGTACGATTTTACCCCAACCCCCACCCAGGAACATTTGGCAGACATTTTTGATAGCCAGGACTCAGGGGACAGGTGTTACTGGCATCTAATGGGTAGAGGACAGGAATGCTACTGAACATCCTGCAAGTCACAGGACAGCCCCCACAACGAAGAACCACCTGGTCGCAAATGTCAGTATTGATGAGGTTGAGGAACACTATTATAAAGAAATGAAAAAGAATGGATACAACAGGAGCTAAGTCTCACAAACATTGTGTACACTGAAAGGATCATCATATATACTGCATGATCCCATTTGTATGAAATTCTAGAAAATGAAAACCAATCTACAATGACACAAAGAAGAGCAATGGTTGTCTGAGATAGGGGTGGAGGAAGGGATGGGCTACAAAGAGGGACAAGAAAAGTATGGGGATTGATGGATGGTTCTGTATCTTGATTGAAGAGGTGCATACATCCATCAAAACTCATCACATTGTAGAATTTAAATCAATGTGGTTTATTGTATGTAAACTCTACCACTATAAAGTTGATAAAGAAAATGGTGTGGTGGGTTGGAAAGAAGGGGGCTGGGCGGGCAGAGAGACTGGTGCTCCGATGCAGACACCATCTTGGATAACCTCTCAGGTTGTTTTCCAAACTGTAAAATGGATATGAAAATACCTAACTCCCAGAGCTTGTGTGAGGTTTACATGAGGAAACGTACGTCAAGTGTCTAACGCAGTGCCTGGAACAAAGTAGCTTTGCTCCTTTTCCTTCCAAAGAACAAAAGGAATTCCAAAACATTGCTTGTCATCACACTCAGACTAAGCCAAGTTTAGACCATCCTGACTGCCCCTGGGGTTCCCTGGTAACATAGAAACAAGCGCCTCATTCTGCTCAGAATTTTCTCACATTTGTTCATCTACTCTAATTTCCACTCCACTTTCTCTCTGCCTCATGCTGGATTGACAATGCATTTGGACAGTGTACTTGGCTTTTTAATTCAGTTTCCCTTTTGGCCTCTGATCATCATCTTGAGCATTGCCAAATCCCCACAGCATAGTCCTAACCAGAAGATTGTACTTCATTCTCCTAGACAGAGCTCCCAGTCCAGCCCAGCAGCCCAGACCTCTTGCTGGTCCACAAAAATTAAAACAAAATTTAAAAAAGGGTTGGAACATACTGGTTCTCACAGTTTATGTCACTAAACTATTCTGTACTCAGAAGTGGAACAAACACCATTTGGGGATAATGTAGAAAAGAAGAACACAACTGCCCCAGAACGAAACCTTTATTTTGGGGTAATGAGAAGCCAAGTTGTTAGTGGGAGGGAGTTTTTTCCCAAACATTCAAACATGGCAAAAGTAATACAAACACAAATTTTTTATGTAAAATATTCATACACTATAGAAATTCAGAACAAAATATATAAGTCTACCCACCCTCTGCTCTACTTCCCAAACCCCCAAATCATATGCAGGTTTTAGAAACGGGCGAATCTTGGCACCTCAGAGCCTACTGAGGGCTCATTGCCACAGGGCCAAAGAATTTTTAGAGTGAAAATGGTATCATTCACAATAAAAGCACTGAAAAAAAGTGAGGTTTAGAATATATCCAGCGAAAATGTACTATCACTTGTCCTATAAGAATTCTATTCTATATACAAATTATATCTTTTTTTTAAATTTAATTTTATTTTTTTATTGACTTTGTAATAATATTACATTAAAAATATATATGTGAGGTCCCATTCAACCCCATCCCCCACCCCCCTTCTCCCCCCCCCAACAACACTCGTTCCCATCATCATGACACATCCATTGGATTTGGTAAGTACATCTTTGGGCACCTCTGCACCTCATAGACAATGGTTCACATCATGGCCCATATACAAATTATATCTTGATATAATTGAATTGTTAAGTTTTCACTTTGTTGTCAAGAACTTTACACAGAGGTTAAACAACTTCTATTGTTGAAAACTTAAAATTTGTTGTCTTTTTTTACAAATATGTCCTACATATCAATTTAAAATAAGGACTTCAATAATGACCAAATTGTTCTGTGGGGGGTAAAGGGGAGTATGTTTATGTTTAAGTTTAGAGGGTAGAGGAAAGGGATGGCAAGGATTTTATTTGAAATATCCTGTTTATAGGAGGTAAAAACATGGGACTTTTACCTGGATTATCGAAAACATCATTTAAGTCATCTCATTTCCAGCACCATCTAGAAGTAATTAAGATTAATTAATTAAGATTACCTTAATAATCCGATACCTGAATCGTGTGGTTACATCCTCAGCCTCTCCTTTCTACCTGGACCCGCACACACACACACACACACTTAGATCGCTTGGCTGATTTATTCACTCATCAACAAATTATTGAGCACCTATTCAATGCCAGGAGGCTTACTAGGTGCTGAGGTATAAAGATCAATAACATAGGGTCCCTGCTCTTGGAATGTTTAAAGTTAAGTAAAGAAATACAAATGGCTTAACAGTTCTAGTCAAGAAGTACTGGTGCTAAAATTATAGCTTGGCCCAGGTATGGGGAAGCGTAAAGCAGGTAGTAGTAAAAATTTCTTGGGGAGCAGATGTAGATTAAGGGGTTGAGTGCCTGCTTCCCATGCACGAGGTCCTGGATTCAATCCCCAGTACCTGCTAAACAAACAAACAAACAAACAACACAACTTCTTGGAGGTGTGTCAGGAACGGTTTACAGATGAAGCAACACCAATTATAAAGTACAAATCAATCAGATATTTTCTTGCAGGATTATTGCCAGCCTCGTAATTCACTCTCCCATGTCCTAGTAGTTAAGGCAGCATTTCATTAAAAAGCAACCCTATGACACAATGAAAGCCTCTCTTTTGCCTTATGAAAATAAACAAAGACATATTTTATCAAACACAGGGCTTTGTTACGGCAATAGATGTACTTGCTGCTAGCTGATGTACGTGCATAAATATCAAGTACTATTTTAAAAGAGCACTGAAAGGCACTGCAGGCACGTCTATGATAGTGGAATCTGGCCATTCCTAAAAACTGACTGGAATGTGAAACTGGAGGCTGATAATGAACAAAGGGAAACATCAGCTAAGAAGTTAGTGTGGAGAAACACTTTAGTACACAAAGCATTGAAATACTATGTGGCTCTACAAATCCCGGAGGTGATAAGTCCACTGAGGTCACTAGTCAACTTTTCAGTCCCTTGGAATGATTATGTGCAAATTGCTACCAGACTAACCATCCTTCTTGAATAATTCTGGGTTTCTACCTTGTGCCCCCTTATTAACATTCAAGAAGCAAAAATGAAAAGGAATTCTGGTGTTAGCTTGCTCAAGGGTAATCTTACTGTGCATCTAGCGGAAGGGAACATTATGCAGTGGGAGTATAGCAAATTCCTCATTTAAGCACAGACCATGTGGAGTGATTGAGGCCTTAGTCTGGCCTCAATACATTGAGCACTAAGTGGTCATCCTTTTCATGGATGATACTAGATACTAGTGAAAACTGGCTCAGCTGTACAGACCCTAGAGTTTGCCATCTAACGGTGCAGGCACAGAGGCTACAGTAACTCATTCCAGAAGCAAATAGCACAGACATGAAAAGAGGCCCAGGCATACCACCTCCAACTATATAGCCAGGCAATGGGTGGCCAGCAATTCTATCTGGCAAAAACCGATCACAGGCAGGTGGAGGAATAGCGGCAGGAGTTACTATTCCAGGGTTCAGGGTTTTGGATCCAACCAGGCAGGGTTCCTGTTCTAGAGATAGAGACTGAAGGGCTTAGTTGGTCAACTAACTGTCCGAACGAAGAAGAGCAAGTCTAAGCAGAATCCCAAGTCTTGTGATTGGGTGGCAGTGGGATCAAGGATGAACTAAATCATTAAAAGCTCTAATTTCTGAAAAAAGTATGGTGATGCCCCCCCCCCGGGATGTTATTAAAAATTAAAAAAGAAAAACACCAATCTTCCACAAAACAAATATAAGGAAACCAAATAATTTTGTGACTTTTCCCTAACCCTACTTTGATCATTTAAAAAAACACCAAACATATAATTGTTTCCAAATTTTTCCCCTTCTCCCTCACCTCCCCATCTCTCTGTAGGGGTATACCCTTGCTTTGTATATGCTTAGTCTGACTAAGTAATACATTACTAGTAGAGAAGGCTGGAGGCAGAGTAGAGGATAGAAGAGAGAAACAGAGAGCACTGGGTTTCAAAGACTACCAGAAACAGCTCACTGAGTCAAAGGTTCCAAAGCTGGTTGATTGCAAAGACAACTGGGTGGGGTGAGGGGGTTACAGCACAGACATCCCATCTTGGTTCTGGGAGCATATGCCAGTTCCCAAGTCTCCAGGAGACTAGTGGCAAAGGCAATAAATGTACTTCCTACGCTGGTCCAGCCTGGTTCAGGGATTGGGGTGGACTGGTGGGAGAGATCAGACATGAGTCAGATACAAGTTGCCTGGAGAAGCAAGCTAAGGCAGAGGAAATAAAACAAAGACTGGCTCCATTTCCACAGCACACAAGGAACTGTGGATATAAAGACATCTATTGATTAGATCTAATTATGCAATATCACAAATATTCATTGTCTACTACATGCAGAACACTATTCTGTCCCATGTTCTATTGCCTGCACATCTCTTTCCTTAAAAGCAAAGAGGGCTTTCTACCAAAATAAGACACGCAGTCAAAAGCTACCCATTATTTATTTTTTTTTTAGGATTTTTCCCAGTTCTTTTACATTGCTTGAGTCTTTCCTAGTCCCTGACTTTGGGTACATCTTTTCATTGGCTGCTTTAAAACTGCCTGCTCAAGGGGGGTGGCAGGGGGTTGTTCTATATGTCAAATGCTGAGCTCCCCCCACCCCTGTCTTCTCCTACCAACACCTCAGAACAGGAAGGGACTGATGGGGTCAGAGTCCTGCCTTGCTATTTTAAGAAGAGATGGGGAGAAAGAGTTTAGTGGCAGGCAAGAAAGACTCTCTAAATCCCACTGAGCTACAGCAAGGAGCAGTCTGTCTCAGCGTCCCCTTGGGCTGCTGTTCTCAGTGGAGGGAGATGGCCATGCCTTGCCTCAAGGGGGAGAGTAGCAAAGTGCTTTAATGTGTGGGCAATGGAGGTGCACAGACCCGAATTTGAATCCCAGCTCTGCCATATAATAGTTGTGAGAGACTGGGGAAGGCACTTAATGTATCTGAGCCTCAATCTCTGCTTCCATAAAATAGGAATAATAATAGCACACTTTCATGGGTTTGCTGTATTAGAGTTGTACTAGAGTTGCTGTACCTAAAGATGAAATGTGAAAGCTTGTTACGCACTCAGTGCAGTGCTGGCCCACATGTTCTTGAATAAAAATAGACTGTAGATTGCACCAAGTAGTTTTAAACAGGGGTAGTTCTGGAACAGGTGAACTTCTCTTCACTTCCTCCTTTACAACCCTCTGAGTGATTGTTTTTGCACTAATAGTACCACTTCTGAGACAGAGACTCTCACACACCTGTCCCTACTCTACTTTTAGGGCTTTATTGTACAAATACACTAAATATGTATCCTAAAGATACACTAGTCTAATGAAGAATACACAGTAGTACCAGCAGCATGGCTCCCCTCAAAAAATACATAAATATGTAACCTGAATTAGAAAAAAAAATATATAGGGTAATCCCCACATTCCAGAAAGGAAGAAGAAATGAAAAATCAGGGCAGCCAACACACTAGCCACTGCAATACCCCAGGGAGGTATTAAGTACCCATAGCATCGCTAATGGCTAGAGGTTTGGGTTATGACAACCACTCAGGAATTCATGCTATGTCCGTGGGACCACAGGTGAGGAGGTGGAAATGAGACCCTCACATACACAGATATGTGATGATGAAAGGGTTGCCCACTTCATGAAAAAGAGACTATAAAAACACAACCGACTGGCCCATATAATTTCCTGTTTGTGGTTTTCAGTGGAAAAATAAAAGTTCTCATATGAGAAACTGAAAACCCAAACCTGCATGGCACCATGTGTGGGTCTGGGTCAGAACTGACAGAAGCTGCTTGGTGTTGGCATTCTCAAAGCTGATCTAAAAGTACTAGTCCCAGGCAGGGAAAGCCCTGGGGCAGTTAAAAAAAAACAAATATTAAACCTTATTATAGGAACATTTTCACAGTTCAAGACACACAGAATTCCCATAGAAGGGACCAAAAAAAAATATGGAAAGCAACAAGAAAACCCAGTTGAAGATGAACTCATAATATAACGTTAAACACTGGGAAGTGGATGTGGCTCTGGTAATAAGGCCCCTGCCTACCATATGGGAGGACCTGGGTTCGATCCCTGGGGCCTCCTGGTGAAAAAGAAGAAGAGAAAACGTGCCTGCACAGCGAGCCAGTGCCCACATGGGGAGCTGAGTGCCCACGTGAGTGCCCACGTAGTGAGCCGAGTGCCTGCGTGATGAGCCGAGTGCTCACGTGAGTGCCCGCGTGGTAAGCCAGTGCCCACATGGCAAGCTGAGTGCCTGCATAGCAAGCCAAGCACCCACCTGGTGAGCCAGTGCCTATGCAAGTGAGTCACACAGCAAGATGATGATGCAACGCAAGAGAGAAAAGGGGAGAGTCAAGTTGAAGCATAGCAGAGACTAGGAACTGGGTGGCACAATTGACAGGGAACCCCTCTCCAAATCAGAGGTCCTCAGGATCAAATCCTGGGAAATCCTAAAGGAGAAAGATGAGAAGAGAAGACAAAAAGGAGGAATAGATACAGAGTATCATGCAGCAAATGGACACAGACAGCAAAAAGAGTGGGGCGGGGGGGGGGTAGGGAAAGAAAAAATAATAAATAAATCTAAAAAAATAAATTAAACACACTTATAAGAGAGTGTGCCAAGACAACAAATAGGGAAATTAGTACCTCCGAGAACAATCTTAACAAGATGTGTGATCCTGTTTAAACCAAAGGAATGAAGACGGATGAAAATGTGAATATATATAAATTAATACTGATGTATAAAATAGTAATGTACTATGGATTTAAAAAGAGAATTAAAATACCGGATAAACATAGGACATAAATCAGGAGAGAAGTGAGGAAGTTTGCTGTCCTGTAGATTAAATGTGGTAGCACTCATTAAGTACTCACACAGGGTTCTAAGATCTTTGCATTGTCTAGAAAGATGGAAAACGTCCAATTAATACTAGACTTTGATAAATAAAGATCCATATTGTAATCTTTAGGGTAACCACTAAATAGAGTAGTTAATAAAAGTATTTACTTTCAAACTAACAGAGGGGAAAATGTTAAGATAAAAGATGCACAGTCAACCAAAAGAAGAGAAAAAAGTACAAATACAAAACATGTAGTAAAATGGCAAAAATAAATTCCACTATAACAGTAATTACATACATGTAAATGGAATAAGTGCTCCAATTAAAATTAAAGATTTTCAGACTAGACTTTAAAAAAGAAAACAAAATTCAACTGTGTATCTTATAAGAGAATTAATAAATAAAGATATAGAGAAAGGTTGAAAATATAAGTATGGGAAAACATAAGCATGGGAACACTAACCAAAACCAAGTTGGTGTCACTATATTAATATCAGATAAAGTAGACTTTAAGGTAAAAAATCCTTAATAGAATTAAAGAGGAGCACTTTATAAATAATGAAAAGGACTATTTTGCTGGGAAGATATAAAAAACCCTGTTTGCATGCACCCAGTAACATGGCCTCTAAATATATAAAGCAATATTATGCAGAACAAAAGATAATTAGAAACTTCACAGTCAAACCAGGATTTAGTAACACACTTCTCTCAGTAAATGACAGAATAAGAAGACAAAAAAAGTAGTTAGAATAATACAATTAGCAATTTCACCTAATTATGTACCTCAAAACTGCAAAATATATTTTTTTTAAAGTACAAACACGACGTTTACAGAAATTGACCACATAATTGTCCATTAAGCAAACCTCAAAGGGATTATTAACATTGTACAGAACATGTCTTTTGACCACGATGCAAGTAAGGTAGAAATGAGAAGCAAAACAATGACTAAAATATCCCTGAATACTTGGAAATTAAGAAATCTGCTTCTGAATTATCCATTGCTCAAGGAAAAATTACAATGGAAACTAAAATTATTTTAACTGAATGATAAAAAATAACAAATATATGAAAAGTTATAACATATAACTAAAAGAAAATGTACATATTGGATAAACAGAAAGGCAGAACTCAATAAGCTAAGTAGCCATCTCAAGTAGTAATAGAATAGTCAATTAAATCCAAAGAAAATAATAAGGAAAAGAGCAGAAATTAATGAACTAGAAAACAAATACACAACAAAGAGGGAAAACAAAGCCAAAAGCTGACTGTTTAAAAAGATTAATAGGGAAGTGGACTTGGCCCAGTGGTAGGCCGTCCGTCTACCACATGGGAGGTCCGCGGTTCAAACCCCAGGTCTCCTTGACCCATGTGGAGCAGGCCCATGTGCAGTGCTGATGCGTGCAAGGAGTGCCGTGCCACACAGGGGTGTCCCCCCGCATAGGGGAGCCCCATGTACAAGGAGCGCGCCCCGTAAGGAGAACCGCCCAGCACGAAAGAAAGTGCAGCCTGCCCAGGAATGGTGCTGCACACATGGAGAACTGATGAAGCAAGATGATGCAACAAAAAGAGACACAGTTTTCTGTGCCGCTGACAACAACAGAAGCGGACAAAGAAGAACATGCAGCAAAATGGACACAGAAAACATACAACTTGCGGGGGGAGGGGAGAGAAAAAAATATTAAAAAAATAAAAATAAAAAGATCAATAAAAAACTGATAAACCTTTTGTGAGAAAATTAGGAGATAAAGAGAAATGACAAAAGTAAGTAATATCAGGAATGAAAGTGAAGTCATCATTAGAGATGCAGATATATTTTGACAGGTAATAAGACTATCACATGGGAGCATAAATTCCAAAGTAGGACCCACGGGCAGGATGCCAAACTCCTGGGTTGTCTGTCCTTCCTATAGTGTGTGGATGTCTCCAGAGCCCTTAGGAGCCCCCTGATTAAGGTACTATTACTTTGGCAGTCTATAAATTCCTGCTGAGATGTGCATAAGCATAACCTCTGAAATGACCTCCCAACTCACTTTGAAGTCTCCTAGCCATATAAACTCATTTGTCTTTACCCTTACCCCCTTTTGGTCAAGGTCTTTTTCCAGTTGCATTGCTAGTTGGTCCTTGGTAGTAATCCCTTTGTGCCAGGAAGGCTCATCCCCAGGAGTCATGTCTCACACTGGGATGAAGGTAATGCATTTATCCACTGAGCTTTGGCTTAGAGAGAGGCCACATTTGAGCAACAAGTTGGCTCTCAGGAGGTAATGCTTAGGCACCCTATAATTCTATGCTAAGTTTCAATTTCAAAAGTAAAGGTTCATAAGTACAGTCATCACAATCAAGGACCTTTCAATGGTCCATCCTCCTTCACTAGTCCCTGCCCCTGTACTCAGGGGATCCTTGCTGTCCCATTAGGGAATGTGGCAGAGCTCTCCAGGATGGGAATTCAATATTTCTTTGGTTACTGTGTGGATCTCCACCCTGTGACAATGCTCCGTGAACACTTGAACACATTTATATGCCTTATAGGTATGTCCCAGGTGACCCTCCTCCCATGCATCCCACCTCTCTGACACTCCACAGCAATGATCCTCCCCTGCCACAGTTGTAACTCTTCTTTGATGCAAAACTTCTTCAAAACTGAAACCAACAAAATAACCAAATACAATTAATAGGAAAATGATATTATATGATGGTTTTAAAAATGAGTAAAATACCAAAAAAAAAAAATTTTTTTTTAAGTTTGGAATAGTGAAAAATAAATAAAATTAAAAATTTTTTAACATTATGCCTTTCATCACTGTAATATCTGTTGTCTTATATGCACAGTGACATTTGTTTCCATTTATTTGCCTAGAGTCTAATTTTTTTTCATTTTATTCAAAGATGCTTTAGGTTATAGGAAAGTCACATACAGAATATAGGTGGTTCCCATATACCCAACATCCTCTACCTTTTTCCCTTCCCCCTATTACTAACATTTTACATGTGAATGGTATATTTGTTACAATTGATGTACAAATATTGAAACATTACTACTAACCATGATGCTGATAGTTTTGGACTCACTTCTGTTTTCCCTACACGTGGTTCTGCTGCCCCTCTATTTGAACCTATAGTTAGTACTAGAGTTGATAGTTGTATGTCCAAGAGACTTAAATCTTTGGGCTGTGCATGTGCCAGTTGGGCCCTGAATCTCAACAGAGTTGCAACACCTACTCGCCAGTTCATTGAACTCACCCAGGACAATTAACAAGGAGATGATGATGGACAATGACCATCCCAAGCAACAGAGAGATTCTGCAACTGCAAGCAAGAAAGTCCCATCCATCTGCCCCATGGGACCTAAGCCCCCTCTCAATTAGAAGTAGAGTGGGCATCTTCATCACCAAATCCTCAGGATTGGGGAATGGATGATGGACTAGAGTAGACTTATAGTTTTTCTACTGTAGACTTCTTGTGATCCTAGCAATGGAAGAACTTTTGTCATGGATGTGAAGGCAGTGGCCACTGGAGGTTCTGAGGGGAAGGAGAGGGAAACATAGGTGTAATTTGGAGGCATTTTTGGGACTTGGGAATAGTCCTGAATGACATTTCTATGACAGATACAGGCCCTTGTATATCATGTAATAACTTGCAAAAATGTGCAGGAGAGAGCGTAAACTACAATGTAAACTATAATCATCACTTAGTGGCAATGCTTCATGATGTGTTCATTAATTATGACAAATGTACCACGCTAAAGAAGGATGTTGTTGATGTGGGAAAATGTGGGAGGGTTAGGGAGCCGGGCATATGGGAATCCCCTATATTTTTTGTGTAACATTTATGCAAATCAAAGTTTATTTTTAAAAAAATTAAAAAGTATATTTTAAAAAGGCAATAAGAGGATATTATGAAAACTTTATATTTATAAATTTAACGTTAAAATTGGACAAGAAATAATGAAACAGCTGAATAAGCATATGGCTATTATGGTAATTGAATTTTAATTAAATATACTCCTACAAGAAAAGATGCAAATTCAAACCCCTTCATTAGAAAATTGTATTAAATATTTGAGGAAGAAATAATACCAATATTACACAAACTCTGCCACAGCCGGGGGGGGGGGGGAGAATAATTCCAACATATTTTATGAAGCCAGCAAAATCTACCACCTGACATGAAGACATTATGAGAAAGGAAAAAGTACCAGCTAATTTCATTCACAAGTGAAGATGATAAAATAAAAATCCTGAAAAAAATAGTACACAGAATCTATAATTTTAAAAGGATAATACATCATAATTTATAAGATGCATTTATTGGATTTATTCCAGGAAATATGGAAAATTTATCAGTGTAATTCACCACATTAACAGAATAAATGAGAAAACCATATAATTATTTAAATAGATACTGAAAAAGTGATAAAACAGTATTCATTTTGTGATAAAAACCTGCGTGAACCAGGAATGGAAAGAAACTTCTTTAACCTGATAAAAATGGTTCTATAACATGTTACTTAATGGGGAAATGTTTTAAAAACCTTCTCTTTGAGATCAGAGAAAGACAAGGATACACAGCATCATGACTTCTCTTTGACAATCAACTGAAGATTATAGACCGTACAGTAATGTGAGAGGAAAAAAAAGGAAAAAAATATATATAAGGACTGGAAGGAAGAAAAAAAATTCTCAATGTTTATAGATGATGGGATTTTGTATGTGGGAAATCTAAAAGAATCCACAAATAAATTATTTTAACTAAAAATGATTTTAGTAAGTTTGCCATTTATTGTCAGTCTACAGAAATCAACTGTATTTCTTTATATCAGCAACAGTTAGAAAATAAAATTCTTAAAAAGATACTATCTTTTAAAAAAGATCCAGTATTAAAAATATGTTAATTTTTTACATACATAAATACATAAATACATACATTACATACATACATAAGCACACCATTTTGAGGCTTGAATCACATCCCCTGCAAAAGACATGTCCAGGTCCCAACCCGTCCTGTGGGTAGACGTGTGGGGGTGAACCTTAGTTTCCTGTCTACTAAAACAAACCCCATGCAATGGGTTGGCTTAAACAATGGGAATTTTTTGGCACATGGTTTTGAAGCTAGAAGAGGTCCAAAATCAAGGTGTCATCAAGGTGATGCTTTTCTCCCAGATGACTGTGGCATTCTGAGGCTGTCTACCCATGATCCTCAGGTGCTTGGCTTTTCTGTACATGGCCACCTCTCATGGTTTCTCCGTTCTTTCAGATTCTGCTAACTTTCAGCTTCTGGATGCTCCTTCTGGCTTTCTCTCCCTATGGCCTTCTCTATAAAGCCTTCAGTAATAGGATTAAGAGCTATCCTGATGCAGTTGAGCCACATCTTAAGTGAAGTAACCTAATCAAAACTAATGGGTTCACACATACAGGAATCGATTGAATTTAAGAACATATTTTCTGGGGTATAAAACTCCAAGCCACCACAGAACCCATCTGTATATAGGACCTTTGAAAATGTTATTAGTTAAGGTGTGCTCAACCTTAAGGATGGAGGGCCTTAACTGAATATGGCTGAAGTCCTTATAATCAAAAGAAATTGGAAATTGAAAGAGAAGGCAGAGGGCACAACCAGAATGGAATGGAACTCTGAAGAGAAAGAAGACATTGCTGTGTGTACACAAGCCAGGAAACCCAGGAACCCCAAAGAGTACCAACCAGCCAGAAGATACCAACTCTGGGAGGAAGTAAGCCTCTAATCTCTGAAACTGTGAGCTAATAAATCCCTGTTGTTAACCCAACCCATTATATGGCATGTGTTTTAGTAGCTGAGAATGTTAAAACACACTAATATTAGGAAATAGTTTTTAAAACGTAGAAATATTAGATGCATACAAATTCTACCAGAGAGAAATTTAAGAACTACAAAATCAATGGAGAGATAGCAGGTTCATGGATTAGAAGATTCAGCATTGTAAAGACGTCAAGTTTCCCTATATTGGATCTATAGATTCAAGGTAATCTTAAATTACATTCCAGCAGGTTTTTTTTTTCCTAAAATTTATACAGAAATGCAAAGGCAAAGAGTAACCAAAATAATTTTGAAGAAAAAGAAGGTGGGAGGACTCACTCTACCAGAATTAAGATAGTGCAATATTGGTACAAAGATAGAAAAACTGAAAAATATAGACCAAAATAGAGAGCTTAGAAACTAACACCAATATCAATTTTATTTATGGTAGAGGTAGTACTAGTGGGCAGGGCAAAAAGGCAGTTTTTTTAAATTAAAGGTTCTAGAAAATTGAACATCCACGTGGAAAGAAATGAAACTTGACTTCTGTCTCATACCATATATACAAAATCCATTTAAAGTGGATTCTGGTCATGGAGAAATAGCTCCTATAAGGCCAACCCTCTCACAGATAATTACTATAAATTGGACAAAATTTTTTAAAAAGTACTCTCTGAAGGTCTGGAGAAAAATCAGAAGCTAATCGAAACTGGAGGGGAGTCTATACCAGAAGAGGGTGGGTTTCACATTTTTACAGCTTTTTGCCTGTTAAATCTCTGCACATGTGCAATAGTAGACACAAACAAGAATGTCTACAGCAGCCCATTCACAGAATCTGAAAACTGGAAACAACCCATCAATAGGACAGTAAACAAAGAAATCTTGGTGTATTTACACAACGGAATATTAGATAGCACCTAAAATAAATAAACTACAGTGATGTGCAGGGAATAGGGATGAAGCCAATGTAATTAAATGAATAGTAAAAGAAATTATATACAACTTTAACTTACATAACCTTTATCATTTAAACAAAAATTTTTAAAAATTTTTATGAAGATGGCATCCAACTACATAAAAGGATAATAAAAGAAATCAAAATTATTACATTTGGTTGGGGGAGGCAAGTGGATGGCTCAGCAGGGAGAGCATTTGTTTAGATGGAGTTTACAGCAACTTTTCTTTGGAATAGTGGATTAATGGGTGCTTATTTACATTATTAAAGACACCTAACTCAATAAAAATGAGCCACTGATGGACCAGGTATGAGAGTGTATCATGAATCACAGGTTGAGATTACACCTATTTTGTAAACTTGGGGTCCACAAAAGAAAGGTAGAAAGGGAAGGAGGAAGGAAGAGGAAGAAGGGCGGGGAGCAGGGGTGGAGAGTGGAGAGGAAGGAGTGAGGGACCAACCACAACCAGTGTAGGGGGAAGAGGGTAGATAAAGACTGAGATTAGATATCATTGTTACAAAATTTCTTTCAGCAGCCTTCAGCGGTTAGAGAAAGGGCTTGAGTTGGGTTCACTCTGGGCTGGATGATGACTGTTGAGTGTCTGTGGTGTGAGGCCCAGGAGGTGAGGGACAGTGACTGCAGCTGAGACCCAAATCTAAGCTGAGGAACCACAGGAGCTAAGGAAGGACAGGCAGCAGAACAGCCTGCAGAGGCCTTTGAGAGACTCCCTCTTTTGATTTGGGGTGTTGATGTGGCTTTGGGACACCTGATTAGGGAGAACGCAACAGAGCAGTCCCTCAGCGTGGGAGTGGGGCACTAGGTGAGTCACAGAAAGCTGGAGGAAGTTGGTGGAACTGGGAATGTGAGCCAGAAAAGGGCTGAGCCCTTCTGAATCCTGGGACTCAAGTGAGAGTGGTTCAGCTCCGTGCAGCTTATTCAAATACTATTTCTTCCACTAACAGTTGTGTGAGTTTGGGCAAATTACTCATCTGCTTTAAGCCTTGGTCCCCCCGTCTGAAAGCCGGAACTGATAATGCTTACCTCAAAAGGCTCTCCTGAAAGCTACAGAAGATAATGTATGTCAAATGTATATGATAATAAGAATTCAACAAATGATAGCTATAAAATAATCAAACTGCTCCACAAATGAGCTCTAAAGTAGAGCAATCCTTAAACAGGAAACTGAATCTGTGTGGGAGGAACATGACGGGACTGCGCAATCTGAGCTGGAAGGGAGGATGGTCAGGTAGAGTGACTTTTGTCGAGCCAGGAACAAGGATTATCTACCTACCACTTTGCTGACGTTTTAGAATTTCTCAAAATCGACCAGAGCATGCAAATTTGGTTCACTTCATATCATCATATCAGACCCCAGTCTCCTCCTTTAAAAACTACAGGGTAGAAGGAATTTCCATTACACAGGCCACATGACATCTTGACTGTCCAACCCTCATCATTCATTTCTGGTTTTGTTTGAGCTCCCTTTTACTTAAAAAAAATAAAAAGCACTTATCCTAGGAGAAGGCATTTAAATCTCAGTAAAGCTCTCCAGTGTTTTCATGGGATTCTTGGGATCTGAAATCTGTACTTTGTGAAGTTGTCTATCTTGTATTATTTGTACTGTCCCCCCGCCTTAGTTTTTTTTGGGGGAAGTGTCAGGGGAGGGCAGAAGGCTGTGTTTGAATTTGATTTTCTTGTCCCCTGTCATCTAAGTAAAGCTCCTTTTGGCAATGCAAGCCTGCCTAAGCACCGCTAAGGAGAAATGCAGAAAGGCGTTCTCCATAAATAATATGCACATTCCCACTTTCCAAGTCTGGCAGGCACATAGATTGGGAATAAAGGGATGGAAATCTCAAAAAAAGATGGACATTTAGCAAGAGGCAGTAAAGGGCCAATTCTGCAGCTGTTCATTCTTGCCATGACTATCTAACTCAAAATTTCTTCTCATCTCTCAGGTTTTGTGTGGACTATGCATTGTTTATTTGGGATTTTTCCCCTTAGGGAGGCTAATAGGAGCAGGTGGAAGGTTGGCCATTGTCACAGTTTCCTCAATTCCTCCTTAATCAGTCAAACAGTGTATACATACATATTTTTTTATTTTTTTAGGAGGTACCAGGGATTGAACCCAAGACCTTCCTATGTGGGAAACAGGAGCTCAACCACTTGAGCCATATCTGCTCCTCTGTATTATTCTTCTATGCAGATATGAATGCTTATGAATTCTTTCAATGCATTCTCTTAAGAACAGAACTCCAAAGATCTCTTACTATAGTTGCCTGCTCCCACTGTTCCAGGTGGGATTACCTGCAATGCACATGGGCCCTCCACTTTGAAGGCATCATCCAATATCCTCTCGGTTTGCTTCCTTAGGCCTTGGTTTATTACCACCACGGTTCTAGGAGAATACTGTAGGCAACCATCTGGGTGAAAATCCAGTGAGGACAGAGGAGGTTGAAACAATGGAGGAAAACCACTTACTTCACTCTGATTTTTTTCTTTCTTTGGGGCCACATTCCCCCCTATTTTATCTGAGAGAGAGAAAGTCAAGTCAGTCTGCTGCTGCCAAGGTCTTTTTTAATTCCCAACAATCTCACTGCTGCCTCCTAGTGAAAGTTTTAAAACTGAAACAAGACCATATACTAGAGAGGATTTAAAGGGGGAAAGAGGAAATTGAATGTACAGACCCACAAACTTTTTTCTGAGCGTCTCTCAGTTTCTTATTAGATATACATGTGATCATAGATATTACTGTGGCCACAAGGAAAATACCCCATACAGATAACATTGACCAAATTACACCATTTTCTAGGTGCTCAGAATCAAGACTTGATAATATAAAGTCCATCAAACTTATAATTCTATTTCAACTTCTTTTTCCATAATTTATCCACACATCAGATTATTCTATTTCCTATGTGCTGGCATTTTTCATCTTTAGGTCAAATAACCCACAAGAGCGAAAGTATAACACAATTCAAACATAAGATGTGGTGAAATTAAATGTAAATTTATATTTTGATACATATGAAAAAGAAATGGTTAAAAAACTTACTTTGTTAAAAGCTTAACCTGAAGGTTGGTTAGTAAGATCAATGGCCACCTGCCTTTTCTTAATGCACAGCTGTTGTGAGGTTGTAAAGAGTTTCGGCTAAGAGTATTGATGCCCTAAAAACCAAAACTGGACCTCAAATTTCTCCTGTTTTGGAACACATGAAAATTTTATTTGGCAGATAGACAAATGAGCACACAGACATTTTCTTTTTTATGACATCTTTGCTTTCCATGGTTCAGTATCCTTGGAACTTAAGAAGAACTTTCAAATTTGGTTCATTTATTATAACAGAATAGGCAATACTGCATAATTTATATAGGAAAAATTATTTTCAAGGAATCTTATGTATTTGATTTTTGTAACATATTAGTGTACATAAAAGCAAAATAGCATAAAATAATTTAATTCACAGTATAAATGACTTTGTCCCAATTCTTATCTTTTTATGTCAAAATAATTTTCAAAGTTAGACACCACTTTATTTACAGTTTATGAATAATAGTTTTTTGTATCTTGTACCCTGATATCTATGTTCTTTGTGTGACAGTGTATACTCTTTTTGCTTCTAATCTATTCTACAAGTTAGCAGGTTAAAAGCTCAAGAATGACCATTTTGTACTTTATCATCACAAATAGCATACCTAATATCCTAGTCTATGTAATTGCACCTGTTAATATTTTAATGTTGCTCCACCCAGTCTGGGAATGAAACAGTGTCTTCACAGTGCCTGTGAAAGAATATGGTTAGAGAGAAATCAGCGCAATCATTTGAGCAATACAAGGCATAACTGATACAAAGGAAATATGTGTAAATATGACATCTTAAGAAAAAAACAAACTCCCATACACATCATTGCTGATTCACATTTGTATGTTCATCACAACAAACTAGAATTAAGGCAAGAATTACTATTTTTAAAATTAAAGTGAGCAAGAAAATATGCCTAAGAAATAAATCTGATGGCCTAAAACAGGTTTTCTCTAAGTTCATACCTACAATCAATGTGGTGTGTGAATGTGTGTTGAACATAAGTCTCGGAGAAGATGTAAAGATTGAACTGTTTATAGGATTACCTATGAGTATCTATTTGCACATACCACATGGCTAGGTCATTTCTGAACTGCCAAAGAAGGCAAGCAAGTTCTCCCTAAAGGGCAGACCAACTTGTGAAAAAAGCCTCCAGCCAGATCATGTTATAGTTTGCTGCAGTATATGAAGTGAGAAAAATATACAGACAGCTGCTTGATGTTTGCATCTTGTCATTTACAAAGAAAAACTGCTCAACAATTAAAGAAAATGGTGCTTAACAGCACAAAAATATTCCAGCACCAAGTAACGTGTTTTATTTTTCCCTTTTAGAAACACGTTTCATACTTAACTAATTTTAAATACTTTCGCTCTATCCGTGCATTTAGTGAGATACTGTAAGTTAATGTGCCTGATCAGGTTTTAAAAAACAACAACATAAGTTTTAATGAGCTCAAAAGTCAGCCAAGGATGCCTACTTTCGGCCTGGACTCGATTTAGAAAGGGTTGTCAAAAGCAGGCTCAGCGCCTCCTCAGGAACTTTTCACTCCACTGCCTCTGACTGGGTGCACCACCAGTGCAAGAAAATGCGGGAAGCATCTGTTGCAAGTAACATCTGGATCTCCAAGAAGCACAAGCACTTTCTTGCTAGGAAAAGTCCCAAGCATTTTAAGGGTGCGCCCCCATCCTCCACCCCCTTCCCCAGGCTTTAACCCTCTTCCTCCTAGTTTGCAAGGCTTTCCTCCTCGTGAACTTCTCCTTCGTCCCGCAGAGGATCGCAGAGCTGCGACTAGGGCAGCACGAAGCCAGCCAGGGTTGCCCGGGATGACACCAGGGGTTGCCAATGACAAACAGTGCGCAGACTCCGCGGCGCGCTCCGGGCTCTCCACTCGCCTAAACCTGCTTTCAAGTGAAAAGGGGTGGGAGGAGGGGTAGAGCCGGGAGGAAGGCGGAGGAGATCCTGTTTAATTCGAGGTCCTGGGAGTGTGGGAGCGGGAGGAGGCTCTGCAGGTCCCTCCTCCCACCTCGAGTCCTGGGCTCCACCTCCCCTGCATGGCCCCAGATATACACACACTCAGCCGCCGCTGGACATGCACACCCAGCGCCGGCTCCCGGCTCGTGCACACGCAGGTATCTACACTCACCTGAGGCTCCCGCCCGCCTCCGGGAGAGGCGGAGGGGCGGCCTGGGCCGGAAAGGGGCCCACTGCGATGGGGGAGTAGCGAAAGCGGGAGCAGCCTCGGCGCGGACCGACGAACGGAGGTGATGGCGCGTTTTCCTTAAACCCCCTCCTTCGGCACGTCCGCTCCTTCTCCTGCTCGGCTCTGGCGGGAGAAAGGAAGAGAGAAGGGCCCCGGCCGCCGCGCGTACGCGGGCGCACGCTGCGGGAAGAGCGCACCGAGAGGTACGCGGCGGCGCCGGCGCAGGAAACTTGGGCGAAGTTAGTTTCAAGTGCCCGGCGGCGGCCGAGAAGAGCTGGGGGGGAAGAGCCCGACCCGGGCCCGCCGTGCCGCGGCAGCGCCGCCCTCCACGCCGGGTTCGCTCCGGGAGACAGCGCGGCGGCGGGGCGGGGAGCCCTAGTCACCCCGCGCGCTTGGAGAGGCTCGGAGGGAGCGGAGTCAGCATGTCCCGGGGGCCGGGGAGACGCGGTGCCTCGGCGAGCCGCGAGAAATTCCTCTGAGGCCTGGCGACCCCAGGTTTGTTCAAGCCTCATCTAACTTCTTGCCTCTCCACTCCGGCTCCGCAATCGGAGAGGAATACCCGCGAGGCAGGTACCGGGGTGCGCGGACAGCTCCTCCCCTCCCCCCACTCCAAAATACCCCCGCCGATTGGGGGTTCCCTTCACCGCTCTCTGCCGCGAGCCAAGAAGACCGGCTGGTGCTGCTGTATTTGTATTTATATCTATTGCTGCGCTTGGCGTTCTTGTGGCGCGCTGGGACCCTCCTCCGCCTCCCCCTCCTCTTCCTCCTCGGGGGCCACCTCCCCTCCTCCCCCACCCCCACCTGCTACTGTCAGATGAGAAAGTCGCCGAAGAGAACCCAAACACTCCAGCAGCGGAGAGCCCCCTTCGGTATTTGGCAGCACGCGGCGACCGGCCTCTCGGCTCAACTTTGTGAAACCCCAGCGACCTAACTTTCGGAGCTGCTTTGCATTTAAGAGAAAAGGTAGAGGAGGGGGGAGAACTCTGCTGAACAGCGGCTACCTGCCAGGAGTACGCGAGCAATCCCCACCGGCGAGGAAAAACAAAAGGAAAGCAAAGAGAAAAGTGCCACTGCGGGGTGGGGACCTGCCCGAGAAGTTCTCGATCCCCGGAGAGGATTTTCCGGAGCGCTTGGCCCGAGAGAAGAGGGAGGCCAGGGGCGCGGCGGGGCCCTGGGCTGGTCCCCTATCCCTCTCCTCCCCGGCGGGAGCGACCCCGGGGCAAGAAGGGACGCGACGTGGGGTGCGGCGAGTGCAGGCGGGTCGAGCGGGTCTCCGCGGGCCGCCAACATTGATTTCCTCCGGGCGGAGGCCGAGGGCCCGGGCGGCGGCGGGCTGCAGCCGCGGCACGGCGAGAGCATGTCCAAGCCGGTGGACCACGTCAAGCGGCCGATGAACGCCTTCATGGTGTGGTCGCGGGCTCAGCGGCGCAAGATGGCCCAGGAGAACCCCAAGATGCACAACTCGGAGATCAGCAAGCGCCTGGGTGCCGAGTGGAAGCTGCTCACCGAGTCGGAGAAGCGGCCGTTCATCGACGAGGCGAAACGCCTGCGCGCCATGCACATGAAGGAGCACCCCGACTACAAGTACCGGCCGCGGCGCAAGCCCAAGACGCTGCTCAAGAAGGACAAGTTCGCCTTCCCCGTGCCCTACGGCCTGGGCGGCGTGGCGGACGCCGAGCACCCGGCGCTCAAGGCGGGCGCTGGGCTGCACGCGGGCGCGGGCGCCGGCTTGGTGCCGGAGTCGCTGCTGGCCAACCCGGAGAAGGCGGCCGCCGCCGCCGCCGCCGCCGCCGCGCGCGTCTTCTTCCCGCAGTCGGCCGCCGCCGCCGCCGCCGCCGCCGCCGCCGCGGCCGCCGGCAGCCCCTACTCGCTGCTGGACCTGGGCTCCAAGATGGCAGAGATCTCGTCGTCGTCGTCCGGCCTCCCGTACGCGTCGTCGCTGGGCTACCCCACCGCCAGCGCGGGCGCCTTCCATGGCGCGGCGGCGGCGGCTGCAGCGGCCGCAGCGGCCGCCGGGGGGCACACGCACTCGCACCCCAGCCCGGGCAACCCGGGCTACATGATCCCGTGCAACTGCAGCGCGTGGCCCAGCCCCGGACTGCAGCCGCCGCTCGCCTACATCCTGCTGCCCGGCATGGGCAAGCCTCAGCTGGACCCCTACCCCGCGGCCTACGCCGCCGCGCTATGACCCCGCGGGGCCGCCTGGCGAGGACCGGTGTGAATATGTGTACATATGTATAGGTACGAACCCTCCGGCCTGCCCGCGCGCCCTTCCGCGATGGGGGCACCGTTTGTATGTACATAAGATGTATAGGTGCCAGGCAGAGGCAAAGATGCAGGTCGGTGCGCGAGGAGCCGAGCGCGCGAGCCCGCGGGCGAGTGTGCGTGTGACTTCACGGGATGATTGCAGACCTCGCTTCGGCAGCAAACTTGGAAGAGGGCGGTTGTATCGGCCGCAGTCGGTGTCTGCTTTGCACTTGGGAACCTGTTGCGTTTTTGCCCACAGAGGTTGAGGAGCAACTCTTTGACATGATGGGCTTTCCAGTTTTATTTGTTGGAAGTTTTGTTGGCAGTTTTGTTTTTTTTTTTTTTCCATTCTCTTTCCTTTTTCTCTCTCTCTCTCTCTCTTTTTTTTTTTTCCCCCGTCTTGGTTTATTGCATGCAGTCTGTTCAAACGTTAGGTCCGAAATTGCTGGCAAACGGGAGAAGCTGATCTGTGTTGTTAGTTTCTTGGAGCTGGATGGCTCTGAGCAAGCTTGGCTCCCTGAGTAGTTAAACTGCAAATCTCTGTTCTCTCAAGCAGAGCCCCCAGACCGGATCCATTCTTGACCAGTGACCGGCTCGAATCTGGCCTTTGTGAGGTGATCACGGTTTCTTTTGTTTATCACTCCATATGCAAATCAAAGCCTGAGCTCTCTCTCAAGAGCAAGAAACGCAAACAAGTATGTGTGAGATGAAACGTTGTCAATTGGATTTTCTCCCTTTAAAAACAAAAAAATCGGAAAACACCCTACTCTAAGTCTTCCTGTGTCCACTTCCTTGGATTTCTGACACGATTTGCAAAAAGGGAAAAGACAAGTTTGCAGTTTTCCCCTTATGGCTGACCTCACCTTAACATGTAAATGAGTATATGTCAGTGCAAACATCATTGAGTCTTCGAAAATGTGTTATTTGCGTTCCCCCAAATTTGAGTCCGCTTTAGACACGAGCATTTTGAGTAAACGTCGAAGTTAACTTTTACAAATTGCGTTTAACTATTTCAGAATCGCAATTTTATCTGACTGAATCAGACTTTTTTGTCTGAGTCGTAATTATATATTTATTATTTGCAAGAATGAGGGAAAAAAACCAATTGTTTTGACAGATGTCACTCATCTTCAGCTGACATTTCTCCTCCAACCTGAACCGTTTAAATGTGTTTTGGAGAGCCCTCCTGTTTAGCTTAATTTTAGATCACCTGCAATTCATTTGCAAATTATGATGAAACATATTTTAGAATAAGAATCTCATTCAATTATAGCTTTTTTGTTTCTTTAAAAATGTATATATTTTGACTGTTTGTGAATGACGTTGACTAACATGTATTTAGTTTCATTTTGACTTTATGTAATATAAACTTTTTTTAAAAGTTTAAGTATTGGTTTTAACTTTTATGTATAAATGGTTTTTTGTGTGATCTTCTAATTTAATTAGACGTTTAAACTATATCTGTAAATTAGAATCTGACTATCACTCTGTTCATTTTTTTTTGAACAAAGAGTTTAAATAAAGCCTGAACCAGGGAAAAGAGAAAATCCTCTATTTCTTGTTGAGTTCCTAACAAGATTTTTATCTGAATTGCCCTTACGTGCCTGGTCCAGGTGAAGTGTAAGGTATCCTCCAAAGGCAGCCTTTGTTTCACTTTTGAATAGATTTACTAGGAAATCTAAATCAACCCATTGTTATTCAGAGCCAAAACCTGATTTATCACATTTTTAATCGTGAATAGGAAAGAAGATAAAAAAAAAATCCAAGCACTTGTATTATCTTAAAAAAAAAAAAAAGGGCATTCATGAACCAGTAGAACAGAGCCCATTGAAAACATCCAGACTGTTCAAAGCATTTCACCAGGTTCCAGTGACATTTTAAGAGGGGAAAGTTGCCTGACCACTTTATCTTGTTAGTATGAGAGCCCCACCACTTAAATCAGTGTAATTTGTTCATGTATCTTTGGGGTATTTCTTATTTACACCCTAAGGTTTTATTTAGAAGTGTAATCACTGCTAACCACAACTTTTGGCCTCTTAACAGCTTAATTCCATCATGCTAATAGATTAAAATATAAGCATAACAAATACAGGTGGGGTTGAATTTCCAGGGGTAGACAGTTTCCACTAGAGAAAGGTTTGAAATCGTAAAATGTTTTCATTTTATAAAATAAATTATAAAGCACCACTGAGAATATCAGAGAGAGAGAAAAAAAAATAGGGAAACTTTTCCCCTATTGAGATGAAAATTTTCAAGATACGAGAATGAACTAGTCCTAAACTAGTTTCTCCAGTGACAGTGACCATCTCTGGAGCCGCTCCTCTTTATAAGTGATGCAAATCTTCAAAGTCATTGTTTCCTCCAATGAAATAATATTTTTAAAACCATGAAAAGTTTAGGAAATTCAAGAAATAGGCTCTGCTGGTTTGCTCCTGATTCACTAATTAAAACGATCCCTCTCCTCTTATTCCCCGAGCTCTTTGCAATATTATAAGTTAATTCATATGGTTCTGAGCGATTATGCAAAACTAATTTGGACTGTCCAGGGGTAATTATCCCTGACACGGTTAATTAATATCCTTTCAAGGCGTCGTCTTTCGCTTTTGTAGCAGCCCATCACTTCTCAACACGGAACTTCCTGCAGCTCGCTGGAAATCACCCCAGCCCTAAATCTTAGTTACCTCCCTGAGCCCTACAGCTCGGCGCCACCGGCCTGAAGATTCCCCACCCCCTCCCCTTTTCCCAAAGATCAGGTTTTCTGGGAGAAATGCTCCTGAGTGTGGATGAATGAGAAGAGAAGCCGAGAGATGGGGGGAGGCGGGGAGGGGGGGGAGGGTGAGGGATGCTGGGGATAAGCACTCAGGGGACACTTCGCCAGCAGATCGTGCGGGGGTTTTGAGGACGTCTACAAACCCCAAAGACTCGTTTGTCACCAAGTCCGACTCCAGGGGTCAAGTTGGCGGGTTTTGCGCCTCGAGACGGCCTCCCTGCCAAGTTAGACCGTGCAGAAAAGAGTGAGGGGGGGCCGCAGCTCCGGGGCAAGAGGGCGTGGAGAATGGGTTGGGTGGGGGGCGTGTATGGAAGAGTCTGAAAGTGATCCACAAATAGAGCCCTGGGATTAGGCAAAGAGCTGCTGCTAGCTGGGCTTCGCGATTTCCTTCCTTCCTACTCTCTCCCTCTTTTTCTCCCCTTCCTTCCTTTACGTTGGTCTTTCTTTCCCTTCCTTCTTTTCTTTCTCTCCCCACCCCCTTTTTTGGGGTTCTTATTCCTTGTTTATTTTCTTTTTCAGGTTTAAACAAGCCACAACGTTTCTTTGGTAGTCAGGCTTGCCTAAAAGCTTTAACCAAACCTAGTTAAAGTATCCGAGGGGGCCAGGCGAGCTGCCTTTGGGCTTTGCGCAAACAGGTGGGATTGTTCTGCTCAAGCGATGATGGCTGGGGCCGGGAACGCTGCTGTCGGAGGGATTGGCTGCCGGGAAGAGTCGCGGAACTGGCCGTTATTGTTACCTGGTTTGACAATTTCCTCCTCCCCTATTGTTACTCCATTTGACAATTTCCTCCTCCCTTCCCCCCAAGTGCGGCTCTCCCTTAACCCAGGCTCTAGGTTGCATCTGCGAGGGGCGCAGAGGATGGAAAGAAGATTCGACAGGTCTTCCCGGAGCAGATAGGGACCTGCGCCTCAACCAATCAGAGTGCGGCTGGGAGCGGGCGCTCCAGGCTGTGGCTGCAGCGCTGTCCTCCCAGCGAGAAGTTCCCCGCAACTCGCCCTCCCGGTGTCCGTGTCTTTCTTGCGCCCACAGCCCAGCGCAGGCAGAGATAGCGCTGTACAAACTTTATTAATCTCTCCCCCTGTTCTTTCTCCCTCAACCCGCTGCATCTCAAAGGTCAGCACTCTTCTTTTAAAAAGACTGATATTATTAATTCACTGACAATCCCCCCCCTCCGCACTTTTCTTTTTTTCTCTCTTGCAGGAAAAAAAAAAAAGGGAAAATAGTGAAAAGAGCTTTTTTTATCCTTTTTTTTTTGTCCTTCAGTGGGAGCGTTTAGACAGTCGAGGAGGTTTTGTCCGGGAACAAAACGCAGGGTTGGGAGGTTTGTGAGAGTGTTGTTTGTTGAAGTGGAGCTAAGAAAAAGCGGCGGCTTTCTCCTCATTGTGAAGAAACCAATCAGTGGTATTTGGAAAACTGTTAGCATTGTGCACTTCTTCTGTGTCCATTGTGAGGCGTTTCTTTTCACAAGGTTTTTTTTTTCAGCCGATCCAGCTGGCCGGAATGAATAGCGGTGCAATGTGTACACGCTTTGTCCCTCCGGCCTTCAAGTAGCCCCCCATTGAATAGACTAAGTTGACACTGCATGACAGTGAAACAACATAATAAAAAATACATGAGCCCCTGAATAGGAGCAGGCGCATAAATAAATAAAATGGGTGACCAAAACTGGATAAACTGAATGACAAAACGGTGAAAGGGGAACAAAAAGATATTTAACACGCTAGATTAGCATTAGAATGCGATCTACAAGGCAGAACAATTGATGAATAGGTTTACCGGCCAAGAAAGAAATGGACTAAATGCCCTTTGAATAGATATGCTTTTTGCAAGGGCTTTGAATAGATATGCTTTTTGCAAGGGCTGAATGGAAAAAGGTAAAGATGAAGCTATGCAAATGAGCAGGGGAACTTTTTATATATATTCTTTAAACATACACACACTGCGGGGAGGAGTGTTGCCTCGGGATGTTTATAGAGGCAATAATTGCCATTATTAGCATTGTCTGCAGCAGATAGAAATTGAACAGGTCAGGATAATATAGGGTAGCAGTGATTATTCTTCTAATTAATGATCTTTTGCTACTAAAAAAAAAAAAAGGAAAGGAGAAGTAAAAGTTATGCAGAAGTTATGTTGCCTTGTGTCCATTCGCCCAGCGTTGGAATCTTGCGACTCCAAGACGTACTGCTGATCTTAGTACCTTCCAGGAATACGGGGTTTAGTACCAATCCTTAGATTCTGGACTTAGGTCCGATTTCCATTTATGTTGCGTTTTTTGAGAGTCTAACTCAGTGCCCAACACAGGGTAGGGCTCAATAAATACTTGTGGAATGAATTAATGTAAATTTAATGGAGGAACCCGCACCTCCTTATGGAGGTGGAGTTGGGGAGAGTGCCAAAGGGGCTACCTCAGGGCAGCTTTCGCCTTTCACAGTCGTTGTCACCAACACACACACACACACACACACACCGCAATTAAGGGGGTCAAGGCGGAAAAATCTGGGACCTCTTGAATATGACCACTATCTTGCTGAAGGTCTTGCTTAGCCCATTGGAAAAACGGTAAAGACCAAACAAGCCAAGAGCAACGACTGCTCTCCCACACTTCCTTCACCGTCAAATTCATCCCAGAATTGGGGCTATAGAGGTGATGGAGCCCTACCCCTTTAAAGGATTAAAATATTGTCAAAGCTTGGCTCTTTCCTTGGCCTTCTGCCCTTGCACACACACACCCTCCTTCCCCAGCTTCTTCACCCTAGAGGTTGCTAGATGACCTTGACTGAACCTGATAGGTCAGCGAACCTCCAGTCTGAATAGTCTGCGGCAGGCAAGATGCAAACCCGCCGGGGATCTGGGGCGTCCTGGGTCTCACCGCGAAGGGTTGGATTTGGGTGTTCAAAGGGCCCTCGCCGCCGACGAGGTCAATCACTTTCTTTTCGGAGGTTGACTGCTAGGCCTTCCCGGCCTCGGGGCCGCTCAGCCGTTGAACTTCCCAGTCGCCGTCAGCTCTGTCCCTGACTTAAAGGAATGATACGGATTCTAGACCTTCCAGCGGACACAGCGCTGCGAACGCGCGGAGCCGCCGAGAACCCAGGGCAGGGATCACAGGACCTCTCCGGCCCTCGCGGACCGCCGGCAGGAAGCTGGGTTTTGAGAAGTAGTAACAACTACGTCTAGATTGTGACAAATTGGGGGGGGGGGGGGCGGGGGAAGGAAGCAAACTTTCAAAGCAGTATTCATTTTTTTTTAAAGAAGCAATTTAGACTCACCGAGGCACCGGCGCCGCGCGGAAGCCTTGCATATTTTAAAGTGTAACATGAGCTTTCGCTGTTTCAGCCTCACTTAAAACATGCAAATTCCTAGAAACTGCCAAATCTGAAAATTTTACAAGGAGCCTACCTGGATAAACCCGCTGGGAATTGCTTTGGGGAAATAAAACAGTAATTCTTGGTGATGGGTGTCTGTGGAGAGGTAGCGACCTGTTGGATTGTGTTCCCGGGCTCAAGGTGGCTGACAAGACTTAGGGACGGAACTGGGAAGTGGCCCCGGAGGGCACCAGCTCGGCTGCCTTCGCCTTTTGTGATCCCCTCCTCTGCCCCAGCCCCTCAGTGCAGGATTTGCCAGGTAGACACCATCACCCTCGCAGCGGCGGCCCCATCATTCACACTTGACTGGAAGAAATAAAATCGGCTTTGGCTTTAAAAATTCCTTCTGAAGATGTCGCCACCTGATTTCTACCTCCTTGGGGCTCCTCGCTTGAATGGGGGGAGGGGTGTTATTTAGGGACTTTTTGACAAACAGGGGAAGTGTAGGTACTAATTATAAACACCTCGTTGCTCTCCTTGAATATTTTCATTATCATATTAGCTGAAGGCTTGGAGATACACAGGCCTATTACTCACTTCGAGCCTCCAGGCAAAAAATTCTATTGAGATCGACCAGTAAAACCAGATTTCTTAAGGGAAATTACGGAGGACGTCTTCAGACTCTTCATGGAATGATATTACTGGAATGTCAATTTCACTTGAGCACCCTCCCGCCTCTCCCGCCTCCTCCCCACCCCCAACATATACACACCATTTCATTTCGGGATCATCCCAAGGTAATTAGCCATCTGTAGAAAGCTTGGAATCCCGACCGGGGAAGTGCAGCCTAGGATAAGAGAGACCAAGTGGGTCTTTTCAGATTTGTTGGCTCCGCTGGGGCCACCTTTTTCTTGAGGTAAGGACTGGAGAGAACAGGAGTGGGGATAGGGGAGGGAGGGAGAAAAAACCAAGCTTTCTAAAGTCTCCATCTCCTAGGTGAATTTACCACCAATATACAGAGACCCACAGGGAGCCCGGTCCTTCCCAGAGTCCCCCGCAGAGACTTAGGGAGTTCAGGGGAGCCTTTAGAGCTTTTCCTATTTGTCTGGCGGGTATTTGAGGTCAAAAAGCTCTTGCGTGCGCGCGCACACGCACACAGGGTTTGGAGCTGACCCCAGTTTATTAATCACCATGTAGCAAACCCGGGGTTTGGAAGTCGTCACCGAGATTTCAGCAGACTAGAGGTTTGTGCGACATTAGGAGCTGAAGGAAATTGTGTGGGATTGGTGTTGCGTGCGCAAACTCGGAAATTCTGTACAACAAATATTTGCGCGCGCTCTCTCACTCGATCGCTCCCACTTAGCTGAATTTTTCGTAAGGGTGTCTGTTTTAAACTGGATTTTCCGAATGGTTGCCTGGATGGCCTTACTCAATCTGCATAGATTGACCCTGTGAAGGGGAATGAGACAACGCAGTAAGAGTGCGGGAGAGGAGAACACAGAAAAGTGGGTGCCGCGGAGAAAAGGAGAGAAGTAAGGATAGGATAAATTAAAGGAAAAACTCAGAACGAGATCAAAACAAAACAAACTGCAGCTTCACCAAGGCTCCTGTCTTCTGGTTCACCTGGGGAAAGCGCCAGCAAGCGCAGATAAGGGGTGGGACCCCCCCAACAGAAGGAAGTGGGGGGCGACTCCAGGTTCCCAATCTCCCCAATTCTGATCCCTCCGCAAGGGCCAGCTCCTTCAGCCCCAAGAGATAAGAGACCTTGGGGAGGAAGGTGGGAGGCGATGAGCACAAGGCCCTGGCAGAATCCCCATGGTTAGGAGCAATTTAGATGCAAGTGAAGGTCCTGAAAGCCCCCTAGCCCCGGCGACCTCTCCCCCACGGATTTAACACCTGCGGAACCACAGTGGAGATCATGTTTTGTGCAGTTTGGAACTATAGAATGGGCGGGGGGGGGGGGGGGGGGGGAATGGGTGGGTACTATTTAAGAAAAATTAATCGCAATTAGGATAGGACCTTAGATTGCAGAACCGAGCAAGTGAGGGACCCTGAAGCTAAAGCTAATTTCCTTCCCGAGAAATTTCCCCCTGGTAGACCCTTAGGGCAACCCCGACAGTTCGTTCCCAGCCCCAGTAGTGAGGCGAGAGACTGGGGCATAATTAAGCCCCTCAGCCCCCGGCTGCGTGGAAACGGCTTGCACTTGGGAATGGGGCTTGAGGGACAAAGACACCACTTGCTATGCGCCAAACCAAGTTTTCCTTGCGCTTCTAGAGGCCGGGTTTGCTGTTTCTCCTTTTCAGGAACTCGGTTTTTTTCCGGCAAACCTAGACCGGAGTAAGGTGGTTGATTAATGTATTTTCGAACCCGGCAGTTTAAGGCCCCGTGAATAAACATGAGCCCGCAGAGGCTGCGCCCTCTTCTTCCCGTTCGCCTTCTCGGGAGCGCTGGGAGCCGGAAAAGCCGAGCCTCTCATTGCGGAAAGGCGGCTGGGGTCTAAGGTCTGTCTGAGCCCGCAGCCCCACACCCACGCACACTCTCCTACCTGGGTGCGCGGGCGCGTGGCACAGGTCCTCTAGTATTCAGCCCTCGGGGACCTCGCACACCATTTCCTTTCTAGAAAGCTGTCTCGGCTTCTGTTACAGAAATGCAAACTTTGGGGGACTTGGATGGGGATGTCTTCTCCCCACTCCCCAAGTTTTAGGCGAAGGTTACCCAGCACAAGTTGGTGGCGTAAAACTAAGGGACCCTGAACCTGTCCAAGAATGCCAGGAGGTGTGGACGTGACTCATCCACGGGAAAAAAAAATGTGCAACTGCAGATTCGCGGGAGCGGGAGAGGGCTGGAAGAGGGCGTTGGTTTCTCTATCTGCGGGCACGTGGACCGCCAGGGGGAATAATTACCCACCGGCTACACTTCCGCATCCCTCGCCAACAACCGTTCGGAAAAGTCATCCTTGTGACTCTTTTATTTCCCTGGAGCCACGGCGTCTTCGTCTTTGGAACCTATAGGCCTCCTCCGTACTCTCTCTTCTCAAACACACGAACTCACACAGCGCTGCGCGACAGGCCGGGGCAGGAACTGAATCCCAGGCCCGCGACCCTAGGTCAGCTCCGGGTCTCAGCGAGGAGGCCAAGGCTTGGCGAGCCCTCGGGATTAGCTCTGGATGAGCCCAGTTTGGCTTTGCCTTCCTCAAGCCTCAGACTCCCTCAGTTGCTGAAATCCTAACGCCCCACGTCGCACAGGGGTCTGCCACCTTAGCACCCCTAAACGTAAGCAGCAGTAAAGCCTGCTTCCCTGCGCGGGCAAGGAAGGTGCCCCCGGCTGTGCGCCTGCGAGGCGGCGAGACGCCCTGCGCGAGGGCCGGGCTTTGGGGAGGTGGGAAGCGCTTGGCTGAAGACGAGCAGGGGCGGGTTAATTGGGGAGGTATGGGATGGGGTGGGAAAGCTGAACTTCGCTTCTCCGCGAGCGCACTCGTTGAAGCTTTTTTTTTTTTTTTTTTTGCTGCCACTTATCTGGTGTCAGGAGAATGCAGCCCATGAGATTGTGGGGTGTGGGTGTGGGGTTGTCAGTTGCCTTCCTCCGGAAGTTTTGGGGACAAAGTCGAACCCAAGTTCCAACCCAGACAACATGACCACAGGCTTTCTCGAGCAGTGTTCCTTGGAAAATGGTTGAGTTGTCCGTCGCTATGGGGTTGGGGCATCTACATGTTCGCCCCGTCGTAGGTTTTGGATTGATCTCCCCAGTAAATTCCATCCACAGTAATTCGTCGGGAAAGCACTCTTGTCCGCTCTTCTCTCTACGCACCAAGAACCAGGGCTGGTTGAGCATGGGACAAACCTTGGAGGAGGCTTGAAGAAATCAGAGTGGCGCTGTTGGGCTAAGAAGAGTTCTTAACGCTGGCCTTTTGGGAACATGCGCGCTCACAAGTCAAGTCAGGACGGTGTGAGAAAAGGGCACTTGGGGCCCAGCACTAAAAGATATGGGGAAAAGCTAGATGGAAAGCGTCTCGGAGAAGTTAGAGAAACCGAAGTCATTGAGGGTGGGGGCGAACCCTTAAATATAATAGCCATTGCTGAGCTCTCGTTTTGGGTCAGGCGAATCTCCCAGTTGCACTGCCCCGGGAAGCATCGTCCTCACTGAATTCTGTGTGAATGGCGCCCCCTGGAAGCCATTTTTCAAGTTTATTTCTACTCTTCCAGACAAGTATTATTTCCAATGTAAGGATGGGGGAGGGACTTCCCCAAGGTCTCACAGCAGGTAAATAGCGGAGCTGAGATTAAGCCCATAACCGTCCCACCCAGAGCCTTAACTTTTCCCATTCCCTTTGCTGTCTGTCGCTACAGACCCAAGGAAGGAACTACCCACAATCTTAGCAACAATAAGATTTTCCCTGGCTCACTTGAGAATCAAAAGTTTTCTGCCTTAACAAAACAAACCACCAAAAGCATTTTCCCTTAAGCCACTAATATTCAAAGACAAAGCCTTCTGCCTTAATAGGATTTTTGAAAAATTTAGAAAAAAACTCGTGTATGAAACCCAGCTGGTGAGTGGATTCTTCAGAAGATGCCTCGCTGTTTTTCCATTCCCCATCTCCTCTTGCTTTCACTCTCTTGGAAAGTCCTTATGGAACTACTGACATTTTTCTTAATCCAGATCAATGGAAAGTTTAGTAAACTCTGGGATGCCATAAATGCATTGTTGTCAAAAATTTGAAAGGGTAGAAAGCTGTGTTTTGCTGGATTTAGACTCCTTTGGGCTATGCTGGAGGATACAGTGGAGGAACAAATGAAAATAAGCCCAGGTTCCTATTGTCTCCTGCCATTCTCCAAGGGGCTCAGTGCTAATGAACAATGATCTTCCCTGCAGTAGTACTGCAGCTTCTCACCTACTAACCTCTGTGTACCACACAAAGGTTGTCTTCTCTCCTGCAACTACAGATGAACCATCCCTGCATCCAGCTAGGGTCAGCTTTTCTAAGTGTGCACTAGGTCCCATTCTGTCTCTGATAGGCAATCTCCAAGGTGATCCTAAGGATCCTCACCTCCTGGTACTAGTACTTCGTGCAAGCCCTTCGCATTGAGTGTGGGCTGGACCTAGAGATTTGCTTCTAATGAATGGAATAAGGGAAAATGGTGGGATGTCACTTCTTAGAATAAGTTACAAAAGACTGTGGCTTCTGTCTTTCTTGCTTTCTCAGCTCTTGCTTGGAGGGAAGTCAGCGGCTGTTTTGTGAGCTGCTCTGTGGAGAGGCTTACCTGGCAAAGAACTGATGTATTTGGCCCAAGGGCAGTGAGGACCTGAGGCCACCAACACAGAATGGGGGAGTTTCTAAGTGGATCCTCACCCATTCCAGCCTGAGCCTCTAGATGAGCCTTGAAATGACCGTGGGAGTCATTGAGCCATAGGCACCCGAGTACGGCACACCTGGATTTCTAACCTCCAGAAGCCATGAGAAAATAAGTGTTTGTCATTTTAAGTCATTTGGTCTTGGGGACATTTGTTATGCAGCAATAGATAACTAATATACCCTCTGACATACACAAGGATAGGATTCCAGAAAATCTCTTCCCTTTCTTCTGAAGCTTCAAAAGTTCTCCTCCCTACTGAGTCATTCTTGCCAGCATTTTTTAAATGCTTTTTTTCTCTTAGAAAATGAAATTTAAAAATTTTAAACCTCTCATGACCCCAGTTTTCCTTCCAGTTGCCATTCTACTTCTCTACTTCCCTTTACAATGAATTTCTCTTAAAAAGATGCCTACATTCCCTGTCTCCAATTCCCTCTTTGCCCTTCTTTCTTAAACACACTCCAGCCAGGTTTTTGACTCCCACACCAATGCACAAAAACTGCTCTAGTCAAGGTCACCAGTGACTTCCATGGTGCAAAATTTAATGATCAGTCCTCAGTTCTCATCTTATTTGATCTATTAGCAACATTTAACAGAGTTAATCTCTCCTTCTGGAAACTTTACTTAGCTTCTAGTCTCCCAAACTCAACTTGGTTTTTCTGCTCTCATTGGAAATTCTTTGCAATTCTCCTTTCCTGATTCTACTTCTCTCCAACCTCTTAACTTACCAAATTTTATTAAGAGAAATAGGAATCCATTCATTATTCTCCAGTCTTCAGGCATACTGCAATTTTCTTCTGATATTATTGTAACAGTTTCATTAAGAAACCATTATAATGTCAATCACATATCTTCATAACTGGCAATGTAGATTTATCAGTCAGTAGGAGTGAGAACAGTTGCAATAACAAATACCTCCTTAATATCAGGGGCTTAACACAATAAAAGTTTATTTTTCACTCCAATGTGGACCAGCAGTGGGGTCATGCTCAACCAGGCTGATAGAGGTTCCATTCTGGCTTATGCTTTTCTGACCACCTCAGCAGGGTAATGCAGCATGACAAATCAATCATATGATGGCTCTAGAAATTTCTCATCAAAAGTTACACTCATCATTTCTGCTCACTTTTCTCTGGCTAAAGTAAGTCTATGGCCACACTGGACCCCTAAAGAGGCATGAAAGTACAATCCTACCATCTGCTCAGAAAGAGGAGAGACAGAACTAGTCAGTGAACTGTTCTATTGACCACCTCAATAGGTTTTATATTAAACACCCTCAATCTTAAAAGAAAACATTACCAACTGTGCTCCTTTGTAATAAGAGACCATGCTGTCTGGAAGAAAATGTGCTCTAAACCACACATGACTTAATCAAGGATATTTTCCCCAAACTTAACCAGTGGTCTTTTTACCTTCCACAATTGAAAAGACTTTCCGTTGCTTTGCATGAGTACCCAAATTTGAGGGAGCCCCATGATGCTTGCAATCCTGCCTTTTCATCTCAGGCTTTGATCAAATATGTCCATCTCCTCTCTGAATTCACGGCTTGCCAGGCAGGTCCATTTGCTGCTGAGGATTTCTGGCAGGTCTGCAGCCACAGACGATCTGAAACTGTACTACTACAGGGCTTTAAAGATTTCCTTGTTTCCCATGCTTATGTAAAAAATAAGGAAGGCCAAAGTGGAGACCAGCTTGTTCTTCTGTCTTTCCAACTATATCTTTTTTTTTTTTAAGATTTATTTATTTATTTCTCTCCCCTTCCCCCCCACCCCGGTTGTCTGTTCTTTGTGTGTATTTGCTGCGTCTCTTCTTCGTTCACTTTTGCTGTTGTCAGCAGCATGGGAATCTGTGTTTCTTTTGGTTGCATCATCTTGTTGTGTCAGCTCTCCTTGTGGGCAGCGCCATTCTTAGGCAGGCTGCACTTTCTTTCCCACTGGGCGGCTCTCTTTATGGGGCGCACTCCTTGCACGTGGGGCTCCCCTACACGGGGACACCCCTGCGTGGCAGGGCACTCCTTGTGCGCATCAGCACTGCGCATGGGCCAGCTCCACACGGGTCAAGGAGGCCCGGGGTTTGAACCGCGGACCTCCCATGTGGTAGACGGACGCCCTAACTACTGGGCCAAGTCCTATTCCCCCAACTATATCTTGACACTTCCCACACACATACGTACATTTACCCTTGTACATGTCTCACTAAATTATTATCTTTCAGGAATTTGTTTTGTAATTATTTTTTTATTTTGTAATTTTTTTTGCTTCCTCCCAGCCCCCACAAAAATTTTACACATCTTTGAAAGCTCTGCTCAAATCTCACCTTCTCCATAATTTTTTCTAGATCTTTCACTACCTCACCCCCAACTTTTGTTGCCATTTGGAATTTTTCCTTCCCCTTTTGTTTTTTCATTGAATTTTATTGTTGATTTTGTTCTTGTTTTAGGTGCTTATTAATATAGTTGAATTTAGTAATTCTGTACATGTGTCTTTATTCAGTCCAACTGTGTGACCAACATGTCTCAATCATCTAGCTTGGTATCTTCTACCAAGGTTTCTCTTCTCATGTGATCTTACTATGCATAGTCTCACTACATGCACTTTAAAAATATATATATTTTTGTGAACTTACAAAACAATCATGCTTAATATGCAGAATTCCCATATATCACCCTTCTACCAACACCTTGCATTGTTGTAGGACATTTGTTACAGATTATTAAAGAACATCATCAAAATATGATCAGTAACTAGGTCCATAGCTTACATTTGGTATATTTTTCCTATGCGCCCTGTATCATTAAGACCATGTATTAGTATTGTACATTTGTTATAGCTCATGAGAGGACACTCTCATATGTGTACTGTTACACAGTCCATGGTCTACCACAACTACATGCACATTTGATAATTCAAATGTAAATGCAAATTTACTTTGAATGATAATGATGGACAAGTACCATACCCAAAACAAGGAGTATCTTTAACTGCAAGCAAAACAATTCTTTCCATTTTCCCCATAATAGCTAACTCCTCTCTCAGCCTGAAGCAGACAGAGCAGACATCATCCCAAATCCCTCAAGAATGAAGAATGAACAAACGTAAGGAGTGAGTGTAACCACAGATGAAAGTAGATTTATTGTATTGTGATTATTATCTTGTGTTAGCAGAATATGTAACACTGTTATAAAGATCGTGGTTGCCAGGGGTTCAGAGGGGAGGGGGAGAGATAATAGATGGAACATGGGGTATATTTAGGGCAGTGAAATTGTTCTGGGCAAGTGGACTTGGCCCAATGGATAGGGCGTCCGCCTACCATATGGGAGGTCTGCAGTTCAAACCCCGGGCCTCCTTGACCCGTGTGGAGCTGGCCCATGTGCAGTGCTGATGCACGCAAGGAGTGCCCTGCCTTGCAGGGGTGTCCCCCGCATAGGGGAGCCCCACACGCAAGGACTGTGCCCTGTAAGGAGAGCCGCCCAGCGTGAAAGAAAGTACAGCCTACCCAAGAGTGGTGCCGCACACATGGAGAGCTGACACAAGATGACACAACAAAAAGAAACACAGATTCTGGGTGCCGCTGATAAGGATAGAAGTGGTCACAGAAGAACACACAGCAAGTGGACACAGAGAGCAGACAACTGGGGGTGGGGAGAGAGAAATTAAAAAAAAGAAATTGTTCTGTATGCTGCTGTAATGATGGACACATGACATTATACATTTTTTCAAAGCCTATAAAACTCTCCAGCAGAAAGTACAAACCATAATGTAAAGTATAGACTTTGGTTAACAGCAATGCTTCAATATTGGTTAATCAATTGTAACAAATGTACCACTCTAATGTAAGATGGTACTATTAGGGGAAACTATGTGTGTGGTGGGGAGGTGGGGAGGGTTATATGGGAACTCCCTATGCTTTTGCTGTCGTTTTTCTGTAAATCTAAAACTTCTCTAAAAATGAAGTTAATTATTATAAAAAACTATTTACTTTGGAGAAGTCTATGTCTTAGCATTTAAATACCTATGTAAAAAGTCCTTCTGGGCTCATATTTTGTTCTTCTTGTGTATATCTTGTTTGGTATATAAAGGGCTGAAGGACTGAGATTGTTTTTGTTTTATTGTTTTTTGTTTTTTTTTAAGATTTATTGTTGTATTTATTTCTCTCCCCTTTCCCTCCCCTCCGCCCCCCCCCCATTGTCTGCTGTCTGTGTCCATTCGCTGTGTGTTCTTCTGTGACCACTTCTATCCTTATCAGCGCCACTGGGAATCTGTGTCTCTTTTTGTTGCGTTATCTTGCTGTGTCAGCTCTCCATGTGGGTAGTGCCATTCCTGGGCAGGCTGCACTTTCTTTCGCGCTGGGCGGCTCTCCTATGGGGTGCACTCCTTGTGCGTGGGGCTCCCCTATGCGGGGGACACCCGTGTGGCACGGCACTCCTTGCATGCATCAGCACTGCGCATGGGCCAGCTCCTCATGGGTCAAGGAGGCCCTGGGGTTTGAACCACAGACCTCCCATGTGGTGGACGGACGCCCTATCCATTGGGCCAAATCTGCTTCCTGTAGAGATTGTTGAAAATACAGTACAAAAAATGTGGTTAGAAGGGGCCTATATTAGTTAGGGTAATCAATGTGAGCTACTGTAACAAACAACCCTAAAATCTCAGTGGCTCAACACAGTACAAGGTTATTTTCCCCTCATGTCACAGTCCAAGAGAGGACAAGTGGCTCCTCTCTAAGTAATGATTCAGGATACGGACTTCTTCCATGTTGTTGCTAGGCTGTCACCTAGGGGATTCTGGATTTTCTGCATTCAGCTGATTGACAAGCAAAGACCCCTCATGTTTCTTACAGGGTGTTTAATGGCCAAACCTGGAAGCAGTGGACATTACTTCAGCCCATACTCCCCTGGCCAATGCCCCAACCTAATTATTAATACAAGGAATGCTGGGAGATGTAATTTACCAATGTGCTAAGAAAGGGAAAAGATTGGTAAGCATCTAAGTTGTTTTTCCAAAGGACATAAAGAAGTCTTTTATTCACTTTATAATACCCAGACATTAGGCCAACACTTCTCTAAACAGAGAGCTACAAATCTATGTAAAGAGGACATATGGAGGTCTCCAAAACAGTTCCCTTTCCCCTCTATTTTCTATAAAACCTATAATTCACTCACCCTCAAAAAAATACATCAGTAGCTAGGTAGGGATTCTTTTCCATCAGCTCTTGTTTTCTCTTCCCTGAATCTAGTCTACAAGATATATTCCAGGGCAGTTTTTCTCAATCCAGCAAAGCACCAGAATCAACATACTTTTTTTTGTTTTTTTGTTTTTTTTTGATGTCCTCAGGTTTACTGAAAATAATACAGCGTAACAGAAAGATTCAAATGGCTCCACGTGGTGTTTTGAAATTCACCCCGACCGTGGGCTGAGTGGCCTGCAGCTGGAGAGGCTGCCAAAGTCCAACAGCACCAGCATTTCCTAAGCATCAAGATCTACTTCAGTGATCTCTCCTGATCTGGGGCTGAGACCTCAGAAACGTAATTATCTCCCCTTTCTCTCTTCCTCCTACAGCTCCATGGAGAGTCCTCTCAGGGGGCCTCTCTGAATCCGCCTCATCAGATGCATGACACAATCTGCTATAGTGTTGTGAAGCTTTTGGCTGAGAATAATGGTTATCTCCTCACACACACACTTGTTTGTGTGGAAGTCGTTGTGTAGTGTTTCTCAACGATGAACCCGGCTGCCTTCTTCACAGGTTGGGTGCGGACGGGGCTAAGTTGGCGCTGTAAAAGGGTATTGCAGACACTTAAGTCTCTCCCATCTACTGAATTAGGATTTCCTGAAATTAGAGCTCTATTTTTTTTAAGGAGGTACCAGAAATAGAACCCGGGACCTAGTACATGTGAAGTAGGCACCCAATCACTGAGCTATACCTGCTCCCCAGATCTCATTTTTGATGACTCATCTCCTCATTTCCTAAGAAATGATCATGTCTATATTTCTAAAATGTCCCTGGATGACTCTGTTGCAGTCACTTTAACAAACCTGAGAAAAAAGCCACGCAGTCAGATAATTGCAATATATTAATGCCAGACAACTTTTTTGTGTTTGTCTTGGTGAATAAATAAGCACACAGAAGCCAAAATATCTTGCTTATCAATTCAGTTTTAAAAATTGTATTGGTGAGGACAATTTAGTATGAATGAAATAGAACTGAACTTGAAGTCAGAAGACCTGCTTCCCCACATTCCCATCTATGTTATCTTGGACAAGCCCTCTGAGTTTTTGTCTTCTTACCTATAAAATGTCAGCATCTTACTTGAACTATCCTCAGTCTTTGGCATAGATGATCACTCTCTCCTCCTGCAAACTTTCTTCAATTGACATCGAGAACTTTACTCTGTCTTGACTTTTCTCCTACCTTTCTGATCACTCCTTTCCCCTGCTAAGGATTTTAAAGGCTGAAGTCAAGGGGTTAGCCAGACTGAGTTCTTGTCTGGAGGTTTTGGGAAAGAATCTACTTTCAAGCTTAAAGTCATTCAGTACTTGGCAGAATTCAGTTCCATGAGTTTGTAGGACTGAGGACCATACTTTTTTGCTAGCTGTCAGCTAGGAACCACTCCCAGGTCCCAGAGGCCACCACCCACATTCCATGCCACATGGCCCAGCCCCCTTCTTCCAACTTCAAAGCCAGCTTGAAAACAACAGCCATCTTTATGTCACAATGCTGTAGGTCAGAAATCTCAGGGGCTCAGCTAGGGCTCTCGGCTTCATGAGACTGTCATCTGGTCTGGTCTCTGATCTAGATGCTCTAGAGAGAATCCCCTTCCAGATACCATCATACTGTTGGCAGAGCTCAGTTCCTTCTCATGTTTCCATGTGCCCTACCCCCAACAACAGACTGACTTCTCCTTCTGCCACATCTCTCTGACTCTAGTTGGAGAAAATTCCCTGCTTTTAGGAGCGTTGATGATTAGATTGGGCCCATCCAGATAATCCAGGAAAATCTCCCTATCTTAATGTCGGTAACCGTAATTACATCTGCACCATCCCTTTTGCCATGCAATGTAGCATGTTCATAGGTTCCAGGGATTAATTAGAGTGTGGACATCTTCCAAGGGCCAGGCTATCTATCAGCCTTCCAAACTGTTCTCTCTGCTTACACACCTGCCCCCTACACGCTAGTCTCCAACACAGTAGACAGACCTGCAATAACTTCCCATCTTACCCTGTAAAACTCTCTTTGTCATAATGCCCCACATAGCCCTATACCATTTGGTTTCCCTACTCCCTCTCTGATTATTCTCCTATGAATCTCCCCCTTGCTCATGCCACTCCACCCAACTGACCTCCTTGCTATTCCTCAAACACCAAGCATGCTCCTTCTTCAGGACATTTACCCTTGCTCTGCCCTCAGCCCCAAGTGCCCCCTCCCCCAGCATCTGCCTGGCCACTCCCTTATCTCTCCTAAATCAATGCTGAGATGCCACATTCTTAGTAAAGCCCTTCCTGACCACCTGTTTACAATTGCAACCTCCAAACACCCCAGCACTCCCTATTCCCCTTTCAGGCTTTATTTTTCCCCACAGCACTTTTCACTTTTTAATATAGTATAAATTTCACCTATATTTGTTTATCATAAGCCTTATTAAAACAAGCACCATAAATAAGGGGTTTTGTCTATTTTGTTCACACTTTATCTCCAATGCCTGGAACAGTGCCTGGCCTACAGAAGGTGCCCAATAAATACTTGATTAATGATAGAATGCACAAGTATAAAATGGGGACAAGAGCCTGCCTTAGTTGAGGAAATGTGTGTTTGGGGGTAGCAGAAAGACCTTGGACCTTCTATGTTATGGGTGCCCCTATTGATCAGATAAGACCACAAGCTCCACAAAGGCCACGTTGGTGGCATAGCATAGTACATGGCACAAAGCAGATTCTCAGTATTTTCTTAATAATGTCGATTTAACTGCACTAGATTTCTCAGCATATTATCTCATCAAACTCATAAAATCTATGGAAGAAGCGTTATTAATTTTTACCTCTTTAACCCTCTTCTTGGAGTAGTTTGGTGAGCCAGATGAGGTGTTTTGATGTGAAAGTTCGTTGTGATGTATTTTGTGAAGTGCCAAATAAAGTATTTCTGGAAAGAGGGTTATCCAGTCCCCCTTTACATCCCATGCAGGCTTCCCCTCTGTAAATGTGCATATTTTTGAAAGCATTAATTGTTGGGGGCAGCATGATGCTGTGGCAAAAGTGTGGAGTCAGCCAGGGCAAGCTCGGTCATCGACTAGCTGGATGGTGTAGTTACATAACCATGCTAAGCCTCCATTTCCTCTTCTTTAAAAATAGGGCTAATCATTCCACCCTGTAGGGATGTTGTAAGGATTAAATCAGAGAACACAGGTGAAAATACCCAGCAGGATGCCCGCTTCTGAGTAGGTAGCCTATAATGCAAGTTTTCTTCCTTCCTTTTATGGGAGCCCAAATCCACCTCTGTAACTTTTACCCTTTAATGTGAGCTCTTGGGAGCAGTGGAGAATGAAACAACTCTTCCTTAGAAACAGCTTTTGAAGCCAGTTATCTTGTTCTCCTTCAATCTTCTCTTTTTAAAGGTAAAAATGCTCAGTTCATTCAACCATTCCTTATGAAGGCTGGTTTTGATTTCTAAATGTGCACTAGTTTGGCAATACAGCTTCTAAAATGTGGTACCCAGGAAGGACTTATATTAGAGCATAAGCTCCATGGAGTCAGGGTTTTATTTTAATCTGTTTAGTATCCCCAGCAACTAAAAAATTGCCTGACTTAGAGTCAGACCTCAATAAATATTTTGTTTATTGAAATGAAAGAACCTATAAACGTGGTCTTCTTCTTTTTTTTTTTTTTTTAGGAAGTGCTGGAGGTTGGACCCAGGACCTCATACATGAGAAGCAGGTGTTAAACCACTGAGCTACACCCCATCCCCACATACGGTCTTTATCTCCCTGTTCTGAGGCTTATACTGTTATTAATGCCAGCTGTCCCCCTCAAGCCTCTTTGGTTCCAAGTAAAATAAATATAAGATAATTTCTTGGACAATATCTAAAGAAAACATACAGAAAAGTGAGAACCTTTGTTGCCTACTAGAAAGGGAACTGGAGGTGGAGATATAGGTAGGAGGGAGGCCTCTCACTGTATATCCTTTAAACTTCTGAATTTTGAATGATAAGATTATATTACCTATTTAAACTTTTTTAAAATAAATTTAAACAAGCAAATATTTTTAAAAGGTAATTTATTGGAACAGCACTACAATAACGCAATATCAGGCAGAGTCCAGGACAGCTGATGGTTCCACGAGAGTCGGAAATCAGAAACTGGAAAAGCATTGGGCTTCCTCCACCTGTCCCCGAAAATGACAGAAAATGGCCAGTGCCCAGGCTGTCTTCAGTTCCAACAAATGACCCACAGTCTGTGAAGTCCAAGTCCCAGTTCCTGGGCAAGAGTATCCAACTGGCCCAGCTTACATCAGGTGTTGACCTCTGGGGGAAGGACCACCTCTGTAGGTCAGCTGAGGATGAGGATAGAAGTAGAGGAATAATTCCAAGAATAAAAGAGATCATTGTGAATCAGGAAAACACCCCCAAAGGGGGCCTAACAGCCCCTATCCATGTTTTGAGAATCATGTAGTATCACTGACTTCTGTTATGCTTTATTCTACTAAAATACCTGAATCTTTTGTTTTCTTACCCTAATTGTTTTTTACATAAACTGCCTGAAGCCAAGCCACCTTTCCCTCATACTTGGGCAGGTGATTTTTTTCTTCAACCTTACAGTAGAACTTTACAATTTCTAGTAAACTCCATGCTGTATATTTCAGCCTTTTTTTTTCCCAGTTTACAACCACAAATTCCTTTGGTGTCTCTATCCATTTCCATAGAAAATTACACTGAACAGACTAATTAAAAAGTCCTTTGTGCATCCACCAGGAATATTCCTCTGGGTTGATTAAATAAATTAATTAAGTAACACTCTTTGGATAGGCTTGTTTAACTATCCACTGTACCATTATTCAGTGCAAGGAATAGGTATTTTACTTTTTCTAGGACAAGGCTATCATAGCCAGAACTAATTGCATGATCCCCTTCAGTCCCTCATGCAGGATTGCAGTAGCCAACATTTTTAGCATCTATGACTTGATAATATTCATACAGAGTTTCATTTTACCTTTTTCAATAGCTTATAAAATCCATCTCATAGAGATGTGAAACCAAGGTTCAGAAAAGGTAAATGATTTGCCCAAGGAGCTAGTCAAGCGGCAGAGTAGACATTCAAATCTTGCAGTAGCTGACTCCAAATCCTGGGCCTTGTTTAACCCTATAGGCAGCATTTAGTCAAAACCAGAAGATCTAAAATAATAAAGTTACTTAAAGTGTGGCAGATTAAAGACATCCACAAATTCTCTGACTCTTTCCATCAAGAGGTGATGTCAACTCCCTTGAATCTGGCCATTGGACAGCTTTGGCCACTCCAAGATTAAAGAAGTAATAAGTGCCCATCTTCCTGCTGAGGCAGTAAGACACTGGCAGCTTCCACTTTTGCTTTTTGGAAGAGTCTGGGAGCTCTGAGCTGCCTGCTCAGAACCCTGTTTACTTTGAGACTGCCACGCAGGAAGACCACATGTAGACACTCCCACTGACAGTCCCAGCTAAGCCCAGGCTTCCAGCCACCCCGGGGAAGGCACCAGAAATGTGAGTGAAGCCACCTTGGACCCCCCAGACCTCCACTGGTACCACACCAAGCAGAACAATGGCCCAGTTCTTTATGCTTGCCTCTCTTTTTTTAAAATTCCCGTCCCCCTCCCTGCTGTTTTTGCTGTCTGTGTCCAATCGCTGTGTGATCTCCTGTATCTATTTCTCTTTATGTCTTCTCTTCTCATCTTTCTCCTCCAGGATTCACGGGGATTAGATCCACTTCAATTCCTGGTCTCTACTGTGCTTCACCTTGACTCTCCCCTTCGTCTCTCTTTTGTTGTGTCATCATCTTGATGCGTGACTCACTTGCGTGGGCACAGGTTCGCCATGTGGGCACTTGGCTTGCCACGTGGGCACTTGCATGGACATTCGGTTCATCACATGGCATGCGGCTCACAATGTGGGCACTCAACTTGCCATGTGGGCACTGGCTCACCATGCAGGCACGCTTTCTCTTCTTTTTCACCAGGAGGCCCCAGGGATAGAACCTGGGTCCTCCCATATGGTAGGCGGAAGCCCTCTCACTTGAGCTACACCTGCTTCCCACTTGCTTCTCTTATGATTCCATCTTTACCAAACTTTTGCTATAAGAATATTAAAATGGTGTTTGGTATTTTTAAAAAATTACTTCTTTCTGTTCATATAAGGAGAAAAACAGACCAGAATTAAGAGATTACATCTAGAGTCTATTCTTTCCCTTTTTTGCCCCACATTAGCAGCCTTGACTGGCCTTAGAGAATAAGACAATAAGAGTTATGCATTTTGAGTTAATTTTTGGATAAGGTATGAGATAGAGGTCCTCTTTCCTTCTTTCAGCTATGGATGTCCAATTCTTTCAGCATCTTTTGTTGAAGGGATATTTTCCCGAGCTGTGTGACTTTGACAGGCTAGTCAAAAATTGTGGGAAAACAGCTTGCATTTGAATGTGGGGACCTGGCTTGAAGTTGAAGCATTTCCATAATGCAGATAAGAAGTGTGGACTTAGGAACACTGGCCTTGACTAGACAGAACACTGTTTGGTCAGCACGAAAATTGTTTGCATGTGGAGACGTTTGAACTTTGTTATGGGCTGCTCCCCAGCATTGCTGGTGCTACAGCTTTAATAACAAGCATTCATAGCTGAAAGAAGGAAAGAGGACCCCTATCTCACACCTTATCCAAAAGTTAACTTAAAATGGATCAAAAAACTAAAAATAAAAGCAAGAACCATAAAACTTCTAGAAGAAATTATAGGAAAATATCTTCAAGACCTGGTGGTATGGATTCTTAAAGGAGATAAGGGGAGGACTGAGTGGACTACTGATGTTTAATGTATATAGAAGTTTTAATTAGCTTTACTGTAAAGGTATGGAAATGTATAGAGTGGATGGTAACACACAGTGAGTAACAGGTAGTTTATAAATGGGGATGTGACTGAAAATGGTAGTCCAGTTATGTAAATGATAATTGACAGAATGCTAGAGAATAATCTAGGAACTAGATAGTACAGTAAACCAAGAGGTGGGTGAGAATTGTGGTTGATGATACAGATGCAAGAGTGTCCTTTGTGAGCTAGAACAAATGTATATCACTACTGCAGGGTGTTGGGAATGTGGAGAAGCATGGGAAAAATATAGCTGGAGTGACCTATGGACTGTGGTTAGTAGTAATAATATAATATTCTTGCATCTATGCAAAAGATGTACTGTGTTGATACTGAGGCAGTATGGAAAATGTGAGCCAAATGTACTCTATGGACATGGTGATAATCAGATGATATTATTTTATCTGTAGCAAATGACACACCACATTGTGGTATATTGATGGAGGGGTATTGTTTGGGAATTCTGCACATGTGCATGATTGTTTTATAAGTTTACAATTTCTGTCATTAAAAAATATATTTAAAAAATAATAATAGGGTGGGTTGGGGAAAAACACACCAAATGTTAGATAAGGACTATGATTAGTAGTAAGATTTTGACAATATTCTTTCATAATTTGTAACAAACATCTCATGACAATGTAAGGTGTTGGTGGAGGGTTGATGTATGGGACCCCTGTATGATGTTTGCTTTGTACGTTCACAACTTTTACTATACAATTAATTGTTTATGTATGTTCATATATAAATGATATAAAGATAATAAAAGAATTGATTAGGGGAAAAATACTTCGTTTAGTAGTAATATTTTGACAATGCTCTTTAATTATTAGTTTAAAAGGTTTAAAAATAATGCAAGTTATTGGTGATAGAGATGTTATGTATGTTTGTTTGATGTTATATATGTTTGTTTTGTAAGTTCACAACTATTATATACTTATCGTTTATGTATGCTTATGTATGAGTGATATATTTCAATAAATTTAAAAAATAATAAAAAATTTTTGTAAAAGTTATGCAATGCTTTCAGTTGTTCTGTTGGCAGAACACTGTCTGTTGCTTTCTGTAGTTACCTTTATGACTTCATCTGAAAATAAGGAAGAATTGCTATTTAGAGATAAACACATCAAGATACTTAAATACTAAATGGGAGTAGCATTTCAGAATCTACAGCCATTCATCCATGGATGGAATATAGGTGGGGGGATGGCTAGAAGACTTTATGTTTGCTTAGATATATTACATATATAACCTTGACACATTCAATGACTTCACCTGTGTCTTTACGCTCAGCCTAACAGAGGAAGCAGGTTCCTAGAGGAAAGAGCTAGCCTCCACAGCTCCACCACAGGCCTTTAGGCGCAGAGAGTTAGTGAGGGTCAGAGGGAGAGAACCACTCCTCTCCACATTGTTCTAGCCAGTCTGAGCCCTGCCCTTCCAGGATATTCCCAGGATTACAGAAGGAGGGCCAGGTAGCAGTAATGGTACATGTGATTTTGTGCTGGGGCATCACTGTAGACTCTCAGGTTCTGCCCACAATGGCCTCTCTCCATTCTTCTATGGGGCCTTCACCTCTCTTATAGCAGCAGTAAGAGATATGTTGGACAAGCACAACTGGCCCCTGCCAAACTTGTCTCCTGCATTCCCTCTTCAACATCTCCTGAAGATCCCATGAGCTTCCCTCTTTCTTCTGGCAGGTACACAGAATTCTCAGTCCCAGGTCCACATTCCCCTTCCTAAAATCTACTTTCAATAAGCATCTAATAATGCTTTTTACTAAGGTAATTAGATGATTAGAAGGGGGCATTACTTCACCCAAGGGTGTTTGCTTTTGGCAATGTGCTTAGATATTTTTCTTGAAGGAGGGAAGATCTAACAGGCATTTATCTATCAGGGAACATTCAGAGGAGTGACTTTAGGGCACACCCTCTAAGAGGCATCTTCTCACCTCCCTGACTTGTGGGAAAGGGCAGAGTAGTATATTAGAAATCTTGTTACACTTGAAGAACAGGGACAAATATTCAAGCCTGGGTTCTCTCCCAAGCAACTGAGACTCTGGCAACAACATTCTGGTTCTCAGATTTCTCAACCATCAAGCTTGGAATTTAGACTGAACTTGGAGTTTAGACCACATGATTCCCAGGGACCCTTTGAATTCTAGGGTTCCATGGTTGTGTCTCCTATGTCAGACAGTTTAGAGATGTTCACTCTAAACATTCATGTCATCCTATTTGTTTTAGTAACAGCCATGCATTTGTTAAACAATTCATACATTCAATATGCCTGGCTTCTTGGTGTAACAAGTTTGTTAAATGTACTCTCTACTTAAACTAAAGCTTGCTTTTATCATTAAAACAAAATAAAACCAACTGGTTACTTAAACTTCACACGTTACTCCTTACTTCTAATAATCAGTTTGTTGAGTGCTTTCATATCCACCCTTCTAGACTCTTCAGAGTTCTGTAGGCATAATGGGTCCTGTAAGGATTAGTCTTCCAAGAATTCTAATTCTTCCAGAGTGTTGGCTGCAGGGAGGGGTTACTAGTCAGAACAGGGATGCAAGGAAGGTGGAAGGAGTGGGGTGTCATGACATTTTCATCTCTGCAGAATTTCTTCTAGAGGTAAGAACCAAGACTCAATCAAAGGTCAAAAATTGAAAAATATTCTGGGATAAATGCAAATAATCGTAGACCACAAACTCCATGTGGGAGAAGACCAACCCAAAGACCACACACAGTTAACACAGTGGTTCTCAACCAGGCCAATTTTGCTCCCCATGGGACATTTGACAATACCTGGAGACATTTTTGGTTGTCTACTGGCATTGAGTGAGTAAAGGTCAGGAATCTAAGCATCCTCCAATGCCCAGGCAACTCCCCCCACCCCAGTCAACAAAAAAGAGTTATCTAGCCCAAAATGTCAACAGTGCTGAGATTGAGAAGCCCTGGGATCATAGGGTATCAGAAAGGACTTTTCCTCCCTGTGATTTTCGATTTTCCACATATTTAACTGGCTTTGGTGAAACCATTTGGTTCCTGTTTGAGCCTCCAGTTGATAGTGGCAGGATCGGGAGCAGGTAACTTCAGATTTCGGTACTTTCAATAGGAAGCAGCGCTTGAAATTCCATGTGTGATTGGAATGAAGTCTGACCAGAGCCCATACCCTGAAAAATATCTTTCCCAGATTGTCACGGTAGACTGCATCTGCCTCTGATACCCCATAAGAGAAACTTGTACACAACTAATGAAATGATCAGTCACTTCAAATATGTCTCCTAGTACTCGCTTTCTGATTTCAAGAGATCATAATAACTCCAGTGGCTTGCTGCTTTGAATAACCCTCATGAATCTGTTCTTGTAACCAGAGCCTTCTCCTGGATCCATTCCATACCTATCGCACATTTGGACTTGACATCCTCTGACATTTGGGCTTCTGGTTAGCCCAAGCCTGCATCTTAATTAATGCTAAAGTCTTATGCCCCTTTCTATTGTCTAAAGTCACCCTTCATGCTCTCAAAACAAAGGGCACTGTACACAAAGAGTAATATCAATGGTCTCCTCTGCCTTTGAGCTGTAGAATCAATAAAACACCATTACTGGTCTAGCTTTTCCTGTTTTGTTTTGTTTTTTTAGGAGGTACCAGGGATTGAATCTAGGTCCTTATACATGGGAAGCAGGCACTCAACCACTTGAGCTATATCCATTCCCCTCCAGTTTATTCTTGACACACGCCAAAATCGGAGGTCTCAGAGGCTTTTACTCATGGTTAGTTCCTTAAATGCTTACCAGAAAAGAAAAAATATATTTTTTTAAAACTGAGGAGAAAAAAAAAAAAAAAAGAAGCCTAGGAGTAGGTTTACTTGAGTTTGGGACTTGGGAATGTTATAACTTAGCTTTTCACCATTTAAATGTTGACTGTATGCTTAACCATTATTGACAGCTCCAATTATTAATAAACATTTTATGGTTTCACTGTGAATGGAGTGATAATCACAGCAGTGAAACAGGGTGTAAATTATTTTCCATGCTGTTTTTCAATGACCAGAGGAGGATTTTCCCAAGGGTTAGTGATACTAAGATTAATTCTATCCCTCAGCCTTGGTTTATACCTGTGTCTGGAGGTTCTTTTGCCAACTGGGACCAGGAGAGGGGATGGGAAGGTGGTTGGAAAGTTTCTCATTATTTGTTGCCATTGCTCTGTGACTGTAATACCTTCTCTTTCTCTCTCTGGCCTGTGAGGATCACAGACAGGACCAGCTCCTGCACAGGTGAAAAACATTCCTTTTTTAGCTACATACACTGGGTTTGCACCAGAAATTTTATTCACAAATGTTTACTGAATACCTAGAAAGTAAATCACTTACTGCTACCATTTAGGGAGTTTTCAATGTTGTGCTTCATGCAGACCCTCACCAAATCTTCATGAGGTACCACCTTAATGAGGTATTTGCTATTATTAGTACAGTAATGAACTCATCTTCCCACTGGCAGAGCTTCAAATATATTGTCATCTGTATCTATACTCTCTGCTTTTTCCTGTTACAAATGGGGAAGTGCTCTGTAACCACTCAAGACCAACCTCTTAACACCTGGAACCCAACCCTTCTTGCCTTCCCAAGGACTTGATTCCCTCTGAAGTCTGAATCCTCATGAGTTTCTCCCTTTCTGTTGTTTCATTCCCAACAGGGTCCAAACACACTCTAGTATCTCACGTCCCTAAAACCAGACCCGATAGTCAATGAGTTCACATCAATATGGCCTAATACCCAGTGTCCATTCTTTTGAGTGAATGTCCAGTCTAAATGGCCAATATTCATGACATTTCCAGCTGTCAAATATTTTTATATCACTTTTGTGCAAAACTTGTCTTTGACCACACATATCCTCCAGCAAATGTCTCATTTCTCTGCTTCCCTTTAAGCAAGGCTGCCACAAACGACTGTGCACATTATATATTATATAAATGGTGCTTTCAGAAGCCCTTGAAAGTTAACTATACTTCCTACTTTCACTCCTTACCCCTCCCCCTCTCTTGAATCCAGTGGTACATGTAACAAAAAGCCAAGAGGCTAAAACCTGAGGACCCCTCTCATGCACAGACTCTTTCTAAAATCCTGGGAAAGGGGGAATGGGGATGACAATGGGTTCATATAATCATATGTTTTTGTAAAATAGGCAAAAGTAAGATATTTTAACCATGATTGGTGAAGACTACTCTTTCTTCTCCTCTGTCACACTTCTCTTGTGTCAAACAGCACTGGAGATGACCTGAGGGCATTTTGGGAACCTGGCTAACGAGAAGTTGGAGATGCATTTAGTATGGCTTAAGTGGGACATGTTTGCAGGGTTTTCAGTCACTTGAGAATAAAGTTAATGTTACCCATCTAAGTGTAGAAATGGCTTCCAGGAATTTTCACTGGAAATACTGACTTAACCTGAGACATTATATATAAAGTAAATTTAGATATAGAGACAGAAGCTAGTCTCTAGAAATTTTTCCATTTAGTCAGACATGCAAAATTGTTAGTAGAGAATTCCATTTTATTGCCTTTAATCTAACTGGAAAGTCTCTGATAATGCAACATATATTTGCAAAGGTACCATTGTTTTTTTGTTGTTTGTTTTCTTTTTTTATTATCTTTTTAAAAGATACATAAATCACACAAAAATGTTGTGTTAAAAAATATAAGAGGTTCCCATATATCCCCCACACACTGCACTCCTCCCACCTTGACAACTTCATTCATTGGTGTGGTACATTTATTGCATTTGATGAGTACATTTTGGACCATTGCTACACAGCATGGATTATAGTTTATGTTGTAGTTTACACTCTCTCCCAATCCACTCAGTGGGTTATGGCAGGATATATAATGTCCTGCATCTGTCCCTGCAATATCATTGAGGACGACTCCAAGTCCCGAAAATGCCCCAATATCACACCTCTTTTTCCCTCTCCCTGCCTTCAGCAACTCCTGTGGCCACTGTCTCCACATCAGTGATATAATTTCTTCTATTTCTAGAGTCACAATAATGCATCCAGCTTATAATACAACACTACAAGAATACACAGATGACTAATTTATTAGTGTAATCCATTCAGGATACTAAAGATTAGTCACTGTCCAAGAAAACTTGAAATACCCTGAAATTTCAACACTCATATGTAAAAGAAACTTAGAGGATTTCTCAAATCTGCCTACCATCCTAAAAATTTATATGACCTTATCAATAACAAATTATGAAGTTGAAATAATTTCCTCTAAGTTGTCAATTAAAAAACAAATTTCTGATATCCATGCTAGAGGAAAGATAAAATTATCTTTGTTCTTTTTATAGAAAATATTATAAAATCATTGTCATATAAAGAAGTGATCAAAGAGTATATAGACAAATATAGGAAAAATGATTATAGAGGTGTGCTAACAGTTAATAAGAATATTGTTATTTTTCTGTATTTTATTGAGCATGGAATTTGTGAGTTTTAAAAAATGTATAATCTATTGTGATTTTTCCTCATTCTAAATAAATTTACATTTATACCTAATTTTTGTGTTACTTCGGCATTTTATTTTTTGAAGAGGTTCTCAAGTTGTGTAGCCTTCAGGTTCCACAAAACCTAAATCTGCCCCCTGCTTGAGCCCACTCTAAACAAGATTTTTGTCCTCACAATTTCATACACACTTCTCTCAGGATTACCAACAACCTCAAACTGGAAAATCATCAATGGTCAGTTCTTAGTCCTCGTATAACTCAACCCTCTGTGGCATTTCACAGTTGACACTTTCCTTCTTCTTGAAACTCTTCTCATGGTTGTGACACCAACTCTTCTCATGGCTTGTGACACCATGGCTTGCTTTTCTTCCTGCCACCTTATCTGCTCTTCACAATCTCTGATCGGTGTCTCCTCCCCTCAACCTCTCCTGCCTCCTCTTATCGTCCCCCTCTACCATTTGACCTCATCCAATTCTATGGCTTTAAATGTCACAGATCTTCCTCCATTCTCAAATCACCAGCCCTGATATTTCCCCTAAACTCAGACCCACTTATCCAATGATCTTACTTGGATTTCAAATATACACCTCAAGCATCATATCCAAAACAGAACATTTGCTTCATCCTTGACCTTAATCTGCTCTTCTCCCAGTCCTTCCTGTACCAGTAAATGATGCTGTCATCTACTGTACCTGGTTGCTCAAGCCAAAAACATGGGAGTCGTTCTTTCATTTAATCCTTATATCCAAATCCACTAGAAAGTTTTCTTGACTCTTTCTTCCAAACATATCCAGCCTCTCTCCACTTCAGCAACACTTCTGCTTCCACCTGGGTCACCGCTGCAGTCTCCAAAAGAGTCTCTTTTCTTCTATTCTTGCCCTGCCACAATCCATTCTCCATACAGCAATCATCACAAAGCAGATCATACCATTCCCCTGCTTAAAACATGCTAGTAGCTTCCATTACATTCAGAAAGAAAATATCCTAGGGCTACCAGGCACTACAGTCTCCTTCTCTGACTTTATTTCATCCTTTCTCCTGCTTGTTCTCCATGCTCCAGCCACACTGGTCTTTCTCTAACTTGAAGGCACCAAACTCATTCCACTGTAGGGTTTGCACTTGTCGTTGCCTCTGACTGAAATGATTTGCCTGTGGTCTTCTCACGGCTGGCTCTACCTTGTCATTCCATTCACCTCTTCAGGGAGGCCTTCACTAAACACCCAAGTGGCTGTCTTGTCACTCCATTGCATCCCCCTATTTTAATTCTCTGCAATGCACTTATTATTATCTGACACATCTTAATTTATCTGTTAATTACCTTTCTCCCCTATTGTATTAGTCAGTCAAAGGGGTGCTGATACAAAATACCAGAAATTGGTTGGTTTTTATAAAGGGTATTTATTTGGGGTGTGAGGTAACAGATACCAGGCCATAAGCATAAGTTACTTCCTTCACCAAAGCCTATTTTCACGTGTTGGAGCAAGATGGCTGCCGACGACTGCAAAGGTTCAGGCTTCCTGGGTTCTTCCCTTCCTGGGGCTTGCTTCTCTTTCCTCTGTGTGTTTACTTCCTGGGGCCCCAGCTTAAGGCTTCAGCATCAATTTCCAACATCAAAAACCCTCAACTCTGTCCTTTGCCATGCCTTTTATCTTTTATCTATTAGGGCTACCTAATGATGTGGCCCAATCAAGCCCTAACCATAACTCAATCACACACAGGTGCAGATCAGATTACAAACATAATCCAACATCTATTTTTGGAATTCAGAACTATATCAAACTGCTACACCCACTAAAATGGAAATTCCATGAGAGCAGAGGCTTTGTGTGTCATATTCACCCCTGCACCTAAAGCATTCAATAAACACTTGTGGAATGAATGAATGAATGAATGAATGAATGAATGAATGAATCTCTGTTTTACAGATGGGAAAATTGAGGCACAGAGAGTTAAGCCCCTAGACCAAGGTAAAAAAGTAGGTGGTAGAACCAGGGTTTGAACCACCCAGGCAGTCAGTTTTCAGAGTATGTCATCTTAAACACTACAATATTGTCTTTTCCCACCCACCAGGCATGGAGCTGATTCTAATTAAAGACCAGAAGGACAGGAGAAGGGAAGACACAGGGTGGCTACTCTGTCTTGGATACAAGGGAGGCTCCTCCTAGAATGCAAGAAGAAAATACAACTAGTGGGGTCTGTTGCTAATGGTAGAAAGTGGGCCATGAGTGGATTTCCACATTCTATTGGAACCCATCGCTGTGTCTTGAAGTGAGGCCTGCAACTAAGTTTGACAAACTTGCTCCCAAAATCTTTCCAGGATGATGAGCAGATATTAAAGTCACTCTAACAAAAGCAAGTTCATTCCACAGCAATAGTATAAAGTCCACCTTCAGGTACAAGTAAGGTAAGCCCAGGGTCTGACAAATGGGCATCTCTGAGGTCCTCTCACAGGGTGAGTGAAAGTGGGGTGGAGTACCAGCTGTCCACTTCCTGCTCTAGCCTCTGCCACCATTGTGCTCTGAGAAAGCCATTTCTTTCCCCTTCAAGCAACAGACACTTTTAAAAAGTGGTCTCAGGGTTCCTGTGTCTGAGGTAATTTGTTTTGGCTGTAATTGAGGAAATAGTGTGGACTATTCTTCTCCGAGCCAAAGTCATTTCCCAACATTAAATTTGCCCATGAGGTGGCACTTTTTAATGCAATGAATGTATAGAGGCACCACCAGGGAATTAACTTTTTGTTAATTTAAGTATTTAACTATTTCTTCATCCCACTCCCAACCCACACTGTCCCCCTCTCAGAGTTAACTTGTCGATTATTCTTTTTTCCTTCTTTTTCCTAAAAGTTAGTAAAGTTGAATGCTTTCCATGTATTGTTGACATTCTCTTTGTGTTTTCTGTTCTGGGTGTGACAACAGTAAAGGAAGAATGAAAGGGTTATAGACCCTTGGAATTGAGTATTTTCAAGCTCATCACTTGTAAAAATTACTGATCACTTTAGCAAAGGTTATTCATTTGGAATCATTCCTCCTTTTCAGATATAATTTTTGTGAAATGATAATAATTCAACAGTTAGTAGAAAGGGCAGTAAAGTCATATATCAAGATCACATTCCAGCTCACCACCATTTTTATTTCTGACACATAATAAAGGGCAACATATTAATAAGAGAGAAAATCAGAACTTACTTGCAACCAGGAATGGCTGAAAAAATATTATTTTTGACCTTTGCCTTTCTTTGTTGAAAGAAAACTAAGGACAAACTATCAACTTTGGTTACAATGAATTAGCCAAGATTAGATTTCTTTACATAATGTTTTCTTATATGTTGCTTAGGAACGATTATTAGCAAGCATATATAGACAGATATACTTTAGTACCAAAATTCACCAGCTATTAAATAAATATGGAGAAAGTTAAATCTTAGGTAAATTAGAAAACTTGGAATTAACGCAATGAAAAATTAAATACGTGTGTGTGTGTGTGTGTTTCCCCCTATTTTTAAGGTTTGGAGCATCCCAGCAGATATTTATTTATGTTTCCCAAAATTGAGGGCCAGGGTTGACTGCGGAGGTCAGAGGTGCTTTGAGTGGCAGGCACACGAGCACAATGCGTCAGTATATTAATCTTAATTTAAAAAACCATAGGCTGTCAGGAAGGCCCTTAAAAGTCATCTACTCCTTCCACCCTATATTTTAAAAAATGGCTCTACTACTAATCTCTTATATTCCATGGGTAGAAAGGAAAGAGCTCTTCCCTAGCCAGATCCCATCAGGCTGTATTGTGTGGTGAACTTGATAACCTGCAGTATCTATTACCTCCCAGTGAAGAGATTTAATCACAAAGCATAATTTCTCGGTGGAATTCTTTTTTAAATTGCTTCAGTTTAGCATAGGATTGAGAAATTTGAGTTTCTGTTAAATATATGTGCTTTTGGAGAAAGGAGGGTTTGGGAGTGGGAAGAAGTGTGGAACCTCCTGGTGATGCTCAAGAGATCTCAGTATCCCTTTTCAGGTTTCCTCGACGTCTTGGGCAGTTGAGCTCTTGCTTCAGTTAAAAGCACTTCTTTGGTAGAAGCGAAACTCACGTCACTTCCCTAGTCCAACTAGAAACAGCTCAAGGTGCTGACAAAGTTTCCTAGAGCAGCCCAAGCAGCTTACCTCTGGATGAAAGCAGGTCCAACCCTTAATTTAAAATCTTCATGATTTTATGAACCAGACATAGTGGTTATCACTCCCATGACAGACACGGATCCTGTTCTTGACACCCCACATTAAAAACACCACACAGCTCCTAAATCCACAGGTGACACTAGAGTCTCCACATTCCTCCTTCAAGTCCCATGCAAAGTCAAGTAGTATTCAAATGTACCTTACTGAAGAGGAATATTTCTACTAGATCTGGGAACTGGCTTTTACAAGTGTTCTATTTTTCAGGTTTAGACGTGTATTTCCCTTGATTTTCAGATAATAGTTGATTTGAATGATTTGTTTAGTCCCTCAAATTTCATAGCAAAATTCAAATGATGTCCACTAAAATCTGAGTTGTGTGGAAGATATTTTTAGTAGCTGCGTCTATACACCCAAGGGTCACATTTTGGTCCATAACATTTTACTTTATGAAGGAAAGTGCCAGTTGATGTTTAGTCTGGTGGAATTCCAAGTGGCCACATGCCGCCCGTCGTGCAGTGCACATTAAAAGATGCGTCTACCTCTTCTTGCTGATTCCTTTTGCTAAAAGGATGCACTTCCCTGATAAATGAAACCTGGAAAGCTCTCTTCCATCTAATTTGCATGAGGGAATTAGGCAAAGGGCCTGCAATGATCAGGAGGGCTCTTGGACAGTTCATCTGGATTAACACAGCAGTCTCAAAGCTCCGTGTAGACAACACGAGCACCACCATATTCCATGTGGAAATTACTCTGCAATTGAGCTCTATTAAACACTGGGGCTGAGCCTTGCTGAAGGAAGAAATCCGAACATTTGAGAATATTATCTGGGAATTTCAGCTTCAAAAATGATAATTTGAAATATTGTTGTGATTTACTTAAAACAGTTTTCCAGAAGTTTAAAACATTCCAATAATGACCTGGATTCTTTTATTTTCCTGTTAACATGTAGGGACACATACTCAAACACCCATATTCTACCATAATTGCTTAGTCATTGAGTTTCATTTCTTTCTGGGGAAAGATGTTAGGTTGGCTTGTCAACGTCCCCTTGTCTGGCTGCTCTCCAGAGCCTCCGTCCTGCCTCTTCAGGTACCTCCTGGATGTTAGTACGCAGATGCATTATAGTCATCCCAAAGCCCAGGCAACTCAGTGCTCTACACTCCCAATTTCCCCCAAAATGGCTCCCCCTCCCAATTCCCCTCACTGTCTGTGGCATCAACACCTGGGAGAGATAGTGATGCTCTCCACTGCCTTCTTTTCCTTTGTCCCACATCCCCGTGAGTCGCCAAGGCACGCCGGGCATCCGTCTGCCCTATCGCTCACTCTCCACCCTTCCTTTCTATTCCCATTGCCCCCAGACCCCCTGCTGCTTCAAGCCTGGATGATTATAATAGGCGCCTGACTAATGGCTTACTTGTTTTCCCCCTCCAATTCACTGCTGCCACAGTAATCTCCCTAAAACACCATTTAATCATGCCAAACCCTTAATTAAAAATCTTCATTATCTCTTCATTACCACCAGGATAAAGTCCAAGCTCCTTAGTTTCCTTTCCCTATCTGGCCTCGATCCACATTTCCAGCTTATTGCCCACTATTTCTCCATGGTTTTTTGTCAACACCACTAAAACCAGTCTAGTCACACCATTCCTCCCACCTGCAGGGGTTTCTCCAGTCTTGACTGAAATTTGTGTTTATTCTTTGAGACCAAAATCAGGTTCTTCTGACTTGTTTGAGGATTCTTCCCTGGACATCTGGGTCCTCCTCAGAGCTCCCCGGCTACTCAATGTCCCTTATCAGAGCATATCTTGAGTCATTATTTAATATTTGGCATGCTTGTGTTTTTTATCTACTTAGACTGTATGTGTCTTAAAATCAGGAATTATTCCAGCTGCATCTTTTATTGTCCTCTCATTATAATCTTCACCTCCGCTCCTTGCCTTTCTCCCCAATAAATATCAATTATGGTATAATTTGGTTATCAGATATTTGGAATTTGATGGCCAAAGGAAACAACTGCTGCAGTGTGCTCATGGTGGTCTTTTTTTTTACTTTATTTTATTTTTTAATTATCTCTTTTAAAAGTTAATAGATCACATAAAACGTTACATTAAAACCATAAGAGGGAAGCGGACTTGGCCCAATGGATAGGGCGTCCGCCTACCACATGGGAGGTTCAAGGATCAAACCCGGGGCCTCCTTGACCCATGGGGAGCTGGCCCATGTGCAGTGCTGATGCAAGCAGGGAGTGCTGTGCCAGGCAGGGGTGTCCCCCACGTAGGGGAGCCCCACACGCAAGGAGTGTGCCCCATGAAGAGAGCCACCCAGCGTGAAAGAAAGTGCAGCCTGCCCAAGAATGGCACCGCACACACGGAGAGCTGACACAGCAAGATGACACAACAAAAAGAGACACAGATTCCCAGTGCCGCTGATAAGGATAGAAGCGGTCACAGAAGAACACGCAGCAAGTGGACACAGAGAGCAGACAACTGGGAGGTGGGGAGGAAGGGGAGAGAAATAAATAAATAAATAAAAATCTTTAAAAAAAAATACGTAAGAGGTTCCCATAAACCCAGGAGGTTGATATGCCAGATTATAAAGGGACTTTCTTTGGTATGAGTGGGTGCTCAGTTAAAATTAGCCAATCTCAAAGAGATAAAACTAAAGATGGAGAAATGCTGCAGAATATCATTTAGATGGAAAGCTTATACTATTCTACACCCATAAAGACTGAGGAGGGAAGTGCAAGTGGCTCAAGTGATTGGGCTTCTGTCCACCACATGGGAGTCCCTGGTTAGGTTCCTGGTGCCTTCTAAAGAAGACAGCGAGCTGGTGCGATAGGCAGGTGTGGCAAGCTGATTCAACAAAATGATGCAACAAGAAACACAGGAAGAAAAACATAAGGAGAGACACGACAAAGCAAGGAAGGGAGGTGGCTCCTTCCCACATCAGAGACCCCAGGTTTGGTTCCTGCTGCCTCCTAAAGAAACAAGTGGTTGATGTGGGAGGAGTGGGGAGTGTGGGGAGCGGGGTATATTTTATGTATACATACATGTTTTTAATGTAACATTTTGTGTGATCTATGTATCTTTAAAGAATAATAATAAAACTTTAAAATATGAGAAAAAAAGAAACGAGGAAAATGAACAGGCACAGTAAATGCAAACAACGAGGTGGTGGGAAGAAATAACTAAATCTTAAAAAAAAAAAAAAAAAAGGCTCCAGAATACAATAGAGGAAACCTTGTTCACAGTAGAATGGCAGTGAGCCTGCTCAGGAAAGTGGGCACAATTGTTTTAGCAACTAAGTGACGATTTCCACTAAGATGGAAATCTAAGCATTCAGGGATACATAACTCTGCCCTTGTTTACATTTATACTATGCCCACACCAGAGTAAGGCACAGGTAATTCTCCTGATTCTTTTCTGTATTTTTATTCTGATTCACATATTGGCAACTTGCTCTGAAGAGACTAACGGTAAAAACAAAAACAAAAACAAAACAGGTAGTCCCTTCCCTTCTCTACACTAGCCAGGAATGCATTTCATCTCCCTTAACTTCCCCTAAACTCCCCTGTCCAAGCATCTCTGAGATCTCACAGGGGTTAAGTGTTCTCCTAGTCCCCGTGGCGTCACATGACCAGACAGTCCTGCTCTCCCCTGCCAATCACTGCAGGCGTGAGCATCTTCCTTAGAGCCATCTGAGTGGAGGCTCTGTCGCCCGCTTTCTCTCTCCCCACTTTTCTTCTACTTGTTGGGGAAGAATTATGATATTAAAAAAAAGCAAAACCAAACCTTCATAAAGAAAATCACACCAGGTAGTTGAAGATATTGAATTTTCTTTCCTTTTCCTTTTTCTTTTTCTCAAAGTTTTTCCTGGGGAATAGAAACCTGGGCCACCCAGGAATTAGAATCATCTCTGGGACCTCTGCAGTTGCCTTGACCCTGAACACCAGGTAAATGTTGCCCGAATGGGACAGCTGTCATTCAGGGAGCCCCTGAGAACGAGGCTGGTGTCCTCCAGCCTGCTTGTTTCATCTTTCCCAAAGCATCTTAGTTAAAGGAAAGGCTTCTCTTTTTTCTCCCAGTAAAACACAAAAAGCAGTATTTTGGTCAATGAGATGGGTGATTTGAAATACCCGCTCCCACGCCAGGACAAGACAACATATGAAAACTTACAAATTACAAATGTGACAGGGGATATGGCTTAAAGATATAATCAGAGTTAGAAGGCACCCTAGGAGAGGCAAATGGGACAGGATGTTGATACAGATGACAGACTATAGAAAGTCATTTCTTGGGAGAAGAATGGAATCCAAAAAGACGTGGATCTGAGTGGGAACAATTCCTATAAGGAGAATGGGGGTTTGATTGAGATAGAGATTTCTGGATGAAAGTTCATATTTCCATCTAGTAGACTCCTTGAGATGCAGATTTATTCTAATCTGTTTTTGTATCACTAGTAACCAGCACAGTGCCTGGCACATAGTAGTTGGGCAATAAACATCTGGTGGATTAATGCATAAGAAATTAATTTTTGCAGGATCAAATATCTCTAATAAGTTGTCTTGTGTATTTATTTTTTATTTTTTATTTATTTATTTTTAAAATTTTTACCCTGGATACAGGTGAAACTTTTTTTTTCCTCTCCTCTTCCCCCCCACCCCCCCAGTTGTCTGCCCTTTTTGTCCATTCGCTGTGTGTTCTTTTGTGTCCGCTTCTATCCTTATCAGTGGCACTGGGAATCTGTGTTTCTTTTTGTTGTGTCATCTTGCTGTGTCAGCTCTCCGTGTGTGCAGTGCCGTTCTTGAGCAGGCTGCACTTTCGCGCTGGGCAGCTCTCCTTATGGGGCGCACTCCTTGCGCATGGGGCTCCCTTTCGCGGGGACACCCCTGCATGCAGGCACTCCTTGCGTGCATCAGCGCTGTGCGTGAGCCAGCTCCACACAAGTCAAGGAGGCCCCGGGTTTTAACCGCGGACCTCCCACGTGGTAGACGCCCTGTTCACTGGGCCAAGTCCGCTTCCCTATTTATTTTTTAAAGCTTTATTTTTTTTTAAAACAATTTTAGATTTCCAGGAAAACTGCAAAGATAGTACAGAGAGAGCACATATTTCCTTCAGCAGCATACATGAACCCACATATGAATGCTAATACTGAATATTTTATCCTGTTACAAACAAGCATTTGCAAAAATATTGGAAGAGTTTTTTTTCCATTCGTTTTATGAAACTGTATTTATCTTCATAATTTGTGACTTAGTCTATGGCTTTTTTTATTGTGGCACATTTATATGACACAAAGTTTCCTATTTTAACCAGTTTTAAGTATACACTTGAGTGGTACTAAATACATTCACAATGTTCTGCTACCATCACCACCATCTATTACTAAGACTTTTTTATTCCCCCAAATAGAGACTCTGTACCAATAAGCAATAACTCCCTATTCTCCCCTTTTCCAGGTAACCTCTAATCTACTTTCTGTCTCCATGAATTTTCCTCTACTAGATATTTCGTGTAAGTAAAGTCATACAATATCTGCTCTTTTATGTCTCGCTTATTTCACTCAACAAGATATCTTCAAGGTTCACCCATGTTGTAGCTTGTATCAGAACTTCATTCCTTTCTATAGCTCAATGATATTCCATTGTATGCATATACCACATTCTGTTATCCATTCATCTCTTGATGGACCTTGGGTAGTTTCCACTTTTTGGCTATTGTGAATAATGTTGCTTATGAACATAGGTGTACAATATCTGTTTGAGTTCCTGCTTTCAATCCTTTTGGGTATATACCTAGGAATGAGATTACCAGGACATATGGTGACTAGTATATTTATAACTTCCTCTATTTCGTTTAAACTTTTTTTTCTTTTTCTATTGCCTGTTGGACTTCTTGACTTTTTTGACAATGTTGAATAATAAGACAGAAATGTCTATCTTGCATAGCCATAGTGTTCTACTTGCCATATGGGAGATGTGAGATTCAGACTGGATAAAAAGCACTTTGACCTCTTGATAGTAGAGAGGCTATCTCCATACCTACAGAAGTTAATAATACTGCCAAAGCATGTTTAAAGTCTTTTTATTTTGAATGAGAATAAATGGAGAGTATCTTCTAAATCATTCAGGTACTATAGGCAAGTTGTCTATAAAAATTTTCAATTTATCCAGTTGAAATTTCCCAGGACCTTTTCCCAGGTCAAGTTAACAATGACCATGACCCTTTCTTGACCCTGGTTAAAAAGCTATATAACCTACCTCCCCATCTAAAGAGAAAACTATAATGACTTTACTCCATTGGAAGGTCATAGCACAAAGCAGAAATGAGTAGAACAATCATATTTTAAGAGGGGAGAAAAGATGGAGGCCTTTCCTTCTGTATGAGCTTGGTAGTGTCCCTGGTAACTTCAAGCTAAAAACTTGGTGAACCGCGCACTTGAGGACTGTGGCCACTCTCCCCTTGACCTTTAGGCACATGAGTGCCACCTAGTGACGAAGTCACAATTCAAAACTTCCCGAACAAACCCATCTTGCTCCACTACACTTTTCATTTAAAAACGATTACACAAACATGCATATAGCTTTAAATATTTGAAGAATGCTAATTTAAGAGTTAAAATTATAGTAGTCAAATGAACTGATAATCAGGAAATCTTAAAATTTGACGCTTTGTATCACTTACAAATTTACACTCATGCACATCTTCAAAATTCTGTAAGAAAAAGCAAAAGCATCATGAGTGAGGGGTTGGAATAAGGTAGTGAGGAATGGAAACAAGCCCTTTCACTATATTTCATGTTATATTGTTTGTTTTTGAACGATGTGAATGTCTTGCTAACCAAAAAATAATTAAAAGAGAACAGTCAGTACATATTCATTTTGAAAGCAACTGTTCAGTTCCAGCAAAACAATATCATCAATCACATTAAATTTATTTGCTAATTTGAAAAGTAAATTAGTGCCTCCTCGAGGTTAAAGAATTTTCTCCAAGTAAAAGCACTTGTCTCCTAAATGTAGACTGGTACATCCAGAAACTTAAAAACATGTCTTCCTCTCTAAAACTCTCTATCTCTGTCTCTCTCTTTCTTTCTGTATTGCTTGCATCTTATTTACTATAGGCAGACATCTCAGCTGCTGATTAACAAAAACAAGTCAAGGGCACTTACTTGGACAAGCTCTACCAAGTACTTCACCTAATTTAATCCTTAGATGAAATAATTTAAAAGGTAAGTGAAGGGAAGTGGATTTGGCCCAACAGGGTGTCTACCTACCACATGGGAGGTCCAAGGATCAAACCCCAGGCCTCCTGATCCATGTGATGAGCTGGCCCACGCACAGTGCTGATGTATGCAAGGAGTGCCATGCCATGCAGGGGTGTCCCCTGCGTAGGGGAGTCCCACACACAAGGAGAGCCGCCCAGTGTGAAAGAAAGTGCAGCCTGCCCAGGAATGGCACTGCACTCACGGAGAGCTGACACAGCAAGATGAGGCAACAAAAAGAGACACAGATTCTGGGTGCTACTGACAAAAACACAAGCAGACACAGAAGAACACACAGCAAATGGGCACAGAGAGCAGACGACTGGGGGGGAGGGGATAGAGATAAATAAAATGTTAATAATAATAAAGCTTTTTAAAAAGTAGGGAAGCAGACTTGGCCCAATGGACAACAAAAAAAAGAAACACAGATTCCCAGTGCCGCTGACAAGGATAGAAAGGGTCACAGAAGAACACACAGTGAACGGACACAGAGAGCAGACAACTGGGGGTGGGGGAGAGAAATAAATAAATCTTTTAAGAAGTTAAATTAAATAAAAAGTAAATGAATGTAAAAAGTTACAAAGCAAAGCTCAAAGGGCATTCTGCTATTGCTTAAAGAAGACCTCCATTTATCTTTTGCAACTTGGAGAGAAAAATGCATGGAATCCTGTGCCAAACACAGCTTACTGTCATGAGAAAGACACAAAGAGCAAATCTGGGATGGGCCCTACTCATATTCCTGTGACTCCAGACCACCAGGCCGTGTGTTTGGGAGTGGCAGAACACTCTGGCACCTTCCATCACACTTCAGAAAAGCATGCTAATTTGATTCTCCATTAATGAATAGAAATGCTGTGGGTTTTTTTTTTTTCTTTCAATTTGACCATTTTAACAACTGCATTGGTTGACAAAACGTGATAAGTATCGTATCATCTTGATGATTGTCTGCCTCAATTTGTGGTTGAGTTTTTTATGCCCATAGACCCTGGGGACCACAAAACTGTTTCCAAAAAATTGAAAAAAAGTAATGCCCACACAAACCAGACAGCTTTTGCCAAGCAGGTGGTTGTATTTTTTTTCAAGCAGGTTTTTAATTTGAACCAGATCTACAGTGAAAATTTGACTTTAAAAAAACACACTGCCATCACATTTTATGGTGATTTGCATTTTGAATGAATATTTGGGAACAATGCATTTCTGCCATAATTAAACCACGATAATAAAAGATAAAAATCATTCTCTGAGAGTAACCCATGGGCAGGTTTGGAATTTTGCATATTTTAGCTATATGAACAACAGATTGTGGTCTGAACACAATCTAATCTTAATAATGTGCTTCGATGTACTCCATGCCTAGTGTAAAGTATATGTAAAATGTCAAATAATTTAAGCAAGTATTATATGACATGTCATCTACAAGTTTTCCTTATTTATACTTCCTTAAAGTATACATTGAATAGAAGCTGACAGCTAAAATGAAGTTGTAGTGAAAGCATTTGGAGGTATATACATTTCCCTCATTTGTTGTATAAGCAGTGATATTAGCCCAGTATAAAATTGAGTAAAATCAATGGCAAAGCATTATACTGTAAAAAATGAGCTAAGATGAGAGATTATTATTTATCTCAACACTGATTTGGGTATTGCAAACAAAGGAGAAATATATACAATTACAATTGTTGAATAATATCTGGTTTTTTACTCTAGTCACAGGGCTAAAAGCTAAAAAGAAGTGAAATGTTGAACTATCCTATCTAATCTACTGGTCCAACCACTCTCTTCATTTCATCTAAGTTGACCCAGTTCTAACTTGTCTGTTCAGAAATTGTTCTTTGAGCAAAAGCTGCAATCCAACATTTAGTAATGGATCACTTAAGTAGGGGGAGAAACTCGAAATCAGTCAGACCTTGATCCTGGAGAGTCAGTTAGAAAATATTCCTCTTGTAAGAACTGTAAGCAGTCTGTGAAAAACCTTTGGGTTTGTATGGATATATAATTCTGAAGCTATTATTTTGCTCTAAAAGTATAAACCATTTTGGTTGCTTAGTTCTTCATAGCTGGGGAGTACATATCATTCTCCATGAAATATTAAACCTATTTTCTTTTTAAAAATTACTACATGTTATGATAAGATATATTTTACCACATACCAGATGGGTTTATCTATCCAAGTGAACAGATTACTTGCAGTTGGTTCTCCATTAATGAATAAGAATGCTGCCTTTTTTTTCCAATTTGACGATTTTAACAACTGAATTGGCGCTAATAACATTTCTATTCAGAATTCCACCTTAGAACAAGCATCTAATATCTGATCTTAAAACTATTTAAATTAGATAAAGCCATGGTTAATATGAAATTCTTTGAAAATCTATTTTACAACATGTAATTACTTACTGCCTGATCTGAAGTACTACAACACTATTCTCTCAATATATTCTGTGAAAATCCCATTAACTTCCAGAGGAATCCCATTTTCCTCTGCAATCTGTTTAAATCATTAGCCACTCCATCAAATAAATTAACTGGAAATAAAGCAATACAAGGAATTTCTTTCGATAACTTTCTTTTCCTCATTCATTCATTCATTCACTCATTCAAAGAACAAATAATTATGGAGTGTCTAGTAAGTGTCAGGAACTGGATGTTACAAGAACAAAAAAAAGAGACATGGCCCCTGCCTTCGTGAGGAGACAGACATGAAGCAAGAAGATGCAAAGATAAAAATACAGCTACACGTTGATGTGAAAGGAAGGAAAGAATGGGGTGGATTGAAGGAGAAAAACAATCACCTATTTGAGGTTGGGTCTTCAGAGAAAGTGCCATTTGAGTCACCTGAAGGAGGGGACTGAGGCAGTCAGGTGATGAGTAAGGTGGGGTAGGTTTGCCAGATTTGGGAGGAGTGGGAGCAGGATGCCCAGGTCAATTTGAATTTAAAATAACAAATGAATCATGTTTTAGAGTAATTTTGCTATACTTTGGGGGCATACTTCTAAAAAAGATTTGTTGTGTCTCTGAAATTGGATGTTCTAAGTTTCGTCTGGCCTCCCGAAGTAGGGAGGAAGGGGGGTGAAAGAGTAGGTAGGGGTGAAGGCAAGTGGGAAAGGCCTGCTGCGGGCCAGCGCCTGGCACCCTGGAGGAGGTGAAGTGGCTGACAGGGAGTGATGGAAGAGGGCAGTGGGTGAGACGAGGATGGAGGGCAGAGGCCTGAGATTGCTTGAGGACTTGTGGGTTTAATTCTTTCATGCCTTTATTATGTCTAAGGCAATGTTTTGTAATACACTAGTCTGAGGATAATTTCAATTTATTATGATAACTTTTCAATTGATATAAAATCTGAGAAACATTTTCAGCAAATATGTAAACCGTAAATGCCAGCAAGATTTGCTTATTTTTTTGAAAGACAAATTGGAACAAGAGTTTAGTGGATAAAATGTATATATGTTCAAGCTCTGCTTTTCCCTTGGATATTTCCTCGGAACTGTTTGAGGCTGTCACTATCCATGTAGGGGTTCTGTAAGATGTTGCCTGGGGAAGCATGTTGTACTGTTAGGCTGAGGAGCCCTGCAGGGGCATTTAACTCATTTCTTGCCTATTAAAAGTTTGTCCATTTTAGCCCCCTTAGGTAGTTTCACATAAACCTCCCTGGGTAACATGGGTAATGTAGCCTTTTTAGCTCTTTGAGTCACACAAACATACCAGCTTGTGCTTTACAATTTCCTCTTGGTGTTAGAAATCATATAATTATGCAACTTTCCCACCATTTCTCCCTGACCCCACAAAATATATGTACAAGTGACAATGTTTGCTCACTGTTCCAAATTTGTTAACATTTAGCTAATAGCTTTTTGTTAAAATATTTAATTAACTAATACTGCAAGATCTTTCACTCCAACCCTGACATAATTCAGAAAATAATAGGAAAGCAATCAAATTATCTCTATTCTACCAAGTTCTAAAATAGAATGAAGTTAAGTCTAACTGCTACATAGTCTCTTGATTGTCATATATGTGCACGTATGTTTCTTCTGTAATTCATGCATTCATTCACTAGTAAGCTCATATTATGTGCCACACAAGGTACAGATCTAGCACTTTTGAATAAATGGTCAAATATAGCCTTATTTGACTGATTAACACATTCATTGAAGGTCTACTAAGAAACAAATCAAGCACAATGACAGATTCTAGGGGCCTTTTATTAAATCATATTTAGAAATATGAAATAATAATGGAAATTCAAAGAATCCCAGAAGAATAGAGTTTGAATAGTTACAAACTAAGGGTAACAAATCTCATTTCCTTTTAAAATCACCAAAGGTGCCTTTCTCCAAATACATTTGATATCTATAACTGTGCTGAATAGAATCAAAACTGTTATGAGCAGAAAAAAAGTACATGAAGTAACCCAAAAAGGGAAATATTCATTCACATTTCTTTTAGGGGGACAAACTGAATAACAATCCAAATACCTTTGGGTAAAAAAATAAAAGGAAATAATGTTATGCTGGTATGATTGTTTAACCTCAGTCTTGATTAGTGAGTTTATGCTTGAGTGCAAAATCTAGACAGTCACAAGGCAAGTTTCACACAACATGTTGTGCCACAAGATGCTATTATAGCAGAGAGTTTTCAGGAAGCTGATTACAACTGGCTCTGGCTTCCAGTCATGGTTTCCCCAGAAAGCTTGTGGTCTCGGGGGGAAAAATTAGCTTTTCTACACCTCAGTCAACTTGCGAGAAGACTGGACGAATGATTCCTAAGTTCCTTCCTGACCTATGATTCAGTCATCACAGAATACTTGAATACCCGGTGTGATATGCTCATGCATACCTGAGTCAGGTGAAGAAGTAGCTCTTTCTGTCTAGTACTCCAAAGTGAGATCCTACGGACCCAACCCCAGGCTGCCTGCACACTGTGTGCTCCATGGATGTAACAGGAGCCCATCAATATCACATTAGCTCCCACACAGTGGTTCTGTGGAGTCACTGAAACACCAAGGCGATGATTACATAGAATGGAAAAACTTAGAGCAACACTCGATAGACAGCACACCTCTTAACTGTCTTTCTAGTCACTCAAGAACACAGCCAAAGGGGCACTGATGCAAAATACCAGAAATCTGTCAAATTTCATAAAGGGTATTTATTTGGGGCAGAAGCTTACAGTTACCAGGCCATAAAGCATAAGTTACTTTCCTCACCAAAGTCTATTGCTATGTGTTAGAGCAAGGTGGCTGCCGGAGTCTGCAAGAATTCAGGCTTCCTGGGTTCCCCTCTTTCCGGGGTTTGTTTCTCTCTGAGCTCAACTGCTGTGCTCTCTCCACAAGGCCAACTGTAGGCTATCAGGCAAACGACTCTGTCTCTCTCCCTGGGGCATATGCCATGTCTAAGGAGCCATCTCTATTCCTCTGTATTCTTCTCCTGTGTTTTTACTTCCTGGGCTCCAGTATCAAACTCCCAACTCTGTCCTTTGTCATGTCTTTTCTCTGTCAGTCCCTACCTACCAAGGGGGTACGGATGCAGCTTCCTACTGATGTAGCCCAATCAAAGCCTTAATCATTATTTAATCAAGTAAATCTCTGAATCCAATATAATCTAGTATGCCCAGAGGAAAAGACCAGTTCACAAACATACTTCAATATCTTTTTTGGAATTCATAAATAATGCCAAACCACTACACTGAGTGGTTGCTGGAAACAGTACTACAAAGGAAAGGGAAGTTAAGACCTTTGCCTTCAAGGCATTTCTTGGTCTACATGGAAGGTTCACCAAACAAAGGCATATGTGAACTAAGAGGAGCTTGAACAATTGAGAAGTATCCATGTAAGTAGAGAGGAAAAGCCATTCTGAATAGAGTGACCAGGTCTGTGGACCCTGGCCACTCTCACTAGATTGATCCAGAAATGCCCAATGGGGGTGTTCAGAGATTGACTTTCATCTTTTAGGGCAAGGATCCCACTAAGTAGTCCATAACATATGCACATTTTCTTGTGACTGTGAACATACTGGAGACAGTCATTAGCTAAACTGTTGCTTTCACATGTGTTCACAAAATTCCATCTCCTTTATAGTGGAAAGTATCTTGAAAGGCTCAGAAAATTACTCCATATCTGGCTTCCTTTTGAATGTTTGAATGTGTCCTCAGAATACACAGAATAGAACTGGACCTACTTACCTCAATGGATGAAGACTTGGTAAGACTCTCTCCTTTCCAACATTTCGGCCATGCTAGTGCTAGGATTTTTGTAAACTTCCCCAGAAAACTGGGACTGTTCACTTTTACATTTCCACAAATTGTTGGCTGAGAAAAGGTAAATCAGCTTGTTCCATGGGGGCTGGAGTTAAAGGTAGGTTTTAGTTTGGTAAACTTCTTTGTATTTCAAAAGGGTTATGTAAGAGACCTGCTTTCCTTCTAGCAACGTCTTTGGGGGAAAAGGGTGGGGAGGAGGTCCTTTGGGTTCTCTGATATGAGAAGCAAAAATTGTTATTTTTCTTTCTAGTACCGCATTTTAACAGTCCTGCTGTTCCTGGCATCCCGTGAAGGGAAATTATCCTTCTGTGGCTGGATATTTAGACTGGATGTTTGGGTGATAACATAAGTATGCACCAAAGATTTTTCTCTGAGAACAAGTTGTTGGTTTCTTTAGAATGGGAAGATTGGAATGTACTACCCCATGTTACTACTTGATTCAGTAAGGCTGAGATTGTCAAAGAATTTGTTCCGTCACTAAGACAATATATCAATGATGTTGTCATGACATTTCTAGCATGTACCAAATTACAGTTTGGTACATACAGTTTATGTGTGTTTTCCAATACACATACCATAAATGTTGATAGAAAGGCATGTGGTGTCAAAAAAATCTGTTGAGGGGACTCCCTACAGTTTCCTCCTTTGAAAATCTCAATCAAATGCTGAGCTATACTGTATCAGGTGTGCTTGTGGATTTGCAATGGAGCTTTATAGTAAATGGGCAACAACTGGGGCCACACTGTTAAAGATAGGAGTCCTTATGAATCTCTGCAAAAATAAACCACCAGTTCCTTATTCAGAACAAGTTGCTCATGTGCTTTCTTTTTCAGTTGTCATAGTTTCAGGTAAACAGGCGTGAAAGTTGCCATCTTTACTTCCTCAGTCACTCAGTTTACCAGGGGAACGACAGTTCCTAATTATAAATGCACTTTAGGAAACATTTTATGCACAGAGATAGCAGGATACTAAATGTTGCTTTAAGGAAGAAGAATTCATGATCATTAATGGCAAGGATAAAACAGTGAGTATAAAGAAAAGGTGGGATTTATCATATCCCCAAGTGAAGGAGGAAATTGGAAATTGTCCTTTATCAACAGCCGATCCATTTCATCAGAGCCAAGGAAGTCCTTTGGACTGGACAGTTGAATCAGGTGTCCTCTTAGCTACATCTCAACCCTTGCAGGGTCCCACTTAACTTTATACCGTCTCCACCCTAAAGATTTCACTTCCACAATAGAGACTTCAAATAGGTAGCGAGGAGAATTAAGAGTTTATAAGACATCTGGTGATAATCATTGGATTTAGGCTTAAATGTTATAGGGCCTCCATCTAAAACCAATATCCAAATATCCATTTTGTGCAATTTGAAACGTGACTTCCAAAGATGGCCCTAATCTTAGGAGGGTAGACAGTCTGTCCAACATATGTGAATTTCACTAGACAGTCTGTTTTTGCTTCCCTGTGAGGAATTAAAATAGATATGCTAAAAGGTTGTACCTCTTTCAAAACTGATTCTCCCTGTAAGAAAGTGTTAAAGCACAGTTGGTGATGGAAATGGCTGATAGGCGTCTAGTGAGTGCCACTGCCTCCGTGGGCGGTTGCTCTTTTGACATATCTGAATTTGGAGCGAGGGGCTGTTTGTAACAAAGTCTTGTATGCAAAATTTATATGGTCAGAAGGTGTGTAATATAACAAAGTCTTTATCATGAGAATCTTTTCCACAACTGGCTGGCTTTTTAATTGTGGCTTAATATAGTTAATTATGGCAACTTTCCCCCATTTTCCAGGATGCAGCATTAACATTACAGATCATGAATACTGCTGAATTGGCATAAATATATAATAGACATAACATCCCACTTATGTTAAGACCTGCTTTATAATTTGACTTTTTGTTACTTGCCCTAAATAGAAAAAACATGCATGACACTTGCCTCTTACTGTAGGCTGCGTGTAACTACTTGAACTATTTTCCTTAAAAAATTATTGATACAGAAAATCCCAAATGGAAGACTTCTTCATCTTCAGACTCTGTGTGAAGCCAACATTTTCTTTCTAATATCCACTTCATCAGTATAAAAGTTAGAAAGCTCTGACTCTTGAGCCAGCTTTTATAATTAAACAAGACAGTATTTCACATCTGCAAAATACTCATGCTTAATGGAAAAAAAAGAAATGCGATATGTTCCATTCTGTTGCAATGGTTATACCATTTTAATCTCTTAAGTTCAATATATATCCTCTAGCAGGCCATACTTCTAGGATTTCATTTTTAGATCCTTAAGGCTGCATATATCTGTCAAGCCGACATAATGAATTTAAAGTGCTAATGCCTGGAAGACCAGAAAAACACTGAAATATATCCTTGGTTGATTAAATTACCACCTCCAGCTACTTTACATCCTTGTGTCCAAATAGATTTTCTTTTTACTTACCAAGTGCCTGATCTGGAAGATGTGGAAGATGTAATTTTATGGTAAAACATGCACGTGACTTTAGACAAGAGGATTTTATTTAAGCATCATTTTAAAGTCTGTATGGTATTTCTATGATAGGACTTGCAATTTGATTATGGGTCCTTTCAATTATGTTCAACCTGCAGGTTAACCTTAAGAGCTAACAAGTGACTTTCTTGTGTAATCTTGGAGTAGAATTTATGTCATAAATCTGGAGTAGCGAGATTCAAATGTTCATGATAATAATACTGAAAATATGTTAACCTGTTTTACAAAAATAAAAAGGCAACAATGAATCCTAGTCTAACATTAAAAGCGATTTCTTCAGGAACCACTTAGATTAACAGACTGACAACTCAAGGCAGCAAAGAAACGACTCAGAGACATTCCTTGCTCCTAAATGGGGTTCCTTGGTCATCTAACTAGACTTGTCAAAAAAGGTAAACTTGGTGAAAATCTTACTCCTACCTGTAAAATCAGCAGTCAAAATAACCCTAGAAATAAAAATGCTATGGACCCATGTGAGCCAAAAATATTGGTTTTCCATTCAACTTTCTTTCTGGAATTTAAAGAAGAATAGACATGTCTTTTTATATGCCTATATTCAAAGACTTACATATTACCTTAAACGGCTCCACACAACCGCCTTTGTACACTTACCACATCATAGTCTAGTTCATAACCCATACAAATGCACACATATATACTCAATAATACATATTTTTAATATAAATATACATATATTTAAATAATCATCCCCAAACAATATGTAATAAGAAAAGTAGCAGCAAATGCAGCAGCAGTATGTGGGTCTCATTTTCAACCGGAAGATGACCCATGATAAGCACGAGCTACACAACACCCTGTCCTGCCTATCAGGCATCGGAAAGGCCAATTCTGGCCACATGTTTACCGTCCACACACGTCCAAATCTGACCTAGGGTTTGAGAAAATGGTTCTGCCATTTCAAGATTACGTTTCTAGAACCTTGCAGGACCAACATGAAATGCAAAGACAGTGAGTATCAGTGGCTAGACATCAGGGTGCTGTGATGTCCGGGAGTGAAACTAAAGACCAAAATGAATGGGAAATAAAATGACAGGTATCAGAGGAAACAGGAGCAGAGACGGAAGGCAAGAGAGCAGATTTGTAGTGCTTTGAAATGAAACGTTATAATCCCTCCGACAATCCTGTTGACTATGAGCTATAGCACTAGGAGTACAACACAGAAAAAAGATACATTGTGGGATAAACAGCTTCTTATAAGGTAAAACTGAATGGCTAAAATAGATGAATAAGGAAACACAATGGCGAGAAAAAAGAAATGAGTCAGTGGCAATATAAGAAAAATGTAAAAGTGAGCAGAGGACAGAAAGGCAGAAAAGAAAAAAAATGTAAATGAGTGAGACAAAAAAGCCAAAAGACGAAAAAGAAAAAGAGAACAAGAGGGGGAAAGAAGTAATATTTTCCTAGATAAAAATGCACAAAAGGGAAGATGAACTTTGTTCTTTTTCTCTTTCTACTCTCCTCTCTTTTTCTGCTTTTCGCCTCGCAGCACGCCAGCCTAAGCTGAGAGCTGTAATGTCATTAAATTGCAAATGCTTTTTCATTTCCGACACACACTGTTTACTTATCTGGCAAAAACATATGTTGGAAGGAATCCGTTAAATTCTGCCCATTGCCTTGGGTAAAAGTGCAATGGAAACGGACCCACCGAGCGTCCTCTTTCTTCTTCTTTAGCACTCGCCTTATCTACAAGACGGCTTCGCAGAAAACTGGCTAGTTCAATGAAAAATGAAGATACAGCAGGAGATTAGGGAAGAACACTGAGCACAAAATTCCTGGAGAGAGGGTCACTCCATTGCAAATGATTTCACTCCTCTAGATCTGCATAAATTACTATTTTTAAGGCATCTCCAAAGTCTGTATATTTTTCTCACTCTGTCAAACATTTAATTTCACGCCCCGTGTTCTGAATATGCTAAAATGCATATCTCTGATGCACCTTTAAGCCAGAAAAACGAATGCAAAATTGAAGATAAAATGATGTGATTTGCACTACAAGCCTATTACTTGAGGTATTTACATATAGTTTACCTCTGCAGTTCTGAGGATGATTTATTAAAAAAAAAATCTGGATTAAGCTCATATAAATATGTATAAATCTTTGTTTAGAAAATAGATTTTGCAGCTGTTGTGTCAAAAAAAGTTCTTTAAGATTCTGTGAAGAATTTTCCTTTTAGCATGCTTTAAAGGGGAAAAAAGGGGGACAGAATTTGACATTCTCCTTGGCAGGGGGTGGGGGGAGGCCTATTCCACCATCCGGTGGAATAAAGGCTCCTTTTATTGCCTTCTTTGCCCAAAGCAGCTTGGCCCCTCCTTGCTCTTTTATTATACTTATTTAATTTTCTTTTTTTCTCTCTCTCTTTTTTTTTCTCCCTTTTCACTTGGGCCCAAATAACAGCGCCCTGGATTACTAAACTCAAATTAAATATCGGTGTTTAATGACTGAAACAATCGTGAGCCTCTCGCACGGGCCCGCAGCCCCTTCTCTCCCTTTCTCCCAGCCTGCTCTCTTGTGCCGCATCCTTTCGGAGTCTCCTCGCTCACACCAAGCCTCAGCCAAGGGAGATGACTGATTTTTAAATGATTATTAACATTCTGCTAGCAAGATATCTTATCCGCCGGAGAAGCAACGCTAAAAATAATGGTGTTTCCTTTAAGCAATTTCCGCCTATGCATTTTAGCCCCTTTCTCAGCATTTTAAAAAAAACAAACAAAAACGAAAAAACTAGAGTTTTGCCTCTTTGTCTGAAAAAATGCTTCATTTAGTCTGGCTTCTTGCATCTCCCTCTCATCCCCACCTTTCTGTAATCATTTTGGGGGGAATTACTCTGCTATTTTCTTGTTAGGCTTTGACTTTAGGGGAACTTAGATAAGAAAGTTGACTACTTGGGACCTGGACACACCTTGGACTCTGCAAACGTACGGAGAGCTACATGATAAGGGCAGGGCCTGGCTTCTGGGCAGCACCTGCCGTGGTGCTTGGGAACAGCTGCTTCTGGAAGCAGGTAGTGGGAACAGCTACTACTTCAAAGTCTATATTAATCCTCTTGCAATTAAAACACGAAAGGGATGTTTACAGGCATTTGATCACTTCAGGTGGAGATAGGAGTTTGCTTACTAAGATGAATTTCAGTTCCCTGTGCTGCGGCTGCTTAAAGTTGACTAATAAACAATTTAAAATAATGAAACTGCAGTCATTTTCAAAAGTTAAGAGCATTCTGTTTTTTTACGAAATGGCTTAACAAGCCCCCCTAGTGGTTTGTTTCCTGTTACTGTGACTGGGGAACATTCTCCTTTTTAAAAATGCCCACAGGGCTTGTTTATCAAGGAAAATGCAAACCAAACCAAAGTCAAACTATTCAGAGTTGAGCTGAACTTTCACTGAATTCTCCCCTACTCCTAGAGAGTACCTATTTATTATAGAGTTATAGACAGGTGGTAGGACTAAATCCTACCCGAGTCAGGTTTTCATCTACAGCGTTTTCTTAAAACTGAAGGGTAATAGATTTCTGATCTTCACACTCTTGTCACTGAAATCAGTCGAATAGACTGGGAGTGTGATGCAATCAATTTTTTCAGTATTTTGAGTGGTGGATTTGGGTTTCTGAAGGGAAAAAGAGAAAATTATAGATATGGCCTATGACTTTCTTTCAGGAAAGGTTGGTTTAAACTGGATATCTCTACCCTTTTGTATAGAATTATCTTTATAGAAGTTTTAAAGGTATATGTTTTTCAAATGTAATTGCTAGGAAAATGCCTGGTTATCACTGCCATCAGTGTTCAGTACTTTTCTGTACTTTGCAGACAGAAGAATGGGAAGTTATGTTTGGTTTGAGGTGAGATGAGCTGGCATCTGTCCTTCTCGCTCTCCCCATCCCAATATTCTCCTCCGCTTCCTTTTAGACCCAGTGCACACTCAGGATAGGCTAAACCTATGCTGAAGCCCCAGGTGCCTCAAGCTCCCAACACTGAGGCAGGAGATTTCCCGTTCACCCGGAAGCAGTTTCATTGCCACTGGCCACATTCCCAGTCACATTCCTTCTCGAGATGATGTAGAGAAGGGAATATAGCACTTCCGCTTCACACTTAAGAGGTAATGTACAGTTCTCAGATGATGACAGCATCAAGACTTCTTATATTACCAGAATATAGGGAAATAATATTATTTACTAAATGTGCACCTACAAACACAGTGTAAAATAATCCTGAAAGCCCAAGCCCCAATTCATAGGAATCTTAAAACATTTGGAAAAAGTAACGTATAAAAATGAATCCATTACCAACCTCCTCGTACTTCAGCCTTGAAAGCTTGCAGACTTATAAATCCTGTTTTCTCCCAAATATGTAGACTGTTTTCTTCAATATCACTTACATTCAGCTTCATCTCTTTCCTTTCGGTCTCTGCAGTCTCCAGTCTAGTCCAGGAAATCATAATTTCTTGCTAGAACTATCTCTAGGAGCCCCAGTGCCTCCTTTTATTTATTTATTAATTCATCTTAAGCTCAGCAGCAAGAAATATTTACCTAACTATGCAACTTTCCTTCTCAGAAATGTGCTGTAGTTTCCAAAGAATCTTTTTTTTAAAGATTTATTTATTGTTTATATAATTCCCTCCCCTCCCCCGGTTGTCTGTTCTCTGTGTCTATTTGCTGCATTTTGTTTCTTTGTCCACTACTGTTGTCATCAGTGGCACGGAAGTGTGGGCGGCACGGGAAGTATGCCATTCCTGGGCAAGTGGCACTTTCTTTCCCACTGGGCGGCTCTCCTTACGGGCGCACTCCTTGTGCGTGGGGCTCCCCTACTCGGGGGACACCCCTGTGTGGCAGGGCGCTCCTTGTGCATATCAGCACTGCACGTGGGCCAGCTCCACACGGGTCAAGGAGGCCCGGGGTTTGAACCGCGGACCTCCCATGTGGTAGACAGACGCCCTAACCACTGGGCCAAGTCCGTTTCCCCCAAAGAATTTATTATCAAACTTAACCTCTTTAGCTTTGAGGTCCTGTAGAAGGATTGGCTTTTTCAATCAGCCATTTAGTAACATAGCTGTAACCTTCCTCATACCTGGGCTTACATTTGCCATCCTAGTTAGTTAAACCCAAACAACCATTTTGACCAATTGCTGGAGGTTTGACATTGTTACTTTATTTATAAATATCTACCTTAGAGATTACTTGAGCCTAAAACTATAAGTTTTCAATATCAAGATAATTTAAATAAAAGTCAAAATAAACACTCTTGGAGCATGTTTATAGTTCCCCTCATCTGCAAGTACAGTTTATAGAAGGAAGGTTATTATCTTAAGGAAGTTAGTCACATATTCTTTTCCTAAAGGTAAAATTTAAATTGTATTATACCTAACAAGTTCAAAATATTATAACTTTCAATTACTCTTTTAATGATGTTAGTGATAGATAATGTTAGTAATGTTAGTATATTCCAGTTGGGTGTCCAAAAACATGACTTTTGACTTTTGAGTAGTAAAATTTAGTTAGATAAGTGTTCTGTTTTCACAAATTCTACATGTTTTGCCCATATGAAACATCTGACACCACATCAGAGGAGTAATTATCTAGCCTTGCATTTTAAAATGTTTTGTGAGAGAGCCTGGTGATGGCTTGCAATGGTATTATCCTATAAAAAGATAGGCCCAACATTCTAGTTTCTCATCAGTATGGTAGAAATATTATCAACCCTACATAGAAGAGTAATGGGGGATTAGAATTAAAGGCCTATTTAGGATAAAATGTCTGCAGAGTGCCTTCTTAAGTAGACTCTTCTTCCTTCAGAAAAGTACAGGAATTTAATTAACTTGCCCAAAGTTACATTGCTAAGTGATAGAGCTGGAGTGATTCTTGAACTATAAGAGGTCAATGCCCATGTATGTTCTACCACTAAGACAAACTGTTGTGATTTTAAAATCAAACTATACACACACCTAACTCGCTACATACTAATCCTTTATTTGTGTATATATAAGTATAAATGTGTGTATGTATGCATACGTATAAGCACAAAGACACTCACATATATATACACACACATATATATATGCAGGCACACATAAATACATATGTAAACTAGATAAAGGATAAGTATGGAGAGAGCTAAGCATGTGTACAATTCATAGCTATACCCTATATATATATGACTGACACAGCTTCTTCAGGTAATGAGTTCTATAGATTTACTATATGTTTTAACAAATTATCTTTAAAGTATATACCTAGCTTAGGTAATAAACCCAAGAACCAAGTTTACCTTCCAGTCTAGAACCTTGTTTAATTCTCAGCTCATGCTCAAGAAATATTAAATTGTGGCCCTAATGTTATTGGAAATGAACAATTCAAAATCAAAAGTCATATCAAGGGGAAAAATTAAACTAGTAATTTATGGAAAACTAACCCAACAATCATTTTGATCTCAGCTATTCTAACCAAGGTAGACTGTAAGAAAAAGAACAATATTCCAAATAGATTACACGCTACTGGATATATGCTGATTTCATAATCTTTACTTTATAGGTAAGTTTACTAATAGAGTAAATTTGGTCCCTCTAGTATAAATTCCTGAGGCAGAGTAAGACAACCTAATTCTAGTATTTCAACTGTAACTTTAAATTTCTTAACAATTCTAATATCTACTGGCTGTAATTTTAGGCAAATCTCTTAGTTTTTGTAATATATTACACCACACACCTAGTAACTCTGAGGTCTCATCTGTTGGAATCTATCAAAAGAACAATGTGATTAAACTTCGTGTTCCTGGTAGATGCAAGGAGAGCAAACTAAACTGTATACTTCCAACACACTATTCCACAAATGTGGAATCCAATGGGTGAATACAAAATGAAGCAAAATGAGACATATCTGAAAAGTAGCTGCTGTATTTACATGCTAATCACACCTCAAAGCATAACATTGTGTTGGGGTTTTTTTTAAATAACAGAAGCAATAAAATCCTATTATGGATTAATCTTGTGCCAACTTTTCTTTTTTAATCAAATCTATTTTGAGCTAAAGAAAATACAAAAATGCAAATGAAGGGCTTGATCCTCCAGATCTTGTGAACATGTAAGGGCTGATACACTTCAAAGATTTTTTTTTTCTTTATCCCATAAATTTAAATGATCATACAACACAGCAAAACATTCTTATTTGTAAACCTTTTAACTTTATATTCCATGTAAAGTTTCAGTCTAATAAAAGTCTTTAAGAGGGAAGGTTTTAAAAATGTTAAAATAGGATGTTACTAATGGCCTAATTTATTTACTCACATATGTTCTATACTCTTAGACTGCCGGTGAGGATTCAGTTGTTTCACATGACAACAAAACAAAACAAAACCATATTTGAAAAGAGTCATGATAACAAACGTAGCCCTATCCTCTTCATATATGCACACCACTTGAACACAGAGGGTGAGTGAGTTCATGGAAGTGTTGTTTGTGCAGTGTTCCCCTGTGCTTTCCCTATCTAGGATGAAATATTCATTAGCAGACCTAAACAAACTCTTCAGAACATTTTTATCTCATAGTGAAAAAGTGCTATTCAAACAAGCTCCTAATGAAGCCATCTACCGTGTTGGTTGATGTTCTTGCAGTTAAAAGCGTCCTCTAAAGTGCTTCAGGCAATGCCTACTCTCAGGTGGCAACTGTTTTAACCTTTGTGGGGCAATTGGTTAGCTGGAACACCGACTCCTCCTATAAAATGCCAACCTATGTGCTATGAAAGTGAAATATGAGAATATTCATGAATATCGACTATATAGTATCAGGTATCACATAAAATATATTTTATTGCATAAGTTCACACTCTGTAGAAGTACATAATAACTATCATTATGAAGATGCTTCTCTTTAGAATTCAAAGTATAAGAGAGAATGTATTTCAGGTTCTGTCCTGAAGCCAGAGCACCTAGAAAGTTATTGGGAAATAAATGTATACTCTTGATGAAATAACCTAGGAAATAGTTTGTGCATGCAACTTACATAAAAATATCTCACAGTAGGTAGGATAAATACATCATGCAAAATAATTTTATACTATCTCAATACATATATATGTATTTATTTATATGTGTATATATGCAAAAGTACATATATCTATATATGTATATATGGATACACATGCATAAAATTATAAATAAGAATAAAGTATATAAAACTGAAATTTTATATTGTAATGATGCAGCCATAGAACTTTTTTTTTTAAAGATTTATTTATTTAATCCCCCCCCCCCCATTGTCTGTTCTCTGTGTCTATTTGCTGCGTCTTGTTTCTTCGTCCGCTTCTGTTGTCGTCAGTGGCACAGGAAGTGTGGGCGGTGCCATTCCTGGGCAGGCTGCGCTTTCTTTCACGCTGGGTGGCTCTCCTTATGGGGCGCACTCCTTGCGCGTGGGGCTCCCCTACACGGGGGACACCCCTGCGTGGCAGGGCACTCCTTGCGCGCATCAGCACTGTGCATGGGCCAGCTCCACACGGGTCAAGGAGGCCCGGGGTTTGAAACGCGGACCTCCCATGTGGTAGACGGACGCCCTAACCACTGGGCCAAGTCCGTTTCCCCCATAGAACTTTTTAAGACGTTCTTATCAATCATGAAATTACTATTTTTGTTCAATTGAAAGAATAGAGTTGTTAGGAAGATGATTTTGTAGTATTTGTGCTGAAATGGAATGCTTGCCAAAGCCCTTTCTTAGGCATTGTGGTAGGTTGAATCATGTACCCCAACAAAAGGCATGTCTTAATCTGTGTTCCCATGGGTGTGAACCCATTTATAAACAGGACCTCTTGAAGATGTTTTTTTTACTTAAGATGTGCCCAACTAAATCAGGGTGGGTCTTAATCTGTATTATTGGAGCCCTTTACAAGAGGAAGAAATTCAGACACAGTGGGGACCCAGGGCTTGGACTCCCCCGAAGCCCTCAGCACGTAGCTGCCTGCATGACCTAGACACACGTTAAAAGTTAACAACCCTTCCTGGAGGAGAAAGGATGTATAGGTGGTATCATAAACCACAATCTCCTCAGAACAGTAAAACTTCATTCCTTCAAAAACACCAATAGACCCCACATGTGCCATCATGAGACCCTAGCAGGAACTCTGCTATGGAATGCCTTTGTTCTGAAAAGATTGCCCCTCATTTTCCTGTCTCTTTGCAGAGCACTACCTTCATTCTCCAGACCACTGCCACAAGAGATTCTGTCCTGTCCATAAGTCCAAATAAAGCTTATGCCTGACTCAGTTCCAGGTGTGTTCTTTGGTCTCCCAGCAGCCCCAACCCAGATTCTTCAGGAGTTGGATTAGAACAACTGGAGAACCACAGCCAGGAGACTGAAGGACCACTGGCAGAGTGGGCATGAGCTCAGGGAAAGGAGAATTGGGCAGGGGAAATCCCAGGTTATCATATAAGGTTGATGTGGGAGAGATGGCTGCCCTCCTGGATGAGTAGGAACCACTGAGAGAATATTGGGATGGCCTAAAACTCTGGCAGGTATACTGGCTATGCTACAATAGGTAGCAGAGCAGCTGCACTTAAATAAGAAAATGGGAGACCACTAGATAGCGGTGGCTATAGCATGGCATTAGGAGCTTTGCAGGTGGCTACCGAGGTAGAATAAGTGAAAAAGGCCTCTGTGCACTGCTTAGAAGAAGTGTTAAAGTTAGAAAGGGATATATGCCTCTTACAGGTAGAAATGAAAGATTCCTTAACCAATCACCTGTGTTGAGTTGATGATCAGTTAGCGTATTAGTCAGCCAAAAGGGGTGCTAATGCAAAATACCAGAAATTGGTTGGTTTTAATAAAGGGTATTTATTTGGGGTAGGAGCTTATAGTTACCAGGCCATAAAGCATAAGTTACTTCCTTCACCAAAGTCTATTTGGAGCAAGATGGCTGCTGACATCTGCAAGGGTTTAGGCATCCTGGGTTCCTACGTTCCTGGGGCTTGCTTTACCCTGGCTTCAAGGTTCCTTCGTTCCTGGGGCTGGCTTCTCTTTCCTCTGTGTGCTGACTTCCCAGGGGACCAGTTTAAGTCTTCGGCATCAAACTCCAAAATCAAAACTCCAACATTAAAAGCCCTCAACTTTGTTCTTTGCTGTGCCTTTTATCTGTGAATCCCCATCTACCAAGGGGTGGGGAATCAACGCCCTAATCATAACTCAATCATGCCCAGGTACAGATCAGATTACAAGCATAATCCAATATTTCTTTTTGGAATTCATCAATTATATCAAACTGTTACAGTTAGAAGCACTGGCTTGTAGGTATGCTTGAGCTAGGGGCTGCAGGCTGCATCGAGTTCGGGTCCAGAGGATATTAACCACCACTATGTGGGACCCTAAGGTGTGGGAGCCTATGGATTCCTCCTTGGATGAAGATACAAAGGAGAAATGGGAAGTGGAAGAAGATGAGGAGAGCCCTAGGGTGTTTGCCCTATAATACAACATAAGTGGAAGGTACTACAAGACCAACCCCCTGGGTCCAACATCTCCAATCCCCTGAGCAGAAGTGACATTTAACCATGAGGGACTATGCCGCTACTAAGTTGAGTGATTTGGGGCAAAGGTACAGGCAGAGATCTAGAAAGTCCCTGCCTAACTGGCTTCTAAGATTATGGAACACTGCACAGAAGGAGTTGTGTTATCTGGGGAGACATGAGTAAATTGGCATCCATTACCACTCACCCTTCTTTGTGTGAGCGTTTATATATCACCTCTAGCGAAACATAAACAGCATTCCTATTGGTGTGACTGGTTGGTGGATGCAAGGCTTCCTGGCCTAATGAAGGGGATAGACCCCATGCCACCCCTCATTGACAATCCATGGAAGAACCACAGGATGTTTTACAGGGATTGGGAATTAAACATGCCATTTATGCCGCCAATTTCGTGGGGCCTGACACTGAAGCTTTTACTGCAGGAATGAAAGATACTGTATTACATATTGCTTCCAACAATTATTATGGACCTCTGGTGTCAATCCTGGGCCCTCTAGTGGGTCAACCTGTGCCGCAAACCACATGTAGAGTTGACTATTTATTGGCCCCTGATGAATCAACAAAGAGTATTAGCTTTAGTAGACAGCAGAGCTGAATGTACTTTAATTCATGGCAATGAAGCCTGATTCCATAGGCCAGTGCTGACTATAGACGGCTATGGGGGGGAAACAATTTATACTAAGAACAAAATTTAGTTTTACAAATTGGACAATTATCTCCCCAAAGATAGACAGTGTGTATTTCTCCTATACCTGAATATATGTTATGAATTGACTTTCTCCAGAATCCACAGTACAGACTACCATAGGAGAATTCCACCTCCAATGCAGAATAATAAAGGTGGGGCTAGGGGGAGAAGCTACATAGTCCCTGATGAAAGAGTCCTTGTCCCAAAAAACTGTGGCAACCAAACAGTACAAACTCCTGGAAGGACACCAGGAAATTACTGCTACAATTAAGGAAGTAGAAAGGGGAGGAATAATGATAACTACCCAAAGTCCCATCAGTAGTCCTGTATGGCCAGTGTGAAAGCCTGATGGAACATGGTGCATGACAGTAGATTACCGTGAATTAAATAAATACCACCACTGTATGCAGCAGTCCCAAACATTGCTGGTTTATTGCAAGAAATTAGTACCCAGTTATGTCACTATCACTTTCTTTTAGATCTTGCTAATGCTTTCTTTCTTTTTTTTTTTTTTTAAAGATTTATTTTTATTTATTTAATTCCCCTCCCCTCCCCCGGTTGTCTGTTTTCTGTGTCTTTTTGCTGCGTCTTGTTTCTTGTTTCTTTGTCCGCTTCTGTTGTCGTCAGCGGCACGGGAAGTGTGGGCGGCGCCATTCCTCGGCAGGCTGCTCCCTCCTTCGCGCTGGGCGGCTCTCCTTATGGGTGCACTCCTTGCGCGTGGGGCTCCCCTACGCGGGGGACACCCTACGTGGCGCGGCACTCCTTGCGCGCATCAGCAGTGCGCATGGGCCAGCTCCACACGGGTCAAGGAGGCCCGGGGCTTGAACCGCGGGCCTCCCATGTGGTAGACGGACGCCCTAACCACTGGGCCAAAGTCCGTTTCCCCTTTCTTTTTTTTAAAGATTTATTTTATTTATTTCTCTCCTCTCCCCCTCTGTTGTTTGCTCTGTGTCCATTTGTTGTGTGTTCTCCTGCATCCACTTGCATTATCTGGTGGCACTGTGGGAAACTACATCTCTTTTTTGTTGCATCATCTTGCCGAATCAGCTCTCCATGTGTGTGGAACCACTCCTGGGCAAGCTGCACCTTTTACACGTGGAGCACATTCTTTGTATGTAGGGCACGCCTACCTGGGGGCGCTCCTGCGTGGCATGGCACTCCTTGCGTGTGGCAGCACTGCACATGGGCTAGCTCACCACATGGGTCAGGAGGCCCTGGGAATTGAACCCTGGACCCTCCATATAGTAGATGGATGCTCTATCAGTTGAGCTATGTCTGCTTCCCGCCAATGCTTTCTTTAGTATCTCCTTAGACAAGTCAAGCCAGCCTGCATTTGCCTTCATGTGGGAAGTCAATAATGGGCTTTTATGGTGCTTCTCCAAGGCTATATGCATAGCCCAATTATTTGTCCTGGCCTGGTGGCAAAGGATCTGGCCACATGGAAGAAACCTGTGGCTGTAACCCTATTTCATTATATTGATGATATTCTTGTATGTTAACCAGTAATTCTTTTTCAGAACTAAAAGAAGCATCAGAGACAATAGTATCTCTTCTTGAAAGCCAGGGATGGGCAATCAATCAGGACAAGCTGCAAGGTCCCGGCTGCTCTGTCAAAATCTTGCATGTTGTTTGGTCGTGTATTAGTCAGCCAGGGGGTGCTGAGACAAAGTACCAGAAATCTGTTGACTCTTGTAGAGGGTATTTATTTAGGATAAAAGCTTACAGTGACAACGTCCTAAAGAATCCAAATCAAGGCTGCTTTCTCACCAGGGTCTGTTTGCACATGTTGAAGCAAGATGGCAGACGATCTCTGTCTGGTCTCTCGGGCCTTCTCAGCTGCTCAGCTGCAAACTAGAAGGCAAATGGCTCAGCTCCCTTTGGGGCCCCAGGATCAAACATGACAGAGTGCTCTCCTCTTCCACGTGTCTTCTTGAGTGAGTGTCCGTTTATATCAGCCCTCCAAGGAAGCAGGGACTCAACCCTGAGTCATACCCTACTGACTTGGCTGCATTAAAGCCCAAATCTTAATAGGTAATTTAATCAAGGCATTTCAACTGAATCTAATGCATTCAAAGGGTATCACATCTAGAGGAACAGACCAGTGTACAAACATAACCTTTCTCTTTTTTGGGGGGATTCACGAAATAATCTGAAGCTGCCACAGTCAGGTAAGACAAAAGCTATACCCTTTGCTGTAATTGAAAAATGCAGTGTTTTTACACATCACAAACTCAAAAACAATTAATGGCCTTTCTCAGATTGTTGGGGTACTGGAGACCATTCATCCCTCATTTAGTCAAATATTGAAACTATTGTATATACTAATCAGAAAAGGTTGTACATGGGAATGGGAGGATCCCCAGCAGGCTGCTTTTGAAGAAGCAAAGAGGGCAATAGCACAGGCTCAAGCATCGAAGGGGGTGGACCTTGACTTACCCTGTGAATTGGATGTGGCCAGCACTGATATTTGCTTTGGGTGGGGTTTATGGTAAGAGCAACATTCTAAGAGAGTACCCCTTGGGTTTTGGTTAGTTATGGAAAGGGATTGAATATAGATTTCTAAAGAACCAGTTATGTGCAGCATAAAATGTCTTGTTGCAAGTGGAAGGCTTAACCCAAAAGTGGCCAGTCATTCTGAATACTACCATCCCTATCCAGGGGTGGTTCACAGATACTGAGAACAAACTTTGCTCTGGTAGTGTGCAATTAAGTACCTTAACAAAGTGGAAAGCTTATTTGCTGCAGTGCAGTGTCTTCTACACTAGCCCTTTAAGTACTGAAATACATGAGATCCTAGGCCCAGTGTCTTACATGGAAGATTCTCTGGCCCAAGTTATAACCCCAAGGTGACCAATGAAGTACCCACTAAAGAAGGCATAGGAACAGTTCCAGAGAATGCACGGTGCATGGACGTTTCAGCTAGTGGACAGCCTCCTGTGGGAAATAGTCAACTTGCAAAGCAGTCAATGGGCAAAATTAAGAGCCATGTAGATGGTTATAGTACAGGAGCCCAGAGATGGATTAAAAATCTGTACTGATAGTTGGGCATTATACAAAGCCCTTACTACCTGGATAGGCAACTTGGAAACAGGAACATTGGACTGTTGTGGGCTGCCCCCTGTGGGGGAAGATCTATGGAAGGACATCTGGGGCACCTGCCAGTGGTGACAGGTAACTGTCTATCATGTCCTTGCCCACTCCTCGAACACCCCACTCAGGAATGTTGAGGCAGATGCCCTTGTGAAGATCTTGAGTCATACCACTGAGACCCAAGAAGTGGTAGAATGGCTCCACAGAAAAAACAGACATCGTATTTACAAGACCCTGTGGTGCTTAGCCCAGCAGTTCCATCTGCCTGTCACTCGCCAGCAGCTTGTGGACAACACTCACAAGTGTCCATCGTGCTCACTCTGGTGACCAGAGCAATTACCTCATTGGATGGGACATACTGGTCAATCATAGACCTCAGTAACATGATGGCAAGTGGATTATGTCAATCCTCTCCCTCTCTTGAAAGGCGCAAGTTATGCTTTCACTGCCACAGACACTGCCACAGGGCTCCTAGTAGGAAAGGCCAACCAGCTGGCCACTATTTGCTGCTTAGGAAAAGTAAGTGCCCTATATGGGATACTAGCCCAAACCGACAGTGACCAAGGAACTCCATTTACCAATGACCTCAGGCCATTTTGGGTGATGGACCAAACTATTGCTTGAACTTTCCATTTACCCTATAATCCCACCAGTACAGTTCTTATAAAAAGGATAAAGGACCTTTTAAAGGAACAAATACAAGGCTATGCGGGATCTTTACAACAATGGACTAAGAGGCTGAATCCTGCCTTGACCCATTTAAATTCAGCTCCATGGGCTGTGGCCCCTGCTTCAGTTGAAATGCTAATAGCAGGACAAATGCAGGTGTCAAGAATACAAGTTAAAGGGCCAGCTCCCCTACAGCCCAAAAGGGGAAGTAACAATAATCTGTTGTTGTCTATGCCTCAAACTACACAAATTGGGGAAAATAAGGTCCTTTGGCCATGGTTAATTAACCTATTCAGCCTTGCTGGTTGGGAATCTTAAGCCTATGGGAAATAGGAGTCACCCAAAACATTATTACGAGACCAAAATTTATATTTAAAAATGCCAGTAAAAATATTTACTAATAATTTGGGGTTTCCTATTCCCACTGGGGCTCTATGTGTGTCTATGTGGACTCTCCTTATCCTAAATTAGTTTTTGATGTCACCATAGAAATCTCAGAATTCAGAAGGAGAAAATGTATGGTACTGGAAGCCTCCTCAAGAACTCCCCTAACTGACATGGGGACCCCGGGCCCAGGCATGCTCAGGCTCCCCCTAAGCCCTCAGCATGTAGCCGCCTGCATGACCTAGACCTAGGCTAAAGGTTAACAAACCTCACCAAAGGGGAAAGGATGTATATAGATGGTATCGTAAACCATAATCTCCTCAGAGCTGTAAAATTTCATTCCTGTGATAACATCACCACATGTGCCATCATGGGGCCCTAGCCGGAACTCTGTTCTCCTACCCTAAGTAATGTCTTTGTTCTGAAACTCCTTATATCCCCTTTCGTTTTCCCATCTCTTTGCAGAGCACTACCTTCATTCTCTGGACCAGCACCACCAGAGACTCTCTCCTGCCCGTAAGTCCAAATAAAGCTTATGTCTGACTCAGCGCCAGGTGTGTTCTTTGGTCTTGTGGCAGCTCCAACCTGTGCCCTTCAGGACTTGGGTTGGAACATATAGTCAGTCAGAAAGAGTTGGAGAATGCCACACAGGAAGAAGCCAGAAGTCAGCAGAAAACAGAGAGCAGCCACAAGAAGAGAGAGATCACCACACGATGTGGAGGCAGAAATGCAAGTCAAGGAAAACCAAGGATTGTGGCAAGCCCGTATCAGAATACCAAGACTTTGGGGATAAAGCATGACCTTGTTTATGTCTTGATTTAGGCACTCTAGCCCCTGAAACTGTGAGCCAATAAATTCCTGTTGTTATGCCACCCCATTGTGTGGTATTTGTCTGAGCTGCCAGGCAAACGAATATAAACATTGTGCAGAAAATCATCAGATACAGTGTTTTCCATCCAGATAATGCACAGGCATTTCAAATCAATAACTTAAAAACCAAGCTCAATATTTTTGGCCTTCTCAACCCACTTTCTACTGCATTTCATGACATACATCTGTAGTAAGCAGGCTTCGAAGATGACCACCAAAATGATCAGTCCTCTTGTATAAACTATTCCCCTTGGGTGTGGACAGAACCTATACATGTGATTACATTACGCTATATGACAAAGACGAATGGATTTACTGATGTAATGAAAGTACCTAATCAGTTAACTTTTAGTTAATCAAAAGGAAAATCAGAGTAGGCTTGGTCTAATCAGTTGGGCCTTTTAAAAGTTCTAGAACTCAGAAACACTCCTGCTGGCCCTAAAGAAGTAAACTGCTATATTGTGAGAGGGACTGTGAGAGGTCTGCATGGTAAAGAACTTGCTAGTGGCTTCTAGGAGTTGACTGGGGCCCTTGACTAACAGCCAACAAGAGAAAAGGGACTCAGTCCTAAAGTTACAAGGAACTGAATTCTTCCAACAGGCACATGAGCTTGGAAGAGGACCTTGAATTCCAGAAAAGAACACAGCCTGGCCAATTACTTGATTGCAACCTTATGAGACTCTGAGTAGAGGACCAGGTAAACTGTGCCTGGACTCCCATCCCATGAAAACTGTGAGATAATAAATGTATGTCATTTTAAGGCAGTCAGTCTGTGTCAATCAGTTACACAGCAATAGAAAATCAATACACCATCGACCCCGTTGCCCAAGGCAATGGAGAAATCTTGGAAGTTATCCACACCTATTTCTTTGATGATGATTATTCAGTTAATTTTACTTCTAAAATATTATTTTATTCTACTCCCATTGTTTTCTGTCAAGCCTGCATAATTTCTCATCTGGATTAGAGTAGTAGGCTATCTGACTGTAGACTCAAACCTCAACAACCAGTACTTGGCACTGAGGTTAGTTTTCCCTTATCACAAAACTGATCACATTACTCGCCTCCTAAAATACTTCAGGATAAAATTCATATACTTTATCTAGCAGTATTCAAAGCACTTTCTTTTTTCCTTTTTTTTTTTTTTTTTTTTTAAGGAGGTACTGGGATTGAACCCAGGGCCTCATACATGGGAAGTAGGCATTAAAGCACTGAGCTACATCTGCTCCCCAGTGACAGTTGGTTTTCTCAATTGTTTGGTTTTTTTTGTTTTTAGGTGGTACCTGGGATCGAACCCAGGACCTCATACATGGGAAGCAGGTGCTCAACCACTTGAACTACATCCACTACCCTCAAAGCAGTTTGGCTGCTGCCCACCTTGCTAGCCTCATCTTCTGACATCCTCCAACTAATACCCTGCTCTCTGGCCTTACCAAATGGCTTGTATTTACTCACACAGTCCATGCTCATTCAAACCTCTGTGATTTGCACAGTCCATTGACTGCTTAGAATGCCCTTCCTGTCGCAGTGTGGGCTTGCCCGGAGGGCCGCTGCAGGGGCGGTATGGGCTCGGGCAGAGGGCTGCAACACACGGAGGGGCCTTCCGAGAAGGCGCTCCGGGGCCGGCAAGGTGCGGAGGACGCGCGGTAGGAAGAAGACTACCGAGGAGACCAGGATCTGTGTGCAAGTCTGATTTATTCAGGAAGTACAGCGGTTAATATAGGGCGAAGATGGGGGAGGGGCAGGGGGCGTGGCCGGGGGGCAGCAGACGGCTGATAGGTTCGTGCAGGGGTGCATCACTGGTTGCGGGCAGAAGACGGGGTATCCAGGGTTCTCGGCGGCAGCGAGGCGGGGCTGTCATGGCGCGGCGGTGGCCCTCGGGGGAGAGGCGGGGTTAGGCCACCGAGGGGGAAGCGGGTGCAGCTGGGCAGAGGGGCGGGCAGTACGCCCGAACCCCAAGCGGAGGGCCTTAACGCCCGTTCCCGCCACCCGGGTCCGACTCGCACCGGCGCCTGGAGACGAGCCGACCCTTGCTGTCGCCGCGCTCCCACACGGTGCCACCCTACACTTCCCTCCTTGGTCCACCTTGTCAACATCCTCTCTCCTTCTCCAATATTCTAATTCTTCACCTTCCCCATTATCTCCTCAATAAGGCCCTCCCTGTCCATCCATAATCCCAAAATCTGTCGTTGTTTTCTCCTGCAGCCATTTCATCAAACTTTGTGCAGAACTCCTCCAGCACTTACCTCAACATGACAATATTTTTGACTCTATGTCTATCTTTTATCAGTAAAATCTCCTTGATGATAAAGCTTCTGTCTCATTTCTCATTTTTTTTGTATTTCCACCTCTAATACACTGTTGGGCACATAGCTGGCAGTGAGTAAAACTTCGTGAATGAAAGAAGACCTAGTAGACACTCACTAACATAATTATCATTTATGAAACTTCCACATAAGTTCAGTATTGTGCAATGTGCTATGTAAAGTTTAAAGGATACAATGAGTTAAGATTATAGGGCAATGCATACAAACACTACAAGCAGGGAGTAAACTAGATCAAACTAAGACTAAAAGCAGGTATATTATTAACTTTATGTTATCAATGAGTGCATTAGAAAGAGGAAAATTTATTTGGTCATAAAATAATCCAGAACTGAAAAAGAAATGCAGAATGTCACCCACAGAGGGGAAGTATCTCAGGGAGCAACCATCATCATGGAAATCCATCTATGGTAGCTTGGATCTATGTACCCCAGAAAAACATTTTCTTCATCTTAATCCATTTCTGTGGGTATGAACCCATGGTAAATAGGACCTTTGTGTGAGGTATAGTTAAGGTTTGGCCCTACTAAATCAAGATGGCTCTTAATCCTATTACTGGAGGCCTTATAGAAAAGAACATAAAGAGAGATGCCAAGGAGAGCAGCCAGAAATTGTAACTCAATGAACCTGGAAGATAAGATACTGTTATGTACTTTGCCATGTGACAGGAAAGCCAAGGACCAAGGATCACTGGCAAGCATCCCCAGAATGCCACAACTCCAGGGAGACAACATGCCTTGCTGACGCCTCAGTTTTAGATTTCTCCTAGTTTCAAAACTGTAAGCCAATACATTCCTGTTGTTTAAGCCAACCCAATGTATGGTATTTGTTTTAGAAACTCTGAAACTGAAACTCTATCCTTTCTTTCTTATTTACTGTAATGTAAAAAACACTGAGCATGTAACAACATGCCAGGCAAAATGCCAATATGAGTCCAATCCAGTCTAACAGCATTTGTAGTGAAAATGCCTTTCTCTTATTCCAGCACCCCTTTTGATGAAAAAGCCTACTTGTCTTTACAAATCTATTAAGGGATAATTAAATGCAGAAATAACAATAAAAATTGGGGAAATCCAAATGTCTAGAAGTTAGTTAAGTTCTGGTATATTCACTTAATTGAATATTATTCAGATATTTTGACTGTTACTAAAAATTAGTATAAAATGAAGGCAACAAAACAATAATATAGTATTGCCTCTCTAATATGTGTGTAATATTTGTATTATATTTAACTCTAGGAACAAAATGCAGAAGAATATATACACAAATTTATTAACAGTGGTATTTGACTGGTGGACTTGGACTTAAAAAAAATTTTTTAATAGTCTTTTCTTGGTTATATTTTCTAATTTTATCTACTTAATATGTATTTAATTTTATAATGGAGTATATGGAAAACTGAATTTGTAATTAAAAAATGCTTTTCTCTAAAGCTGCACCACGTTGATTAAGAGATCACTGGTCCTATAGACAAACTTATTTAGATAAGTGGTCATCATTCAACAAATATATATTGAATATCCATTATGTGTTAATCCTAATAATAAATTTTGAGAATACACTGGTGATAAAATACAGTTCCTGTCCTGAAGAAGCTCAGAGGAAGATGACAAGCAGGAAATTTCAATGCAGTAGACCATAAAACAGGCACATAAAGGAGGGACATTTAACCCAACCCTCAGGAAAAGGGAGTCAGAGAAGCTTCTCAAAGAAGATAACACTGAAATTGAGCCCCGAATATTAAAATTCTTATTAACAACTACAAAAAATTAACCAACCTTTTCTTCCTTCCATGGTTCATGAGACCAAAATGAATAAGGATGTGTACTGAGCTGGGACTTTCATTAACTGATCCTGTGAACTTACAGTCTCAGACATCCTGTGTTCACAGGCACAGGGCTATGAGAAAGCATATTCTTTCACTCATGGCTTCTTTCACTTAATGTTTTTGTGATTCATCCATGTTATTGTGTCTATCATTGTTCATTCTTTTTATTGCTGTATAATGTTTCATTATATGAATATACCACAATTTGTTTATTCATTTTCCTGCATATGGCTATTTGAATTGTTCCCATGGTTTGATTATTGTGAGTAAAGCTGCAATTTGCATTCTCATACAAGTCAAGCAGACATACTTTCTTTGCTTAGGTAGAGACCCAGGAATAGCATGGCTGAGTTGTAAGGTCAATGCATGTTTAACAGTATAAGAAACTGCCAGAGTTTTGCAGAGTGATTGTACCATTTTATACTCCCAACAGCAAATGTAGGTGAGTTCATACTGTTTCACATTATCACCATTTGTTAATATCAGCCTTTTAAATTTTAGCCATTCTAGAGACTATGAAATGGTTTCTCATTGCTGCTTTGATTTGCACTTCCCTAATGGCTAATGATGTTGAACATCTTTCCATGTGCGCATTGTCCATTCATATATCTTCTATGCAGGTCAGTTCAAGTTTTGTGTCCATTTTTCTAAATTGGTTTGTATTTTTTCTTATTTACTTGTAGGACTTCTTTACATATTCTGGATACAAGACTGTTTTTGATACCTGTAATGTGAATATTTTCTATCAGTCTCTGGCTTGCCATTCATTTTCTTAATGGTGTCTTTGGAAAAGTGAAATTTTTCATCGTGATGAAGTCCAATTTGTCAGCTTTTCCTCTGAGGCTTAGTACTTCTTTGTGTCTTACAAAACTGTCTGCCTACCCAAAGATCACAAACTTTCCTTCTAGAAACTTGGCAGTTTTAATGTATTTTTAGACTTATTATCCTTCTCAACTTAATTTTGGATTATAGTATGAACTAGAGGTCGAGACTCATTATGTTTCCATACATTTATCCAGTTATTCTAGTAGCATTTTTTTGCAAAGACTTTTCTTTTCCCTATTTAATTGTCTTGACACACTTTTGTTGTAAAGCAATTTGTTGTATAATAAGGGGTCAATTTCTGGACTCTTTTTCCCATTGATCTGTTAAAGTTTTATAGAAAGTCTTAAAATCAAGTTGTATGAGTTCTCCAATTTTATTTGTTCTTTTAAAGATGTTTTGGCTACATCTTTAAGATTATGCACTATTTAATACTAATAAATACAATCTTGGGAAGCAGACATGGTCAACTGATAGAGCATCTGCCTACCATATGGAGGATCCCGGGTTCAATCCCCAGGACCTCCTGACCCATGTGGTATGCTGATCCACGTGCAGTGCTGCCGCACGCAAGGAGTGTCGTGCCATACAGGGGCACCCTCACGTAGGGATGCCACATGCACAAGGAGTGTGCCCTGTAAGGATAGCTGCCCCATGTGAAAAAAGCACAGCCTGCCCAGGAGTGGCACTGCACATGTGGAGAACTGACATAGCAAAATGATGCAACAAAAAAGAGACACAGTTTCCCAGTGCTGCCAGATAAGGCAAGCAGATGCAGAAAAAACACATAGCGAATGGACACAGAGAACAGACAACAGGGGGAAAATGAGAGAAATAAATAAAATAAATCTTTAAAAAAATAAAAATAAAAAATATAATCTTTAGAAAAAGTAAATTTTATTAAACAAACAATTTCAAGATGATTTTTTAGTCAACAAAACAAAATCACCCTAATCATTCTTTGTCTTAAGGGTCTTGTTAACCTTTTTAAAAGAAAAGCAGTCTTACATCCAAAGTTGACATTCGCACAAAAATCATTCAGGGATGTATGTGAACAGAGAAAACTTTGACTAAAATTTTAGAATTTCATGAAACTTAAAAAAAACTGTTATGATAAAGCTACATGCTAATAATATGTATCATTCCTGAAGGGAACATTTTGCAGTTCTTAGTAATGACTTACCTATTTTTTCAAGCCACAGTCAATATTCTTTTATGTAATACAGAGTTAAATGTCTATAAAAGATGCTGAAAAATTATATTTGTTAGGAGAGGATATATAAACTTACAATTTGAACATAATAAAAATACAAGGCAACATTCTTATTTTCTTTAACATACCTCAAAGAAAGTATGATATTCAACAAAAATGAATTACAGTCTTGATGAGAAAGAGACTATGGACACCAAAAAAAATCAGCTATCATTGTGACCCAAGAAATTTGATTGTCCTTCCTTTCTTTTCTCCAAAAGCACAGCATAAACAGCCTCAGTGAAAGATTCCTCCCAATGATTGTTCTTGTCTTTGTCCTCTCCCAAAGGGGCCATGAATGTTTTTGGCAAGTTGGTGCTATCTGTAAGATAACTATCAAATTATTTTTTGCAAATATGAGGGGCCCAGGATACCTGTCTTCTATGTAGTACACAATAATTCACTTGAAGTTTGTTTTAATCAAAAGAAGGGAGAATAGCTAATAGCTAATAATATTTAGCATCTGACCTTCTCCTAATTTTGTAGCTCAACTGTGTGACATTGGGTTAAGTTGTTTAACCTAATTGAACTCATTTCTTCTAATTGGTTGTTGAGAGGATTATATTAAATAATGGGTCCTTGGCCACTGTCATGAACTCTGTATGTGATGAGGCAAGCAGGGCTGATTGAAAATCATAGTGCTGGTAGGGAACAGCTTCTTTTCCACCTAGATTGGATTACACTCTAGCTAAGTCCCAGCCCCACCTCTGGCAGGGTAGAAATTGTCAGGACTTGCACCAGCCTGTCTGGGTAATTGCAGGTGCTTTTGGCCAGCACAGACTGAATAGTAGGACACCTGGGTTTCCATCCCTGCACCCCAATAGGATAAGAGAGAAGCAGTGTTTCCTCAGCCTTTCTGGCAACTGCAGGCACTTTTGGTCTGCACAAACTAGTTTGTTAACCACCTTTGATTCCATCTCCACCCCCTGCCCTGTTTCCTTAGCCTATCTGGGAAACTGCAGGCACTTTAGCCTGCACAAATATGACTATAAAGTGTCTGTGGCTCCACCCCCACTCCCAATAGGACAAGAGGGAGCTGTGTTTTCCCAGCCTCTCTGGGTAACTGCAGGTGTTTGGGGCCAACACAGACTGGATTGTTGGACATCTATAGTTCCATCCCTGCCCCCAAGTAGGATAGGAAGGGAGCTGTATTTCATCAGCCTTTCTGGGCAACAAAGAGCACTTTGGGCCTGCATGGACTGAACTGTTTGGGGCGTAAAGATCCACCTCCATCCTCCAATAGGGTAGGAGGGGGCTGGTTTTTTCAGTCTCTCCAGGCAATGGCAGACACTTTGGCCTACATGTACTGAACTGTAGGGTGCCTATGGTTCCACCCCATCCCCTAAATGGCAGAATGGACAGTACTCCCTCAGTCTCTCAGGGAAACTGCAGGAATATTTGGCCCACACAGATTGGATTGTTGGGCACTCCAGGGGGTCCATCCCCTCTCCTGGCGGGGGAGGAGGGGGGCCAGTGCTACATTAGTCTACCTGGGCAACTGTGGTTAATTTGAACCCACTTGGCATAGATTGTTGTCCATCCCTGCAGTTCCATCCCCACCCCTGGCAGGGGAGGAAGGGGCATGAAGCTTCACCAGTCTCTCCAGGCAACTACATATGGTCATGGCCTGCAAGACTTGGATTTTTACACACAGCTGTGGCTCTGAGCCTACTCTTGGCAGAGGAGAAAAGTGGAAGAAGCTTCTTTGGTCCCTGGGACAATGCAGGCAGCTTCAGCCTCCACAGCTTACAGTTCCAACTACATCCTCAGCTCCTATTACACAACTAGGAAGGGAGAAAGGGCAAGAAAGCCCTAAACTAGAGAGAAACTGCACCCAGAATAAATTCAGCTAGTAAGCCAGATGCCAAAAAACCAACAAAAAATTGCAATCCACACCAAGAAACAGGAAGATATGGCCCAGTCAAAAGAACATGATAAGCCTCCAGATGGCATAAAGGAGTTGAGACAACTGATCATAGATGTTCAAAACAAATCTCCTTAATAAATTCGATGAGATGGCTAAAAAGATTAAGGCTATTAAGAAGGCCCTGGGTGAGCACAAAGAAGAATTTGAAAGCATACATAGAAAAACAGCGGATCTTAGGAGAATGAAATGTGCAGTAAATGAAATTTTAAAATACACTAGAGGCATGTAACAGCAAATTTGAGGAGGCAGAAAAAAGGATCAGTGAGCTTGAAGACATGGCTCCGAAAGCAAACATACAAAAGAACAGATGGAGAAAAGAATGGGAAAAAATTGAACAGGGTCTCAGAGAACTAAATGATAGCAAGAGATGTGCAAACATACATGTCATGGGTGTCCAAGAAGAAGAAGTGAAGGAATAGGGGCAGAAGAAATATTTGAAGAAATAATGGTTGAAAATTTCCCCACCCTTTTGAAGGACAAAGATATCCATGTCCAAGAAACATAATGCACTTCCATCTTAATAAATCTGAATAGACCAACTCCACAACACATACTAATCAGAATGTCAAATACAAAAGACAAAGAAAGAATTCTGAGAGTAGCAAGATAAAAGCAATGCATAGCATATAAGGGATACCTAATAAGATTAAGTGCCAATTTCTCATCAGAAACCATGGAAGCAAGAAAGTAGTGGTATGATATATTTAAGATGCTGCAAGAGAAAAATTGCCAGCCAAGAATCTTATGTCTGCCAAAATTGTATTTCAAAAATGAGGGCAAGTTTAAAATATTCACAGATAAACAAAAATTGAGAGAGTTTGTAACCAAGAGATGTGCTTTATAGGAAATAATAAAGGACGTGCTACAACCTGAAAAGAAAAGACAGGAAAGTGAGGCTTAGAAGCAAGTCTAGAAATGAAGATTATTTCAGTAAAAGTAACTAAAAGTGCAAAAAGAGTGATGAAAATAACATATGACAGATAAAACCCAAAGGTCAAAATGGGTGAAATAAGAACTGCTTTTATAGTAATAACATTGAATATTAATGGATTAAAATCCCCAATCAAAAGACACAGACTGACAGAATGGATAAGAAAATATGAGTCATCTATATGCTGTCTACAAAAGACTCACCTTAGACCCAAGGATGCCGATAGATTGAAAGTGAAAAACTGGAAAAAGATATTCCACACATGCAGTAACCCCCAAAAACCTGGAGTAGTATACTTATATCAGATGAAATAGACTTTAAAAGCAAAACTCTTAATAGAGACAAGGAAGGACATTATATATTAATAAAATGGGCAATTCACCAGGAAGAAATAACAATCATATATATATAAATACCTAACCAGGATGCTTCAAGATAACATGAGGCAATCACTGGCAAAACTTAAGCGAGAAATATATATCTCCACAATAATAGTTGGAGACTTCAGTACACCACTTTCAGCATTGGATAAAACTTCTGGTCAGAGGGTCAATAAAGAAACAGAGAGCTTGAATAATATAAGTGGACTAAACCTAATCGACATATACAGAATATTGCACCCCAAAATAGTGGGAGATACATTCTTCTCAAGTGTTCATGGATCTTTCTCCAGGATAGCCATATGTTAGGCCACAATGCAGATCTCAATAAATTCAACAAGATTGAAATTTTACAAAGCACTTTCTCTTATCATAATGGAATAAAGTTGGAAATCAACAAAAGGCAGAAAAAGGGAAGATTCACAAATATATGGAGATTAAACAACATGCTCTTGAATAATGAGTCAAAGAAGAAATTGTGAAAGAAATCAACAAATATCTTAAGATATTTATTGGGATAAAAATCTGGAGAATAATCTAGGAACCCAATAACATATATAATGAATCAAGAGGTAGATGAGAATTATGGTTACTAGTACAAATGCAAGTATGTCCTTCTGTGAACAAGAATAGATATACATCACTATTGTAGGGGGGTGGGAATGTGGAGAAGCATAGGAAAAATTCAATGAATGCAACCTGAGGACTATAGTTAACAATAATACTATAATCTTGCATCAATGCCAAAGATGTACTATGTTGCTAATGGGGCGGGGGGATGGAAAAATTGCCAAATGTATGCTATTGACCATGGTTGGTTTTAAGAGTCTGATAATATTATTTCAATCTGTAATAAATGTTCCACCATGGTATGGTGTGTTGGTGAAGTAGTGTTGTATGGGAATTCTACACATGTGCCTGATTGTTTTGTAAGTTCACAACTTCTGTAATAAAAACATATTTAAAAAATAAAAATAAAATCCCCAAACAAAAACATAATATACTTAAAAATCAGTTATAATTTAAATCAATATATTCATATAAAATATGTGGCTAAAAATATAAGCAGTAAACATACTAAAACTCATGTAGGCAAATACTTATTATCTTCTAATAAGCCAACTTTGCAAATACAGACTTAATCTAATTTTGCCACACTTTAAACATTTTCAGTACTTTTCTATGCACCTTTTTAAAAATAATGACTAGAAACTAATCACTGTTTTTTTTCTGAAATGTATATATTTTAATTCAAAGTGAATCAACAGTAATATTCCATAAATTCTTATTTTGACACTCACCAAAATTGTCACCTGGAAAACCTGCTCTTTTTTTTTTTTTTTAAGGTACTGGGGCTGGAGATTGACCCCAGGACCTTATATGTGGGAAACCAACACTCAACCACTGAACCACATCAGCCCCCAAAAAACCATTTTTTTGTGACAAAGTACAGAAGGCTAGATTACATTTAAATCTCTGAGGAACTAGACAGAAATACTATCACAAACTGTAACAGACATTACATGCATACAATTTTTTTCCTAGTCCTTACTGTAATGTTATACAGTGTAGTTGCTACATGGCAAACTAGTGTAACATAACAGTAAAAGCAAAAATAAAACCAAAGAATGAAAACCACAAGTCTAAAATTTTTAAATGGTTAACAGTTCAAACTTAGTAATTAAACCTATACATTGGGTTCATTAAAACAAATCTTCCTACACCTTGCAGTATATGATTTAACTTTTATATAACACAAACCAGGTTTAAAATTTATAGCAGAGATTTTAAAAATGGAAAGGGTTTGCTAATACAGTAACTTATTTAAACATCCTGAAGAAAAAAGAAAATTCTAAATATCAAGACATTTTATAAAAAGTCATTTACAAAATGACAAAATAAAATAGTATGCAAATACGCAACTTGGAAGTCATGCCATGTTTTATTTAAGACAGCATTAAAACCAAAGAAAACTGGTAAAAATGGAAAGAGGGTGTGGCAGTTTAAGATTATTTATGAATTCCTAAAAGAGAGATTAGGTTTGTAAACTGGTCTCTTCCTCTGGACATGATCCCCTTTGATTGTATTAGTTTCAGCTGATATGTCTTGGATTAAATTATGTTATGATTAGGGCTTTAATTCGACCACATCATTAGGGTGTAACTCAGTTTACGTTCCCACCCTCTTGGTGGACTATATAAACAGACACTCAAAAAGACACACAGAAGACACGGAAGAGGTGAGAATTTGGTTAGTTTGTCCTCCCATGTGACAGAAAAGAGAAGGCTCAAACAGCTAAAGCCTGGGGGAGAGCTAAGCCATTATTCACCTGATAGTTTGCAGCTGAAAAGACCAGAGCGCTGAGTTGAAGAGAAGGCAGGGAAAGAAATGAGCCCTGCAGGCTCCAGCTGAGATCAGAAGACACTGGAACTATGAAGCCTTAAGAAGAGAAAGACTGAACCCTTGCAGAGATATCTTGCTTCAACACATGCCAACAGACTTCAGTGAGAAACTACCTCTTATGGTACCTTGAGTTGTACTCTTCAGGATCTTGCAACTGTAACCTTCTACCCCAAATAAATACCTGTTACAAAAACCAACAGGTTTCTGGTACTTTGTATCAGCACCACTTTGGCTGACTAATACAGAAGGTATTAACCCAGATTCTTTTGCCAATTTGCTAAATTTAGACAATAGCAGGAATTTGAATTTTTAAATTTTTATGAAATACCCCATGATTATGATCAATTAAGAGCAGCGTACTTAACTGGGGTATACCTTTAACAAGCATTACTATTATATTATGAAAACATAGACGTTTACCATTTATTGTCAATTTAACAAGCCTATCTCAGTCTTGGAACTTAAATACAGAAAATAAAACATTTCAGTGTAGTAAACATGGCCCTGAACAAAAAGAAAATTGTAGCAATTTTGTGCCTGTGTGGTACAAACATCCATCCATTAATCAGTCCTTCCACTTGGTGTTTTTGAAACATCCATTGCCACCATTGATTCTTTTCCAATAAGTAAGCAGATACCAGTAATATAATGGGCCATATTCATAAAACAGAAAGGCTGTGGAAGGTGGCAAGTTTACATAAATAGGGACTCCACAAATTTGTCATCTGTAAAATAACCTTTTAAATTAATCTTACATTATTCCTTTTTTGGTGTGTATTATATAAACTTAAATTTATATAAAATGCGTAGAATTGATTATTAAAAACACTGAAACTTGTGGGGGAAATTAAGTCCATTTTCAGTGTCACTAAAAATGTACTGCTAGTTTTTATTTTATGATCTAATAGAATTCAATTTCAGGCACATTTGTTTCATTGATGATTGTTAAATAAAATACAGCTTATGTAATGGAGTAAAGAAAAAGTTATCCATTATTACCTTTCTATCAACACTGTACTAGAGCTGTACCAATGGTATGCAATTAATTTATTAAAGAAAGGCTGTAAATCCAAAACATTTGGGGAGTTTTACACTCAAATGCTTTGTACTATTTATTCCAGTAAATGCTAGAAGATTATATTCTATATTTTTAAGGAAAAAAGTTAAGTCAAGTCTGCAAGATACAGCTTTCTCAAGTGTCTAAATGTCAGTATGAAAATAAAAAATTAAGTTATATCAAAACATCCACGTTTTTAATATGCAGTAATGAACAGGAACATTAATAGAGATAAAATACCAACATACCCTAAAATAACATATGCAATTATTTTTCATCATTTATAATACAGTAGTTACAATGACAGTCCAAACAGAAAAGCAAAGTAAAAAATCAAAACCTCAACTTCTATTTCATGTAATTAAACATATAGAAATTAGAAAGCTCCATAACAACTAGTTAAATTACCTAATTTCGCAGTTTTTGTTGTTAAAGTTCTTTTTTTTTTGAAAATTTATTTATTTATTTATTCTCTCCCCTTCCCCACCCCCTTCCCCAGTTGTCTGCTCTCTGTGTCCCTTTGCTGTGTGTTCTTCTGTGTCTGCTTGTATTCTTGTCAGTGGCACAGAGAATCTGCATCTCTTTTTGTTGCGTCATCTTGCTGCTTCAGCTCTCTGCGTGTGCGGTGTCACTCCTGGGCAAGCTGCGCTTTTTTCGCACTGGGTGGCTCTCCTTACGGGGCGAATTCCTTGTGCGTGGGGTTCCCCTACGTGGGGGACACCCCTGCGTGGCACGGCACTCCCTGTGCGCATCAGCACTGCGCATGGGCCAGCTCATTATACAGGTCAGATGACCCTGGGTTTGAACCCTGGACCTCCCATGTGGTAGGCACACTCTATCTGTTGAGCCAAATCTGCTTCCCTAAAGTTCTTTTGTAAGTAATTATTTCTAATTATAAAAAATAATACATAGTCCTTACAGAAAATTAGGAAAATGCAGAAAAATATAAATAAGAAAATTTTAATTCTGTCACCCCGAGACAATCATCTTTAGGATTTAGATGTACTTTTTAGTTTTTTATATGTTATTATATATTACATATAATTGAAAACTGAAGTCAGAATATTGGCATATGCACATACATACAAAGTTTATATCAAGCATTTTTTACTAAAGGCTCATTTTATCATGACGATTTTCATTTTCATATCAGGAAATATTCTTCAAAAACATCTTCCTTGGGTGGGATTGGATTGGGAAAACAGCTAACTAATCAGAAAAAGAAAACATCAGATCCCTACTTGACTCTTGACACAGTGGTTCAACTGGGGAGATTTAACTAAATATGCTTCCCATACTCCACTGTCAGAGATTCTGGCTCAGTAATTCTGGGATGGAATCTCGGCAGGAAATTTTTTTCTCACATGATTTTGATTTTTAGTCAGGATTGAGAACTATTGCTTCACATCAAAATAGTTGGTGCTGGGGTTTAATGTATACCCAGGGTACCTGAATCTCTGGACTGACCATGTGATAGCCAGGCACTGAGCCTCAACAGACTTGCAACTCCTACACTCTGGTTTATTGGACTTACCCCACTCACCTAACATGGAGGTGAAGAAGGTCAACCACCACACCACGGAGCCAAGAGTGCCAACAACTGAAAGCAGGAGAATTGCATCCAGTACCCATGTGGAATCTAAGCCCCCTCTTGATATAGATGTGGAGTGGACACAACCATTCTAAAGTCCACAGGATGGAGGAATAGAGTATGGATTAGAGTGGACTTAATGATATTCTATTTATGAACTATTGTGATTAGTAGTAATCGAAGAAAATGTGGCATTGGTGTGGAGAAAGTGGCCATGGTGGCTGCTGGGTAGGAGTAAAAGGAAGAGATGTGATGTGGGGGCACTTTCAGGGATTGGAGTTGTCCTGGGTGATGCTGCAAGGACAGTTACTGGACATTGTATGTCCTCCCATGGCCCACTGGGTGGACTGTGGGAAAGTGTGGGCTATGGTGTGGACCATTGACCATGATGTGCAGCGGTGCTCAGAGATGTATTCACCAAGTGCAATGAATGTCTCATGATGATGGAGGAGGTTGTTGTTATGGAGGGAGGAGTGGGGTGAGGGGGGTGGGGCATATATGGGGACCTCATATTTTTTTCATATAACATTAAAAAAAAAAAGAAAAAAAAAAGTCCAAGTAGATTAAAGAATTAATAAAATTGAAACCATGGAATTAGTGAATAAAAATATAAATGCATATGTAATAGTGGGATACTGAAGAACCCCAAAGGAACTCCAAAGGAAAATATTCAGAAATATGAAATTTAGGGGAGTAGATGTAGCTCAGTGGCTGAGCACCCTCTTCCCTTGAATGAGGTCCTGGGTTCAATCCCTAGTACCTCCTAAAAAAAAATAAAATAAGAAATTTAAACATGAAAACTTTACATTTCTGAATGTTAAAAAAGTCACAAACAAAACTGAAAAGCAAATGACAAACTGGGAAATATATTTCCTTACGCATTAGCCAAAGCTCTTAGAAAGGAAAAAGGAAAAGATCTTAAGAGTGGACTACGTCAGGTATAGGCAAATCACAGACACACACACAAAGGTACCTATGCCCATGGAGATAAAAAGCGTTTCCCTTTTCAATGAAAAATAAGCTGATCTGCACTACAGAATAAATACATTCCTTCTTTTCTGACTCCTCCCTGCCTCTGCCTCAGCCTCTCATAACTCAGGGGCCATACAGCAGCATTTACCTTTATGCCCTGAAGCTTTACCTCATTAAAAAAAAAAATCAAACTCGAAGAAAATATATTAAAACTAAAGCATGAATATATAAAGAGGGAAGTCACACTGACACATAAAGATCTCATAAAATCAGATGCAAAGGAACCAAGCACCATTTTATTACTGCCTGAGTCCAGCTCTGCACAGGTTCAACTTGCAATAAAAGGAAGTCTTTTTCATCTGCTGTAGTGACTTTATCCTTATTAGAATGCATACTCATTATTTTCTGATTACTCCTCTACATAAAACATACCATTTTGTACCTTGGCTTCCACGCCCCTTGTACAGTATACATATTTTATCCCTAAAGACTGTAATAAATCACTTCAAACACAATAACCCATTTAAGAATGGATTTTATAGGCAAAAAGGCACACCTTAGTGATGTGATTGCAATCGTCAAATGCTTCAATTCTCCTCCAGAATGCATTCTGCTGTGTGTTCACAAATGATGCAGCAGCAGAGGAGCCAATATTACAGGTTGAGTGAGTCATCTCAACCCAGTGTGTACTTCCTGGTTCCAGTATGTATCCATAGGAACTCTTTGAAATGTTTTGTTTTATTCATTTGGCTGCTTTCTATTTTCTACTAGTGCCAACACTTTCAAGATAATACAGTTTAGACATGTCACAGCTGTTGAAACTCATAGCATGAGCTCACAGTGGTGTATCATCAAGAACCAGGAACGCCAAAACATCGCTATGATAAAGATTAGAAGTATGAAAAGTAACATAAAGACAAATGGCAGGAAATTTTGCCCTACTGACTTACAGTCATGCCCTGGGGGGGAACATCTGGTTCAGAGCAGAGATTCTTTTACCACAGAGACAAGGTCTTTCTGGGTAGAGTGAGTAGTCAGATCTGAGAGGTGGGTTCCTGGAAGCTGAAGAGCAGGTAGTGAAATGTTGCTCTCCGTAACGTAAGGGAATTTATATTCAAAACGGTGAGAGATCCGTGGACTTGAAATATGTAAAGAAGAGCCATGCTTTGGGATTTTTGCAATTATGCTTAAAACCTGACCTTACTATGTTAGGAATGTTTCTTTACTTGAATTCTCAGGTTACCTTTACAAACCATTCTGTAGGCTTTGAGGAACACTCAAAGAAAATGCATAGGGGTTTAAAAGGACTGTTTGTTTGGAAATATTAAATTTTAACATCTACTGAATAAAATTTATTTCTAAAAAACCTGATGTCTTTACAAAAGGAAATAATGAATATGATAATTTACTAATTTCAAGAGGAACTCAAGTCATAGCAATTAGTGGTGCTTCTGAGAAAAATAAAACATTTTCCAATTAGCTAAAAATTTCCCTGCTCCTCCAAAAACAAAAGAAAACAATAACAAATTTAAATTAAAAACTTACAAGGCCCACAGGTTCTATGGTCATGGCAGATGGACTTCAGTGCCATGTCAGTTGGCCCTACTTTGGAGTTTGTGTCCTGAGTGTGATGGAGTTGGACTCAGATGTGATCTTTGTTCACAAGCCTCTCGTCACTTTTACTGGACCTGCGGTTGGTACTGGGGTTTAGTGAATACTCAGGGGACCTGAATCTCTGAACTGTCCATGTGACAGCCAGGCCCTGAGCCTCAACAGACTTGCAACTCCTACCCTCTGGTTTATTGGACTTACCCCAGCCAGTTAACAAGGAGGTGAAGATGATCAACCAGCACACCAGGGAGCCAAGAGTGCCTACAACTGCAAACAGGAGAATTGCATCCATCATTCAAGTGGAATCTAAGCCCCCTCTCAATATATATGTGTAGTGGACATAACCATTCCAGGGTCCACAGGATGGAGGAATAGAGTATGGATTAGAGTGGACTTGCTGATTCTGGAACTAATGCGATTAGTAAATGGAAGTAAATGTAGCATTGAGATGGAGAAAGCGGCCATGGTAGCTGCTGAGGGTGGGGAGTGGGAAGAAGAGATGTGATGTGGAGGCAATTTCAGGACTTGGAATTGTCCTGGGTGGTACTGCAGGGACAGTTACTGGACATTATATGTCCTCCCATGACCCACTGGGTGGACTGGGGGGGGGGAGTGTAAACTATAATGTGGACCATTGACCATGTGGTGCAGCAGTGCTCAGAGAAGTATTCATCAAGTGCAATGAATGTTCCATGATGATGGAGAAGGTTGTTGTTATGGGAGGAGTGGGGTGAGGGGGTGGGGGGTATATGGGGACCTCATATTTTTTTAATGTAACATTAAAAATAAAGACAAAGAAATAAAAAGAAGAACAACACACATCAAATGGACAGAGAGCAGACAACGTGGTGGGGGGTGAAGGGGAGAATAAAAAAATAAATATTTAAAAAAAATAAATTAAAAAAATTTTTAAAATTTAAAAATGAAAGAAAAAAACTTTACAAACATTTTAATTTCTGAATTAAAAAAATAAAAACAAAACCTAAGCTACTGAAGATCTATAAGGCTTACAAGCTAGGCAAGAGATTTAAAAGTTTATTTTGCGTGGGAGTAAGTTGGAATGTAGTCGATTTGTGTAAATTAGATAGAATCCTGAACATATTCCAGTAGCACCTACTTTCTGTTCCAACCCCATATGTATGATTATTTAAAACAAACATTCTAATCTCACGGACATTTAAATATTATTTCCATGAATGGATAGATTAGGAAGAACCTTAGGATCACCGAAAGTTTTACATAAAACCTTCAGGCCTATAAGTAATGGACACTGTACTAAATAGGTATAAGCACTACACATAATCTTCACAACAATCCCATAAATTAGTAACACTAGCCCATTTTACGGATTATAGAAAATCACTGAAAAATGGCAGAGCCGAGATTTGATGTTAGGTCTTTCTTGCCACAAAGTCCATGCTTTTTCCAGTTCTAATAATAAAAGATTCCAGCATATTTTATACCTAACCTGGCCATATTTTAAAACTTCTAGTGGCAATAAACCTGAAATATAATGGTGATGGATAAAATAAAAATCCAAAATAATACAATTGATTCTTAAAAGCACATTTTAGAATGAACAAATATGAGTCTTGTTTTAAGAAACATTCTCAAAGAATGAGTAATTCTGAATGTTCTCATTCTCCAAATACCTAAAGTACCCTAGATATTTTTTTAACCTCATCAGTTTGGGATGGTAAAACTTCAAAAGTAAATTGACTGTTGGTACAACTTCAGGAAATCTATTAATATTACCCACTGTATTATGAGAACAAAAGAGAAGTACTGTATCATTATCTTCTTGGATGCTGAAAAGCATGAGACAAAATCCAACATCCAGGGTGGCGGACTTGGCCCAGTGGATAGGGTATCCATCTACCACATGGGAGGTCCACCGTTCAAACCCCGGGCCTCCTTGACCCGTGTGGAGCTGGCCCATACACAGTGCTGATGTGCGCAAGGAGTGCCCTGCCATGCAGGGGTGTCCCCCACGTAGGGGAGCCCCATGCACAAGGAGTGCACCCTGTAAGGAGAGCCGCCCAGTGCGAAAGAAAGTGCAGCCTGTCCAGGAATGGTGCCGCACACATGGAGAGCTGACACAACAAGATGACACAACAAAAAGAAACAGATTCCCACGTCGCTGACAACAATAGAAGCGGACAAAGAAGACAACACAGCAAACAGACACAGAGAACAGACAACCAGGGTAGGGGGAGGAAGGGGAGAGAAATAAATAAATTAAAATAAATAAAAATCCAACATCCATTTTAAAAAATATTTTAAAAATTATCATACAATAAAATTGACTTTTTAGGGCACAGTTTTTTTCATTTTTTTTTAAAGATTTATTTACTTATTTCTTCCCCCATCCTCCGTCCCCCATTGTCTGTTCTCTGTGTGTTCTTCTGTGTCTGCTTGTATTCTCATTAGGCAGCTCAGGAACCTTCCAAAGTCCCTTCCAGCTCCCTGGTCTGCTACGTCTTCTTATTTTTTTCCTCTGTGTCTCTTGTGTCATCTCCTGCGTGGGGCAGCTTTCCCGCACGGGGCAGCATTCCCATGCAGAGCAGCACTCCTGTGCGGGGCCTCATTCCTGCATGGGCCGGCACTCCGCATGGGCCAGCTTGCTGTGTGGGCCGGCTTGCCCTCACCAGGAGGCCATGGGCATCAAACCATGGTAGACGGGAGCCCAATTGGTGGAGCCACATCCTTTTCCCAGTTCTTTTCATATTAACGCATGAATAGATTCTTGAAACCACTACCACTATCAGGATGCAAAATAGTTGCATCACCCTCAAAGAAATTCCTCGGTAATCACATCTTTCCAAACCCCCAACCTATAACTCCTGGTAGCCACTGACCCATTGTATATCACTATAGTGTTGTCTATTCAGTAATTTCGTATAAATGAAATCATATGGTATAAATCTTAACTGATTTTTTTCATTTGGTCTAATACCTTTGAGATTCAGCCAGGTTGTTATGTGTTAATAGTTTATTCTCTTTAGTTGCTATTGATAGTATTCTATTGCATGGATATACCAAACTTCATTTATCCTTTCAAGACATTTTGGTTTTTGGTGACCATGAATTGATCTACTGTAAATATATATGTAAGGGTTTTTGTGTGAACATAAATTTTCATTTCTCTAAGATTTATACCTAGGAGTGGGATTGCTGTCATATTGTAGTTTGTTTACTTTATAAGGAACTTAAAAACTGTTTTTCAGTGGCTGTACCATTTTACATTCTCACCAGCATTGAGACTGTACAAGAGTTCTAGTTGTTCCATATCCTTGCCAGGACTAGATATTTTGAGTATTTTTATGTTAGCTCTTCTACTAGGTGTGTAGTGGTATTTCATGGTTTCAATTTGCTTTTCTCTAATGAGTAATTAGGTTGAATATATTTTCATGTGCTAATTTGCCATCCGTATGTCCTATTTGGTGAAGTGACTGATGTTTTGGCTAGTTTAATTGAGCTGAGTTCACACTATGAGCTTTTGAGAGATATTTCATTTATTTATTTTTCCCATTGTTTGTTTATTTGTTGATCTTCCATGAACAATAAATTCCTAAAGGGCAGGACCAAAAGACTTAGATCTCATCATGATCTACTGACTTACAGTGTAGTAACAATGAAAGTATTTCATATTTCATTTCATTTCATTTTCAATGAAGGAATGTCTGAAGGAGTGCCCTAATACCTGCTTTGCTTTGTGGACAAAGTAAACATACATAATTTGTTTTCCAACAAAGTGATAGGACATCAACTACTAATTTGAGATTTGGTATCCCATTGACCCAAAAAATATAAGAATTCTGATTATAAGTAATGTTTTAGAAGAACTATGTAATATCTCAAAACACTGATACCAATATTGAAAAAGATGTTTAAACCACATTATGCCATATTTATAAAAGAAAATTAATTCTATGATTAATATCAATCAATATAAATTTTAAGAGTTAAATTATTAATTCTAAACATATAGAAAGATTAATAAGTGATCATTTTTAGTTTAGGTTACTAGTGCATCTGAATTACCTGTTTAGATTGTTGAACAGGAAGACCAGACCTGCCTCATAAGACTGTGGTTAGTGGTTCTGGGGTAGGGCTCAGATGTCTATTAATATAACAAATTCCTTAATATCTCTGATATACATCAATTTTTGAGAATCACTCAACTAAACCAATCCAACTACATAGCAATGATGTGAAAACATGTTTCCCCCCTTGTTTTCACCACAGTTACTTAGAAAATTAACTCTTTTATCATTAAAAGTTTAGATAGAGGGAAGCAGATGTGCCTCAAGTGATAGGGCTTCTGCCTACCATATGGGAGGACCCGGGTTCAAGCCCCAGGTCCTCCTGGTAAAAACAAAAAAAGAGAAAGTGTGCCTGCATGGAGAACCAGTGCCCACATGGCGAACTGAGTGTCCGCATAAGTGCCCACATAGCAAACCAGGCCCCCGTGGTGAGCCAAGTGCCTGTGCAAGTGAGTCATGCAGCAAGATGATGACACAACAAAAAAGAGACGAAGGGAAGAGTCAAAGTGAAGTGCAGTAGAGACCAGGCACTGAGGTGGTGCAATTGACAGGGAACCTCTCTCCACATCAGAGGTCCCAGGATTGAATCCTGGTGAATTCTAGAGGAGAAAAATGAGAAAAGAAGACAAAAAAAGAAATAGATACAGAAGATCACACAGCAAATGGACACAGACAGTAAAAACAGCAGGGCAGGGGTGGGGTGGGGGGAAGGGGGAGAGTGGAGAGGGGGAGGGAGAGGGGAAGAAGAAAAAGTTAGATATATAGAGGCTATTTAGTAATTACATAATTACATTATAACTTCCTCTTCTACCTCTTGCAATTTGAACATATACTTTTCTTAAAATATATTTTAATTTATTTTTAAAAGATACTTAGATAACATAAAATGTTACATAAAAAATATAAGGGAATCCCATATGCCCCACTCCTCACACCTCCCACGTTTCCCCACATTAACAACTTCTTTCATTAGTGTGGTACATTCATTGCAATTGATGAACACATTTTGGAGCATTGCCACTAAGCATGGATAATAGTTTAAACTCTCTCCCACTCAATTCTGCAGGTTATGGCAGGATTATAATGGCCTGTATCTGTCATTGCAATGTCATTCAAGACAATTACATGTCCCAAAAATGCCTCCATATTACACCTCTTTTTCCCTCTCCCTGACTTCAGCATCTCCAGTGACCACTGTCTCCACTTCAATGACATAATTTCTTCCATTGCTAGAAATAAGTCTATAGTAGAATACCAGTAAGTCCACTCTAGTCCATATTTTATTTCCCAGTCCTGAGGATTCTGGGATGCTCTAACTGAGAGGGGGCTTTGATCCCATATGACTGATGGGTGGGACTTTCTTGCTTGCAGCTATAGACTCTCTCAGTTCCTTGGTGTGGTGCTTGTCCCTCCTCACCTCGTTAGTTGCCCTGGATGAGCTCAGTGAACTGGAGAGTAGGTGTTGCAATTCTACTGAGGCTGAGGGCCCAGCTGGGAGATGGACAGCCCAGAGATTCAAATCTCTTGGACATATACCTACTAACTCCAGCACCAACTATAGGTTCAAATAAAAGGGGCAGAAGAGGCATGTGTAGAGAAGTCACATCTGAGTCCAACTCTGTCACACTTGGGAGCACAAATTCTACAGTAGGGTCCACTGGTAAGGCACCAAACTCTGGAACTATCTGCCATGGCTGTAGGATCTGGGTGTCTCCAGAGCCCTCATGATCCCCACTATTTGGAGTAGTATCTACTTTGGCTGTCTATGAGATCCTGCTGAGATGTGCATAAGCATTACCTCTCTGATGACCTCCCAACTCACCTTGAAGTCTCCTAGCCATATAAACTCATTTGTCTTTACCTTTTATTCAAGGTCTTTTTCCAACTGCATCACCAACGAGTGCCTGGTAGTAATACCTCAGTGCCAGGAAGCTCATCCCTGGGAGTCATGTCCCATGGTAGGAGGAAGGCAATGCATTTATATGCTGAGTTTGGCTTAGAGAGAGGCCACATTTGAGCAGCATGGAGGCTCTCAGGAGTTAGGCACAGTAGAACACTAGTCTAAGTTGCAATTTCAAGAGCAAAGACTCATAAGCATAATTAAGAGATCTTTATACACTCTTTATATATAGTCTTTTGTTGGATAGGTGATTTTCAAATACTTTCGCCCAAACTGTAGCTTGTCTATCTATTCTACTAATGATGTCCTTTGCAGAGCAAGCATTTTTAATTTTGATGGAGCCTAATTTATCAATTTGTCTTTTGTGGATTGTGCTTTTGACATCTAAGAACATTTTGCCTAGCTGTAAGTTATGAAGATTTTGTCCTTTGTTTTCTAAAATTTTATGGCTTTACATTTTACTTTAGACCTATGATTCATTTTGCATTAATTTTTGTATAAGGTGTGAGGTTTAGGTTGAGATTCATTTATTTTGCACATAGATACTAACTTTTTCCAGCACCATTGGTTGAAAGGATATTTTCTTTCTCCATTAAATTGCCTTTGCACTTTCCTCCTCCTCCTCATCTATTTTCTGAAAGAGATTGTATAGAATTGGTATTATTTCTTCTTTAAGTGCTTGGTAGGATCACCAGTGAAACCTTCTGGTGCTAGAGTGTTCTTTTTCCGAAGACTTTAAACATGAATTCATTGTCTTTGTTATAGGACTCTTTTTGATATTTATTTCATCTTAGGTGAGTTTTGGTAGTTTATGGTGATTGGAAAAGCAACCCACTACAGATCTTATGTGCCCCTTCACATTCTTTCTGGAAATGCCAAGACTTCAAGGCTCTAACTCTTTATCTGGGTCATTTTTCAGAGTTGTGTTTCCAGTGAGCAGGATGTGATAACATGTTCCCCTAGGACAAACAACCATAGACACAAATTCCCCAACTTCAGTCTTCCTTGTGTGCAACACAAATCTACTGCATGTATAACATATATCCAGTCCCACCTGCATTGCCCCATGGACTTGGGAGGCATGTGTAACCCATGCAAATCAAGATGAAGCTCATGAAGCTTAATGTGCTATGAGTAATGAAATCATTTATCAATGACCCAGTGTAGCAGGAAATATTGGATTATGTTTGTAAACTGATCTTTTCCTCTGGGCATATTAGATTATATTGGATTCAGAGGTTTACTTGATTAAGTAATTAGGTAACCTCTTGTGCCAGTAGGGTGTTGAGCCCCCACCCTTGGTGGGTGGGGACTCACAGATAAAAGGCATGGCAAAGGAGAGAGTTGGGGGGGGTGATGTTAGAGTTCGATGCTGAAGCCTTAAACTGGGGCCCCAGGAAGAGAGGAAGCCTAAGCCTGGAAAGAAGCAACCCCTAGGAAGACAGGAACCCAGGAAGCCTGAACCCTCACAGACATCGGCAGCCATCTTGCTCCAACATGTGGCTAAAGACTTTGGTGGGGGAAGTAACTTATGCTTTATGGCCCGGTATTTGTAAGCTCCTACCCCAAATAAATACCCTTTATAAAAACTAAGCAATTTCTGGTATTTTGCAACAGCACCCCTTTGCTGACTAATACACCCAGGAATCTCATGTCTTCTGCCAGCATCCATGAAGCAATAATAGGTTAACTAGCTAGCTTGTAATTAGAATAAAATCTTAGGCCCTTTGCTGTCTTGATGTGTGATTTTCAAGGAATTGGTTATTTCATAAAAATTGTCATATTTGTTAGTAGAGATTTTCACAGCAATCTCTTATTGTCCTATAATCTTTTTGGTGTCTGTAGTGATAACACCTCTGATTCCTGATATTGGTAATTTGTGTCTTCTTTCTTTGTTTTTTTGGTCAATCTAACAATTTTTTTAAAAGATTTATTTATTTATTTATTTCTCTCCCCTCCCCCACCACCCAGTTGTCTGTTCTCTGTGTCTATTTGCTGTGTCTTCTTCTTCGTCTGCTTCTGTTGTTGTCAGCAGCACGGGAATCTGCGTTTCTTTTTGTTGCGTCATCTTGTTGTGTCAGCTCTCTGTGTGTGCAGCACCATTCCTGGACAGGCTGCACTTTTTCGTGCTGGGCAGCTCTCTTTACTGGGCGCACTCCTTGCGCGTGGGGCTCCCCTACGCAGGGGGACACCCCTGCGTGACACGGCACTCCTTGCGCGCATCAGCACTGCGCATGGGCCAGCTCCTCACAGGTCAAGGAGGCCCGGGGTTTGAACCGTGGACCTCCCATGTGGTAGACGGACGCCCCAACCACTGGGCCAAGTCTGCTGCCCTAACAATTTTATTGATCTTTCTAAAATAACCAGCTTTTGATTTTGTCAACTTTATAGTTTTTCTGTGATCATGTTCACTGATTTGTACTCTTTATTATTTCCTTCCTTTTTGCTTTGGGATTATTTTCACTTCTCTTTAAAATTGTCTTAAATTGGAGCTTAGATTATTGATTTGAAAGCCTTTTTTATATAAAAAGCCTATTTTTATATAAGCATTTGATACTATAAATTTTTCACTAAACTTTAGCTGCCTCTAATAAAAATTTTGATATGCTGTATTTTCATTTTTGTCCATTCAAAATATATTTGTTAACCCATGGATGATTTATAAGAGTTTAGTTTAGTTTCAAGGGACTGGAGATTTTCCAGTTATCTTTCTGTTATTGATTATGGTCTAAGACCATATTTTGTATTATTTCAATTCTTTCAATTTGTTCTGGCTTCTTTTATGACCAAGGATAATCTATCTTTGTTAATGGTCCATGTGCTCATGTAAAAATTGTGTATTCTGCTGCTGTTGGGTGATCTATAAATGTCAATTCAATAGAATTGATTGAAAGTGTCATTCAGTTCTGTATTTTTGCTGATTTTCTATAAGTTCTATTGACTGCTGAGAGCAGAGAGTAGAAATCTGACTGTGATTGTGGAACTGCCTATTTCTCCCTTCTATTCTGTTTTTTGCTTGATGTATTTTGAAGCTCTGTTGTTTGGTCTATACACACGTAGGATTGGTTATGTATTCACGGTGAATTGATCCTCTTAACATTATGTAAAGTAATTCTTTATCCTGGTAATTTTCTTTGCTCTGAAATAGATTTTGATAGAGCCATTTAAGCTTTTCTTTGATTACTGTTTGCATGGCATGTCTTTTCCCATCATTTTACTTAGAACTTCACTATATTGTTTATATTTGAAGTGAATTCCTTGTAGATAGCTAGCATACAGTTGAATCATTAAAAAAATCCATTTTGGGGAGTGCCTATAGCTCAAGTGGTTGAGTGCCTGCTTCCCATGTATAAGGTCCTGGGTTTGGTCCCTGGTACCTCCTAAAAAATATATAACCTTTCTGACAATCTTTTAATTTTTATGTTTAGAACATTGACAGTTAATATAATTAGTGATGTTTGTATTTAGTTTTACCATTTTGTTTTCTATTTGCTCCCTCAGCTTAGACGTATCAAAAATAAGGGATAAATGTAAGAGATAAAAAATGGAAAGAAGACAAAAATGATTATTATTTGCAGATATTATTTTTATTTAACTAGAAAATACAAGAAGCAAGTAGGAATTATTACAATTATTAGGTGAATTCAGTTAGGTGAATTGGAAACGAAATTAAAATAAAAAAATCAACAGTCTTTATGTGTAAAACAACAGCTATGTGCAAGATATAATGGAAAAATATTAAAATATACAGGGTATCAAGAAATGTACAATATATATAAAGAAGACTTTAAAAAGTTACTGATGGACACACATGTACATTAAAGAGTGTAAAGGTATTTCACACCATTTTCTTGGGTCAGAATGAGTGAAAACACAGGATCAGACAGCTGATCATATGCTTGGCTGAGAAGCCAATGGGGTGAAGCTACCATCTGTGGGTTTTAACATTTGACATGGTAGAGAAGTCAAATCTCACCAAATTAATATAGAAATTTAAATTCATTCCACTAAAAATATTAAACAGGATTTGTTCTTTCTGTCAGAATCACAAATTGATTCTAAAGTTCAAGTAAAAGAAAAAAGCAAGAATAATCAGAAAAATTCTGAAAAAGAACACTAACATGAAATTAGCCATCCAGATAGTTAAGCACATTCTAAAGCTACACTAATTAAAACCGTATGGTACTACACCATGAAGCAACAGTTCAGTGAAGCCTCCTTAAAATTCTAGAGATAGATCAACAACAAATCAGTGAAGAAAAAATGGATTGGATAATAAATGATATTACAATCAGTGGATAACCATCTTGGAAAAAAAGTTGTTGTATCCTTACTAGTTTCCTAGAATTGCTGTAACAAAGTACCACAATCTGTGAGGCTTAAAATTTATGAAATTTATTCTCCCACAGTTCTGTAAATTACAAGTCCAAAATCAAAGGTGTCACAGTGTTAGTACCTTCTGAAGGCTTTGAAGGAGAATCTGTTTTCATGACTCTCTCCTAGTTTCTTGTGGTCGGTGGTAATCCTTGACTTGTAAATTTATCACTCCTATCTTTATCTTCAGATTCTATTCGGTTTCTTTCTTTTCTTATAAGGACACCAGTCATTGGATTAGGGTTTAATCCAGTATGATTTTATCTTAACTAATTACATCTGCAAAAACCCTATTTCCAAATAAGGTCTGAGTTTCTGCAGGTGTGCATGAATTTGGAGGAAGAGCACTATTCAATCCAGTATAGTCTTTCTGGCACACCAAAAACTCATGTCTGTCCCACAAGCAAAATACATTCACCCCATCTCTACATTCCTGAAAGTCTTAATTCATTCCAATAACTCTAAGTCCAAATCTCATCTAAACTAAACTAAAAATGTCCTAAACTTCATCATCTAAGTTATCTAAATTAGGTACAAGTGAGATTCTGGATATTGTCCATCCTGGGGCAAAATTTCTCCATATCCACAGACCTATTAATGTGAAACAAAAAAAAAAAAAAAAAAATTTATTTGCTTTCAAAATACAACACATATGACAGACACTCCCTTTCTGAAGGGGAGAAAAATGGAAGGAATAAAGGAGTCACTAGTCTAAAGGATATTTTCAACTCAATAGGGCAAATTCCGTTAAGTTTTAAGTCCTGAGAGCAACAGTGTGTGGCTTGGGGCTTTGCACTCTTGGCCCTTTGGGGCAGTAGCTCTGCCTTCTTGGTTCTTTCAGGCAGTGCCCCCACCCTCCATGTCTCCTGTAGCTTTTCTTTTGGAGTTAGTTCTTCCTTCATTTCATCCTTTCTGTATCCTTTTCAGGTGAGGCTGGCATGTTTCTGTAGGTATAAAATTCTCGAAAACCTTGTCTGTCTTCCATGGATGTCAAGGGGATCCATACTATTAGACACCAGAGTTTTCCTGGAAAACCCCATCTCTATTTCTGGCTTCTGCTGAGATGGATGGTTGGATCTATAAGCCACATGCCTTATCTCTTTAGCAAATGGTTGCCCAGCCACACTCTTGGTCATTTCCAGAGAAGCAGTTTGGATAGGCTGAGAATTTTGCAAATTAGAAAGTGCTTATTTCTTTGTGCTTAACAGTTCATTCCTCAATTTATTTTTCCCCTCTCACATTTTACTATAATCACAAGAAGAAACCAGTCCACATCTTCCACACTTTGGAAATCTCCTCAGCTAAATATCCAAACTCATTGCTTGTAAGTTCTACTCTCCACCCAATTGTAGAATATAATTTGTCAAGTTTTCTGTCACTTTATAACAAGTCCTCATCAGTCTCTCACTGTCTGCAAGCCTCCAACTTTGATGATTGAGTTACCCTGCAGAAGCTGGCACCCAGCGTGGCAGAATAACACAAACACCTGGCCCAGGAGTCAGAGGAACTGGAACTGATCCAGGAGAAACTGGATTTCCTGTGAGTCTGGCAGTTGCCCATGCCAAGATGAATCATTAGATAAGCAACTGGAGTGAGCTACATTGCCTTGTGCCCTGCTTGGACCTTCCAATTATAAAAAGAATCTGGCTGCTACTGCACTTCTTCCTTCTAAATCTCACACCAAACATCTATTGTGGCCCACACTATCCCACAACTATACAGGGCGGGGGAATTTTGGGGAACACAGCTATAGTTTAGCTAAACTGGCACGATGCAAATCCATCACAGATGGCTAAAGAATTCTGAGATATTTTGGGCTGAGAATCTGAAGGATGAGGCGGCTTCTGCCATGTAACCATGCTAATATTCGGGAGAAAATATGCCAGGCAGAAGCAAGAGCTAATGGAAAAGCTCTGAGGTAGTAAGATAAGCTTGATATTTTTGACAAAGGACACTGAGACTAGGGTGTGGTGAGAGGGAGAGTGGTATAAAATGTGACCAGATAGAATCAGAGACTAGGTCACTTAAGACCTTGTAGGACATGATTATGAGCTTGCATTACTTTTATCAAAGTGCAATGGGAAGCCATTTAATTTACATTTTAAAACTTTTTATTTTGAAATAACTTCAGATTTACAGCAAAGTTGCAGGAGTGGTACAAAGAATTCCTGTATGCTCGCCATTCTTTTTAAGAGATAGCTTTGGCCACTTTGTGGAGAATGGGCTGTGGTGGGCAGGGTTCTTTCTTTCCACAACTCCAGGCAGCACAATGTACAAGACGCCCTTGGAGTTGTGCAGATTTACAGCAAAGTTGCAGGAGTGGTACAAAGAATTCCTGTATGCTCGCCATTCTTTTTAAGAGATAGCTTTGGCCACTTTGTGGAGAATGGGCTGTGGTGGGCAGGGTTCTTTCTTTCCACAACTCCAGGCAGCACAATGTACAAGACGCCCTTGGAGTTGTGCAGAAGGATGTGCAACTGTGAAGCAGTAACATTACTTACAGAGCTAGTGCAAGAAGAGTTCAGGCTACAGTTCTTCTCCATCAGTTTTCAGATTGTTTATGAAAACCCAATCTCATTACATTAGTCTTAATTCACAAATTCATGTTGGAACAAAACCAGTATTATCTCATCAAGTTCTGTTTCAAATCAATTCTTAAAAAACACACACACACAAAGATTTGACAACACATGCTATTCAAGAGAATGTTTCACAAATAATTCCAGATTTCCAAAAGTTTTTAGTATTGACAGCATCAACAGAGGTGTGCAGTCTCTTGAGGGAAACATGTTTAAAGAGCCAGTGTTCATGCTGATGTGCAGGTTCTTGTCTCATTACATTACATTTGAACTTAGACTTGTCTATCTTCTGTTTTCATCAAACTTAGCTTATTTTATTTGAGATCATGAAAAATTTCCCTAAAACAAGTTCTTCTGTTTAGAATACTGCTTAGCACAAAGTCAAGATTAAAATACTGACTTGTGCTGAGATCTTACAAATCTTCAAGCTCATTTGTGATTTCAGTGCAATTCCAAATTTAATGTTAAAATCAACAGCTAAAATTAACTATGGACAGCCATTTGTTCTCACGAAAAATATACCCACGTAATAAACTTCAATGAAACCATGGGGGTAAAGTAGAAAAACTGAACAGTAGTTGGGTGACCTTAGAGGAATCATTTATTTTCTCTTATGTCCCAGGTAAATGGGAACTTGAAGTTACCGTCGTAGGGCCCAGTGATAATAAGTGTGAAGTGCCTAATGCATAATAGGCACTCATATAAATAGGAGCTAATGTTATTATTACACATGTCAATAAAAAAGAAATATCCTCATGCCTTCCTAAGTAAGGGAAAGAAATGTTTCTGGGGGAAAAAGGGGTTCTGGACAGATCATTTATCCTTTTTAAAAGAATATTTAAAAACAGATTAGGGGAGTGGGTGTAGCTCAGTAGTTGAGCACCTGGCTCCCATACACGAGGGTCCTGGGTTTGATTTCCAGTACCTCCAAAAATAAATAAACTGATTTAAAAAGCATCTGAAAAAGAGGCAGAAATTTTCTGACCTTTAAAGTTTGCAGTACATACTTTTCTTTCTGTAATCTGAAGTGAAGAATATTATGTAAACATTCAGAAAAAGAAAAAGAGGGATACTGTGTCACAACTTATGAACTGTAATATCTGACCTCTGGTTACTAATAAAAGACAATTTTATACATTTATTAACAACTTCTTCATTTATCAATGGCTCTTGAATAACAAATAAATTACTAGCAAATTCAACCATAAATTAAAAAATGATTAAAGTTAAAAAAATGTAAAAGTGTCATAAATGCTAGCTTTTATATATTTGATATGTTGATTACAGAATTACTATGTTCTTTGTGTAAGACAGCACAAAGATTATTCTACTCTGCAATGCTGCAAGTTCACAAAACTCATAAACAGGCTTCGCTTTTTAAAAATTTAGCTTAATTAACTGAACCTCAGTTGAACACAACAGACAACAGGAGTTATTAGTGAGATGTGGTATAAGAAAAAGCTTATGACCATTCAGCAGATCTTGTAAACTTAAAATATAGCTCAGACTTTCTAGTCTCAACCTGTAGCTCTCATTTATTAAATAATTTACAAAGAATTGTTGCAAGATCACATAATGAGCAGGCTGAACTTTATCACTTTGTTAGACCCAGACACATTTAAAAAATGAGGCAGAGTACTATTCATTTCAAACAAGACTAGGTATAAAGAAAAAACAATACGCTATATTATTTTAACGATTTAAAAGTTTAATTACCAGACACTGAAACCTTTCTTGCTTAAAAGTGTAATACCTCTGTTTATGTAATGGTGTAATTTTTTTAATTTAATTTTTTTCTTTGAACCCCCTAGATGGAAGGTGTGTCTGCCTCAAAAATTTCATAGGATTATGCTCACAGTTCTTGAGAGCTCAGCAATTAACTAGGCAAGGGTTTTAGACTTTTCTTTATATTGCAATAAGAATGTACAGGATAATTTTATCAGTGGTCACATTATAATAAAATATTCAAAGAGGACCTTAAAAAATGTAATACCTCTGGAAGCAGAAAAAAATATTTTTAAATAAGTCACAGGTAAAAATAAAATGGCCTGAACAACCTGACAAACAAAAACAACAATTTCCAATCACTGCCCATTAATGCGAATACTCATTTTATACAGCAGGTATTGAAAATCATTTAGTAATTCTTTAAATAGGCACTTTTAAATAGAGTATTTTAGCTAGTACACTCAATACTGGAACATCACACAAAAAATATGGCTTTATTACTAAGGATTCAAGATGGCAACTACTTAGAATCCAGTGCCAATACGGATTATAACAAATCCAGTGAGTATTTTGTTTTTCAATTATTCATAGAAAATTTAATCCTGATTAAGTATCCTTGGGCAAGAATTCATGGGTAGTTGATGACTGAAACGAACATTTATGTGAAAAGCTTCTGTTAATTTAATCTGTGTATATGGCTTAATTATGATTGGGAATTCAATGTAAGAGAAATGAATATATCAGGATTAAAATTTTAGTACCATATCACAGAGTATTTTTTTCCTTTTTAAGCATGTAAACCTGCTTATTCCTTCACCTAAGTGCTAACATTTTAAAACTTCATCCTTACAACTCATGTAATGTATGTATCAATGTATTTTTTCATAAATTGTTTGTCAAAAGTCCTTCAAGCCAAAACCTCAACTAGAGTAAAAATTGATAAAAAAAAAAACTTGAGAATAACTCCACCCATAAATAAACAAAAGCTTACTCATTTAACTGAACATTTTCTATTCGTTTCCTGAAGTTCTAATATGAAATGCATTTTCCTTAAAGCATCGAAAAGCAGTTTTTAACCAGTGTGTTACAACACTGATTTCATAAACAGACTATTTTAGATAGGTATAAGTAATCATTTAACTGACTACTTTTTATCAGACTATTAAACCTGAGTTAGCTATATTGATATAAGATGAGGCATTATAAGAGGTGAATATCTTATTCAAAATATCATGTAATTCTTTTTTACTTTTATTTCCATATGGTAAATGCTTAAATCACCTTATAACAACAATATTTCTTGAAAGTTTATTGTTTGAGTATATTTAAAAACATTTCATTTATTACCTTTCTTCAGTTTTGGTACTGCTTAAATGCAGTTTTATAAATAACATGCTCCGTTTTCTCTGTTCAGTTTTTCATACAAATGTATGAAAAAAAAGTCTATATTTGGATCTTATTGCACTCTGTTGTAGCAATTCACTTTTCCTTTAAACAAAATCAAGTATCAAAAGAAAAGAGGAAAAAAAAAAATCAAGCATCAGAAGTGAGGTCGACTTTTATGTCCAGATGATATCGTCAGTGGTAGTGTCACTGAGGAAAGTGAAGAAACTTCCCAGTATAAACTGTGGGATAGAAAGAGTCTGTAGAGAATAACCATGGAAACAGACTGGCAAAGGATAACACCTATAGTAATAACCTGAAAAGTAAAGAAACAGAATATTTTTACTGCATGCAGAAACACAGAAATCATATTCAACTTATCATGAATTTGTATACACTTTTAATATTTCATCTTTATCAGGGCTATATTTTACCAAAGAAATTTTCAAAAGGAAAATATTACTAATGTCCAGAACTGTAATTGTTCAAGGGTAAAATTCCTTTTATGTTAGTTTATGGACTGCAAAGTAAGGCGCCAAAGAATGATCTGCTAAACCATTCTCTCCTAAGGATGCACATACCACAGAAAGGAGTTTCAGTGAGTAATAAGAATAATCAGCTTCCTGGCTAATATAGTAACAGGAATAAAGCATGCCCCTACTCAAACTTTGAAGAGTATCTAAAAGCCCTTTCAAAAATGCTCACGCCACCTCTCTATTTTTATAGACTGCCTTCCTACCTATTTACTCTTTGTAAATACCTCAGGTTCAATAAACATTTGTGCATTCAAGCACAAACTGCATTGCTTGCAAAGGGCTCCTGGCAGAACTATTTTGAAAAGATGGAGTTATTCACCTAAGAAGGCAAGTATCAATACAATCAAAATATAGCATACTTGAGCATGGTACTCCAGTCTGTGGTGTGTTAAAGCAACTAGAATGGTTTTTATAAATCTATCTTAATTTATAAATTTATCTTAATTATCTTAATTATAAATTATTTGGCAAAAATTTTAAAAATTTTTTCTTAAAGATATGTAATGACTCTCTAATTTTTAAAACAGTATTATGGAATAAGCTAAAATGAGAATAACAAAAGCTATTTCCATTATTTTGTTTACATGTTGGTTTTTTTTTAAAAAAATTTTCTTTTATTACATTTTAAACTTTTAATTTATATACTTTTTGGTTCAATACTTTGTTCAAAGTTTTATTTTAAAGAACATAAGAAACTCCCGAATGGAAAAGCAGGCCCTTCTTACTTTAATATTTCCCATGAAGACTACATTTTCATTAAAATAATTAATTTGATCATGCATATTACTTACCTTATCTCTTTGGTAGTCACTAAAAATGAAAGAAATGCATGCAAGACCTGGATGACATAAAAACCACAAGACACATCCCTGAAACAAAAGTAAGTCAAATAAGTACAGCTGTGCTTTTATTTTCAGAATGTACCAGATTTTTAAAAAATCACTACTTAGGAGGTTCTGATTGACCTCAGGTGGCCTTTAGAATAGAACTTGCAATAACATGTAGAAATCACAAATTCTTGCTGTGACATTAATATTTCGTTTTTAAACAAATGGTTAACTTCTGGAGTATGGATGTTAAATATACATATTTTGATATATTACAAATACATCCATATAAATAAACAAGTGAGAAGAGATAAAAATACATATTTCTGTAAAAAAGGGAAAAATAGGAGGTACATGCTTATAAGAAATTTGTATATAAGAAAAAACAAAAAAACCTAGTAATAATGTCTACCTGTTTGAGGGATAGGACAGAGGAAGGTAGAAGAACTGGGCAGATAAGAATGGGATACTTTTTACATTATACTTTTCAAATATTTTACTATTATTTTTAACATGGAATGTATTCTCCTTTCCCAAATTAAGTCTGAAGCAAAATCATAAATAAATAGTAGTTTCTGAGATGTTTGATATGTGAAGATATAGGAAACAAAAAAAGTGAGATGCAGAAAAATGTGTTTAGCATAATACCATTTGTATAAAAATGGGGGGAGAGAAATGTAGGCATTCATGTTGAAAATTTGCTAGAAGAATAAATTAGGAATAACTGATTATATGAAGAGGTGACGGTAATAACTGAGTAGATGGGAAAGAGGCGAGGAACACTTTTTGCCATTCCCTGGATTCTTTTTGATGTTTGAGCCTATTCAAAAAGTTAAATTAAAACACAAAAAAAATAACTTTTTGTTCGGTTCAAAAAAAAAAAGTTTAAACATGAAACAAAGGAGGAAATTTAGTATCTAAATATCCCAAATATTTATTAACTTTAAAACAATAAAGTATCCCTAGCCCTATGAAACATTTAAAAGCAAAATGGCCTTTTCTTGCCTGTTTGATACTCAGAAGTCCGAAGTTGATTTCTTGGGAGGTTAGTGGTAGCTCTGAAATATTCAACATTCAGAATAAAGAAGGAATTTGGCCCTCCTCAAAATAGTCAGGAGAAACTCTGCAGACTAGGGTGGGCTGAACTAAGAGCTTATCAGAATATTGTTTTGAAGTGCCAATATGAGAAGGGATACAGATCCTCTCATAGGGATGTCAATCCTGTCAATCTGACAGGATCCCTCCAGGGAGGGAAGCTTCTGTAATGTTATTGCCCCATCCTTTCTCTTGATCTTCTTCCTCTCTTTTTACCTTTATTAAATGGTTATAGAACCTTATTGATTGGGTACAGAAAATCAAATTTGCTTTTAGTTTTCATCAGTGTAAGAAATACATAGAAAGAAGAATAAAGCGAACACGATTTCATGTGGATGGTGAAGAGTGCCTAAAACATACGTCTCAGCGTCCTGGATCCATTAGCTTATGCTAATGAACAGTGCCTCATAGTTGTTTAACTCTGAGAGCAACAATTCACAGTCAATAAGTTTTTTTTTTTTAGAAATGCAGACTATATCCTAATTAATTTTTTTTTAAAAATTGATACTATATAAAAAAATGTAAAATACAGATCGGTAAGGAAATTATGCTCCAGGCAAAACTGACCTGTCAAACTGCATGGAAAATACTGTTCCTAGAGTTCTGTAAAATGGGGATAATAATATCTACATTTCTATAGATTGTAAGGATTAAATTAGTTGAAGCAAATGAAGGGCTTACAATAGTGCCTAGCACATAATAAAAGTTTAATATAGGTTAGTATGTGGTTGTTTATTAGTTTCCTAAAGAAAGCCAAATGAAGCTGACAATCAGAAAAAGGCATTTTCTATTAAAATCCATACTTTGGCAAACGTGATGTAGAATTCCCTTTTTAGTGTACTTCTTTCCACTGTGATGATCTGGTAGAGTCCACAGCCTAATGATAACGCGAGGCAAATTCTTAAAACAATTAGAAGGATCCCTGCTAAGTTATGGTGTGAATAGTAGCTGTGATGACTGGTATCTTCAAACTGTTCCCAAAGTAGCAAAATACTCTGCAAAAAACAATATTACATTTAGAGAAAAGATCATGTCTACTCACTATAAAGTATTCTTTTCAACTCTTTGTAAGGATTCCTTTAAACATAATGTAAACATGTCTGAAGAGGTTTTTTTATTTTTTATTTTTTTTATATTTTTATATTTTTTATTTTTTTTTAGTTTTGAGGAGGTTTTAATCACACTACAAAGGTTGTTAATTACTAAAATATAGGCATAGTCTTCCTCACTGATATTCTAGGCTAGGAAAAAAGGTATTTTCAAATAAGAACACATATTATAAAAGATCGAAAATGCTATTACCATGATATAAATAAAACATTCCTAAGGATGAAAATAAATTAAAATGTTAAGAGAATAAATATAAACTCTTTTAAATCCATCTCCTTTTTACTTCAACACCATCATTAGGAATCAAACGGTTCTGCACTCAAGCCCACTATATCAGGATAACTTTCAAATACCTAAGTACCTCTTCTAATCTAGAAATTAACAAGTCAAAATTGTTGATTTCAGACTTCACTCTTCTTCTAGGGTAAGTTCCCTGGGTAAAAGAGAGCATATTTTTAGTATTCACTATAAAACAGGGCACTGGTATTCACCCTTGTTTCTTTGTTGACCTTTTCCCCCCATATTGTTACTATAATAGTAAAAAACTCAGCAAGTTCCTTATTAAACTGTTCCCTAGAAATTCCCTAGAAATTCCCTAGAAATTGCCAACTACTTTCCGTCCATCTTTACCAAACATAAAACACTAAATTACTAAGTTTTTGCTCTCATGCATGTCTGTAGCCCTCTGTGCTTTCTTCATTTTTGAACGCAGCCCTTAAAATTGAGTCTCCAGTGGTTTCCCAAGAATTTAGATCAAAACTCAACATTAAATCCTATTTTAGGTTTTATGAAGTTTACCAGCAACCTCTTCCCTTCCTAACTCTCATACCTTACTACCTTCTTGGTAGGTTAACTCTTTGACATTCCACAAACATGAAATTTCCTCCCTGGGCTCAAATTATGTTCTCTGTTACTGAAAATATTATTCTTCCATTCCACCAAACACCCATCTAAATCCTTATCCTAAAAAGTTTAACTTTTTAAATATTTCAACAAAAGACATGCTATTATAGAACTACCATTTCCCATGATTCACATCTTTACAATCCCAACTCCATATTTTCACATACATATGTTAATATGTGATCTGTTATCTCTGAGTTTATATAGTCTTTGGTTACCTGCCTTGTCTGGGTTGTTGATGGAGACCAGAGCTATGTCTAATCTAGTCTTCATAAAGGCTCACATAAATTCTAGGGTAGTATCATAATCTGCATTCTCAATTCACATTTGTCTATGAGAATGAATTAAAAGTACAATGAAATGATAATGAAAATTCAATTTTTAAAAAGCTATTAAACAAGAAATGAGAATCTAACCTGATGTTAATGTTACTCTCCATAAGGTCATTCTAATTTCCTGGATCAAAAACATTAAGTTGGTAGAATTTGTCCTTATTTTAACCACTTCTAATTCAGTTCTCTCTCATTAGCCCTCTCTTCCTGGTATTACCTCCTTCTTAAACATCACCACTTGTGATATATTCTCTTTTCCAGGTCAACCATGTAAATTCAATACACCTACATTACTCAGCATCTAACGCACTACATAAAAACGAATAAAGCGTGGGCCCTACCCTTAATTAGTGAGTTTTAAAATTTATTTAATGCATTAAAAACTTTATATTATAATGTCTTTCAAAAGATTTATTTATCCATTTCTCCTCACCCCCTCATTGTTTGCATTTGCTGTGTCTTTTTGTTGTTTGCTGGATTTTTTTTTAGGAGGTGCTGGGAACCAAACCTGGGACGTCCCAAGTGGGAGGGAGATGCCCAATTGCTTGAGCCACCTCTGCTCCCTGCTTGTTGTGTCTCTCATGTTTTTGTGTCTTTTGTTATCTCATCTTGTTGTATCAGGTCACTGTGCCACCCATTGGGCCAGCTTGTTATACTCCTTGCCTTCCATGAGGCACCAGGAACTGAACCTGGACCTCCCATATGGCAGGTAGGAGCTCAACTGCCTGAGCCACATCTACTTTGCTATAATGTCTTTTACAGAGCCAAAGTGTGTATTTTCATCTATAACTAATATTGGCCACAAACACAGTATACATATTTGTTTATATCTTTCTTTCTTATTTTTTTATAAATATATTTTATATAGGCATATGGATATCCTAGAATAACGTCAATCCTACTGCTATGGGGGAAAAAGCATTATTTTTCATATTTGCTTTCAAAAATAAGATCTCACACTTTCATCCTCTATTTTGCCTTTTACTTAATTTCAGATATTCACTTGAATTCTTATGTATATAGTTGTAGAACAGTATCTAAAGAGCTTGGCCAATGAATGACTCTCGAGCTCACTTACTCATTCAATACTGAGTACTTAGTATGTACTAGAAAATATCAGAAAAAGCTATGTTGAGTAGGAAATGAGAATCTAAGCTATATATTAAATGTACTGCTCTTTATAAGCTGACAGGAAATTCAAATTCAGCTAAGTTACAATTAATTTCTACAGTCTACCTATACTAGTACCTAGTAGATTAACTGATTATTTGATCTACTTTTCTTTAAATTCCTACCACAAAATGACATACATTTCTCATAAGTCCAAGATTTCAAATTTGAAATGCAATAGATTCAAATTTGCATTTATGAATATTGCAAAGCAAAAACATTTAGTATCAACACTCACCTGTGTTATGACAATGAATACAGCAATGCCGGTGGATGCAGGAGTAGAATCCCACTGGAGAGGTCTGCTTTGAGACTTCTTCATTCTGACTATAGTCCAACCCATGCATAAACTCAGAAGTAGGTAAAGCATCTGAATTTGAGAGGCAATCTCAAAAACTGATGAGAAATGAAAAGCAAAGTCAACCAAGTTATCACAATACAGAGAATTTGGTCCTTTTTGCATTTAGAACACCATTTTTTAAAAAAACCACAAAATACAGGAATTTTCAAAGAAAAGCAAGGGAAATTCAACAAGAAGAGATATATGTAATAATTCTCAAGAATTACATCTTAAGAATTATATGTTAAGATAATGCCAATAGACCTATTTTTAAAAATGTGTGTATGTCTATATTGTATTCTCTATTAAGGCCAATCATAATTGTCTTCCTATCTCCTCTTTTTTTTTTACCTTTTCTAACTATATAATCACTTCCTTTATAACCCATTGCTTATTAAAAGAAACAGATTTTAAGTATAATTTTTGAAATGTCGAGATACTAGTCCCTTAATTTTTTGTGTTGTTAATTTTTTGAATGCTGAACTTAATGTGAAGAGTATTTTTTTATTAAACTATTAAGAAATAACATGACAATAAAATGCAGAACCACTTTATAACATCCTGAACACAAATGAAATGTTCCATGAATTAGTGTGATGTGCCACCAGGTGGTCATCACTTACACTGCAGGAAACCTACTTTTTAAAACATTGGTTAGTAGCAATGCTTCAATATATGTTCATCACTTGTAACAAAAGTAGCACACTAATGAAGGATGTTGTTAATGGGGAAAAGTGTAGGAGAGGGAGGGGATGAGTATATTGGCATCCCCCTATATTTTTGATGTAATATTTTTGTAATGTAAGGTTTCTTTAAAACACTTCCATTAAAAAAAAAAAAGGATATAACCAATTGCCTGAATTCAGTCGAGCACTAAAAGAGAAGAGCAAAAAAATCTATGTATACTTCAAGTTCCTTACATATTTGTTTTATAAGCTAATATTTAGTGATCAAAATAAAAGGTTATCTCTCATTATAGCATACTTTGATTTGGATTTTGGAATAAACTTGATCATTACTTAACAAAATAAACCTTTCTCCAAATTGCCATTCACAACTTCAAAGTTTACAACTTCTCTTCTTTTATATGAGGATATTCCTGCAAAAACAGGTAAAACTAGCTATAGTGGAATAATTACATTTACAAGCTGCAAGCCATATACCTGTTAATGATACATCTTTTCAGATATATTTCAACAGATATTTCCTGGTCTGCTGTCCAAATTGGAACGGGACACTCTACATTTTATGCTTATATATTTGAAATAGTGAATTCTGATAATTAACTGTCACTACATTTGAATGATAAAAAATGTCATGGCATTTCCAACCAATCACACAGCATAGATTTTAAATGACTGTGCTGCCAATTAATTTCATTAAATATTTTACAAATACTTAAATTACTTAAATTCAATTATTTAAATAAAGATGTTACCCACGGGCATATTCCTACATAAGCTGCTAATAAGCAAAAACAAACACCTGGGAAAAAATCTGATTTTTCCGGCTCATTTATTTACCAAATAACACATATATGGATATAATTTCCAAAGGTAAAACACTGCTTATTTGTTGTTGAAAAATAATTGTAAGTAAAATACACAGATCATTTAAAATCCCATTCTGTCTTGAAATTTAATCACTTATTAATCAAGTGTTTTATCAGGATTACTAAAAAATAGTAACACCAATCTTACAGCAGTTTTTTTCCCCAACTTTTGCTTTTCAACCTTTAGTGGGATGCTAGACAGCCTAAAATACCATTTTGTATATAGCAGACATTCACAGAAATTCAATAGTCCTTGTTTTCAATAATAGTTTTGTCATTAATTGGCTTCTGTGTGCTTTGCCTCTGTGGACCTCAATTGCCTCATCTGATATGCATAAGCTAAATTATTTTAAGGTTCTGTCCAGTTTTTAGATTCCATGATTCTTTTAAACACTCAAAAGTCATCTAAAAGAAAAGAGAAGGAGAAACCAAAAGTCTAGATAATGCTCAAAAAGGATAAGTTCCTCTTGACCATGTGTAAGAGGTAAAAGAAGATGTCTTCTTCACAAGGAAAACAAAAGTTTCTTGAGGTTTTAGAATCTTAAAATAGGCAGCAAGGTCAGGATGAGTGAGTCCTGAGATGATTAGACAGAGATTACCATAAAATACCTTACAGAACTGTGATGACACTAAAAGAGAAATAAGGAAAGGTAAAGAAAAGCAAACCCTAGGATGGTTTCATATTCAGAATTTGCTTTTTTAGAACAAATCTTAAAATTTCCAGGATTAAGAAAGGTATATGCCTGATGTTCCTCTCAAGTTCTCAAGTTCTCCTTAAACTCATGATTTTAGGAACTTTTACATATATTTTCCCTAACCTGTTTAACAGAAACATTACTTCACATGAGTTCTTCTTGTAAATGGTGAGTGAGGTCAGCTTACTTATAGGTGTGAATTCTACAGCTTTGGGTAAGAAATTGAGGAAAAGTATCAATGTAATAGAAAAAGGGATAATGTAAAGAAAAAAAATTTTAACTCTGGGGTTAGAAAATGTGGCTTTGAGCCTGGGTTCTACTACTCAACAGCTAACTGACATTTGGAAATTTGCCTCATGTTGCTGAGCCCAGATTTTTAAATTTACAAAATAGGGATAAGCATTCCAACTTCACTGAGTTTTTAATCAGAATTAAATGAGAGAATGTATATAAATATGAAAAACAATGAACACCTACACACATTACCTATTATTAAGAAAACAGGACATCTGGGAACTGAATTTATAAACCTCTATTCATTTAGGTTGAATTCTAACCAACTGTAGCCTTAGACAGAAAAACTTTATTGCAACAAACAAGCAGCAGACAGCAAGTTTAAGTTTAAAAAAATGTTCAGAAAAATACTCACATTCTGCCAAACTTCCCATAAAAGGTACCCCTATTCCATCTTTGGAGTAACTGAGGAATTGCAAAAGACAGTATTAGTGTAAATTACAAATGTAAAAAAATTGTTCATAATCAAAGCAAGCATAATTTGGGTGGACTAATTAGGATTAATTAGATGTAATGATGAACACAATTTCAGTGGTTTTGAGTTACCTGGAGAAATGAATGTAATTAGCTAAAGCTGAACCAGCTTGTAACAGCAATGCAGTTGTCAGAACCTTTAAAATCATGTGCATGGGTCCTCCTTTCTTAATAGCCTGCCACAATGTTTGAGCATAAATGCAAGCAATCACAAAGTACACTAGGACTAGGATGAAAAAGAACTCATGTAACCCTGTGAAGAGAAGAAAGGGAGTTTGCTTCAGTAAAACAAAGCCAGTTATAGTGTTGGGTTGTTTTCAAATTTTCCTGTCAATATATTTCCAGAAATTGTTTTTTTAATTGGAGTTATAGCATTCATGTTTGTATAAGAAAAAATGGGACATTATTAAAACAATTCCCTACTTTGGGACAAAATTTAGGTTGGTGCAAAAAGTAATTGCGGTTTCGAATTGTTGAAATTTGCTGTCTGATATCAGCATGTATTCTTAAATGTGGTTATGTTATACATCGTTTTAATGTACGTTTCGTGCTTTACGTTTTTTTGCTAATGACTTATTACTTGCTGTTTATTTTATATTTATTTTAGACTATGGAAATGATGTTAGACAAAAAGCAAATTCAAGCGATTTTCTCATTTGAGTTCAAAATGGGTTGTAAAGCAGCAGAGACAATTCACAACATCGACAAAGCATCTGGTCCAGGAACTGCTAATGAACGTACAGTGCAGTGGTGGCCCAAGAAGTTTTGCCAAGGAAACGAGAGCCTTGAAGATGAGAAGCATAGTGGCTGGCCATCGGAAGGTGACAATGACCAAGAGAAAATGATCATCGAAGCCGATCCTCCTAAACTACACGAGAAGTTGCCAAGGACCTTAACTCGACCATTCTATGGTCATTTGGTATTTGAAGCAAACTGGAAAGCTGAAAAAGCTTGATAAGTGAATGCCTCATAAGCTGACTGAAAAATTTAAAAAATCATCTTTTTGAAGTGTTGTCTTCTCTTATTCTACACAACAACGAACCATTTCTCGATCAAATTGTTACATGCAAGAAAAAGTGGATTTTACATGGCAGCCGGCAATGACCAGCTCAGGAGTTGGACCAAGAAGCTCCAAAGCACTTCCCAAAGCCAAACTTGCACCCAAAAAAGGTCATGGTCACTGTTTTGTGGTCTGCTGCTGGTCTAATCCCCTACAGTTTTCTGAATCCCGGTGAAATCATTACATTTGAGAAGTATGCTCAGCAAATTGATGAGAGGCACTGAAAATTGCAACGCCTTCAGCTGCCATCGGTCAACAGAAAAGGCCCGATTCTTCTCCACGACAAGGCCTGACCACACGTTGCACAACCAACACTTCAAAAGTTGAATGAATTGGGCTACAAGTTTTGTCTCATCCACCATATTCACCTGACCTCCTGCCAACTGACACCACTTCTTCAAGCATCTCGACAACTATTTGCAGGGAAAACACTTCCACAACCAGCAGGATGCCGAAAATGCTTTCCAAGAGTTTGTCAAATCCCAAAGCATGGATTTTTACCCTACAGGAATAAGCAAACTTATTTCTCGTTGGCAAAACTGTATTGATTATAATGGTTTCTCTTTTGAGTCATAAAGATGTGTCTGAGCCTAGTTATAATGATTTAAAATTCAGCCTGAAACCATAATTCCTTTTGCACCACCCTAGTAACTATAAGAAAGCATATTAAAACAAACTAGTTAAATTCAACCTGTAAAGCTGTAACTGATCATGTTGCTTAAAAAAAAACAGTAAAAAACAACTTTGACATTCAGTTAGATATACTTTTTAATCATAAAATGGATTTTTATAAGAAGATTAGAAATGGATCGAGACAGTCAACAGTTTGATAGCCCCTAATAATGGTTCTCAAATGTGACCACTGAGAAATGCAGATTCTTGGGCCCCACCCAGATGTACTAGAACAGATACTCTAAAGGTGGGGCCCTGCAATCTGAGTTTTAACAAGCTCTTTAGGTGATTCTGATGCAGCAAATGGGAGAACCATAGATCTGCAATTTCCGGGTATCTTAAAGTTCCATTTGACCAAGCTTCAAAATAGGTGTCATATCCAGAGGCCCCTTCTGAAGTAAACTGCCTACAGTGTTTGTCAGAGAGGAAATCCTATGAAGACCATGTGACGGAATTTATAGTTGACTGAAACTATAGAATCTAACCAAACAGCAATCAACCTGAAGACTGGCCACTGGCCAACAACATAACTTGTTTCTCATTAAGTGGGTTAATCATATTCTCTCCTGGGAATTCAAAGTACAAAACATGGAAAGGAAGCAGGGAATAGGAATTGAAACTGAAAGGGCATCAGAGGCAACTAGGCCATGTTGAAGCCAAAGTTCTGAGTGAACAGAAATTATGAATAAGCAAAGGGAGCTGGTCAGTACAGAGATGAAGGAAATAAATGTGCAGATTTTACATTAAAAATGCCATAGACTAAGACATGGATGCCTGTTATAGCTGCCTCTAGTTCTTACTTGCAGCCTTTCAGTACAGTCTTTATGTATTCTCTTGAGAAACACCCACTTTTCCGAGTTATCTGGACTCTTTACTGAGTTTTCATTTTTTCAGAAATTTCAGAGATTTTTAATAAAGAACCAGAAAGCTAGCTTTGAGGTTAATGGCTGACATATACTTGATTACATTCAGAGATATTCCCTTATATAAAGGCTCCTACATTCTAAGTAACACTGGTGTGTGGCTATCTCTGTTGAATTTGTGGATGAATGATGTACATTGCAATCACTTCTATTCCAATTTTGAACACTGCACCTGCTCTAGTTTCTTAGTTGGGGTAAACTTCAATCACTACACAGAGAAGGGAATACTTCCACTATATGGAAAATAATTTTGGGAAAACAATCCCAAAGATACAAATGAATAGTAGGAAAAAATAGTCAATAAGCAAGTCAACCTCAATCACATTTTTGGCATGGTTAGGAAAAAAAGAAGAGGCAAGAAGTATTTCAGCCACTGGGTGTCTCTCCTGCTCCACGTGTATATAAGTTTCAACAACCCAATTCTCTCCTCCAGGTAAAAAGCATGGTTAGCCTTCAGGAAGACTATACAATAGAAGGGGCATGCTTTCTTTTTAAACTCCTTATATAGAAAAGTAGTCCTGCTTAAATACAATGGGCCCACTGGGAGCGGGTGTATCTAAGTGGTTTGAGTACCTGCTTCCCATGTGGTCCTGAGTTCAATCCCTGGTACCTCTTAAAAATAAGTAAATAAACAAACAAATAAATAAGGGGCCCAGAAGTCCAGGGTTATTATAATAATGGAACAAGACAGAAATTAGAAAAGCCAAGCTTTAACTATGGGTCAGAAAAATTCTTCATGCTATTCCATGTTTGAATCTTAGTTTTTATCTTTCTTCTTAGTATTAATAAATTTAATACAGCACTTCCAATAAAGAGTATTTATTTATAATCTTTTATAGAAAATCCATTATAAGGTAAAGCTTCAGATTCCATTAGGATACAAATCCATCATGAAATGAAAATCCTCAGATCACAGAGTAATCAGAATAATATAGGAGAGACTTTTGAAATTTGACATACATCACCAGCAAAAAGTGTTTTAGGAGAAATAGCTAACATTAGTAACCAACAACAACAAAACAATTATTTCATTGAGCTATCAATATATAAAATTAATTGCACAAGGACATTTCTGCTGCACTTTGCTCAATGACTTTTGTATAAATTATTCTTACCTTGACCCTGCCCACAAGATACTTTAAAAATTAAATGCCAGTTTTGCAGTGTCCTTTTAAATAAATCTCATCTAGAAAAAAGTCTCTCTGTTTACTCCCTTCAGCTACCAATTTTATTTTTGTTCTATCACCATTCTTCATAAGAAAGCAAACTATGTTTGTTCACTTAGAAATTAAAATCTAATTTTAAAACAGATGGATACTAAGTGTTAAATCCTACCTATACACCAAAGAAGAAAAACATTTAATGGGAATGTAACATGTGGTAAATACTTAAAAAGAAATGTGTAGATTTTAAGCCAAACACAAGGGATGAAGCATTTGCAAAATTAAGTAGGTAGAAAATTCAGAGGACAGCTTAATAAATTTGGTCCCAGCTAAATGATGGAAAATTGGAGAGATGAGAGTGGAGAAGGAGGTGAAGGTGAAGAAAGTTTTGGGTCATGAGTCAACACCTGTAACAAACATTCTTGGATACCCATCTACTACCCTTCAGCTCCAAAGTCCTCAAGTGTCAGGAAGCATATTCTGATTAGAGTAAACTAATCAGAGGAATTCCAATCCCTTGCTAGGAAAAGGTAACTAATCTTTTATACTGTCAGATTGGTCTACCAATTAATTAAAGGCTTCTTTATGACATCTTACCTTACAATTCTTTTATGATGCTATACAGCAAGGGCATGTGACTCAGTCCAAGCCAATGAAATATGATGGGGGAGCTTCTGGGAAAGGTTTCCTCACAAAAGGGAAACACTGTCTCGTCTCTTCTCTTCCACTGGCTGCTGTCAAAACTAGACCCATCCCAATCAAGATGGTGGAGTGAGATGCTACAGGGTTCTGTCCCCCCCCTCCACAGAAGCTTTGAACAACCAGCGAGAACTGGCAGAAACATCTTTTTAAAAGCTCCAGGAAACATTTAAAGGACTGCAACTGGGTGAGCACCAATTCAAGAAAGATTTCACTTTAAAGCAGTAGGATCTTAAGCAGTGCTCCCCTGGCAGGACCCTCTCACAATCCCTAACCTGTGCAGATAGCTGGTCTGGGTTCCGAGGGAAGCAGAGTAACCCTTGTGTACATACTGGGAGCATGTATTTCTGGCCCATTCTGCCTGAGGGTGGTCTTATGTATTTATTTCAGAACTGCCCTGTGTGTAGAAGGCGGTTTATGGAGCCCTCCTACTCTTTGGGAGAGAAGTCAAGTCCTGCTGTCTGGGGCAAGGAATTGCCAGCCCTAGGAGGTAGAGTACCTGAGGCCCTAAGGAAATGGATTTCTAAGGGAGAGGAGACATTAGTATCTGTGTACACAGGGGAATTCTTAAAAGTCTCAAAATGAGAGGCATTCTCAGAAAATATTAGGGAGGTCCCTACCCTTTGGCAAGAAGCTATTCTCATGCAAAATCATTGTATGAATAAGCCCTGAAGGAGAGTACTTGCAATAGTCAATCTGCAAAGACTCTTAAGGTGTTTTCTTTTTTTCCTTTTTTTTTTTCTTAGTTCCTGGCATTCAAGGAAAACTCGGTCACAACACTAGCTAGTTAAAAGCTTAAGAAACAGATGCCACAGAGTCTCAATTCCGGTGATAACACCCTAAAATAGCAAAATGTCCAGGTTTCAACAAAGATTATAAAATATACAAAGAAACAGGAAATGATGGTACAGGCAAAGAAGATTAAAGCAAGAGACATCATCAACAAGGAGGACCAGACCTGGAATATAACAGACAAGGACTTAAAAAATGGTTCTAAATATGTTCAAAGAGCTAAAAGAAAAAACATGAACAAAGAACGAAAGGAAATCAGGAAAAAGATAGATGAGCACAAAGAGAATAATAATGGAGAGATGGAAATTATGGAAAGGAACCCAAGAGAAATGAAGACCATAGTAAGAGAAATTTAAAATTCCTTAGAGGGGTTTGACAGCAGATTGGAATTAGCAGAAGAAAGAATCAGTCAACTTTAAAATAAGAAAATTAAAACTATATAGTCTGAGGAGCAGAAAAGAAATGAAGAAAATTAAAGAGAATCTGAAGAATCTGTGAGATACCTTCAAATACATCAATATATGCATTCTAAAAGTTCCAAAGGAGAGGAAAGAATAAGGTAGAGAGAATATTCAAGGACACAATGACTGAGAAATTCCCAAAGTTAACAAAAGACAGAAACATATACATCCAAGATGCTCAACAAACTCCAAACTCAAGTAAACCCATGTTATAATCATGTTATAATCAAACTATTGAATGTCAATAAGAGAATTCTGAAAGCCTCAAGAGAGAACATATGTGTCATATACAAGGGTGACTATAAAATTAAGGGCCAATTTCTCATCAGAAACCAAGGAGGCTAGAAGGCAGTGGGAAGGCATATTTAAAGAGCTGAAAGCAAAAAACTGCCAAACATCAATTCTGGCAAAATTTTCAAAATTGAGGGAAGGATTAAGACATTCCCAGACAAATAAAAAGCTAAGGGACTGTGTCACCACTAAGGGCCCTACAAAAAATGCTAAAAGGAGTTCTGCAAGTTAAAAGGAAAGGAAGATAGACAACTGAGACCACATGAAAAAACAATGATCTCTAGTAAAGACAATGACATAGGTAAATATAAATACCAGTTCTATATATTTTTTTTTTTTGGTTTGGGATTCAATGTATAAATATGTAACTTGTGACAAGAAGTATATAAAGATGGGGGTATGGGGGGTACAGGAAGATAATTTATGTATATTATCGAAGTTAAGTGGTATCAAAGCAGATGGACTATTACAGATTTAGGATGTTAAAGTTAAGCCCCATGGTAAACACAAAGAAAACATCAGAGAATATGCAAACTCACAGAGGTAGAAAGAGTACAGATATACAAGGGGTAGGGAGCAGGGGCAATGAGGAATTAATGTAAAATGAGTATAGGGTTTCTGCGTGGGGTGAAGGAAAGTGATAGTAATGGATGGTGGTAAGGGTAATGCAACATTGTGACTGTGATTAATCCCACTGAATGATATGCTTGGGAGAGGATGGGTTGGGTTAAGAAGATTTATGTTGAATATATGTTTCCATAATTAAAAAAAAAGAAAAAAACTAAAGAAATAATGACAAACGCAATACATGATAAAGGATGGGATTTAAGAATGAAGAAAAGGCTGAAAAGGACATAATTGGGACATAAGAGAAAACTGGAATACTGAATGTAAGTTTTATATAAATTTTAATTTTTGAACTTGATAATTGCACTTAAGGTAATTATGTAAGTGAATAGCCTTGTTCATAGGAAATGTACATGGGTGTACTATGTGTTCAAAGAGTACGATGTGTAAAACCTGTTCTCAAATGTTCAGGAAACCAGATGGCAGACAGAACAATATGGCAAATGTGGCAAAATGTTAAAACTGGTGGATCTGGGTATCTGGGTGGAGGGCTTAGTGTTATGCTGGAGTTCTCTGTATGGAGTTTTTATTGTTTTTGCAACTAGCCTATAAGTTTGAAATTCTTTAAAAATAAAAAGTTAAAAAAAAATAGATATGATACCCAGAACTATTAGAGTTAACTTCGAACATGAGGGAAGCTAGACAGAGTTGACAGTCAAAGAACAGGGTAGAGAGATGCTGAATAAACCACCCTGAGAAGGCACAGGAATAATTTTTATGTAAGACACTTCATTTCTTTATTGTTCATATCAATTGCATTGGGCTTTTCTGTTACTTTAAGTAAAAAATATTCCAACCAAAACAGCAACATTTTACCAGAACTAAATGGACTTGAAAAAGAAAAGGGATAAGTGAAAAACGAATGAACACATTTGGAATCTTAAAAACACTGAGAAGGCAGATGTGGCAGAGCCTATAATAAAATTCCAATGAAAATTAGTCTATATGCCTTTAGATAATAATGCTTTCACTCTCAGGATTCTGGATATTTCTTCTGTTGGCCTCTAATAAGAGCACAAATAGTTAATGAGAATTCTAATTTTTTAAGAAGTTTTATTTTATTATACCTTATAGCATTATATTCCTATTTAGTATATTGTCAAATGGCTTCAAACTTGCCTTAGGTTTTTTATGTTTTTACAACTCAGAACAAGTCTGTAAAATATAAGGTTAACCAAAGTGTGATTGATATAAAACACAACTGATTTGAAAGAAAATAAATGATAAAAATTTAAACAAAAATACAACATTAATTGCAGTTATTAACACCAGGTTATTCTAATGCAAACTACTCAGATAAATGGTAAATCAATTTCAGTAAAAAGCAACCAATTTTCCTACTCAGGATAGATAATTAGACAAACTAGCAAAAGTTTCTAAAATGAACCAATTAGAGATTATTCCCTGGCAATAAATTCTATTCCCAAGGTAAAGTTCTATTACTATACCTCTTAAAGCTCTCTTTTAAAGCCAACACATTACCAAAACAATATGGAATATGGACTTTTAGATCAGTAGGTCTGCATATTAGAATCAACTTGGAGCTCTGTCAGTGGGCTAAAATCAAATCCAAGTCTCTGGGAGGTAGGCATTTGTAGTTTTTAAAAAATCTCCAGATGCATACACAGTGATGGTTGAGATTCACCGATTTAGATTTCAATGCAGAATTAATCGCAAAGGATTTTTAAGGCATTTTAATCAATTAAATTATTTAGTTTATAGGCCATAACAAGGTTGGGTACTTTATGGTACTTCTGTCACTTTTTAATAATAAATCACTGCAGGTTAGCCTTACACAGAATTTCATGCTTAATGAAAATACATATTACAGTGAGGTTTTTACTCCTTATTTAAATACTGTCACTGGCATAAACAATGCACGTTCCAGCAACTATAGGAGAGCCTTACTCCCTGTGGAGTTCTTACTTGTTCTAAAAATAAATGCTATATGAAATAATGATGTTGTATGGTTAAAAGGGACCTTAAAAGCATTTCAGTCCAACTAGCTATCCAATGCTATCAGCTGACCTGTATTTTATCATTACCTTTCCAAAATACAAAAAATAAATATTCTCAATATCTTTTTATAAAGATAAAAAGAAATGGTAGGATTCAGATAACTTCCAATATGATCTACATTGATCCAAAGTATCACTAACTGAAATTTAGACTTTAAGTTCATTTGCATCAGGAGTACCTGGAGAAGTTTACACTTCTGTCATTTCTTTCCCAGAAAGAACTTTTAAAAGCAACTATTTTTCATGTTTAGTAGCCCACTCTGCCACTATGAATATATATTTTTCCGCCCAAAAGATATATAAAAAATGTTTACTCCTTCACATATTACTTGTGACCTACTGTCCATAACACATACTCCTTGAGTTGCTTGTCTAGCCATGTCAATTCACACTTTGACCTAAACAATCTTGTTTAAACTAATGTACACTCATTTCTACCCCACTTCTACTCACCCCCCTTTATGGCCAGTGAGATGCAATGGAATTGAATTTTTCTTTGCACAGACTGACCTTTCCAAATAGGTAATGAACTCGAGACCTACAGATCTTAGTTTTCATTCTGACGTGTTAACTTACAAATCTATTATGATACTTCATAGCATATTTATTCTGAATCACAAGAAGTGAATCACTTTGGCAGAGCAGTACACAGTCAACCTAAAATGGTGAAAGAATCTTTTATGGGGGTAAATCTGACTCCTGAAAGCATTATAGACTTCAATCCTTAAAACTGTCACAAGCTCCAATGAAAGCAATCTCTAAATTCTAGCAACCTAGTGAACGGAAAGCATTTGAGTTTCTAATCTCAAAGAGTTCCCAATTTAGATGGTTCAATTTAACATTTTTCTGCTTGTAAAAAGAGTACTAGGTTATCATGAAAACAAGAAAAGTAGTTAAAATATAGAGAGGAAGCTAAAAATTATCTCTAATTCTACCACCCAGAATATGGCAACCATCTGTTAATATTTTGTTGTACTTCTGTTTTTCCTTTGCATCTCTGAACATAATTGAATCATGCACTTAAAAAATCAGTGTTTTTTTTAACCTAATACTATAACTATAAACATACTATAAGAAGATTCATTTAACCATTTCGCTAGTGTACATACAGGTTGTTTTAATTTTTAATATTCTAAAAAACATGAAGTTATTTACACATAAATCTTTTTCTGTATTTAGAACATATATTTAAATATATATTCTTACCAGATTCTCCAGCGCTAAAATGATCAAATGGATTCCCTTCAGCATCTGGATTTAGTAACATCATTTCAAATGATATATCTTCCACTTGAGAATTCTCATAGTCATCTTTGCATGTATATTTGTCTGCATAAAACACGTGCCACATTTGTGGATATGGAATCTGGGACACCGTTAGATTATGTTCAGTCTGATTCATGATCACTTTGAAGAAAAAGAAAATAGTACTTTCAAAGCAAAACTCTCAAATGTATTAATTGTTTTAGTCATATAATCAATTTGAGGTTAGAATCTTTTTGTTTAGTTCTTATTGCCTTAGAAACCCAAGCCCTTGTACAGTACTGGATTAAAATGCAAAAATCATAAAGGAGACAAAAACAGAATTTTTAACCAAAGGAATTACTATAAAAACACTATGAAGGACCAGAAATGAGTAGAATGGTTTCAATGAAAGTTTGAATTTTAACTTTAAATATTTTCAAAGTTTCCAAGTAGGTTTAGTGACATTTTAAAAAATTACATAATTGAATTAAATTGAAAATGGAGCATTCAACTTGGGAAATAACTGTATCTAAAATCTGAGGAAAGTGGATGTGGCTCAACTGATAGAGTGTCTGCCTACCATATGGGAGGTCCAGTGTTCGGTACCCAGGGCCTCCTGGCCCATGTGGTGAGCTGGCCCACGCACAGTGCTGCTGTGTGCAAGGAGTGTCATGCCACGCAGGGGTGCCCCCTGCATAGGGGTGTCTCATGTGCAAGGAGTATGCCCTGCAAGGAGAGCCGCCCCGCATGAAAAAATAGTGCAGCCTGTCCAGGAGTGGCACCACACACATGGAGAGCTGACACAGCAAGATGACACAACAAAAAGAGAAACAGATTCCCAGTGCCACCTGATAAGAATGCAAACAGACACAGAAGAACAAACAGCGAATGGACAAAAGAAAGTCGGGGGGGAGGGAGGCTGAGGGGGAAGAAATAAATAAAATAAATTTTTAAAATAAAAAAATTATAAAATTTATGAAGCACAAAACAAATGAAAAATATTTTAAAAATTAAAAAAAAAAGCTATGGCTGGCAAAGACCTTCATTATTTTTCAACATCTTTTTTTGGATTGGCTATTCTTTTAAAAGTTACTAAAATAGAAAAATAGAAATTACAGAAATATAAGAATTATTATACTGGGTCAGGTATAAGGTATCATAAGGCAGTATGATACAGTGGGGGAAAAAACTCATGGATGTTGGCATCACACAGATTGGTGTTTGACTTTTAGCTTCCGTACTTACCATCTAGGTGACCTTGGCAAGTTACATAAGCAATGGCAACTCAATTTCTTCATTGATAAAACGAAGAGAGTACATACAGCAAAAAAGTTGATATAAGGACTAAGGTATATAAGGCACTAGGCTTGCTATCTAAGATAGTTGCTGAATACATGTTAATTTTTCCTTTCACTTTTCTTTAAATCAGGTGGTTACACTAATAATTACTTATCAATCTAGGGTAATCCTGCTTCCCTCTAGGATATTTGGAAATGTGCGGTAACAGTTTTGTTGTCAAACAGCTGGAAAGATACTTGGAGGGGGGATGTGTGAAATGTCAAGCAACATCAAGTCTCACACAACAAATAACTCTTCTACCCCAAATACCCAAAGCATCCTATGTGAGAAACACTAAATGATGTCTAAGATCCTTTCTGACCATAAAACTATGATTCCAAACTAAAAGGCACTCACTTTTACTAGCACGAAGTTATAAGAGAATAGTGTCCCAAACACTAAATATAATGAAAAGAGTAAGAAGGAGCAAGTCTGGGCCTTACCACATATAAGTTAGTGACTTAGCAAATAAATCACTACTCTCTAAATTTGTTTCTTCAATAGCAAAATGGAGATGCTTGCCCAGTCTAGCTCAGCATTCTCGTGAGGAACAAATGAGATGATACTTGAAAGTCTATGTAGAAAGTAGCATTCTATACAAAATAAGAGTATTCTTAAAACATAAGCTTATGGGGAAACGGACTTTGGCCCAGTGGTTAGGGCGTCCGTCTACCATATGGGAGGTCCGCGGTTCAAACCCCAGACCTCCTTGACCCGTGTGGAGCTGGCCCATGCGCAGTGCTGATGCGCGCAAGGAGTGCCGTGCCACGCAAGGGTGTCCCCCGCGTGGGGGAGCCCCACGCGCAAGGAGTGCGCCCGTGAGGAAAGCCGCCCAGCGTGAAAAGAAAGAAGCAGCCTGCCCAGGAATGGCGCCGCCCACACTTCCCGTGCCGCGGACAAAGAAACAAAAGCAGACAAAGAAACAAGACGCAGCAAATAGACACCAAGAACAGACAACCAGGGGAAGGGGGGAAATTAAATAAATAAATAAGTCTTTAAAAAACAAAACAAAACAAAAAAAAAACATAAGCTTATGTTGGGCCTATTCCCAACTCTGAATCCACCCCTCCCCCACTCCATGCCAACGTATGAAGTCAAATTAGTCCCGCTCTTTTTCTCAATTGAAGAAAAAAAAATTCTTAGGAGATGCATGCTGAAATATGGAGGGGTGAAATGTTCATGACATCGACAGCTTATTTTCAAATGATTCAGTTAAAAAAATCAACACATGCAAATATAAAGTGAATGTAATAATACATTAACAAGTATTGAATTTAAGCAGAGGCTATAAAGACTGGTTGTACCTTCAGCTTTTCTGTATGATGGATAATTTTCATAATAAAAAGTTGGGAAATGTTATTTATAGTTTATCTTTATGAATGACATACAGATGAGTCTAGTTAAGATTCAAATTTTGAGGATGTGGACATTACAGTTGAGAACTGCACTCAACAGTTAAATTAGACAAGATTTTATTAACAATACCAAAACACTGCTTGCTTTGGCTATCTTAAATTAGCTGACATTTTATTGCTTTCTTACTGAGAGCTATAAGTAAAATTGTAGCAAGACTCTAGTTTCTGTTAAAAATTTGAATACCTTTAATAACAATTCAATATATGACTAATAAGTGGCTTTTAAAAGTGTTGGTTGCAATTCGGTAATCTGGTTCTCATATTTAAAGGCTCTACCTTGTTGCTGTTCTTTCACTTATACTATTTTCCCTTAAATAAAACAGTATTAAAAGTCAACCAGGGAGAAGCAGATGTGGCTCAAGTGATAGGGCCTCTGCCTTTCATCGGGGAGGATCCGGGTTTGCTCTCTGGGGCTTCCTAGTGAAAAAGAGCTAGTGTGCCTGTGTGGCGGGCCAGTGCCCGTGTGAAGAGCCGAGTGCCCTTGTGGCAAGCCAGTGTCCACGTGGCGAACCAGTGCCCACCTAGCGAACTGAGCGCCTGTGCAGCAAGCTGAGTACCAGTGCAGTGAGCCAGTGCCCACACAAGTGAGTCACACCGTAAGATTATGACTCAACAAAAAAAGAGACAAAGGGGAGAGGCAAGGTGAAAAACAACAGAGACCAGGAACTGAGGTGACATAATTGACATGGAACCTCTCGCCACATCAGAGGTCCCCAGGATTGAATCCCCATGAATCCTAGAGGAGAAAAAACGAGAAGAGAAGACAAAAAGAGAAACAGATACAGAAGAGCACAGAGCGAATGGACACAAACAGCCAAAACAGCAGGGTGGGAGAGGGGAAGGGGAAGGAGTGAGGGTGGGGGAGGGGGAGAGAAAATAAAACATACAAGTAAACCAGGGAGTGGATGTGGTTCAAGCAGTTGAGCACCTGCTTCCCACATGGGGGGTTCCTGGGTTTGGTTCCTGGTGCCTCTTGAAAACAAAAAAAGAACAAGCAAACAAACAAAAGAGCCAAAACATGTAAGCCAATGTGGCTCAGTGGTTAAGTGCTAGCTTGCCACTCACAGGGTCCCGGGTTCAATCCCCAGCCAAGGTATCTCAAAAAAAAAAAAAAAGAGTAGCAGCTGATTTATAAATGGGATTGTGGCTGAAAAGCGTAGTCTAGGGAAAGAAAGCTAGAGAATAATCTAGGGACTGAATAACACAGTTGACCCAGAGGTCGATGAGAACTGTGGTTGATGGTACAGACGCAATAGTGTCCTGTGAGCTAGAGCAGATGTACACTACTGCAGGGTGGTGGGAATGTGGAGAAGCATGGGAAAAATACATCTGGTGTGACCTATTGACTGTGGTTAACAGCAATAGTGTAATATTCTTGCATCAATGCCAAAGATGTACTGAGTTGATTATAGGGGCGGTATATGGGAAAAGTATGCTATGGACCATGGTTAGTGGTTATTATCTCATAATCTGTAACAAATGTTCTACCATGGAGTGGTATGTTGGAGAAGGGGTGTTGTATGGGAATTCTACACATGTGCATAATTGTTTACAACTTCTGTAATAAAAATACATTAAAAAAAATAATAGGGTGGGTTGGGAGAAAAACACACCAAATGTAAGATATGAACTATAGTTAGTAGTAATACTTTGACAATATTCTTTCACAATTTGTAACAAATGTTTTATAACAATTCAAGGTGTTGGTGGTAGGGTGATGTATGGGACCCCTGTATGATGTTATGCATGTTTGTTTCATAAGTTCACAACTTTTACTATACACTTATTATTTATGGATGTTCATATATGAATAACTTCAATAAAATTTTTAAAAAAAGAAAAAAATTAACCATTATATTTTCACCAACATACTTTTGATGTTTCATTTTAAGTTATATGACTTACATCAATCAGAAACAAAAGTGTGCTTTATAAAAGTGATAGCCACCTTTAGTTTTTTGTCTCGCTGCCTTTTTCAGCAAGCCTGGGAAACAAGCCTCCTGATAAAAGTACATACTCAGGGAAGCGGACTTGGCCCAGTGGATAGGGCGTCCCTCTACCATATGGGAGGTCCACGGCACGGTTCAAACCCCGGGCCTCCTTGACCCGTGTGGCGCTGGCACACGCGCAGCGCTGATGCGCACAAGGAGTGCCCTGCCATGCAGGGGTGTTCCCTGCGTAGGGGAGCCCCATGCGCAAGAAGTGCTCCCCATAAGGAGAGCCGCCGAGTGTGAAAGAAAGTTCGGCCTGCCCAGGAATGGCACTGCACACACAGAGAGCTGACGCAGCAAGATGATGCAACAAAAAGAGACACAGATTCCCGTGCCGCTGACAACAACAGAAACGGACAAAAGAACTCGCAGCGAATGAACACAGAGAACAGACAACCAGGGGCAGATGGGGGAAGAGGAGAGAAATAAATAAAATGAATCTTAAAAAAAAAAGTGCATGCTCTTTGTTTTTGAAACAAAAGATTACAGCACAGCATGCAGATTCTATGCTGGTATATTAACAACACTTGAATTGCAGAGAAATGGTGTTAAATGGCTAAGTGTTAAATTATAAAAGAAAATGAATACTGTGAACCCAAATACACAAAATAATAAAATCCCAAAACCCTTTATAAATTTATAAAGTATACCAAATTTACAAAAGGAAACATATGCACAAGGTGTAAAAAGACAATATTAAAAATATTTTACATATAAACATATTTTGCTCTTATAATCTGATAGCAAATTACTCCGATTTAAGATTATGAGTGCAGCATTTTCAGTGCTTTTATATGTCTTGTTCGCTTATTTTTAAAAACTTATGAAGTGTTTTTGGAATTTAAATAATCTAATGTTTTATGACATCAGTGAAGGAAACACAAAGAAAGATTAAAAAATAACTTTCCATTAATGTGGGGGAATGAGTCAAGCAACATTCAACACTAAAGAATTTCTCAAATCTGCTAGTCTTTACATAGATGATAGCAGCAGTAACGTTTTAAATAGGAGTTACACATATTTAATGGGCTCATTACCAAGTAAGTGAAAGGTTGTTAATTTTTAAGTCTCATTAATGGCTAGGAAATGTACAGGTAAGAATCACTTTAAAATACATGGTACTATTATACTGCCATGAATTTAAAGACACACTTTTTTGTTTCAATGCACCTAGGTTTCTAAATAGTAACATACCACAAATAAGGTAACCACCATATACAAGTTAGAGAAATCATGTTTCCTTAGGACTTGGGTTTTGTTATTGGCAAAATAATTGGTCAAATACATAGAAAATGATACATACCTATATACCAAAAAACTATATACCTATATATCTATATACATATTACTAGTACTTAAATGTTTCTGGCCCAAAACTTAACAAAACAATGCTTGTTCCTCAAAATTCCTGTTTCCTGAGATCTTCTGTTCCACAATTGTACAGAATATCCCAGCACTCTACAGAGTAGGAAAAACAGGAACATAGAAGCAGAAACAACAGCAAGAAGTTTCATACATTATGGTCCTATATATAAATAACTCTACCCTAAAGAGTTGTAATTAAATCATAGCATTTTAGGACTATAAAGAACCTTAGAAAAAGCTAGTCCAACTTCCTTGTTCAGATATATAAATGAGGCTCAAAAGATATTAAATGCCAAGAAGTTGTTACAAGTTACTAGCACTGATTCTTAGTTTAGTGGTCTTTCCATTATATCACATTGTTTCCATATATATATATACACACACACACCCATTCCATGAATGCAGGTGTATGACAGATATAAAAATTATGTTTTTTGCAAGGGTATACAGTATAATATTGCCATGTGATATAAGAAAACATAGTTTCTATTGGAGAAAGAAAAGTTTTTGAGGTGCCAACTACAAAGCAAACAACTTACCAATAAAAAAAAGAACAAAACCAAAAAACCTTTAGCAATAAGCTTCTAAGCTATATGAAAATTCATCTCAAAAACACATAATACTTCACTAGGCACCAGGATACCATATATCCTCATTCTCATAGTACCATGTAAACAACATTCATAGTACTTATCACAACTGCAATTTCACACTTATTTACATTAATTTCATTCCTGTCACTAGCCTGTAAGTTTCCTAAGAACTGAGCAACTGTCAGTATTTTGGTTACTGATATATCACAGTGCTTATTAGCACAGTACTTCAAACGTTGGAAAAGCTCAGTGAATGAACGAGTGAATGAACAGACCAGAAAAAGCCCTCATGTTTTCACTAATTGATTTTTTAACAATTTAAATAAAAAGTAAAGCGGCAACTATGTTAAATGCTGTGTAGGAAAACAAAAGTCTATAAAAACTCCTGTTTTAGCTTAGTGGAGGTTAGGAGGGAGGAGCAGAGATAAAAACCTGGGCAGAAGCCCATGGAAGTTTTGAAATAAAATGAGTGTTCTAAATAGAGTGAGATGGGAGGTGGGCAATGGTACGAGATGAGACTAGAAGGATAAGCAGAGGCCAGACAATACTGGCTTTGTTAATCAGGTTAATTAGGCCTGTCTTTGTCTAAAAACAATTAAAATATTTTAAGTGTGTGGTAAAGAAGTGAAAGTAACATGATCAAATCTGCTCTTTAGAAAGATCACTCTGGTTATACAGGGGAACCAGTGTGGCTGTAGAGTGACAAGGTAGGAGTTCATTGCAATAATTCAAGCAAGAGATGGTAGGTTGAAATAATGTGGTGGTAGGGATAAAGAGAGAAATACAATACAATTGTACTATAATTGGATACAATAGCTTCAGGACTTACTGATAGATTTGAAGAGGGTAGAAAGGTCAAAGACTGATATTACTAATTACTGAATGGATGATGGTACCAGTTCCTGAAACAGTAAACACTGAAAGAAGATCAAATTTGGATGGGAAGGATAAGTTGTTTTGGACATTACAAGAACTGGGAATTGAAGGCCAAATATTTTCATACACATGCAGAACAATTAGATGAGCAAATTGGCGTAGAAAGGAAAAGATAACTAGTAAGGAACATTTGTACAAATTTCCCAGATAACTTCTCAAGTTTAAGGTTGAGGTAAGTAGCATGTAACTAACTGTCTCTTTGATATCTGAATCTAATCATTTAGACTTCTTCAACATATTATCAATGTCGTCCCACAAATCTGGATAAAAGCTCCCCACAATGGCTGGCAACAATCAGGGATCTTTTATCCCTGCTTTGGCTAACTGCCTAATGAGGTAACTAGCCAGCTGCTAAGAGCAGGGATGTTTAGAGTAGATGTTCAGAAATGAGAGTGTTTTATTTGACCAAAGTAAATGAAGAATAAGAGATTCATCCACATGCAAAGCATGGTAGGGGAGATGTATGGAAGAAAAGGGGAAGAGGGGTAGTTCCTATTTTTTTCTCTTGGATGCTTCAAATTCCCAATGTCTCCTACAACCAATTAATTTCTAAGGAGGCATATGGGTAGATTGGCACAGGCTCGTTTCTATATTATAAAAGATTTACACTAATGCTGGATGGTTGACATCCTATTAGTTTTGATGAGAATGGAAAAACTCAAGGTTCAAACAACTATATTAGTTTTTGAAAGTAGAACCTCTCTAAAAGCAAACAGAGTTTTAAAAATGATGTGATGGTAGTAGATCTCAAAATGACATATTTTGCCACTAAATGACTAGATCTCGTGTTCCAATGGGCCTATTGCAAAACAGCATCCCTTAAGCTAAATTATACAATGAACTGAGATAATATATATGTAAGTACTTAGGCCAGTGTTGGCATATAATGAATATTCAACAAATGTTATAATTCACTCTATGTTGTCATTGGTGAAAATATATCTGCTATTTTGATGAATGTGACCTGTGAAAGAGTCTGAATGTAGGAAAGTACTCCTTTATAAATTATCTGGGGAAGTGGATGTGGCTCAAGCAATTGAGCTCCCACCTACCACATGGGGGGGTCCATAGTTCAGTTCCCGGTGCCTCCCAAAGAAGACTGAGCTGGCGCAACAGGTGCCACCCGCAAGCTGATGGAACAAGATGACGCAACAAGAGACACAAGAAGAAAAACATAATGAGAGACACAACAAAACAGGGAACAGAGATGGCTTAAGTGATTAGGCACCTCCTTCCCACATCAGAGGTCCTGGGTTCAGTTCTCGGTGCCTCCTAAAGAAACAAGGAAAATGAACAGACACAGCAAGTACAAACAAGGGGAAATAAACAAATAAAATAAATAAATAATCTGAATATTTTTTCAAGAATTTTGAATGATGGCATAAGGGAGGAAGGCATTTTATCTTTTGGTCAAAGAAAACAGTACTTTCCTTAAACCTCTTAAAATATACCAAAGTGACACCACAGTGTGATGTGTGCTGTGTCATAACAGCACATAAAATGTCTTGATAAGTAAATACTATACTTCAACACTGAGGAGGAAAAACATATCTAATGATAAAAAAAAAGGATATACTCACTTGTCAACTGAGCTTTGGATAATTTTTCACTACAACTATAGTCAGGACTGCTTTCCTGTAGCTTTAGCCATTCCTGGGCCTGGAACAGGTAGAGTTTAGCTTCTTTTCCAACTGCTGCTGCTATGTTGTTGATTCTGACACACAGAAGAGCATGGTCACCTTGACATTAAAACAAAAATTATTGACCAGATTTGTCTCCTATGGAACTAAGATGGTAGGACAGTTCTTTAACACCTCTATTTATAAAATGGGAATTTTAAAAGTACATTTTTTCTTAAAGCTCTCTTGAACAGATAAATCACATCAGAATGAAAATCATATTCAGATGCAAGTGATTATTCAAATTATTCAAATGAATATAATAAACATTTCACTGAATAAATAGCAACATCTGCAGTATCTAGATATCACTGTAATAGGATTTTTGTCTCATGTTATAACTACTCTATGTCTTGAACATTTGTTCATTAGCTGTTTACACAAATTTCCTGTTAAAATTTCTTTTGTCTTTCTTAATATAACATGGCTCTTAATAGTCAGTTATGCTTTTAAGATAAATATAAGCAGCTAAAAGAAAGAAAGTTTAAAAAAAAATGAATTTGGGGTAGACATTTTATAACTGATAAATTTTTGGTACCTATGACTTTTATAAAAGACCTTTTTGAAAACATGTGTTGTGAAATATAGAATGAGCTTGACTGCACACACCAACTACAAATAATGCCCACAAAAGAAAGGGCAAAAAATCATCACTTTTGGCGAAAGGGACCCTGGGTTAGGAGAGGTGAGGCAGCAGACTGTTATTTTCATTTTTCATTTTAAGATCCTCTGTTCTTCTGTGCATGTTTTACTTCTGTTATTGTAATTATCACTGTGAATCAATATTTTAAATAAATTTAAATGTAGAGAATGCATTAAAAGATGTCATCTCTTACATCAATTAATTATAATTAATTATATATTATCAACAGTCTTAAAAGTGGTATGTGGGAGTGGAAGTAGCTTAAGTGGCTGAACACCTGAGAGTAGATGCAGCCCAGTAGGTAAGTGCTGCTTCCCATGTAGGAGGTCCTGGGTTCAATCCTTAGCACCTTCTAAGAAAAAAAGTGGTATGGATGATAAGGCCATATTACCATCTTACAGTGCATTCTGAGTTAGATTTATCCCAGTATAGTTTTATTACTATATTACTAAATCCAAAGTCACTAAACATTGGTAATAATTATATATACAGAAAAAGGGAGGGAGGGAAGGAGAAAGAATATACTTAGAATTCCCTTATTACCCAATCTTTCTTGAGAAAACTAGATTTAGTACATGTGTTTCACCATATGTTTACCAGGTAATCATTATGAAATATCGAGATTGTCCAAGTCACTCTCTGGGTCATGAGTAATAACCCCTATCACTGCTACTACACATCCCAGATTTTCCAGCACTACACATATTGAGTTAGTTTGGTAACATTATTTTCTGTGTCAATACTCAAAGAATAATTACAGCAGTTGACCAAAAAACTAAAAATGTAACAAATTAAAAAATAAAACTTTTTCCAGGGCTTAATCTTTGTTCATCCAAGGTATATTCCACTTTGGATTTTGGAAAACTGGGCTGCATCTACTTTTCTTAACCATCTTAAAAAATTCTGACTGAAAAAAATAAATCAAGTTCCCCTCCCTTAACACCACCACTATTCTGGATTTTTGATAAGTAATTTTGATAAGTAATTTTTTCCCCCTCACCAAAATAGGTTCTGGTTTCTATTACCTTATCCTCAGAATCTTTTCTAGACCAATATTCTGATCTTCAAGGTTGCATCTTTTAATTCTAAAGAATGAATGAATGAATGAACTAAGGATCCTAACCTCATCAAAGCAAATAATTATTTGAAATACAGTACTAGTCAAATTAAGAGGCCTCAAGAGGGTGCACCAAGAAAACCACTTAAATTTTGAGGGTGTAAATAAAGTAAAAATAGGAATAAATTGCAGGTTCACTCGCTGAAGAAATAATTACTGATTTCTAATGAAGACCAGAAGGTAAGGATCAAACGCAGCTCTGGTATCAGTAGGGCCACTGAGGCTAAAAATTACCACGCTTCCCGGACACCCCCTACACATATTTCTCTCAATGTAATGCTAGGCCTCATGGTCCACAGTAATCTACTCCACTAGTAGCTGAATAACCTGTTCTGGCAACAGGCAACTACATTATCAGATGTTACGCTTGGTTTCCAAAACCGCTCTGCTGCAAGCAGGTTTTATAAAATTGATCTGAAAAATAAAAAAGCAAAGAAACCTAAGTTCCTTGGCTTAAATTCATAGGTGACTACAATGCCTTAGGGTATCACCAGGCTGAGACAGGGACACACGTTGCTTCTTTGAGGGAAACATCTCAGAAGATGGAACAGACCAGTCCTTTCTATATTCGTTTGTATGGAGAGTATGAAGAAATGTCCCTTCAGGTGCAGGATACAATTCCTAAGCGGGAGAAGTTGCTGACGAGGTCTGGAAAGCAGCAAGTGTGGGGCTGGCAATCACGCATCCCCACGATTCCGGGGAGCTGCGGGGGGGGGGGAGGGGGGCCAACAGCCAGGGGCGCTGAAGTCCGGGTGAGGCTGGGCAGCCTCGCAGTACAGGGCGGGGAGGGGCCGGGCGCGCCGGGTCCAGGCCCCGCCGCCCGAGGCGGGGAGGCGCGGACCGCGGGCCTGGCGGGCGGCAGGGGTCCACGCGCCCCCATCCCTCTCCCCGCCCCCGGACCTACCGTGGAACTCGAAGCGGCCGATGCTCTGGCCGGGAGCGTCTCGGGCCGCGGCGCTGCTGAAGCTGCCGCGCAGGGTTTTACCCTGGCAGCCCTGCGGCCACCAGCAGCACGTGAGGGCCACCGCCAGCAGCCGCAGCCCCCGCATCCCGGCCTGCCGCTCCGCACCAGCACCCCTGCCCCAAGCGCCTCGGGCCTCCAGCCCCACGTCGGCAGCGGTGGGGGAGGGGAGGTAGGGTGGCAGTGGGCGGGGCCCCGCGCCGCGGACCAGCGCCGGGAAAGACTGACAGCCAATGAGGCGGACCCGTCCTCCACGAGCCAAGGATCTCCACCAATCAGCCTGACGTGGGCAGGACATGCAGGCCCGCGCAGCCCATCACTCCCCTGCCTGTTGCTAGTTCCCGCCTTTTTAAATGGAGAATCAGGAGGATGTTGCTTCGGATTACGGAAAAATTATTGCCCTGTTTGCGGTCCCTGAGCTTCGTGCTATTGCACATGCGCAGAGGCGCCGGCACAAGCCAGCGGGGCGTTCTAGGGGTACGTGGGATTCGGAAATACCTAAGAAACTCCCGTGACAGGCCATTTGTGGTGGAGCGAGGAAAACTCCCTCAGCAGGAACCACGTTCTTATTCAGCTTTCCTTCCTTGGTGCTTGTATAACCTATGGGACATTTCCAGTATAGCAAAGACTTTACTCTTCTTGTCCCATGACTTCTCTTTGCTCTCCAACCAATTTTTTCCCTCCTGGGTTCCGTGTCTTATTTGAATTACATCACTACCCACCAGGCCAGATAATTCGGTATTATAGCACTCCTCTCCCTAGCACCCCCATACCCAATCAATTCAATTAAACTAATGTTTATTAGCACCTCTTCTGGACCTTGGCAGTAGGAAGCAGCTGCTGCTACCCTATTGAGGACACCATGGTATCTTCACTTACTTGGTCTATGGATATGGCAACAGACCTGTCTCCATTCTTAAGTTGCTCCAATTGGCTACAATCCATCCTTTACCGCAGAACCACAGGAAGTTTTGGGAAGCACAATTTGACAGATCATTCTCCTTCACAGGTTCTCAATTGCTTTTAGTACACAACCCCTTACTGAGCCACTGTAAATTCCCTAGGCACCGCACCTTATAGCCTACAGGCCTTGAAGATGCCTCTGACTAGAATACTTTGCTTAGTCTGTCACATAGCCTCCACATCACCTTCCTTTTCCTATTTTACTCCCCTTTCCCAACGCACTTTCCCAAAACTCCAAGTCCATGTTAGCTGTCCCTCAAATCTTTATCCCTTACACTTTTATCAGGACATTTATTACACTTTATTGTAATTGTCTATTGATTTATCCAAATGTGGCAGAATTACATATCCCAGAAGAACATGTTCTTAATTTATTTCTGTGGGTGGGAACCCACTGTAAATAGGATCTTTTTTTAAAAAATTTTTTTTCAAGATATATTTTATTTATTTATCCCCTTTGTTTGGGGTTGCTCTCTGCCCATCTTCTCTTTAGAAGGCATGGGAAACAGAACTCAGGATCTCCCATGTAGAAGAGATGCTCAACCACCTGAGCCACCTCAGTTTTCTTGGTTTGTTGTGTCTCTCATTATCTTTCTTCTTTATGTCTCTTTTGTTGCATCATCTTGTTGCGTCAGCTCCGTGTGCCTGCCCGCCGACTGTGTCAGCTCCCCTTCCCTAGGAGGCACTGGAAACTGAACCCGGGACCTCCCATGTGGTAGGCGGAAGCCCAATTGCTTGAGCCACATTCGCTTCCTGTAAACAGGATCTTTTGATCTTTTGATGAAGTTACTGCACTTAAGGTGTGGCCCAAATGAATCAGGATGGAGCTTAATCCTATTACTGGAGGCCTAATAGAGAAGACCATAGACAGCCATGGGAGAAACAGGAAGTGGGAAGTCAAAGGAACCTGGAGAAGGAAGGAGAAGATATCACCATGTGGCAGTAAAATCCAGGGCCAAAGATCACTGGCAGCCAGTCCCAGAACACCATAGTCCTCGAGAAGAAAATGTCACCTTGTTGATGCCTTGGTTTTGGATTTCTCCTAGCCTCCAAACTGTGAGCCAATCAATTCCCATTGTTCAAGAGCCAACCCAGTGTATTTGTTTTACCAGCTGGAAAACTAAGACACTGAATCTCTCACTAAATTGTAAACTCCTGCTGATCAGAGACTATTTCTGTCTTGACAAGAGTGGAAGCTCAACTCTATTTCATGAATAAATATTATATTTTTCATTCAACACGTTTTTATTACATGTAAGTTTTCAGAATAGTCCTCATCTTTAGGCCAAAAACCTTGGAGAGAACACCTTCTATCATATATCCAGCATTTTCAGTACCTATGGCTGACCATGAATAAAATGGAGCCATTACTATTTTAGGATTTTTTAAAAATTGTAATAGTTCTTCCCACCCCCCACCCCCCTGGAGATGGTTCCCTCATCTTTTTGCTTGTTGTTTTTTTGCTTGTTGTCTTCTCATTGTCGGTTTGTTGGGTTTTTTTTAAAGATTTATTTATCCCTTCCCCTTGCTGCTGGCTTGCTGTCTGCTCTCTGTGTCCATTCACTGTGTGTTCTTCTGTGTCTGCTTGTCTCCCTTTGTTGTGTCATGTCAGTTTGTTTTTTCTTTAGGTGGCATCATGAACTGAACCTGGGACCTCCCATATGAAAGGTGGGCACTCAACTGCTTGAGCCACACCCACACCCTGCTTGTTTTTTGTGTTTTTTTCCTCGATTTCTCCTCATTGTTTTTGCTCATTGTGTATAGTTTTCATTATTATAAACAATACAGCTGCTGTTATTTTTGCTCATTGTCTGCTTGTTGTTTTTTTCTCATCTGCTCATTGTTGTTGTTTTTTTCTCAATGTCTGCTCATTATCTACTCTTTGTTTTGTCTTCTTTAGGAGGCACCAGTTAATGAACCCAGGAACCTCCTGTGTGGGAGGTAGGCACTCAACTGCCTGAGCCACCTCTGCCCTCCTGCAGTGATTCTTTTTTTAAAAAGATTTATTTTATTTCCGTCTCTTTCCCCCCTACTTCCCCCCCCCCCATTTTTGTCTGCTTTCTGTGTCCATTCTCTGTGTATGTTTTTCTGTGTCTGCTTGTATTCTCATTAGGCGGAATTGACCCTGGGACTTTCCGGAGTGGGAGAGAGGCAGTCATTCTCTTGTACCATCTCAGATCCCTGATCTGCTGCCTCTCTTATTGTCTCTCCTCTGTGTCTCTTTTTGCTGCTTCATCTTGCTGTGCCAGCTCTCTGCATGGGCCAGCACTCCTGCACGGGGCAGCACTCCTGCACAGGGCAGTACTCTGCACAGGCCAGCACTCTGTGCAGGTCAGCACTCCGTGCAGGCCAGCTTGCCTTCACCAGGAGGCCCTGGGCATTGAACCCTGGATTTCCTACATGGTAGATGAGAGCCCAATTGCTTCAGCCACATCTGCTTCCTGCATTGATTCTTTTTTAATTACAAAAGTAATTCATGCAGCATAGGAAAAAAATCACAGTAAAAATATATGAAGTAAAATAAAAGTCTCTATTTCCTCCTTCTCTTGATTATACCCAAAAGTAATCTCTGTTAATAGTTTGGGATGGATCCTTTCAGGCATGCCTTTACAAATATATACTGTATTTGTAAATCACAGACATGAATAAAATTCATCCTGAAGAAAACCTGGAACAGGGGCCTTAAATGCTATGAAACCTCTCCTTTGGTTTTTTTCTTCCTTCTTTTTGTGATCACTTTTGTTTTTCTCTTTCACTAAAAACAGGCCATTTGATTTCTCAGTTCATTTGAAAGAATATGGCCTCCAACATATCCCAAATTTGTAGGTCTTCAGAGTTCAAGAAGAGTTACCAGACTATGCTAAAATCTTAGCCCAATTTCAAATTCTAGGAAAGGCTTCAGTTGTTCTAGGGTGAATCAGATGTCCCTCTCATGCTCTGCCTGGAGTGGGTCAACTTGGAGAAATGATAAAGAGTGGGGGAGTCTGGTTAGATAAAACCATAAGTATTCACTACGATATATTTTGGCCCTCATTTTATGTTGGTACATTCTTTTTTAATGACAGTCTATTGTATTTAATAAGTAATCTCTTAACAGACATTGAGGTTGTGTACAGTTTTCATTATTATAAACAACACAACAATGAACATTTTTGCTTTTTTCTGCAATAATCTCTATTATACACCATGAAATTTTATAGTTATAGGATATATGCATTTGAGTTTTTCATATATATTTCTACATTGCCCCTGAAAAAGGTTGTAAAAAATGACACTTCCAAATATACTGGGTATTAATTACCATTCTCTTTTAAGCTTTGCCAATACATTCTGCTGAAAAGGAACATGTTCACCATTTAACAATATTTATTGCTTACTCTGCCAGGCCTGGTCCCAGGGCTCTGGGAAAATAAATCAAAACGCCTGACCTCAGGGAGCAGTGACAAAGTGCAATTACTCAAGGAAATGTTGGTGGGTGCTATGGAAAAGGTAAAGGGGTTGGGTAGTCCTGGGGTGGAGATTTTGCTATTTTAGTTGGGATGGTAAAGGAAAACCTCTCTAATAAGATGATATTTAAGTTGAGGCCTACAGAAGTAGGAGTACAAACAAAGCAGACATCTAGGGAAAGAGCATCCAGGCTTTGGGGAGGTAGCTTTCCTGGGGAATTCATTGAAGAGCAAGGAATCTGGGGTTTGGGGCAGTGCCGCAAGGGGAAGACGGGTAGAACGAAATCTAAGGCTTAAGATCTAGGGACTATCTTTACCATGATTGCAAATAGCTTGTCTGTTTGTAATAACAACATTAACAACAAAAGTAAAAGGTCATTTTGCAATTATAACTTCCCCATCTCCATACTTTCCAAGAAGAGAAATTGTGCTCATTTGGTGCATAATCTTTACCGGTGGCTGTAGCACAAGAATGAAAAGAAATATTCATTCATAATTCCCATCATCTGTGACCTACGTAAAGCCTAAACCACGCTCTTGACACTTGTCCAGTAAACTCTTGCGGTCCCTCTTTCCAAACCGCCCCAATCGCTCCTACCCGGTCAGGCATTGGCTGCGAGGAACCTACGCTTGCGCAGTGGTGCTGCGGTGGCCTCCGCCCAGCCCCCGACTGGGCGGGGAAAAATCTGTCGCGACGCCACGCTGCGGAAGCTGCCGCAGACTGCCCCATAAACGTATTGGGGTTGGGGTGGAGGTGGCGGGGAGCAAGGCACGTCGCAAAAGGTCGCGGTGGAACTTCCTCCGCTCTTCAGCCTCCGCGCTTTACGGTCCGAGGCAATTCCGAAACGGGAGATGTCGGCGGCGGACGGGGCGGAACCCTTGGGTCCTCCTAGCACCTTTGCGAAGCGGGTCCTGGTGACCGGGGGTGCAGGTTTCATGTAGGTAACGGCGCTGCTGGCCGAGCATTGGCTCCTCAGTAACCCCAACCTTTTCCTATGGCTCTGCTTGCGCTTGGCAATTTGGGGCCAGTTTGGTGGGGTTCTGATATGGGGGGGTTCCTGACCCACGACTGTGATCGCCTTACTTTGTCCCCCTGTCCGGCCTGCAAAGACGTGGTTCAAACTGTGACTTCTTTAACACTTCTCCCTGGCAAAGCGTGAACGATGTGGCACTCTCCGCCCTGCTTTCTGGCCTGAGATGTGTATCAGCTGTCACTCCTCAGAAGTGCACGGCTATGGTAACCTTACCACCCCTGCCTTCCACCGTCTAGTCTCCACCCTCACCCCCATATACAGCACACAGGCCTTGTACATTTGGACGCCCAAAAGTGATTTTTAGATTACAATAGGAGCATTCATTTATTCATCAAATCTTTAAAAACTCTGTTGGTACCTGGACCGGAGCTAGATATTTGATGCCTCTTTTCCTTCACAGCTACACTCAATCAGCAAGTTCTCTCGCCCTACCTTCAAACTATTTCCTTAAGGTGACCTCTTCACACCACTCTTTTCTCCATCTTATGGCCATTGTCTTCTACCTAGACTACTTCAGAGCTTCCTGATTGATCATCTGCTTTCACTCTTGTTCCCTTAAAGTCTTTTTCTCACACAGAAATCAGTGTGTTTTAAATAAATCAGATCCTTATTAGCGTAGGGTTTTACTCCAATAGTTCTTGTTAGACCTACACTAAAATCCAAACTTACTATTCTTAGAAGACTTAAGTGTCCTAGTGCCTGCTGTTTTTCCAGCTTGATGTCCTAGCATTCTAGGTCCTTGCTTTTATGCTTTTGCAGTTCAGGGAACACATCAGGCTTGTTTTCTTTCTGTCTTGAAGCCCTTGCTTCTTCTATGCTTAGCCGATTTATCCATGTTTGCATCACTCAGTTCGAGCATTTTACTCAGAAATCAGCAGAGAGGCCTTACCTGACCGCCTACCTAAAATAGACCCACTCCCAACTAGTCTGTTTTATTTTTTGCAACTTTCATCAGTACCTGAAATTGTATAATGCTATGTGTTTACTTGTTTCTTGCCTGCATTCCTACTCTAGAACACAGATTTGAGTACGGCAGAGACTTGTTCACTCCACCTGGAAGAATGCTTGGCCCATTTTATAAATGCCTTCAGTAATTGATGAATGGATGGATCCTTTTTTAATCTGACAGTTGCTTGGGGGAGGGAATCAGGCAGGCAAGGTTCATTTAATGAGAAGAGGATAATGAGCATGAAAAGGTGTGTTTGTGTGGGAGTGCTGAGCTGGGAAGAGTGGGCCCTAGAAAGAACTGCTAAGTACGAACTCTGAGTTCATAACTTGTTCAAGGGCTGATCTTACTCCTTGGTGCCCGATGTTTTAGGTGTATACGCTAAAATCTGGTGGATCATCTCACTGTGATGTTCCTCGGTTCTACCTCATGGTCCTCTGGTTCTACCTCATGGAACCCGGGCACTACTATGGATATCCAAATTAGGATAGTTTCTGTTGTTACCAACCTTGGAAACCTGGGTTCAGTCTAGGATCCACCCTGAGGATTCTTATTTATGTGCCAAATTCTCATACCAACAGAATGCAATTGCATTAGAGCTCCTATGAACATAGGCAACTGACTGTGGTCATACTGACTTAATTTTTACATAATTATACCTTTTGTGTGCTTGAAAAGGCACTTTTTAGTTTCATTACAGTTGCACTGAGCACCACCCATTAGATTTATCTTATGGTGGTTTATCTGGACACTCAAAGCGTGTGTGGATGGCATCATTTGATGAAACTAATTTTTTCTTATACTTAGGACCAACAGATTCTTTCTTTTCCATAGTCTAAAAGGATGAAAGTCTTTTTATATAGATACTGTTAAGTTTGTGAATAGTGTGTGTGTGTGTAGTCAGGGTAATTATATTGCCTCTGTTATGGGAAAATTTAAATGTATCTTTGACTATTTTCCTAATATTTGATAGCTTAGAGAAAATACAAGAATTTAGGAGGTTAAAGTTTTCCACTAACAAGATTTTTTTTTCATATAGTGCATCACATGTGATTGTCTCTTTAGTAGAAGATTATCCCAACTATATGACCATAAATCTAGACAAGGTGAGTTTTATAAAACTGAACTTAGGCACTGAAACTTAACATTTCTAAAAAGTACTAGAGTTCTGTCACACTAATATTTTATTTGGTGTTTTAGCAACTGAGGATCGCATATAGTCATGCTAAATCTGACCTTACATAAAGCCTTTTGCAACTTTTCATTTTATTATAGTTGATAAAGTGAACATTTTTAAGTACAATATTTTTACCAAAAGAAAATCTTCATCCTTCTAAATTCAATTACTAGTCTTTTTCAGAGTTAGGCTTCACCATCCTGATTATTTATTTGATTGTATAACTGCCACCTTCTGGAAAATTATATGACATTTATTTATTTTTAAATTAAAGTACAGTTAAATTAATTAAATTTTGAGAATTTTGCAGTAAAATTGCAGTCTCCTTGGAGAGTCTGAGAGCCATGATTGGTAATCACGAATGATTTTTGAGCTTAAACGCAAGATGCAGATGGTTATCTTAATTCCATAAGATGTAAAATGTACAGGCAAAGAGTAATCCTTAGGTCTTAGGAAATTTTGTCTGACTTACTAATATGAACAGTAATTTTTCTTTCCATCTGCATACCAATTTACCAAAACTTAGGAACAGGCATGATGGTTTATAATACGCATAACACAGGAGTAATTGTTTTTAAACATTGATTCCTTTCTAGTAAGAAATGGTAAATTCTTCTGCCATCAGTGGCTGGAGGCAATCTGGGCAAGAACATTTGTAAAAGTAAATTTTTAAGTTGTATTTTGAAAAGGTAACATTTTTTAAAAAGTGTTTTTCATTTTTCACTTTTAAGATGTCAGACACTAAAAAATACAAGGAGCAAACGCACTTTTGTGAGGATATGTTCTTGTATTACAATCAGAATCAACTATTGTCTTTTAAAAACTGGGACTTTATAGGAAAAACTTATATTTATCACTTATGTTGTTTTTTCCCCTTTTTAATTTTAAGTTGGATTACTGTGCAAGCTTAAAGAATCTTGAAACTGTTTCTAACAAACAAAACTACAAATTTATACAGGTGAGTTTTCTTATAGTTATTGTACTACACCTCTTTAGTCATACAGAGATGCTATCTTTCTACTTTGCGAACTTGGATAATATGGAATTGAAAGAGATACTTATTAAAGGCCTTTTAAAGGATCAAGTAGTTAATTTCCACAAGTTAATTTCCACCATTTTGCTATAAAGGTTACTGCTTTTAGACTGACACAAAAAGGCTACATGTGGGTTTTCATTGCTTGGGACATATATGAATAGCTAATTGAACCTTGCTAGCCTCTCTAATAAGGCCTTGCTGGGATTTGAAGAGATTGGTTTAAGAGGGGGATCGCTCAGGCCAACAGCCAAAAGCCCACTATATTGCTCGTAAGATGGTTTTCCCCCATGAAGGTTGATTGGCCCTGGACAACTGATCCATACTAACCACTATTTGAAGAGTCTAAGGTATAAACCAGTTCATTAATTAGTAAAGGGAACAGTGCTGTCAGACCTGTCAAACAAAACTATCTTATGATTTACATGGTTTTTTTTTTTTAAGTAATTCTATAAACTTCCTTCTTAACCTCAAAGTTTAAAAGAATATAATAAACAGCCATTTCATAATTCTGTTCTATATGAAAGTGTTTCCTTGGGTCATTGGAGAGTTGTTGAGAATATGTGTTTTTAGAAGTAAGTAAACATATAATATCGAGAGGACTCACAATTTTATTTAGTTGTGTAAAATACATTTTTCAAAATGTCATTCCAGTTGTTACACTTACTTTAAATATATTTCACTAAAAGTTACCTGGGAGAAGCGGACTTGGCCCAGTGGTTAGGGTGTCCATTTACCACATGGGAGGTCCGTGGTTCAAACCCTGGGCCTCCTTGACCCGTGTGCAGCTGGCCCACATGCAGTGCTGATGCGCACAAGGAGTGCTGTGCCACTCAGGGGTGTCCCCTGCATAGGGGAGCCCCACGCGCAAGGAATGCGCCCCCTAAGGAGAGCTGCCCAGTGCGAAAGAAAGTGCAATCTGCCTAAGAATGATGCCGCTCACATGGAGAGCTGACACAGCAAGATTATGCAACAAAAAGAAACACAGATTCCTGTGCCACTGACAACAACAGAAGTGGACAAAGAAGATGACGCAGCAAATAGACACAGAGAACAGACAACTGGGGTGGGGGGAAGGGGAGAGAAATAAATAAATCTTTTAAAAAAAAAGTTACCTGGAACTTTAAAAAAAAATGTTAAAAATTTCCCTATTAATATAGTGACCTTAGATTAGCAAGAATGTTATAAAAATAACTAGCACACTATTTAATAGTAGTTGGTGCTCAGTAAGATATTTTTGACATTTATTTGCAAAAATATTTTCAATTGAATGTCCTGTTTACTAAGATACTAGATAAATACATCCTTGTTATATTTGCTTGACCATTTGGTTGAATTTCAAGGTATTGTCTATTAGACCAGCATTGGGGAGGAGGATGTTGGTGTGAATTAATTTTTTCTTATTTTTGTTCATATAGTTTATATATGGTTAAAATGAGTGGGAATTCTCAATAAAACTTAGTTTTTTTTAATGTTTGCTTTTTTATACAGGGTGATATATGTGATTCTCATTTTGTGAAACTACTTTTTGAAAAAGAGAATATAGATATAGTGCTACATTTTGCTGCACAAACACATGTAGGTAAGCATTATTTTGTGTTACAGTTATGATTGCCAAACTTTTTTACATTGGTTAACTATCTTAAATCAAAGTCTAGCAATGGCGTTAAACTAGTAGATACTTCATATAGGTCTTTGAAAGAGGATATACTATGCTCTATCTGAAAACAAGTCTGTGAACACTCTGCCTTCAATATACTTGGTGCTTTTGAGATCACTTTTAATAACGTAGGTTAGACTATAACTTGATAGCTATTGTAGAACTTTGTTTCCTCTCTCAATCTGAGGCAGAGCAGGCATCGTCGCCCTCCCAAAATCCTCAAGGTTGAGGAATGAACAAACATAAGAGGAAAATGCAACCATGGGCCGAGTAAACTTATTAATAGTGTAGTAATGAAGAATGTGTGACATTGATATAAACATAGTGGTTACCAGAAGTTCTGAGGGGAGGGAAGGGAATAATAGGTGGAACATATGGCATTTTTAGAGCATTGGAATTAAGTGTAAATCACAATGTAAACTATAGACCTTAGTTACTAATATTTATTCATCAATTTTAACAAATGTACCATACAATTAAAAGATGTTATTAATAGGGGAAGATGTTCGTGGGGATGGAGAGGGTTATATGGGAATCTCTTATACTTCCTTTTTTTTTTCTTTACACTTTTTTTTTATTAAATAGATCACAAAGAACATTACATTAAAAAAATATAAGTGGTTCCCATATAACCCACTCTCCACCTCCCATCCCCATCATTTTTGTAAATTGTATTTTTTTGAAGATATATGGAATCTGTTATACTTTAGATGTTACTTTTCTGTAATTTAAAACTTATTTTAAAATAAAGTTTATTATATTAAAAACAACAACAAACATTAACCAAATTGAAGATAGTTACTTTCTGAAGGGGAGGAATACAGAGGCAGAACATTAACTGCATTTTTTTTTTAATGTTGTTTTTCTTAATCTGGGTGGTGGGTACACAGATGAACATTATGGTATTATCTATACCATTTTGTGCTGCTGAGATATTTTCTAATAATTTTTAAAATCTTTTATATTGTGAAACAAAAATATATTCAGAAGAATTTAGAAGTATATAGGTAAATAATGATTATGTGAACATCCATATAGCCATGATTGGACTTTGTTTCTAGGCTTTTTTAGTGTCAGAACTAAGGAATAGTTATTTTTTTAATTTATGATTAAATATATCATGAGGTCATACTGAGATATCCAGTTCAAACTCAGTTTTTATTTAACCACATCAATTATATATCTTCTTTCCTTCACTGAAAGCCTTGGTTCTCAACAGCATCATCATAAATTCCCATTTACTTTATCCTACAACATACACCCAAGAATATAAGAATAACAATATCAGCATTATCGAGCAATAAGATTACTGAAAATCATTTTAAGAATTGCCCTGAGTTTTTTTTGTCCTTGTTTCCCGCTAGTAAAGTAACTTGAAATAATTTCTCTCTGTGCATTCATGTAAATATACAGATTCATTTATTTCAGTTTGTTTTTATTTTTTAAAGATTTATTTTGTCATCTCTCCCCCGCCCCCCCCCCCCCCGCCTCATTGTTTTTGCTTGCTGTTTGTTCTCTGTATCCACTTGTTGTGTGCTTTTTGTGTATGCTCATCTTGTCTTTAGGCGGTACCAAGAATCAAACCAGGAACCTCCCATGTGGGAGAGAGGTGCTCAATTGCTTTAGCCACCTCCACTCCCTGCTTTGTTGTATTTCTCATGTTTTTTCCTCATGTCTCTTGTTTTTTTTTTTAAAGATTTATTTATTTATTTAATTCCCCCCCTCCCCCAGTTGTCTGTTCTCTGTGTCTATTTGCTGTGTCTTGTTTCTTTGTCCGCTTCTGTTGTCATCAGCGGCATAGGAAGTGTGGGTGGTGCCATTCCTGGGCAGGCTGCACTTTCTCTCACGCTGGGCGGCTCTCTTTACGGGGCGCACTCCTTGCGTGTGGGGCTCCCCTACACGGGGGACACCCCTGCGTGGCAGGGCACTCCTTGCGCGCATCAGCACCGCGCATGGGCCAGCTCCACATGGGCCAAGGAGGTCCGGGGTTTGAACCTTGGACCTCCCATGTGGTAGACGGACGCCCTAACCACTGGGCCAAGTCCGTTTCCCCTTCATGTCTCTTGTTGCATCATCTTGTTGCATCAGTGTATTAGTCAGCCAAAGGGGTACTAATGCAAAATACCAGAAATTGGTTGGTTTTTATAAAGGGTATTTATTTGGGGTAGGAGCTTACAGATACCAGGCCACAAAGCATAAGTTACTTCCCTCACCAAAGTCTATTTGGAGCAAGATGGCTGGCAACATCTGCAAGGGTTCTGGCTTCCTGGGTTCCTCTGTTCCTGGGGCTTGCTTTACTCTGGCTTCAAGTTCCTTACTTGCTGGGGCTGGCTTCTCTTTCCTCTGTGTGCTGACTTCCCAGGGCTCCAGTTTAAGTCTTCAGCATCAAACTCCAAAATCAAAACTCCAACATTAATAGCCCTCAACTCTGTTCTTCACCATTCCTTTTATCGGTGAGTCCCCACCCACCAAGGGGTGGAGACTCAGTGCCCTAATGACGTGGCCCAATTAAAGCCCTAATCATAACTCAGTCATGCCCAGGTATAGATCAGATTACAAGCATAATCCAGTATTTCTTTCTGGAATTCATCAATTATATCAAACTGCTAGAGTCAGTTTGCCATGCCTGCCAGTCGTGCCAGCTAACTCTCTTGCTTGTCTTTTCCAGGAGGCACCGGGAACTGAACCCCGGACCTCCCATGTGGTAGGTGGGAGCTCAGTTGCTTGAGCCACATCTGCTTCCCAGCTTTTTTTATTTTTAAGAATTACTTCTTTTTTCTTTTTGGTTTAGTTTTTTCAATTATGTAAAGTATATTCATAGTTATAGGGTCAAATCTCTGAAATAAGATATATTTAGAGAAGTGTAGTTTTATCCCTGTCCTATCCACAGTGTTCTATACTTTCCCCTATAAATAACTAACTGTATTTGTATTAATTTTATGGCTTATCCTCCCCTTTTAAGTTAAAAATAAGTATCTTACTACTCTCCTTAAATAATGGAGCATCCTATACACATCTTTCTCCACCTTGCTTTTTTTATGTAACAATAACTCTAGGTTGTCAATCCCAGACCCTTGGTACTTCAAAAAGAAACAAACAATTTATTGAAGTATATCATTCTTACATGAACATGCATAAACAATAAGTGAATAGTAGAAGTTGTGAACTTATAAAACAAACATGCATAACATTATACAGGGCTTCCATATATCACCCCACCACAAATATCTTGCATTATTGTGAAACATTTGTTACAAACTATGAAAGAGCAGCATCATAATATTACTACTGGGAAGTGGATTTGGCCCAACAGATAGGGCATCTGCCTACCACATAGGAGGTCCAAGGTTCAAACCCAGGGCCTCCTGACCCTTGTGGTGAGCTGGCCCACATGCAGTGCTGATGTGCGCGAGGAGTGCTGTGCCACGCAGGGGTGTCCCCCGTGTAGGGGAGCCCCACGCACCAGGAGTGTGCCCCGTAAGGAGAGCTGCCCAGCATGAAAAAAGTGCAGCCTGCCCAGGAATGGCACCAAACACATGGACAGCTGACGGCAGCAAGATGACTCAACAAAATGAGACATAGATTCCAGGTGCCACTGCCACAGGTGGACACAAAAGAAGATCACACAGCGAATGGACACAGAGAGCAGACAACTGGGGAGTGGGGCGGGGAAGGGGAGAGAAATTAAAAAAAATAAATCTTAAAAAAAATTACTACTAACTATATTAACTATAGCCCGTATCTTACATTTCCTGTATTTTCCCCCGATCCCCCCAATTATTAACACCCTATATTAGTATATTTATTATCGTTCATGAGAGAACATTCTCATATTTGTTGTTAATCACAGTCTGTCATCCACCACTGGATTTCCTATGTTACACAGTTCCATGCTTTGTACAATCCATTCAAATTGTACGCTCACTGTCTCTCATTTTCATCACAGAGTTGGCTGTCATCATCTCAGTCAATTTTAGAACATTTTCGTTACTCTAAAATGTTTCCTATTTTTTGCTATTATAAACAGTGCTGCAGTGGATAGCTTTGTGCCTGTGCCTTATTGTCAGTTGACTTTGGAAAGAGATACCTAGAAGTAAGATTTCTGGAGTAGAGGGTAAATACATCTGTAATTTGACTAGATATTTTCACATTTCCTGCCTGAGGGACTGTAAACATTTTGCATTCTTACTCCCATTATATGAGGTGTCTTTTTTCCCCCAATCTCACCAACAGAAATGTGTTGTCAATTTTTTGAATTTTTGTTAATCTGATACATAAGAAGTGGCATTTCTGAGTTTTTAATTTGGATTTCTCTTATTATAAGCAAGACTGACAATCTTAAATTTAAGACTCATTTGTGTTTCTTTGTCTGAACTATTTATTTTTGTCTCCTATCTATTTTACTATAGGGTTGTTCTTTTCTGTTTATTTTTTTACAACTTCCTTATAGGTTGAAGATACTAACTCTTTATCTCTGATATGTTCAAATGTATTTTTTCAGTTTGTCGTTTCTCTTTTTACTTTGTTGATACTTTTTTCCTTTTGTTTATCCATGCAAGAATTTTTATGTAGTTAAATTTTCAGTCTTTTCCTATATAGATTCTGGTGAGTAAGAAGGTAGTTAGGAAAGTTTCCTCCATTCCCAAGTTAAAGTAAATTTACTTTTAAATTATTTTTCCAGCATTTATTATTGTTTTTAGCAATAACAGGTTGATCTGTAACGCCTATCCCTCTATTAACAGAAACTTGAAGTTTCATAATATTTTAATATTTAGGAACATTTAAAATCTAGATATATTTTTTCTTATTTTCTTCTTTTTAGAATTAAAAGTGTTTCCTGAAAAATTGGTACTGATAGTTTTCTGGGTTCTAAGAATTTACATATACTATGTAGTTTAGATTTAAAGAAATAATAAATAGCAATGCATTTGTATTTTATTTCTAAAACTTTGGCAGTTGTGGTGAATGAATGAAGAGACATGAATAGCACTCTCTTTAAACTTAAGTCTACCCTTTGGTGTTTGTTTTGTCCCTTGGGTGTGTTGGTTTTAACTTTTTCTTTCTTGTTCTAGACCTTTCCTTTGTGCGAGCCTTTGAGTTTACATATGTTAATGTTTATGGCACTCATGTTTTGGTAAGTGCTGCTCATGAAGCCAGAGTGGAGAAATTTATTTATGTCAGCACTGATGAAGTATATGGAGGCAGTCTTGATAAGGTAAACTTAAAAATGTGTATTGTACTACTTAGCATGTATGTGATAAAAATCTGTCTTATTAAAACTTACTCTGAGCTTTTTTCATCCTCTGATTATACGCACTTTTAAGTCTTTCCAAAATGTTATTCAGTTGTCTCTTCCGTTCAAATCAAATGATGCCACCTAAGATAGGGAATAGCAGTCTGGTCTTGTAAAAAGTTTTTACATAATATGACATAATATTTTGCAAGAGAGCAGCGGCACTCACTTTGATGATGAAGGTTAGACTGCAGTCTGCTGCCTGCAGTGCTGGTTGCAGCTGCTCATATTTCTCTTCCATTCAGGAAAGCATATTGGAATGCCAAGGAGGAAGTGTGAAATTATTATACAATTTGGGATCTACTCTTTTCTTAAAATCATTCCTAAATATTGTTTTTTTAATACACAAAAATGGCTCCGTTCTCCAGTCTGTATTTTTCATGGTCTGTCAATGTTTTCTGATACATCATTTTGTTTTATTTATATTATTTTAAAATAATTTTTAAAATTTTCACCAAATATACATACATGGTAGGGAAAATATCAAGTAGTTCTAAAAGACTTAAAACAGAAAAAGTAGGCTTTGACCACTGTTCAATCCCCAGTTCTTCATCTGGGAAGCAAACATGTTCAAATCTCTTTCAAGTTTTGCCAGGCAAATGTCTTTCTTCTTGTACTCTTGATGCCCTATATTAAATCTAACATAGTAACCAGAATAATATTTTTTAAAGTAGCCTTATGATCCTCCATGTTCTGGCCTCGCTCTATTTCTTTGACTTCATTTCCCATTTCTCTTCCCCCTCATCACTCTGCTCCAGCTACACTAGCCTCCTTGAAGTTCCTTTGGAAACTTCTACCTCAGGGCCTGTTCTCTCTACTTGCCTTATAGGGTGGTTGTAAATGTTAAAGAAGTTACTGCATGTAATACTCAGAAAAATACCAGACATATTTTTGGGGTTCAATAAATGGTTTTTAAAATGTATTATTTAACCTTTCATGTTTGTAATATGTTTTCTGATTTTTCTTGTTAGAAATTATGCATAATAATTTTTAAAATACATCTTTTTAAATTTAGGAATTTGATGAATCTTCACCCAAACAACCAACAAATCCTTATGCATCATCTAAAGCAGCTGCTGAATGTTTTGTACAGTCTTATTGGGAAAGATATAAGGTAAGAGCTAGTTTCAGAAACTTTTCAATCATTTTCTTTGGACTTAGTTGTTTGAACTCTAAGTCAGCATTAGCACTATTTCATTTTTAGAATATGACACATACCATGGAAAGTTAAATGTGAAGGAATTTAAAAACAGCTGATTTCCTGTGTTATATGGGCAAAAGTGGGACCTACCTCTTCTAGTTCAATTCATCATTTAAAGAAATAATTAGTACATCTTTTTCTATGATTTCAGTAATAGGTAAGGTGTTACTGCTATAGGGAAAAGCCCCGTTGGAATTTCCTGGTTCTCAAGAATCGTATGCATGGAGGAAAACAGGGAAGACAGACTCACCTATTTGGAGTGTGTTCACTTCTGCATTATTTAATTCTCTTGGCTCCCACAAATGGGAGTAGAGGACCTATTTATGTGGGAGCCATTCCTAATATGAATAATGAACTCTAATCCACGACAATTGATTTCCCATTATCTTCTTTTGAAGTTATTAGGGACTAGGTTAGAAAGCAAGCCAAGGATTTGCTTAAGATTCTCTTGTCTTTTGTTTTTCAGTGGCATTGGTCTTTCCTTTTCATGGCAGCTCTTTTTGTTTGTAAAAGTTGGTACAATAGAGAGAACCAACCTGAAGTTTAATATCTACCCAAATCTAGAGTCCTAGCAGTGGTTTCTGAAAAATGAGATGGAAATGTCCTCACTTTTCTGCTACCAAATTTTAAAAAAATATTTATTTTTTGAAGATCCATGAATCATACAAAATATTACATTAAAAAATATAGGAGGTTCCCATATACCCCACTCCCCACACCCCCCACTTTTCCTATATCAACAACTTCTTTCCATAGTGTGGTATGCTACCAAATTTATAAACCTCCATCTGTACTCATCCTCTCCTTGTCCCAACAGAGAAAATGTTCCTCTTTTTACTTTTGGGACCTCTGTCTCTATCTGAATCCCATCCTCCACACCTGTCTTCTCAGGAACCTAACATAGAAAAAATTCTTTTACTTTTCTCTTGAAGGTGTGTGGAATTATATTGAGGCAAAGTCACCCATGTTTTTAAATGCTTCTTATCTTTACATAATCATTATAATTGGACCTTTCCATTGCCTTGATGTAGAATACTCTTTTTTAAGTTTCCAGTTGTCATCACAAGAAGCAGTAATGTTTACGGACCACATCAATATCCAGAAAAGGTAAATTGTACCTTTGAATTCATAGTTTTTAAAAAATGATTGTAATTCTTCATTATTTAAAATAACCTCTCTTTAGTTATTTGTCCAAAATAATTATGTTGTAACTATAAATAATTATATGTGATATGTAGGCCACATGCAGATCTCATCAGATTCAGAGTATGAAGACTTGAGTTTTAGGTCTCAATTTGACATTCACCAACTGGTATGACTTTAGGCCCTTGGAGTGTCTACTTTAAATTGGGGAGTAATAATAATGCTTTAAAAGGCATTTTGAGGATCCAGTGAGATGATATATTTAAAAATGCCTTGGAAACCCTAAAGCACTGTAGAGTACTATACCAGTGCCATCATGCTACAATTAAGACTCCCAGTTTGCTGTCAGATCAACAAGTCAGGATGTGTAGAAATTTAAAATCTAGTTAGATAGTGATGCAGGAAGTTTGTATATAAATTTATCTTACAGTCCACTGGCCAACTGTACCCCCAATTCATCTATATTGTTGTGGACGTGAATATCTTCCAGAAAGTAATACAAATAATAAATAAAGATACATAATTTAAAAACTGAAAATGCCTGTGCAGTTGATTTGATATCAAGTCCAGTTTTAGGCAACTGTTGCCTACACTGCCTAAATTTGGAGACTGGATTGCATTACTCTGTTTGCCTAAATAAAAGGGCCATATCACAATCTGCTGGTATTAATATTAATACCTACTTTACTTAATTTTTAGAGTCTTATAAAACAGGTCCGTTATACATTTAGTATAATTTCATATCTTGCCCTGTTTAACATAATTTTTCTTTGCATCCAAGAGCATGGAAATTAACTTTTCGTTAATTGAACAAGTACTAACTGAGTAAGTGTTAAATATAAAGTGAGAAGTAAGATAGGATTCCTGTCCTTACAAAATCAACAGCTGAGCTTTGTGATGAGAGCAAACTGTTCACAAAGAATTATGATTTTTTTTCACTGTCATTTTATCTTCATATTTATCTAGACATAATTGGATTTGTGAAATAAACTAGCTTAGAGTACTTATATTTATCAAATATTATAGTAGGTTTTTCTCAAACTCCTGAAAAAGAATTTTATCTATATGTGTATTTCTTATTAATAACCAGATTCATATTAATACATGAATTTCCAAAATAAAATATTTATGTATTCTTTTAGGTTATTCCGAAATTTATATCTTTACTACAACACAACAGGAAATGGTATGCTGCTTACATTTGTACCCATATGTATTTGAAGCATATTCATAGTATTTGGTCACAAGGTTTCTTAAAAATCAGTCTTAGAGTTGGATGTTCTACCAAATTTAAGAATCCCTTCTATGTTCTTTTAAATAATAATTAACAATTAACATTAATTTTATTAATAGTTATTTTAAATATAACTATTATTATCTTTATAATTTACATTTAAGCTATTTTCAAGTTTTAAACAATCTATCATAGAACTTGAGTTGTAGATTCAAAATTCAACTTCTGTTTTTATATCATTTTACTGTTTCAAAGGACTTATTTAATTCATAGCACTGTAGTTATTTGTTCAAAATGAATTTATGGCATAAAATTGACAAATATTTCTCAGGGCTCACATATGTTTGCTTCTTTCTACTAAGAACCCTAAGGAGGTTTGGGAATCATTAAAAAAACTACAGATAAAATTTAGTAAAGCCATGAGAATTTGTGTTTCCAGTAAAAGATTTGTAGGATCCCCGTGGGAATTGCCTTCTCTGGAATTGTGCCCAGTTGGTGCTTTACTTTGGTTTGAGAGGGCTTATTATTTTACACTTCATGATTCCATTTCATTTAATCTTTTTAGCTGCATCCATGGATCAGGGCTTCAAACAAGAAATTTTCTTTATGCTACTGATGTAGTGGAAGCATTCCTCACTGTACTCAAAAAGGGAAAACCAGGTGAAATTTATAACATTGGAACCAATTTTGAGATGTCCGTTGTACAGCTTGCCAAAGAACTAATACAACTGGTATGTGTGTGTATGTAAATATATATATGTGTTTATTTTGTATTTATTTCTCTCTCTTTCCCCCTCCCACCCAGTTGTCTGCTCTCTGTGTCCATTTGCTTTGTGTTCTTTTGTGTCCACTTCTGTTTTTGTCAGTGGCACGGGAATCTGTGTTTCTTTTTGTTGCATCATCTTGCTGTGTCAGCTCTCCATGTGTGGGGCGCCATTCCTGGGCAGGCTGGACTTTCTTTCGCACTGGGCGGCTCTCCTTACAGGGCGCATTCCTTGCGCGTGGGGATCCCCTAAGTGAGGGACACCCTTGCGTGGCACGGCACTCCTTGCGCGCATCAGCACTGCACGTGGGCCAGCTCCACATAGGTCAAGGAGGCCCAGGGTTTGAACCACAGACCTCCCATGTGGTAGGCAGATGCTCTATCCATTGAGCCAAGTCTGCTTCTCTCTCTCTCTCTCTATATATATATATATTTTTAAATGGTAGTGTTTTCATAATTGTTTACAAAATTAACTTACAGTTTGCTCAATTTAAAAATGAGTGACAACAAATTTTATGAAGCCAATGTAACCCTAATACCAAAAGCCAGATAAAGATACTACAAGAAAAGAAAATTACAAACCAATTTCTTTGATGAATGTAGATGCAAAAATTCTTAACAAAATACTTGCAAATTGAATCCAACAGCATTTAAAAAGAATTATACATCATGATCAAGTGGGTTTTATTCTTGGCATTAGAAAATCAACATAAGAAAATCAATTAATGTAATAATACCACATAGACAAATTGAAGGGAAAAAGCCCCATGATTATCTCTATTGATGCAGAAAAGGCATTTGATAAAATCCAGTATCTTTTCTTGATAAAAACACTTCAAAAGATAGGTATAGAAGGAAGCAGATGTGGCTCAAGTGATAAGGCAGAAGCCTACCATATGGGAGGACCTGGGTTCATTCCTGGAGTCTCCAGGTGAAAAAGAAGAAGAGAAAGCATGCCTGTGTGGCAAGCCAAATGCCCACATGGTGAGCCAAGTGCCCATGTGGCTGCCTGTGCAGCGAGCCGAGTGCCCACATAAGTGCCTGTGTGGCAAGCCAAGTGTCCACATGGCGAACCTAGTGCCAGTGCAGCAAGATGAGTGCCCATGTGGTGAGCCGGTACCCGCGCAGGTGAGTCATGCAGCAAAATGATGACACAACAAAAGAGAGACCAAGGGAAGAGTCAAGGAGAAGCATAGCAAAGACCAGGAACTGAGGTGGTGCAATCGACAGGGAACCTCTGTCCATATCAGAGGTCCCCAGGATCGAATCCTGGTGAATCCTAGAGGAGAAAGATGAGAAGAGAAGACAAAAAAGAGAAATAGGTATAGATTATTACACAGCAAATGGACACAGACAGCAAAAACAGCAGGGTGGAGGAGGGGGAGGAGGAGGAAAAAAAAAGATAGATGTAAAAGGAAAGTTCTTCAACATAATAAAGGGCATATTTGAAAATCCCACAGCCAACATCATACTCATTTGGGAGAGGTTGAAAATTTCCCTCTAAGATCAGAAACAAGACAAGGATGTCCACTGTCACCACTATTATTTAATATTGTGCTAGAACTTCTAGCTAGAGCAATTAGGCAAGGGAAAAAAAGGCATCCAAATTGGAAAAGAGGAAGTAAAACTCTTTTTCACAGATGCCATGATACTATATTTAGAAAATCTGGAAATATTTACTACAAAACTATTAGAGCTAATAAAAGTTCAGCAAAGTGGCAGGATACAAGATCGACATGCAGAAATCAGTAGCATTTCTATACATTAATAATGAGCAACTTGAGGAAGAAATCAGGAAAAAAATCCATTTACAATTTACAATCCATAGCAACAAAATGACTCAGATATCTAGGAATTAATTTTACCAGGAATATAAAGGGTCTGTATTTAGAAAACTACAAAACACTGCTAAAAGACATCAAAGAAGACCTAAGCAAATGGAAAGATATTTCATGTTCATGGATTGGAAGATAAAACATCATGAAGATGTTGATTCTACCCAAAGTGATTTATAGATTCAATGCAATACCAATCAAAGTTCCAACAGCCTACTTTATAGAAATAGAAAAGGCATTTACCAAATTTATTGAGAAGGGAAAAGGATCCTGAATAGCCAAAAACATCCTAAAAGAGAAGGACAAAGTCAGAGGACTCACACTTTCTGACCTTGAAGTGTATTATAAAGCTACAGTGGTCAAAACAGCCTGGTATTGGCATAAAGATGGACACATTGATTAATGATTTGGATTAAGAGTTCAGATATAGACCCTCACGTCTATAATCGACTGATTTTTTTTCTCTTTATTTTTTTTTAAATGTTACATTCAAAAAATATAAGAGGTCCCCATATACCCCCCACCCCCCTCACCCCACTCCTTCCACACCGACAACCTCTTTCATCATCATGGGACATTCATTGCATTTGGTGAATACATTTTGGAGCACTGCTGCATCACATGGATAAGGGTTTACATTGTAGTTTACACTCTCCCCCAGGCCACTCAGTGGGCCATGGCAGGACACATAATGTCCAGCATCTGTCCCTGCAGTACCACCCAGGACAACTCCAAGTCCTGAAAATGCCCCCACATCATATCTCTTCTTCCCTCTCCCTATCCTCAGCAACTACCATGGCCACTTTCTCCACATCAGTGCTACAATTTCTTCCATTACTAATCACAATAGTTCCATAGTAGATTATCAGTAAGTCCACTCTAATCCATACTCTATTCCTCCATCCTGTGGACCCTGGGATGGTTATGTCCACTCCACCTCTATATTGAGAGGGGGCTTAGATTCCACAAGGATGGTGGATGCAATTCTCCTACTTGCGGTTGTAGGCACTCTTGGCTCCCTGGTGTGTTGGTTGACTTTCTTCACCTCCTTGTTCGCTGGCCAGGGTAAGTCCAATAAACCAGAGGGTAGGAGTTGCAAGTCTGCTGAGGCTCAGGGCCTGGCTGTCACATGGCCAGTCCAGAGATTCAGGTCTCCTGAGTATATACCAACCCCTGCGCCAACCACAGGTCCGGTAAAAGTGACAGAAGAGGAATGTGTAGAAAGGTCAATATCTGTACATCAGCTGCAGCAAATATAATATGAACATGTAAAAATATCATTGCTGGAGAAGGGACAAAGTATTTGATGTTGGATATGTGGGAGTACCCTATATTATATATGTGAATTACTGTGATCTGAAACTTTTGTGAAGACAAACTAATAGTTAGAAAAAAAAAGGAAGGATGTAGACACGGAGGAAGAAATGAAAGAAAGTGCGTTGCCACTGTATATACAGGGCAACACCTATTGCAAGTGATGAAAGGCAAAACATCAAAAACAAAGCTTTTTCATTTTTTCATTTTTTGATACCCCAATTTATTTTTACTTTATTTAATTTTTCTAAATTAGTATGTATTTTATATCTAACCTTTAAACCCACTACTATATTCCATTTTACTGTTAATGGAACCTGGCAGTACATTAGGCTTCATTTTTTTGTTTGTTTTTGTTTTTTTTTAAAGATTTATTTTTTATTTATTTCTCTCCCCTACCCCTCCCCAGTTTTCTGCTCTATGTGTCCATTCACTGCGTGTTCTTTGTCCGCTTTTAATCTTGTCAGTGGCACCCGGAATCTGTGTCTCATTTCGTCACATGATCTTGCTGCGTCAGCTCTCCGTGTGTGCGGCACCATTCCTGGGCAGGCTGCACTTTTTTTGCGCTGGGCGTCTCTCCTTACAGGGTGCACTCCTTGCACATGAGGCTCCCCTACGCAGGGACACCCCTGTGTGGCATGGCACTCCTTGCACGCATCAGCACTGCGCATGGGCCAGGTCATCACAGGGGTCAGGAGGCCCTGGGTTTGAACCTTGGACCTCCCATGTGGTAGGCAGATGCCCTATCCATTGGGCCAAATCTGCTCCCCTAGGCTTCATTTTTTAACAAGTTTGGACTACGGAGAGTTTTAACTATGGCAGGGAAGGAACACTGGTGTGGGGTGTTACTGATGAGGAGCACATGTATACAGGGTACATAAAAATGTTTGGATATTTTCATAGTGGTTACAGTTAAAAATGACAACTGAGGGAATGCTGAGTTCCTAGCCAGGGGAGCTCTATCACATTCCCCAATGGAACAGCAACAATACCCCAAGTGCAATGGCAAAGACCAATAAAGACGGGTGACCCAACAATGAGCCCTTGATACTGATAGCTGTGATTATGAACCTGTGCGTCTGAAATATGAACTAGGCCTAGAGCTACAGGGTGCCTAAGAGTTACCTCCTGAGAGCCTCAACTGATTTTTGATAAGCCTGCCAAGTCTACTTTTCTGGGACAGAACAATCTCTTCAACAAATGGTGCTGGGAGAACTGGATATCCACAACCAAAAGGATGAAAGAGGACCCCTATCTCACTTTTTATAAAAGAATCAACTCAAAATGTTCAAAGACCTAAACATGAAAGCCAGGACTATAAAACTCCTAGGAAATAACATCTACAAGACCTTGTATAGGTTATGATCTATTAGACTTTACACCCAAAGCACGAGCAACCGAAGAAAAAATAGATAAATTAGACTGCCTCAAAATTAAACGCTTCTGCACCTCAGAGGACTTTGTGTAGAGCATAAAAAGGCAGCCTATGCAATAGGAGAAAATATTTGGAAATCATACATCCAAAAAGGGTGTAATATCCGTGGTATATAAAATGATCCTACAACTCAATAATAAAATGACAGATAACCTGATTATAAAATGGGCAAAAGACCTTAATAGACATTTTTTTAAAGAAGAAATACAGATGTAAAAACACATCTGTATTAGCTATTAGGGAAATGCAAATCAAGGCTACAGTGAGATATCATTTCACACCTACCAGAATGACCACTGTTAACAAAGCAGAAAACTACAAGTGTTGGAGCAGCTGTGGAGAGAGAGGGATATTTGTTCACTGTCGGTGGGAATGTAGAATGGTATAGCCACTGTGGAAGTCTGTTTGGCAGTTCCTAAGAAAGTGAAGTCTAGATCTACCATGTGACCCAGCAGTACTGCTACTTGTTATATGCCCAGAAGAACTAGAGCAGTGACAACAACAGACATTTGCATACCAGTATTCATAGCGACATTATTCACAAATGCCAAACAAGTGTCTATCAGCCAATGAATGTATAAACAAATGTGGTGTATACACACAATGGAATATTATTCAGCTGTAAGAAGAAATGAAGTCATGAAGCATAGGACAATGTGGATGAACCTGGAGGTCATTATGTTGAGTGAAGCAAGCCAGGCACAAAAGGACAAATACTCTGTTATTTTGCTATTATGAGCTAAATATAAGGAGCAAATATGTAGTTAATAGCTAGAATATAAGTCACCAGAGAATAGAATGTAGTTAAAAGAATGGAACACTGAGGTTTATTATGTGCAGAATTAGTGAAAAGTTGTAAATGTTTATAAATGAAGAATAGAAATGGTGAAAGAACATCATAAGATTTATAATTAATAGGGCTAACATATGGTTATGATAGTCCTTTGTTTTTTGTTTTTCTGTGGCTTTTTGGAGTAATGAAAATGCTCTAATATTGATTCAAGTGATGAATGTGCATTTCAGCGATTATACCAAATGCCACTGATTGTACACTTTAGATAAATTTTATGTTTTATGAACAAAAAAATAATAGGGTGAGTTGGGGGAAAAGTAACCAAATGTAAGATATGGATTATAGTTAGTAGTAATACTTTGACAATGCTCTTTCATAATTTGTTACAAATGTTTCACAACAATGCAAGGTATTTGTGATGAGGTGATGTATGGAAGCCCTGCATGATGTAATACATGTTTGTTTTATAAGTTTACAACTTTCACTATTCAATCATTGTTTATATATATTCATGTATGAATGATATACTTCAATAAATTGTTTGTTCAAAGATTTGTTTTATTTATTCCTCCCCCTCCTTCCGTTCCCCCCATCTGCTCTCTGTGTCCATTCACTGTGTGTTCTGTGTCTCCCTGTATTCTCATTAGGCAGCTCTGGGAACCGATCCTGGGACCTTCCGGAGGGAAGAGAGGCGTTTACTCTCTTGCACCACCTCAACTCCCTGTTCTGTTACGTCTTCTTATTTTCTCTCCTCTGTGTCTCTTGTTGCGTCATCTTGCTGCACCCCAGCTCTCTGCGAGACCAAGGACTCCTGCATGGGGCAGCTTTCCCACCCTGGGTGGCATTCCCATGCAGGGTGGCACTCCTGCATGATGCGGCATTCCTGCGTGGACTGGCACTCTGCATGGGCCAGCTTGCCGCATGGGCAGCTTGCCCTCACCAGGAGGCCCTGGGCTTCAAATCCTGGACCTCCTATATGGTAGATGGGAGCCCAATTGGTTGAGCCACATCTGTTTCCCCGTTTGTTTGTTTTTGAGGTACCAGGGGTCTGGGATTGAACCCAAGACCTCGTATATGGGAAGCTGGTGCTCAATCAGAGCCACATCAATCTTCCTGGAGTTAGTTTTTTTGTTTTGTTTATTGTTTGTTTTTGTTTTTTCAGTAGGCACCAGAAGCCGAACCTGGGACTCCCATGTGGGATGTGGGTGCTCAACCAGTTGAGCCACATCTCCCAATAAATTGTTTTGAAAATGAAAAAAAAAATTTTTTAACAGAGAAGCCATTATTTAAAAAAATAAAAATAAATGGAAAATGAGATTTAAAATTACATATACTAAGACATACTGTAATTTGAAATTATATCACTTATGTAGTAACAGCTTTTCAGAAAGGGGGAAATAAACCCTAACACATTACATGTACATACCCATTGTAAGACATACCTCGATTTCAGAAATATTCTATTCTTTCTGAACTTCAGTTGGAATTTAGATTATAAAGTATTGAGAGTGTTAATAAAATGTTGTCATTTTAGCCAATCTCCCACTTTGAAGAGATTGTTTTCCTCTCCTTTTTTAACAACTACTAAATACTATTGTTATTCTCTAGTCTCATTTTATAATTTGACTGAAAAGCCTTTTCCATTTTGACAGATCAAAGAGACCAATTCAGAGTCTGAAATGGAAAACTGGGTTGATTATGTTAATGATAGGTGAGTAACAAGGGTAAAACATCAGGGAAAGATTGTGAAATCTTATGTACTTTTAAAATAATGAAATATATGTAGTTAACTGGAAACTTGTTTATCTCTTTTGAGTTTTCTGTTAAAATATTTTTCCCTAATTATAAAAGTAATACAAATTGAAGTGTGGTGCTAGTACTTATTTGGCGTGTGACTTAATGAAATTTCCTGACCTTTTCCAAATCTGAGGTTTCCTCGAGTATGAAATAGGGATAATAATTTCTTCCTTAAAAAAGTATTTTAAGACTTAATGTGGCCATGGTGGCTGCTGGGGGTAGGGAGTGGGAGGAAGAGATGAGATGTCGGGGGCATTTTCAGGACTTGGAGTTGTCCTGGGTGGTGCTGCAGGGACAGTTACCGGACACTGTATGTCCTCCCATGGCCCACTGGGTGGACTGTGGGAGAGTGTGGGCTATGACGTGGACCATTGACCATGAGGTACATCAGTGCTCAGAAATGTATTCACCAAATGCAATGAATGTCTCTTGATGATGGAGGAGATTGTTGTTATGGGGGGAGGAATGGGGTGAGGGGGTGGGGGATATATGGGGACCTCATATTTTTTTAATGTAATATTTAAAAAATAAAGACAAAAAAAAAAAAAGACTTAATGTATGTAAAATACCTGACCCAGAGTCTGGCATGTAAGAATCCTAATAAATTTATGTTTACTTATTTATTGATTCATTAAACATTTATTGAGTTCCTTCTGTATGCCAACCACTGTACTTAAACTAAATTTGGCTGAAATATGAAAAGGTGAAGACACAGAGGGTTAGGCATCTGGGATTATGGGTAATATACATACATACATTTGTGTGTGTATATGCATGTGTGTATACTTTCTTTTACATGCATTTTCTATAATAGTGTCATAGGGAGTTTTTTTCTTAAGAAAAAATTTGGATTACTCTAAAGATGTACGAACCACATTTATTTCTTAGTATTTAAATTTGTAAATACATATATTCACATTACCTTTTTAAATCTGTTTTTTCCCCAAGACCTACCAATGATATGAGATATCCAATGACATCAGAAAAAATACATGGCTTAGGATGGAGACCTAAAGTGCCTTGGAAAGAAGGGATAAAGAAAACAAGTATGTCATGAATTGAGCATACTTTGGGCATGGGGGGTTGTTCAGAAAAATTTAAAGACAGAGTAATTTATCTTTAAAACACTATTCAATTGTCGCAGAATATTGTGATGAATCATGTTCACTTTTCAAATTATGTTCAGTAAATTTCTAGTAATGTTTCCTATGCATCTTGAATTTTATAGACTAATTTCTGATCAGTGTTCTTATATCTTATTATTATTTATCAAACACCTATTTCATTGATTCCCAGATGCATATTATTTCACTTATTCATATCCTTGAAAGGTAAAGGTTTTACAATTACTAGTGTCTTATAATTATTATTGCAGCTTTTCTCCTTTCTTAGTGGTATGTAAAATAATGGTCCATCTTATGATCAGTGGTATCTTAGATTTGATGAAATATGGCAGTTAGCAGTCTTCAAGTGTCTTGTGTCTTTTTATATTGAAATAAATAGGAAAATAATTTAGTATGTGCGTAAGGATACTACTTCATGTATTTATGTTAAAGCTTTATTTAGAAATATAGCCATGAAGAAAAGACCTGCCCAAATGTAGAACAAAAAGTCTTGGCTTTGAGCTTGAAATATAAAATGCTGGTGTTGAATTATAAAAAGCAATTCAAGGATAATTTTTATAACTGTTAATTTTTAGTTAAAGCCTTTACTGATAGTATAACAAATGATATGATGTATTAACAGAAGGTAGCTCACTTCATCCTACAATGCTCTGATATAATATTACCATATTCACATGAAAAGTATTGTTTTTCCTACAAAATAACTTTAAAAAAACAGTTTTAATACTTGTTAATGCAAATGACTTATTCCAACTCACCCCCCCTCACAAATTCCTTAAAATCAGAGTGTCTTAAATATTTACACCAGCAAGTTTAGTATTTAAGGACTTTTGAAGGTAAAAGGGAAAAACAGTTGATTTGTAATTCCAAGTTGTTATTTAGTGCAGAATCAAATTGTTTTCATTATTAGGCAATCCTTGTCTACTGATTAGCTGATGGACAAGCTTATCCATGCAAGGCATTGTCTTTTCTTACCTAGCAGGTAAGAATTATCTGTTAGTTGGTTAACTAGTGTTCATTTTTTCATTTTTTATTTTTGTTTTTCTCTATCAGTTGAATGGTACAGCGAGAATTTTCACAACTGGAAGAATGCAGAAAAGGCACTAGAACCCTTTCCAGTACAACCACCATTTGTATAGTCAGGACAGTTTTTGGAGAAAGAAGAAAATTATCCTACCTCAACAGACGATATGAAATCAAGTGACCAGATGGAATACTTACTTTACATTAGAATTGGAATCATGACTTTTTGTATAAAATTCAAATGCAAAATTCTTCAGTCTTCAGAAGAGTTTCAGTATTGGCACAAGATTTAAGTATAAAATTTATTCCAGAAACCCTTTCTCCTGTAAATTAGGAACTAGTGGGCATATAAAGACCCCTGCCTAGGCGTGGGCTGGAAGGCAAGAGTCCTAGTTCTGAGAACAGTACTGGGGAAATGGCGGCCTTTGCTGGTGTTAAACTTGGTGAGCTTCCAAATCTTTCTCACTGCCTAGAAATTCTAGGCAATATAGGATTAATCTTATCCCCTAATTCATCTTTTTTTTTTAAAGGTCTGATGTGCTATAATTGCTTTAAAAATGGAGCAAAGTGGAAGCGTATCTAGCACTTTTTAACTTTTGATATTTTTGTAAAATTAAATATTTTTAAAAGAAGAATATGCATTTTATATTTTCAAAATCAGTCGTTAACTACATATAATCAGAAAATTTTTATCATGTAATTTACTGTTTGAAATCATCTTATTTATAAACTTGTCAGTATTTTAATGTATTTAATATAGAATGTGGGTTTTAATTTAGTAATGTGTGCTTTTGTTTATTTTCCTGTAGAAAATAAAAAGAAAACAAACTTGATTTTCTGATGCTATCCTAATTCCGGATCTTTTTTATGTGTCTGTGACCTTGTTTCTACCTTCTGAAAGCCTTTAAGATATTTCTTTACATATCAGTGTTCTTTAATTTAATTATTCTATGCCTTTGTATAGGTTTTTTTCTTTCATACATGTGCTGCTGGGGATTTAATGGGTCCTTTTACTCTACACATTTTGTCCAGGAAATTATATTTTTTCTTTGAAATATATCCCCCTTTGTTTTCTGTGATCTTTCTTTTTGGAATCCCTGTTAGTTGGGTATTGCGTTTCCCATATTGATCCTCTTAAGAGTTTTATTTTTCAACCCTATTTCTTATTTCATTAACTCTTTATTTTTGTTCTACTTTCTCTGAGATTTTCTTGATTTTAAATGCCAAGTTCATTGAATTTAATTTCCAAGGATGCGTTTGTCTTCTCTGTTCTTTTTTCATAATAGTCTGTTCTCCTTTTATGGTTATATTTTGTCTAAGGACTACTCTCCCCACCCTCCATTTCTTACATGTTTCATTTAGTTCCTTTTATGTTTGTGGGTTTATTTGTATGCTGCTTTGCATATTTTGGGTCATGTTGGAATCTTTTGTCACTTATCTGGTTAACCTTGGTTGTCTGTTCAGAGTGTGGCTCTAAAAAGTTATTGGAAGTTTAGCATGAGTGGTCAGGGGCACTCCCATTGTAGAATGAGTGGAAATGGGAGCAATGGGGGCAAATTGTCAGTATTTAAGTATTTTCTTTGTATTCATTTTGCTTCAGCTTGTGACAACATATGCCTCAGTTTTATTTCTGGAAACAGAGTAAAGGAAGCTAAGTGACTTTCCATTTAGAATGCAGGTTTTAGAATGGAGACTTAAGTCTGTTATAGTCTTAAACTTTTTTTGGTCCCCTGCCTTACCAGACTCCCACTGTATCTAGCTGTCCCCTTGTCCATACTTCTCTTCAATTTCTCCAGACAATAAACCTTTTCTGAGAAACAGAAGGGGAGGGCAGGTGCATCAGTTGGGTCCTCTAGGAGGCAGATACTGAGATAGAGTAATGTCTATAAAAGATAAAAGGGGAGGAAGCATATTTAAGGAGAATAATGGTTCTGGCTAAGGCTTTACAGGCAAAACAGGCAAACTCAAATGGGAAACATATCTTTTGTGAGAAAGAACCACTGACCCTTTCATAATGGAAAGGACCCAGTGGAGTCAACTTGCTACCAAGCAATGTTGATTTCCTCTAGTCTCCCACTGAAGCTTACTATAAGATCCACTCTGCATCTTTTTCTACCACCAACACCTCCAACACCATAGAGTTCACCAGATCATGTGTCCAGAGCATCAAGGTTGCTAAAATTAGTTTGGACCTGCTGCAGAGCCCTTTCATGCTCCAGATGCCACTCAAACCTGGCAGCCTTTTGTGTCATTCAGTATATTGACTGGAACAGTATCCTCAGGTATGGAACATGTTACCTCCAGAACCCAAAGAGGCCTACTAGGTGCTGTGCTTTCTTCTTTGTGGAGAGAGATGCATGATGCAGCAATTTTCACTTTGGAAGGGATGTCCTGGCACATTCTAACCACCAGGCTCCTATAAACTACTGAAATGACAAGTCATTGCATTTTCACACAGTTTCTCTCTCACCTTCTGAGGTGGATGAGAATTATCAAATCCACCAGTGTGCTAGCACCTCTTGCTAATCTGGCCTAATAAGCATGATGCCATTGATAAAATGGATAAATGTGCCATTCTGCAGGATGCACACATGATCCAAATCTTTTCAGCTGATATCATAACAGAGAACAGAATGAAATAACATAGCCCTGAGATCAAACTGATCTTTCAGTTTGAGAGTGAAAGGAGCACATTCACCAATCAGTGACTGCATCCCATGTTCCAGAGGCCTTGTAACCTGCTCTAGCAAAGTAGATACACATAGGCACAGCAGCTGCAATCAGAGCTGCTACTTGGTTGACCTTGGAGTAGTCTACAATCATTCTCCAGGATCTATTAATTACAGCAGGGGCCAGACTCGTGAATTAGATAAGAGATATAATGAGGGCCACCACCCTGGCATCCTTGAAAGCCAGAGGTGGCACTCATCTCCTCTGAGGTGGGATACTGTTTTTTATTTGCTATCTTAGCTGGGAGAGGGATGGTTTTGGAGGCTTCCACCTGGCTTTCCCACTATGATAGTTCTACCCCACAGGCCAGGGACCCAATGTGGATAATTCCCTCTGCCCGGTATGTCAATTCTACTTAACATTCTAGGGCCAGGGAAATTACTACTGGGTAAGTTGACAGACCCACTGAACCCACTGTAAGCTGAAATTTGGCCAGTACTCCATTTAGTACCTGGCCCCTGAATGCTTCCACAGTAGCAAGGGAGACCATGATGATGTTCAGGTCTCCAGGTTACAATGCCCGTTTCCAGTCGTCTTGAAATGTCAGACTATTTCCCTCTCCCCAGTGCATAGCACCTGAGTAAATGGCCATACACATCCCTGTGGGGAAACTTCTTAGTTTTGTTTTGTTTTGTTTAGGAGGCACTGAGAGCAGAATGCAGGACACCCAAAGAAGTTTGAGCACCTGCTTAAGGCACATCAACTCCCCCTTGGGGCATCATTACAACATACACTGGTTATACAGAATCCTTCCTCCTAGAGACCTGGCTACCAGGTCTTCATTTAGTGGGTTTCAAGTCTGAAAACTGGTTCAGATATGAGAACCCAACAAGGGATAAATGACTTAAATTGTAGTAGTGATCCCCAGCTTTCTAAAAGGATTATTTTAAAATTATACAGATTAGACAAAATCCTCCTTCTGTATATTTTACCAGTGCAATTGTATTCTGTTGAGCATCTCCACAACTTTCTGTAGATCAGGGCCCCTTGACTACCACTCCAATCCTGCTATTGTTAATAATTGCAAGCCCCTGGTACCTGGAGGTTAAGTGCTGCCATATGGCCCCACTGGTTTGGGTCCTCATCATTCTCATGGCTATCAATGGGCCAAGGTCTGTGGCAGTCTCTCCTACTCTCAGAGCTGGCCAGTGGAGAGCTACCATTGAACTTCTAGGGATACTGGTACCCCTCTACCAGCACATTCCTGATAGCTTTGGGAAATGGCCCATTCTCAGGATTTCCTGTGGAACATCATCCTCTGGTGGGTCTTACGGCCTCGCTATATATCCACTCCAATATGTCCACTTCCTTCAGCTTTTAATCCTTTCTTCCACTGTCTGCCCTGGCAGTTCAGGCATTTCAACAGTGCAGCATGAACCATTGCTCTCTCCAGGCTTCTAGGAACCACTCAAGTAGTGAGTGTGACAGGGAATTAAATTCTGTAACCTAGAAAGAATGTCCCCAAGTCAATAAGCCATCCCTTATCTAGTATTATGTTCCACCCTTTTGATAGAGCACCTTCAGAAATCCACACCCACCAAACTCCCTTGACTTTTGATGGCACGTGCTAATTCTTTAAATTCCTTTGGAGTGCTGTCCCTTCAGGTGAGCTCGTCGGTGGTTGAATTGTACTGCAGCTTAACCCAAGTTATCAGCTTGACAGCTGGGAAACACAGTGGAGACAGATCCTAAAGGGACTCCTTTTGCCTTGCAGTCTCTTTCCAATCAGGGAAGTGGTAGCACTTAATAAGGAGGAGGAGTTCACCTTGCAGTCTCTGAGGGTTCAGAATTCTCAACAAGGACCCTGACTTTCATAGACCTGCCTCAGCTGAGCTTTCAAGAGTCTTTGAAACTCTATTAAATCCTGAGTTTTGTCTTAGGCTTTTTCCCTTCTCCCACTTCAAGAGATAAGGCCTCCAACACTTACTTTTCAATTGTGTATTATCTGCCTTTAGTTTTTTATTACCTCTTCTGCAAAACATCCATGCAACTTAATCAATCCCATTGTCTTTGAATGATTTGTTCTCCTAAACTTTTCAAATGCCTGAATTACTGCACCAGTCAGGGTGATCCCCTCTACAGGAGGATGAAAGTTTTAGCAGTTGGGTTGTACCTTATGCTAGGGACTATTTGTGCCCCACATATCACGCAGGATGGTATTATATCACCAGCCACGTGATTCAGTCCCTAGACTCCATCTTATCGCCTGCTTTCTTATACCACTCTGGGAACCAATCATGTCAGATGGGTCCTCTGGGAAGTGGACCCTGAACCAGAATTAGGAGTACAAGCTGCTTATTGGGAGAGAAGGGGTTCTGAAAGATAAAAACGGGAGGACACATAATTGGGAAGGAGAAATCATCAGGATCCAATACAGATCTGACTGCTGTGAAAGGAAAGGGGAGAAGAAGCAGAGTTGGGCGTAGAGCCACAGACTGTGATGCACATCTGACAAAGTCTCAGCCAACTCAACAGGGAACTCCTAAGCAAAGATCGCCTGTAGAGGAGCCCCAGATTGATTCCTCCATTGTGCTCAGGCATTGTCTGGGCCTCTTAGAAAGAGCACCACAGCCAGATGCTGAAAGCTAACTACAGTCTTGGCAGCTGAATGACAAGCTTTTTCTTGAGGGGAAATCGATGTGATGGACCTCCATAGCTCTCACCTGGCTGTTTGCATGGCGTGAGGGAATCTTGGAGTTCATCTGATCTCTGTTCAGATTTTCAAACAAACCACTTGTTTTTGGTCTAATATTGTACCCTCCTCTGTACACCTTACATAGCCCCTGGCACTACCAGCCTCTTGAGGGTACTCTGAGGTGAAATAGCCCATTCTAGAGGTTATGAGAAGGCTTTCTGGAGATGACATGGGTTGTGTCTTAAAGAATGAGCATGAGTTAGTAAAAGAAACTAAGGACGATTACACAGAGGAACTAGCAGAGTGAAGTACCAAGTTATAAATAATATTGTGTGTTCAAGGAACTAAAACTATCAGTATTACTATAGTACAGTCAGTCTCAAATGTGTTGCCAGACCAACATCATCAGCATCACCTGGGAACTTGTTAGAAATGCAAATTCGTGTGCCCCAATTCAGGCTTACAGAAGTCTGGGGATGATTCTGATGAAACCTAAGGTTTGAGAACTACTGCTTTATAATGTGAGAAGGGGAGATAAGGCTGGAAAGGAATGTGACTGCCAGGTCTTGTTGGGCCTTGCCTGTTATGATAAGATGCTTGGATCTGATCTTGCCATCAGGGAGCCATATCAGGATTTTAAGGATGAAATCAACATGGTCATATGTGTGGGATATTAATCATATATTTAGTCTACTTTCAAAAATAGTATGGGGAAGCAGACTTGGCCCAGTGGATAGGGCATCTGTCTACCACATGGGAGGTCCACGGTTCAAACCCCGGTCCTCCTTGACCCGTGTGGAGCTGGCCCATGCGCAATGCTGATGCGCACAAGGAGTGCCCTGCCACGCAGGGGTATCCCCCGCATAGGGGAGCCCCATGTGCAAGGAGTGCACCCCATAAGGAGAGCCGCCCAGCACGAAAGAAAGTTCAGCCTGTCCAGGACTGGTGACACACACACGGAGAGCTGACGCAGCAAGATGATGCAACAAAGACCGATTCCTGTGCCACTGACAACAACAGAAGTGGACAAAGAAGACAACGCAGCAAATGGACACAGAGAATGGACAACTGGGGTGGGGGGTGGGGATGGGGAGAGAAATAAATAAAATAAATCTGAAAAAAAAAAAGTATGAGCTCTATGGCAGTTTGAGATTATTTATGAATCCCCAAAAGAGAAAGATTATCTTTGTAAACTAATCTATTTCTCTGTGTGTGATACCCTTTGATTGTATTAAATTCAGCAGAGGGGTCTTTGATTAGATTACCTGTTAAGATTGGGGCTTTTGATTTGAATAGTTAGTGGGCATAACTCAGGTTGAGTCCCCGCCCCCTTGGTGGGTCTGATATAAAAAGACACACAGACAGACACACGGGAAGAGAGAACACCGTCATTTTTGATCCAGTCATGTGAAAAAAGAAGGCTCAAACAGCTGAAGCCCCAGGGGAAAGATGAGTCATGATTGCCTGATAACTTGTTGCTGAGATTGGGGAGAAGCATCGAAACTGATATAGGGAGCCAATGCCAGCCTGCAACTGAAATTTGGAAGAGGCATAACAGCCGAGCCTCAAGAGGAAGAGAAAGCTCAGAGGGGAAGGCAGAGACCAGCAAGCGGTCAGCGACCATCTGCTTCAACATGTGGTAACTGAATTTGGTGAGAAGGCAACCTTGAATTGGACTTTCTATGGCCATGTAACTGTAAGCATTTACCCCAAATAATATCCTTTATAAAAGCCAACATATTTCTGGCACTTTGCATCATCAGTCCTTTGGCAGACTAATACAAGCTCATTGCAGAAAACTTAGAAAACTAAATCAGTAGAAAAGAAAAGCACCTCTTTCTACCACTGGAAGGTAATTCCTCTTGATATTTTGATGTATGTTCTACATTTCTTTCTTTGTGCATCTATACATTTATACACATTTCTTAAAACCAAAAATGAGATCATAATGGACATACTATTTTGTAGCCCGCTTTTCCCACTTCATAATATATCATGAACGTTTTTGCATGTTATGAGATCTTTTGCCATTTTTATTGACTGCAGAATTATGTTTTTGATAGCTTATCCTGACAACAGTATGGAAGATGAATTTAAGGAAGACAAGATAGAGCTCCTGCAGGGATCCAAGTTATGAAGCTGTTGCAGTAAATCAGGCTGGCAATGCTAAGGCCTAAAGCACAGCTTTGCAAACAGGGAGACAGCTGAAATGGATATGAGAACTTTTTAGATTAAAAATCTTATTGATTGATTATGTATAGGTGGTGCAGTTCCTTGATTTGAGTAGCATTTTAAGATTTGGAATGCAAAATTGGAAAGGGTGGAGAATGGTAAGTTACGTTTAGGTGATGTTGAGCTTTGAGTCTGGGACATCCAAGTTGAGATGTACCACAGTCAAATATTTTAACCTGAAGCTCAAATTGGTGGGCTGGACTTGAGATGTAGAGATATGTATTTGGGAGTTACATGGTTTTTAAGGCAGAGTGATTAAATCTCTGAAGGAGAGCATACACAATGAGAAGGATGATAGTGGGGGATATGATTCATAGATGAGCTGTTAGGAACGCCACATTTCAATGGGCAGCCAGAAGATCCCAGGAAGAAGAATCAGAAGGAAGAGTCAGAGCAGTGAAAGAGAACAGGAAAGTAATGCCACAGAAGCCAAAGGAATAAACATTCAATCACAAGCCAGGGGGCCAGGTGAAGTTCAATAAAGACTAAAAAGTGTTCCCCAGTGTTTTTGGTGATGTTTAGGAAAATTTCTAGAGTCATTTTAATGGAGGATAGGGAGCATTTGGACAAAATTGATTGAGTAGTGATTAGGAAGTAAGGAATAGAAAAGTGGAATATAGACCAATCTTTAAATGAGTTGAGAAGAATAGAGATAGGGCCAGCTCTAAGGAGTCTACAAGTTCAAGAAAGGGTTTTAGGAAGCTGCTTTACTTTATTTTTAGCATGGAATGGATTTCTATACAATTTCAAGCTGGTGCAACAAGCAATAGAGAAGGAAAGATTGGTGATCCTGGGGGGTTGGGTGATAGATGGAGCACAGTGTCTGAGGTGAGGGGCTTTGTAGGGAAGGACTGGCTTGGTGAGGGTGGAGGGGTGGGATGGGATTCCCCTTGTCCTCTGGGACCAGTAACGGCAGGAGCTGAGATGCGTTTGGATACAGAGACTTTTGGAGAGAGGCATGAGGGAATTCACCATGGCCTCAATTTTTTTGGGAGTGATGGGGGAGGCATTTTAAGTGAGATTTTTTAATAGTCACACAGGAAAATGAAAGCAGAAGTTCTACCACTGCCAAGGTGAGGTGCAGCCAAGTTTGAAGGCTGTGAATTTACAGGGGCACCTATGATAACTTGAAAAAACGCTGCATTGGACACCCTTGTTGACACGTATCTGTACACAGGTGAGTGTATTTCTGAAGGGTAGATGCCTAGAAATGGTGTTTCTGATTCCAAAGGCACATATGTTTAAATTTTGAAGATATAGATGAAATTGCCCGCACTATAGCCAGCCCGGGGTATTAATAGTCCCTTTAATCTTTGCCAATTTTGCCAATGGCAAAAATGCAAAAACTGTTGTCTTATTGTACTTCTATTATCTTTAGCTAGCTTAAGACTCTCTTTGTATGTATTTTGGCCAGTTGTGTTTCTTTTTCTCTGAGCTGCCTGTTTTGTTTTTTTTTTTTGAAGATGTATTTATTTATTTAATCCCCCCCTCCCACCCCGGTTGTCTGTTCTCCGTGTCTATTTGCTGCGTCTTGTTTCTTTGTCCGCTTCTGTTGTCGTCAGCGGCACGGGAAGTGTGGGCGGCGCCATTCCTGGGCAGGCTGCTCTTTCTTTCGCGCTGGGCGGCTCTCCTTACAGGGCGCACTCCTTGCACGTGGGGCTCCCCTACGCGGGGGACACCCCTGCGTGGCACGGTACTCCTTGCGCGCATCAGCACTGCGCAGGGGCCAGCTCCACACGGGTCAAGGAGGCCCGGGAGCTGCCTGCTTATATTGTGATCAGTGTTTCAGTTGGAGTATTTGAGGAACAGTTTATTAATGACATGATTAAAATTAATCAGGGCATACCCTCTGATGTCACCTCCACTTAGTCCACTGATATGTGCTTTAGGGCCCATCCAGTCCTATTTCTACCTAGAATACCAATCAGATTAGCCACAGTGGTCTATCTCATCTTCCCTGACTTGGTTTCACTACTTAATCCTCTAGAATCCAATGGTAAACACCTCAGTAAACTTCTTCCCACAGCTCCTAATTCTGCTACCTGCTTTCTTGCTACTTCATTCATATTTATTGAATACCTACTATGTTTCAAGCATATGTATGCCTTACCTAGTCCAAACTTTTTCTTGCTTTAACTCTGTACCTATATTACAGAATATTGCTGGAGAATATTTCAAAGTTGTTTATTTTGGCACTGATATAAACTTATAGTTTACACCCTCATTTGGGCTTTCAAAGCTGTAAGCAATGCTTTTATTAGTTCCTCCCTTTTACATGCCACAGAGAAGGAGGTGAAACGATGTAATGGTTAAAAAGCATGCATGCCTGAGTCATACTTGCTGAGCCTGAGCAAACTTGAAAACTGGTGCTCACCATGGAGAGTTCTTGGCTAACCTCTTGAGCACTATACTCAAACTCACAAAATCTCAGAGACATAGATCCCTTGGTCTCATGGCTTTCCTTCCACCATTCCCTGACTGAAGAGACTTCGGAAGAATATCAGCAAAGGTGAGGACCGTGACAGCCACATCCAGTCAGACTTCCTGCCATGCTGGTTTCCTGCTTAGAGAAACAGAGCAAAGAATTAGTCCTATGGAATCCTACAGTTAATGGGTTTTCTGGGGACTGTAAGCCCGCCTTTCTAAACCTGGAGTGGAAAGCTACAGTGTCCTCATTTTATTTTGTCTCTTGCCATGAATGAATAAAGCAAACACCAGGCTTAGCCTACACTGTAAGACTATTGTGACCGGTTACTTTGACTTTGGTGGTTGCCTTGGAGCAACAGCAGCATCTGAACAGGGCAACCACAAAACCCCCAGGCTTAGGAGAGCCTCCCAACACCACCTGCGTTTGAAGCCTGGGTCACCACTTCCTACCTGTCTGAGCTCCAGCACGTTTCTTCAACTGGGTCTCATTAGCCTCCTTTGTAAATGGAAATAATAGCTATTGTGACTTTTAAGTAAGGTAATACATGTAAAACACCCAGACAATGCTTGATACATAAATAGTAAGTGCTCAATAAATGTTAGTTTTTATTTCTCAATCAATCAATCAATCAATAGGACATGAGTCTTCTTCACCATAAACAAAAAATTGTTCCCTCCTCCCCTTCACTAAAAAATTCTCAAGAAAACTGGTCATACTCCGTGTCCTGTGTCCTCACCTTGCAATCTCTTGGCACCGCCTTATAACCTAACTCCCTCCCCTACCACTCTCTCTCTTTTTTTAACGGTGGCATACTCTCTTTTTTTAATGTTATTTATTTTATTTATTTTTTTATTTTTTCTTCTCCTGCCCCCTCCCCCGCCCTGCTGTTTTTGCTGTCTGTGTCCATTCACTGTGTGATCTTCTGCATCTGTTTCTCTTTTTATCTTCTTGTCTTTCTCCTCTAGGATCCACCAGGATTCAATCCTGGGGACCTCTGATGTGGAGAGAGGTTCCCTATCAATTGCGCCACTTCAGTTAGTGGTCTCTGCTGCACTCCACCTTGACTCTCCCCTTCATCTCGCTTTTGTTGCATCATCATCTTGCTGTGTGACTTACTTGTGCAGGTACTGGCTCACCATGTAGGCACTTACATGCGCACTTGGCTCACTGCATGGGCACTGGCTCACTGCGCAGGCACATTCTCTTCTTTTTCACCAAGAGGCCCCAGGGATCGAACCTGGGTCCTCCCATATGGTAGGCAGAGGCCCTATCCCTTGAGTCACATCCGCTTCCCACCTACTACTTTAAAAAATCTTTTTCACCTTGACCATTCATGACCTCCTAAATGTGAAAACCAACTGGCCAATTTTCTTCCTCATTCCATGGTAGCATTTAGCCCTGTCCAGTTGTTAAAATACTTTCTTCCCCTGCATTCAGCATCTCTCACCATTTTTTCCCTCTTTTTCTTAACAGGATTTTACCTTCTGCCCATTCACTAAACTAGGGTTTCCCTACCTTGGAAATATTGAAATTTGGGGCTGAACAATTCTTGGTTGTGGGGGCTGCCTGTGCATTGTAGGATATTTAGCGGCATCCCTGTTCCTAGCCACCACCACCCTCATCCCCGAGATGTGATAACCAGAAATACCTCCTGACTGCCAAGCATCCCTTGAGGACAAAATCACTCCATTTGAGAACTGCTGCACTAAATGATGATGTTTCCAACATGCCATCCTTGACATACCCTATCACATGCTCTCTTTGGGTGATCTCATCAATTCCTGTATCCTTAACTACCATCCTCGGGCTTACTATGATACCAACATTTAATTTCCCCGGCCCCTACCTTTATTTTTCTGAGCTTTAGACTCAGAGTGTCTATTGAATGCTGGACAGATCCATATGGATTCCAAAAAATACCTCAACTTTTATAAATACAGAACAGAACACTTCTTCTCCACAGCCCCCGTTTTTTCCACCTCATGTATTCTGTCTTGGTGAATGATGGCATAATCCATCCATTCCGAAGCCAGCAAGTTTGATGCTATTGTTGACTCTTCTTTCTCTCACTGCCTGAATCTAGTCATTGAGTCCTACAGATTCCACTTCAGAAGTCTCTGAATCTCTTGTCAGTCTTCTTCAGCTCTTACTCACCGCCACTGCCTTAGTACTTGCTGTTGCACCACCCAACTGGTTTTCCTGTCTCCAGGCCCTTTCCACTCAGATCTTTCCTTCATTCACCCCAGATTTATATTTTTTTAATAAGTCATACCTCTCCATGGCTTAAAAAATATATATTTGTTTCTCCTGTTGCCTAATGTTTCAATCAAACTTTAATGGATGGTGCACGAGCAGGCTCCCTCCTTCCTTTCAGCCACACCAGCCTTCTCAGGACACCTGGCTGTACTAGGCCCATACTTGGCACAGCTCTCTGTCCTGCCTGGAATGCCCCTTTCTCTTTGTCTGGAGAACCCCCAGTCAACCTTCAAACCCCAGGTTAGATGTCACCTATTCACCAACATTGGCCTCTTCTACAGAACTGAGGTTCCACCTTCCAAATTACAATAGCCCTTTATTCATGTAATTTATCTGTTTATAGGTTTGTTTTCCCCAGTAGACAGAGTTCCTGGAGTGTAATCATCTCTGTATCTCTGCACCTGGACTCTCAGTGTCTCTATTCATTTGTAGAATTTCAAAGGAGCAGGATCTTTGTCTCTGTCTCTCTCTGTTTCTCTTTGCTTTCTTCTCCCCCTTCTCTCTCTCTCCACACACACACACCACCCTCCATCCCTGCTCCAGGCAAACTCCTTACTTTTTCACACACCCCTCTTTAGAACCTCACACTTAAGAAAGAGGTAAATCAGTTATGGAAGGGTCTTGTGCTTGCTTCTGATTTCATTTGTTTTGTTGTTATTTAGAAGGATTAATATTTAATTCTCACTTTGTAGAAACACCTATCTTTGAATAATTGTTCTTTGATCCTTCCTTAGCTTTAAGAGTCAGCATTTCTAACACTACTGTGTATATACCTAAAGTCACTATATTCTATGACACACTGTTAAAAGGACCCACTTTTACCCAGTGATGGAAACTTATCTGTTTTACTAATGGAATCTTTCTAGCCTAAATTCAGAAAATGGGAAGCTCCTCTTTTATCACCCTAACTTAATTAGGTTAATTTCGAGGAGCAGAGAAGCAATTCTAATTCATGGTCTCCCTCCCTTGGCTCTAAACTACAAGAAAACCCTCTAATTAAATATTTAATAACAGTTCTATACTTTTGCTTAGTGCATCTATTGACTTGGAACTAAAGTGTGGCTCACTTAAAGAAGATAGTTGTGAGAATTAACTATAGGGATAGAAGAGGAGAGGAAGCACATTTTCAGGTCTAATGCCAAATAAAAATTACAGTGATGGGAAATATTAAATAAAAATAGGACAGGGAAGCAGATGTGGCTCAAGCAATTGGGCTCCCATTTACCATATAGGAGGTTCAGTGTTCAATACCCAGGGCCTCCCGGTGAAGGCAAGCTGGCCCGTGTGGCGAGCTGGCCCACACAGAGTGCTGGCCTGTGTGGAGTGCTGCCCTGTGCAGGAGTGCTGCCCCATGCAGGAGTGCTGGCCCACACAGAGAACTGGCACAGCAAGATGACAAAACCAAACGAGACACACAGGAGAGACAATAGGAGACACAGTTGACCAGGGAGCTGAGGTGGTGCAAGAGAATGATCACCTCTCACCCACTCCAGAAGACCTCCGGATCAGTTCCCAGAACTGCCTAATGAGAATACAAGGAGACTCAGAAGAACACACAGTGAGTGGACACAGAAAGCAGACAATGGAGGAAGGGGGAAGAAATGAAAAAATAAATCTTAAAAAAAAAATAGGACAACAAAGCCCTTGAGAAACATCTTTCTATTCCCAGCAATATAAACCCTTTGATTAATGGCTCTGGAGTTCTGTCCTTCGTATATATATTTTCATAGAATAAACATAGGTGAAAATATAAAGCAATTTTTCTTTGCCCGAAAAGAAAGCCTCCAAGTACAATGTTCATTTTAGCTATTTGGATGTTATATATCAAATGAAAATTCCAAGTGTTAAGATTTAGAAAATATACATTTCCATTAAACAATCTGCTTCTATTGTAGGTTTTTCCTTTTGCCCTTTTAACATTCTAAATAAGTATGCTACCTCTGACTTATTCTGCAAATATTTCAGCTATCATAAAAAAGAATAGTGTATCACATAGCTAAAATTAAGTCAGTTTAAAATTCCCAGGAGTTGAAATTATGGTTTGCTTAAATTAATGGACTAATCAAGCCATAGTTTTAGATGATGTTACTGCTATATTCTAATTATTGCAATCTGATTTTCCTTAGTAATTGTGAAGGTCAAAATTGAAAGCCTGATTCAAAAAAGAAATTAAAAGTTACGAATGAAAGACAAAGAAGACACTTTTACCCTCAACATATGTCATGATAGATTATTAAGTTGACCTTGTAAAGTTAAAGAAAGATTGTGCTGTAAATCTAACTGGGGTTGACTACATGGATTTGGAAACTGTTTTCCAAATCTTGGAACAATACAATCTCATTTGTGTTATTTTCAGCAACGGTGATTTGTTATATACCAAACCAAAAGAAGCATTAACTATGCATGGTTTTTATTTTTATGCCTTTGTAAGACTTTAATATGAGTAAAAGCAAAAGTCAGGGGAAAAAAATCCTTTGTCAGACCATTGTCCTGATTGAGGGATTCCAATAATATGTTCTGAAATGTAAAAAGATGACCTAAGATGGATTAAGAGGCTCCTTAGACTGATGAGTTTTGAAAGGGCCTCTGTTCTCACAAAGTACTTTCTAAGTCACCTTCTGATGGCTAAAACTCCATTAATAAGGAAAAAACTCTTCAATCTTTAATAAAAAATAAGGTTTAAAGTACAGAAATTCCTAGGATCTGTAAGATAAACCTAATATTTATCTCTTTTCAATTTTTGTTATGAAAAATTTCAACATGAAGAAAGATCAAAAGATCAATTTCTCCACCTGTATCAAGCAATTGTTAACATTTCTTTTAAAGATTTACTTATCTATTTATTTTCTTCCCCTCCCCTGGCCCTGCTGTTTTTGCCATGTCCATTCACTGTATGATCTTCTGTATCTATTTCTCTTTTTGTCTTCTCGTTTTTTCCCCTCTAGGATTCACCAGGATTTGATCCTGGGGAACTCTGATGTGGACAAAGGTTCCCTGTCAGCTGCACCAACTCAGTTCTTGGTTTCTACTTATGCTTCACCTTGATTCTCCCCTTCATCCCTCCTTTGTTGTGTCATCATCTTGCTGTGTGACTCACTTGCATGGGCACTGGCTCACTGCATGGGCACTCAGCTCCCCATGCAGGCACTGGCTCGCCACACAGGCACTCAGCTCACCACGCAGGCGTTCATGCAAGCACTCAGCTCCCATAGATACTCAGTTTGCCACATGGGCACTTGGTTCACCACATGGGCACTGGCTCACCATGCAGACATGCATTCTCTTCTTTTTCACCAGGAGGACCCAGGGATCAAACCTATCACTTGATCCACATCTGCTTCCCAGTTGTTAACATTTTGCTCTATTGATTTTATGTGTGTGTAAATGTGCATGTGTATGGGTGTGTATTTGAGACATCTGAAAGTAAGTTGCAGACATCAGGACACTTCATCCCTAAATACTTCTGCATGAATCTCCTAAGAACCATAGCATTCTCCTACATAATGACATAATAAAATTGATATCATTTCCTAATATCTAATATGTATATTCAAATTTCTCCATATTCTTCAAAAAATCCCTTATAGTTTTTTTCCCCCTATACTAGGATCCAACAAAGGTTCACACATTAATTTTGGTTGTTGTTTTTTTTTATTATCTTAAAAACAGAGGTGTCCCCTGTCTTTTTGTGTTTTCACTATTTTTTCCCATGACCTTGACTTTTTGAAGACAGCAATTCAGATGTCTCATATATTCTGGATTTGTCTGATTGTTTCTTCATGAAGTCATTTAATTTATTCATTTTCTGAATTTCCTAAGAACTGAAATTTAGGTCTATCTAAAGGCTTGATTAGTTTTAGGTTAAAAGTTTTTGCTAGAACCCTTCATATGTGATACTGTATATTTTTTATTATAACACATCAGGACCTATAAAGAGAGGTTGAAGGATTTATATTTACACTGAATTACAAATGATTCCTAGCAGGTCCTTTTCTGAACCCAGATATTTATTAGGAGGGATTGAATTGACAGCAATTATGCCTCAAGGTTCTGAGAGCACTGGAGGGAATGTGCCAATTTGGTTTAAGTAGCAAGCTCAATACTGAATAAGGTCAGGAAGAGCATTTGTCTCAAAACCTATGTGGATCATAGATTTACATGAAATTCTCTATTTTGATAAGCATGATCTAATCCAGGGACAAGCATGGTGCAGGGTAGAGCTCTGACCTGGGACTGAGACCTGAGTTATAATCCCTCTTCTGCCACCAAATTGTGATAAGTTGTGACACCAAAGTGGGACACTGGGAATCATTATTCTCTTTGAGCTTTCACTGACTCACACATGGGTTGAGGTGTTGTCCCAGTTGATCTCTAAGGGCCCTAAGAGATTTTGTAAATACTACATATGTCGTATGAACATATGTAGTACTTACAAACATACTACATATGTTCTGATGTGATTGAATGTCAATGTTTATTTCCTGTTGAGACAAGGAACAGCACTTTGATTTTACTTCTTGCATTCTTTATGGGGCAAGCAGGAAGCATTGATTATTCCCAAATCAAAGCACTTCTCCTTATCCAATTATTCAGACAATTGTTATGAGTGTCATATGTACAGTCTGAATAGGGTGCCTCTGTCTGCCGTATAAAGTATAACTTTCTGCCCATCAGGAAAAAGCAGACACTGGCCCATCAATGGGAAACCATGCAGAATGAGGGGCAGGACTGCAGCTTTGCACCCTTTTGAATTGTATGTAGCCATACGTGGTTTGGGAAATGTGCGTGTATCAGTTTTTCCAATTGCTAGTGGTGGGACTGAGCTGAAGAACTGGGTGATGGAACCTGGAGTTAGGGCATTGCTTTCCTTTCCCCTAATTTAGGAGATCTCTGGAAATGTGTCCTGATACACCACTGCAACTGTAGGATGACAGAGAGCGGGGATGACAAAGTTTCTGCCTCATGCTCCAGACTCCTTCCTGAGTCAAACCACAGAGGCAGCCTTGATGATACAGAAAGCTCTACGGTCCCCTCATCCCACCCGACCCCACCTCACCCATCCACTCGAGTCCCCTAGAAGAACTCAGGCCTATGTGTGTAAGGAGGTTGGGAGGAACCATGGAAAAGGGCTGACTTTTCCTCAATAAAAGCCTCGGAGAAAAGACTATACACATGAATAGAAGTGTGAGGAGAGTTAGGAATTTAGCAATGCTGGGTGTTGGAGTTAGGGGTGTAGGGATACAAAAAATAGGACTAAAGAAGTGAATGAAAGCAATGGAAAGCCAAGAATGATAGGCTTCTGGGAGACTGGAAGGGGATATAGGGCCAAAGGCATTTCTGTGCCCTGACCTCCTTTTCTGAGCCTTTGGTCATTTAATACCATCTTCTACACCTTCCCTGGGGCGGAGAGAGAGACTAACTCATTTCTGGTTTCTGACATTTTTTATAAAGAGATTTAGGAACCTCCTGCATTAAGTTTTTTTTTTGTTGTTGTTGTTTTTAAAATTTTATTTCTTTGAGTGAATGATCAGACCTTATCTGTTTGATAGGGATGAGATGGGATGGGGACAGAGATACAACTAGGAGTCTGACCCACTTCATCAAAAGAGAGAGCCCAGCAATTAAACTGAGAAGTATTTGAAGAGCGCAAAGGCTCTGAAACTTCAGCCCTGGAATCCAAGTTTTTGGGCCTTTAGGGCATTGTGCAAAACCCACTTGTTTAGTTAGGCATTTGCTTGATGAATGTGGGAGGATCATATTGGAACATATCAAAAACCTGGTAGGCTGTTTTTGAGTATAATTTACTTAATTGTTTCTGGCCTGGTAAGTATACCCAGAGGCTTTATATTGATGTATGTGATTCAACAAAAACAATAAAAAAACAATAAGGTCTTCATCGACTTGTGGTTTAATGGTTTTAAATAAATTAACTTCTTTTGGATCAATTCAGCATGCTGATGATATTTGCAATATATTACTTTTTTATAGTTCTCCCCTAAGTTACAACTTTAATATCTAACTTTGGAGAAACTGCTTTATTTCCATCAAACAAAGGCATTATTTTCTACACCCAGAAAACTTCAAAGTGCAGAGATGCCCATGAAAAGGCATCTGCAGGAAAAACTAGAGCCCTGAGCCCAGATTCCAGTTTTAGATTTAGACTCTCAAGCCAATTCTTAATTGAAATGGGGTCCTTATATAAACTGTTAAGAACATTTGGTGCAGGGTAAAGAATATGCTCTACATGTCAGCAGTTAGTTTTTTACCAGATTAATTGTGTAACCTTAAGCAAGTTACTTATAGTGTCTCTGGGCTCATTTTCCCAGTTTGTAAACCTTGTGAATCTGGCTAAATAAGCTCTGAGTTCTCTTTCAAAGTTCTAGCATTACTATGGTTTTAACTGAAAATGCCTTCACTCCAGGGATATTGAAAGACTATTCATTAGACTATGTTGACATCAAAATGTAGCAGCAAGGCCTCTCCAAGGAATACATATATTTTAAATTTTAAAAAATTTTGGGGGAAACGGACTTGGCCCGGTGGTTAGGGCGTCCGTCTACGGTGGTTATGGGCGTCCATCTACCACATAGGAGGTCCGCAGTTCAAACCCCGGGCCTCCTTGACCCGTGTGGAGCTGGCCCATGCGCAGTGCTGATGTGTGCAAGGAGTGCCCTGCCACGCAGGGGTGTCCCCCGCGTAGGGGAACCCCACTCACAAGGAGTGCGCCCGTAAGGAGAGCCACCCAGAGCGAAAGAAAGAGCAGCCTGCCCAGGAATGGCGCCGCCCACACTTCCATGACGGTGACAACAGAAGCGGAAGCGGACAAAGAAACAAGAAGCAGCAAATAGACAAAGAGAACAGACAACCGGGGGGAATAAAATAAAATAAATAAATAAATCTTTAAAAAAAAATTTTGTGTTTCAATTTTTCAGATAGTTACAAAATGGTCCAGAGAAGTCCATATAACTTTTACTTAGATTCCCCGACTTTTAATATTTTGCCCCATTAATCTTTTATGTGTTCTCTCTCTATATGTGTATAAAGTTATGAGAGTAGGCTGAAGATATGGCTTTTAGAGGTTCCCCCTCACTGTTTCACAATAATTAACAAGCTGTGACTCAGTTCCCCGAGATGTGCATTGAAGAAAGACAAGCCCTCCCCCCCACTTAAGCCTATGTGTCTGAAAGGACAGCACTTCCCCAAAAATTGAACAAAGACACCACGTGGAATCAAGAGTAAAGGGAGACAGAGACCTTCATTCCCTTCAGATCAAAGCGCCACCTGCTCCTCCAGCATTCCAAGAAAATATAACTCCCTAACCCACTACCCTCTAGCCATACAAGGGAAAACCTTTGCCTCTAGGGCTTCCTATGGGTCCCTCGACCCCCTCCCACAGACTATCATTTCCCCACCTAGGGATGTACTGTATAAATTCAAATCCCCCCTTTTAGGAGTGGGCTGAAGTCTCTCTTCAGACCCGCCATGCCTCCGGGATGGCTGAAGTCTGTTCTTCAGATCCCCTCTGTTGGAAGAGCTTTCCAATAAACTTTCTGCCTGCAATCATCAGTCTCTGGGTCCCAGTGAGCGCCTCCCTTTTCTCCAATAATGGCCTTTTATCCCTTAATATTTCAGTGAGTATTTCCTAAACAGAAGAATATTTTCTTATGTAACTATGGCTATCAGTTTCAGGAAATTTAACATTGATACAGTACTTTCACCTAATATACAGTCCATATTCCATTTTCATCAACTGTTCCAATAATATCCTCTCAAGCACTTCTTCCCTTCCAGAATAGGAACCAGTCAGGATCACATATTGCATTTATTGTTATTTCTTTTTAGCCCCCTTTAATCTGGAGCTGTTTCTCAGCCTTTCTTTGCTTTCATGACCTTAACATTTTTAAGAATACAGATCAGTTATTTAATAGAATGAACTTTAATTTGAGTTTGTTTGATGTTGTTTCATGATTATATTTAAGCTATTCCTGGCTGGAATATATGTGATGTTGTGACCTCTTCAGGCCTTACATGTGGAAGCACATAATGTCTGAATGCCCCCATTGGTGATGTTAATTTTGATGTCAAAGTCAAGGCATTGTCCAGTTTCTACCCTGGGAAGTTACTTTTTTCCCCCTTGCAACAAATAAGCAATGTGTGGGGAGACACTTTGAGCTAATGCAATGACCTTGCTCCTCATATAACTTTCCCTTCTCGATTTTACATCCATTGATGAATCTTACTGAACCAATCTTTTTTTTTTAAGATACTTAGATAACACAAAATGAACCAATCTTTACTGTGATGCCTGGAAAGCTGTTTCCTATGCCACCACTCCCTCTACATTTTTCAGTAGGCACAATGCATTCTTTTCTAAAGTGAGCCCTCACTTTTCCCTTAATTATTTTATTCAAGGATTTCTATTTTATCCACAGAGCAAATAATCATTACTCTATTATTTTGATGCTCAGATTGGCCCAGATTTGGCCAGTGGAAGCCTCTTCAAACTGGCTCCTATGTCCTATGGACATACCTCCATCATTTTTTGAAAACTTTTGGGAAATAATGATTAAACTCAAAGGCAAAGTACTACTTTTTGTGCTGTGGAGTCCCAGGAGCAAATTTAAAAGGATTATCAAATGACAGCAGTTCAAAAATTTATTAGATGTTGTAACCATGTACAACATGCTCTCTGGTGTTATTCTTAGGTCTACTAGTTTAGTTCTCATAATTAGTTTTCATAATTACCATAAGTAATTAAGAGGGGAGTTGGCAAAAATCATTGGGCTAATTTGGAACCTAAGAATGCAGCATTTGTAAAGCTTCTTTTCAACATGGAAGCTTCTTCAATATCCGTATCCTCAATTTGAATGCCAACTTCTTTATCACGTCACGTGTCCCTTCTTACCGTGAGTGATCACAGAGTTTTCACCTCATTTTGGTCCCTACTATTTGGTTTTGGTGGATGCTTTGTTGGGTCTTTTTACCTCTGCAATCTTGCTGGGCAAAGCAAGGTTTTCTCCCAAGCTGGGAAACAACTTTCATTCCTGCTATCAACATTAAGGCACTAAACCAGAGGTTCCTGAACTTTCTCTGTTCATGTTGTTCTTAGTGCCTTAATTTTTCCAATACCCCCAGGTCAAGAGAAATACTCAACAGTTTCTCAAGTCCAAATGACTTAATAAGTATTTAGGCCCAACAACTTGCTGCTGTTTGGAAAAAAAAAAAACAACATAAAAATTGAAATAAAGGTTGTACTTTTATCTCATTCTTAAATAGCCACAATTACTTACCAATGGAATGTGTGTTCTTATTGGAATCAGATTGGACACTGCCATTCTCATTTCCTGATCCACATTGATCTTCATGGCCACTTGCTTTTTATCATGACAACTGCTGAAAACCTAGCTTTGCAAGAAGATGATAACACTGAAAGAAATGTAATCTAGTACTGAAACTATGAACTACCTAGTAGTTTGTGCAGTGTTCCACAGATGTAGGGTATCACCGTTTTCCTCACAAAAATGTAAATATTCTGCAGCACCCCTGGGTGTTTTACTGCACTATTTGGGAAGCATAACAGTGACGCTAGTGCTTATAGAAATTTTCAGTCTTCCTTGAAAAACGTCCAGTATTGGGTTGATATTAAAAATCTTTTCACTAGTGGTGAAACCAGTAGAGTTCATTATGGAGCACGAAACTGAGCTCTCTTTCACTAAGTTTTTAAATTAGGGGATCACATAGTTTATTTTTCCATTCATTCCAAGGAAACTTTTTAGAGCAAAAGGGACATTCCCAGGATAGGATGTTGGAACAACATGTATAAACTGGAACTGTCCTGGGGAGACCAGGATGTGTATTAACCAGCTTATCCATGACACACATCCCTCTTGCATTCTGAAACCAACTTTTACTCAGCAAATGATCACCATTACCATATAGTTTCTATTAACCCATAATTTGCCAAAGGCTCTTATCATGTAAAATTGTGACATATGATGTCTGTTCATTGCTGTCTTCCTTATCTATGACCTCTGTTTCTTCATTTTCCTTCAGACTCTTGACATTTCCTTCTTTTCCTACCCTCATCCCAACATTTAACAAAACTTACCATGCACTTTCCTTGTTATCCAGTTTCTCACTTTCCCAAGTGACAATATATGAAGCCATGGGTTTGCAGGTGTGACTAGAAAAAGGAAAAAGGGGTAACTAATCCACATTCCAGACACCATCTGTGTTATCTCATCTATTGCTCCATCCTCTGCATCCTCTTGCATCATTTATTTTGGAGAGATTTCCTAGACAAGACTTCAGCCTAAACACATAACTTGTGTAAAAATTTAAGAAGCTGAATTGTCTCATCATTCTCTCCAGGCAGGCAATTAAAATATAGGAACAATGGATTGACAACTCTAAGAATAACTGAAAATAATTCATCTTTCCTGATATGAGTTTTACATCCCCCAAAACCTTAAAAAGTCCTCTTTTCCCATCTCTTTCTTTATCACCTCACATGGCAGCTGCCCCCAATTTTTCCTTCTCTCTCTCCAAGTCCCCAAACAATTTACCAAACTGTCCAGCTCCCAGGCACCCTTTGGTCTCCCTCACCTCGTTTAAATCTCAAGTTCATCTGTTTTCTGGATTTAGCACACACAGAAATAATATAAAAACAATAGGATGCTTGGGAATTGCAAAATGTCCGTTGACTGGCATGCAGTGGGTGCTTCACAGATATTTACTGACTAAGGTAGGAGGTAGTATTCCTAATTGTAGGAAGTAGTTAAGGTGGGAATTTCAAAGGCTCAGGCTCACAAGGAGGCTGCAAACGCCTCACAAGGCCGACCTGACCATTCCTGCATTCTTTCGCTTATCCACTCCTTCATTCCACCCCTATTGGGCCAACAAGACTTGTCAGCCAAGGTCTGGGACTTTTCAGCGGCGCCAGCACGTTGTCTTAACGTGTGCAGTAAACAGCGGGAGAAGTGGAGAGCGCAGTCCTGCAGGAAGGGGCTTGCCGGCGTTCCTACCCCGATCTAGTCTAGTGGAACAAGTCCGAAACGGAGGGAATTCGGTCTCGCGAAGAGAGGAGGAGCCAGTGATCGAGAACCTGGGCTCTGTGGGGCTGCCGGCACTGAGTCGAAACAGTGAGACAGAATGAGAATCTGTCTCTTGTGATTAATGTTTTTAATTATTATCAGAAGTTTGGATTATATTTAACAAAATGTATGACTTACACATTGCACCTGCTCAGGTTTATAAAAGGGAAGCCAAAAGACTAGTGTTATAATAACCATTTAATATAATGAAGAAGAAATGCTTTAAATTTCTAGGAAAATAAACAAGACAGGTTTATGTCATTCATTAAATGTTTTCTCTAACAAAGCCAGTCGCAGCGCCGAAATAGCTCAGTTGGGAGAGCGTTAGACTGAAGATCTAAAGGTCCCTGGTTCGATCCCGGGTTTCGGCAGTTGCTATTTTCGCTTTTTAAAATTAGAATTTCGTAAGATCTTCTCTCCAAAGTACCAATCTCATTAATCTCAGCCCAGGTAGAAACAGGAGAGTTGAAGGCTGACGACAAATCAAAATAGCCGTTCCCAGCCATCCCCAGGACTGCGGCCACTTCCGGGACGCCTCCCCCGGCAGGAATCGAAGGCGGCACCGCGCCTTCCTGCTGTGGCCCCTGGCGCCCATGGCAGCCCATCTCCACCTGAGGAACAGAAAGTCCTGCCGCTTCCTGGCGAGCACCGTTCCTGTGGCGGCTGCCTGTCCCAAGCCCCGGTCCCGGGCGCGTCCCCGAGTGTGAGAGGGGGACGCGCGCGGAGGCCTGCGCCTGAGCTGCTTCGCCCGCACGAAAGAAAGGCTCCGGGGCTCTGTCCAAGGCGAGAGAGACAACTTGCTCCCAAATTTCATTTCCCAAATCATCCCTTCCCAACACTGCTGTTTAATCAAATCGCCCCTATCTGGCCCTACCCGTGAGCCGAACCCGTGAGCTTCTCGGTATTTCTGTGTGGCTCTGCGAATGGCTTTGGGATGGCTCAACAGGTTTACTTGCCCATACAGGTAAAGAAGTGGCAGCTTGACAGTTTCATAAAATTAATCAGCCCTGCATCCAAATAACCTTAGACTCTAGATCAGTGATTCTAAAATTGTGGTCCCCAGACCATCAGTATCAGTATCACCCGGAAATCTGTTTTCATAATCTAAATTATAGGCCCCACCCCAGATTAACTGCGTCAGAAGCTCTGGGGGTGGCGCCCAGCACTCCTTTTTTGGCAAGTCCTTGGGTGATTCTGATCTAGGTAACCTTTGAGATCCACTTGTTCGAGATCTTAACCTTCTTTTTCTGGAAGTGACGTTTCCAAGACTTTTTGTGAACAAGCTCTTCCTTCTGTTTTTCCTCGTGCTCTATTTTTCTGAGAATCTTTGCTCTCCTGTAAAGGGAAGGGTTGGGGGAGGCTTCAACTACTATAGATAGCAGGCAAAACCCACGCCAAGACCAAGCTGGTGTGGAGTAAAGAAAATGGAGGTCCAGGCTACTCCTTTCATATTATGTATTCCTTGGAAACTGAGACAGGAACCAGGGGTAGAAGTTGCAGTGCTGTAGATTTGAATGAAAGGAGAACTTTGATCAACTGCAGTCATTAGAAAATGGAATAGGCTGTTTAGTGAGGTGGGGAGTTGTTGGTTAGCAGACGAAACATAGTCACTGCTGGGATTTATGTATTAGGTCATGGGTAGGAACTTCTGGTTTTATGGGGTTGAGAGGGTGTATTATTAGCCAAAAGGGTGCTGATGCAAAATACCAGAAATCTGTTGGCTTTTTATAAAGGGTATTTATTTGGGGTAGAAGCTTATAGTCACAAGGCAATAAAGAGTAAGTTACTTCCCTCACCAAAGTCTATTACCTTGTGTTGGAGCAAGATGGCTGCCATCTCTGCCAGGGTTCAGCCTTCCTCTTCCTCCTAAGGTTCCATGGTCCCAGCTTCTTCTGATCTCAGCTGTAGGCTAACATATGGTTTTTTTTCTCTCCCTGGGGCTCATTTCTTTGTGGGCTTTCTCAGCTTTTCAGGGCTCTGGTCTCTTCATCTGCAAACTGTCAGGCGAAATGACTCAACTCTCTCTGTACACATGGGTGGGGCCCTTCTCTTGGCCCACGGAGATGTCTTAATTCCTGGCCTTCGCTTCCATGGTTTTCCTCTTAAAGCCACTTTCCCTTCCATCTCTCCCATCCATGTTCTTTTTAGTCCACACTGACAGTGGTTTTATTCACACAGCTCTCTCAAAAACTTGTTGGTTTAGCATGTAAGAAGCAGGAGTCCAAGCCATAAGAAAGTAAGACTTTCCGTGAGTGTTTCCTGGATAAATGCATTTCCAATCCTGACTTACAAGTTCCAAGTTTTGTTAATTCCTCAAATGGGGCACTGTTGTCTGGGGGCTTGATTTCCAGTAGCTTGGAATTTCTGGGATCAGTCTGGTTTTGTTGTGCCCAACAATTCAGTTCTCAGCTTATCCCTCTCATCTAACATTTTATAATAAGCTGCAAGGAGAAACCAAGCTGCATTCCCTGAGTTTACTTTGGAAAGTTCTTCAGCTAAATACCCAGGTTCACCATTTTCAAATTCTGCCTTCCATAAAACATCAGGAGGTAATTTTGCTAAGGTCCCTGCAATTTTAAAACACAGATCACTTTCCCTCCAGTTTCCAATAAAAGTTTCATCATTTACTTCTAAGGACCATAAAAAGTATATTTAGCATCCATATTCCTACCAACAGTCTCTTCAAAGCATTCCAGGCCTTTTTTATCAAACATCTCACAATTATTTTCTTCTAAGGCCTTATCAAAAAAAATTTAGGTTCCATATTACTACCAACAGTCCAGCAATCTAGGCCTTCTCCATCAAACATCTCACAATTCCTCCAGAAAATACCCCTTGCCCATTTATAAAACTGTTGCAACATTTTGGTAATTGCAGAAGCACAACCCCACTCGTGGCACCAAATTCTGTGTTAGTCACCCAAAAGGGGTGCTGATGCAAAGTACTGGAAATCTATTGGCTTCCATAGAGAGTATTTATTTGGGGTAGAAGCTTATAGTCACAAAGCCCTAAAGAGTCCCGCTCAAGGTTACTTCCTCACCAAACTCTGTTGGCATGTGTTGAAGCAAGATGTGGATGACTTCTCTGAGGGTTCAGCCTTCCTTTTCCCTCTTAAGGCTCCATGGTTCCAGCACCTTCTGATCTCAGCTGTAGGATGGCGTAAGTCTCATTTCTTTATGGGCTCAACTGCTTTGTTCTCTTCACAAGATCAGCTGTAAACTATCAGGTTTCTCTCCCTTCCCAGGGCTGCAGGATCCTCTGTGTATCTTCTCTCTGTGTCTACTTCACGTGAGAGTCTATTTATCAGCTCAAGGGGCCTGGGACTCAATGCTGAGTCACACTCTAATGATGTGGCTGGATCAAAGCCCAAATCTTAACATAATTTAATCAGACATCTCAGCTGAATCTAATACATTCAAAGGGTATCATGCCCAGAGAAATGGACCAGTTTACAAACATAATCAATTATCTTTTTAAAAAAAATTCATAAATAATATCAAACTTCTACAGAGGGAAAGGCAAGATATTTATGAAGTGCTCTGTGCTCTCAGGTTATTAATTCCTTAATTAAAAGGACATTAATTATTGACCTCCCACTATGTGCTAGGCATTATTGGATCATTATAACTACCCTATGAAGTAGGTGTCATTATCCTCATTTTATACATTCTTCTAGGATTGCAAGGATTAAACAATATATGTCAGGCATATGCTACCTCCCAAATGCTAGTGTACATTAATAGTTAGCTGCTGGGATGTGTACTACCTACCACATGTGTGCACATCAGTGAGGGTAGTTGTAGGAGGGTAAAAGCTTTTGTCTTGGATCCTCATCCAGAAGAGTTTCTTGATATGGAAAGATTAAAATTGAGTGCTACTGGCGATCAAGTGTTTAAAAGGGAGAGGAATGGTGTAGGACTAGAAGTGAGAGTAGGTGATTATTTTAGGCAACCAGAAGCCTGAGCACCCTGCAGGCCATGTATTTGCTACTGGTGTAGAGAGATTTGGGACTAGGGACAAGCTAGAGGCATACAATTGGTTAGAAGACTGAGGAGGAGAGGTAGTTTAGAAAGGGCTCCACTGGTGGTGTAGTTATAAAGGATTTTTCTGGTCTTGCAGCAGGGAGCAGGTAGGTAGTGTTTATGTGTGTGTGTGTGTTTTAAGAAATGTTTAAAATGTAATCTGATAATTTTTATTGTCTTTCACTGAGGTGTGAAATGCTCTGATAGATGTCAAACACTGCCACTTTCTGGGAGTTAAGACTGAGAAAGACTGGAAAACAGCAGACTGTCTCCTAAGAACCCTGGTGACGCCGAGTAGCTCTTTATAAATTGAGGAAGTGGTGAAGGGTGAAGGGTAGAAGTATGGAGTCAGCTGTTATTTTAGAAAAGAAGTGCTTTCAATGGAAAGAACACCATCATCATTAAATTTTTATAAAAGTTAATGCTCAGCCAGGCTCTACTGTCAGCAGAAAGATTGGGAAGGTCTTTTCTGGCTTCAGGCAATTTAACTGGGGTGGGAGGAGGAAGGCGTTTTCTCAAGTTTCCTTGGAAAGCTTTTCAGAAGGAAACCTGGGACATCTGGCTCATCTGATAAAATCGACTTCTAATTTCTAAGGTGACCTGTGAACAGATTGCTAAATAAATGTTTATCTCTTAATTGTTCTGGATACTATATTCCATTTAGGCCAAAATTATGATACAGTGAATCTATTACAATTGTTAAATACAATGAAACTAGATGAGTCTTTAATAATTCATTGTAGTCTTTGTATAATCAACGTGTACATATATTAAAGCCCTTTTTTTTATAAATTTTAGATTATACTTCTACTTCTTTAAATGCATGGTGGTTTGCAGTTGTTTATTTTCTATAATATTATTTGTCATATCTCAGGTTTATTTGTTGTTGAGTCCTTGGTTAGAAATATAATTCCTGTTTGGATTTGCCTCAGCTTCCAGGAATATATGGCTCTTGCAAAATCATCCTTAATATGTGGTGTCAAAATGGATTACCTTGTTTACGCATAGCTCACTACTTAACTGGGAATCTAGGGGGATTGGTATCTAATGTATGGAAGAGGGTCAATAGATAGCTGGGGGTGTGCACACAGGATGGTTTGAATAAGGGCAAGACCCTTTTTTATACCAGACATCCCAATCACAAAATTGTGCAAAATTCCGATTTTCATGTAATGAGTTGTCTTAAAGCAGGGTGCTCAAATACTTTACTATTCATTATCTAAATATACTCTATGATGCAGTTTGAGCAGTTCTCTGTCCCCTACCCCCACACCTATACATCACTGACTCTTATTCTAGGAACAATTATTGCAAACAAATTCTTATTTGCTTTTACAAACTGAAGGGCTGGTTGCTTTCATAGGTTTAACTATTAAGTAGGAAGGAACAAAATACAGTATACAGTAGCATAGAAATATTTCCCTTTTAAGCATTTTCTTATATCAACTTGGTAAATTACTCATAGAAAAATACAATCAGATGCCTTTATTCCTTTAGTGTCTTACTCCTTTAGTGTCTCCTCAATTCATAGCCATCTTTCATGTTCTCGCTCAGGTTTTACCTCCTCAAGAAACTTCCCGGGGAAGCAGACATGGCTCAACTGCTAGAGCAGCTGTCTACAATATGGAGGGTCCAGGGTTTGAACCTCAGGGCCTTCTGACCCATGTGATGAGCTGGCCCTCGCGCAGTGCTGCCGTGCACAAGGAGTGCCATGTCACACAGGGTGCCCCCGTGTAGGGGTGCCCCATGCGCAAGGAATGTATCCTGCAAGGAGAGCCACCCCATGTGAGAAAAGTGCAGCCTGCCCAGGAGTGGCACTGCACATATAGAGAGCTGACACAGCAAAATGATGCATCCCAAAAGAGACGCTGTTTCCCAGTGCTGCCGGATAATGCAAGTGGACACAGAAGAACAGACAGTAGATGGACACAGAGAACAGACATCTGGGAGGGGGGGGGGAAGAGAAATAAATAAATCTTTAAAAAAAAAACAAAAAAGAAAGAAATTTCTCAGTAGTTTAAGCTAATTTTGAGCTCTTCTCATTCTGACCTCCCAGAGCTCTCCCTGTCTTCTGTGCACTGGGCATCTGATCCTGCTCCCTCTTTCATTATTTTGCATGTGTGCCCATTTCCTTATGGTGAAATGCTGCCTCTCCTTATTCAGCTGTATGAAAGGCTGAAGTTCTGAGACATGGCACAGCATGGGTGAACCTTGAAGCATTATGCTGAGTGAAATAAGTAAGGCATATAGGGACAGATACTGTATGATTCTACTTATAGGAAATATCTAGAATAAGCAAATTCATAGAGACAGAAAATAGGTTAGAGCTCACCAGGGGTTGGGGGGAGGGAGGAATGGGTAGAATTGCTGTTTGGGGTGATGAAAATATTTTGGCAATGAATAGAGATGAAGGTAGCACAACATTGTGAATATAATTAATGCCACTGAATTGTACACATAAAAATGATTAAAATGGCAAAAAAAAAAAAAAGCCTCCTCCTCTAAGAACATGACTTTGACCTTGGGAAGAGATACTTCAGAGTTTCCATATTCTAGCAAGAATATGGGTCTAAGAACCTTGTAAAAGGTCATAGAATCCTCCTGGAATTCACTGAAAATATACTGTCACTGTGTCACCAGGCAGAAGGCCAGAAGAGATGATGTAATCCGGAACAGCTGGATTGGTGGGTACTGGTGGTCCCCAGGGGGCAGAGTAGTGCAGGGTCCTCCAAACAAAAGGAAAAGGGTAAATACAATAGGGAGAACTAAAGGGGGCAGGCAGGAGAGGGTGAGCAGTCAAGCCAGCTCCTATAGAGGTAGGGGTGAGGGAGGAGGAGCCAGTGGGCAGTTTGAAGAACAGCCCGAGTTGGCAGATCTTGGATGTTCAGGCAGCAGAAGCCTCCGGAAAGGGCCTTTGTACTGGGCACTGAGAGAAACTGCAACAACGGAAGACTGGGTACCACTTTATTACTTAAAATCTCAATTATCATTTGCGTTAGTGGAGGGGGCTGAAAGCCTGTGACACTCAGTCCACCTGGCTGAAGGACCTGAATATATATGTTGAGGGATTATCACAACGGTTTATGGTTTATACGTTTGGATGCTCACATTGTAAGAAAGACAGATAGGGAAAGCCCAGTGGATAGGGCGTCTGTCTACCACATGGGAGCTCCATGGTTCAAACCCCGGGCCTCCTTGACCCGTGTGGAGCTGGCCCACGTGCAGCGCTGAAGAGCACAAGGAATGCCGTACCATGCAGGAGTGTCCCCCACATAGGGGAGCCCCACGCACAAGCAGTGCGCCCCATAAGGAGAGTCACCCAACGCGGAAGAAAGCGCAGCCTGCCCAGGAATGGCGCTGCACACACGGAGAGCTAAAGCAGCAAGATGACGCAACAAAAAGAAACACAGATTCCCGTGCTGCTGACAACAACAGAGGTGGACAAAAAGAAGAACATGCAGCAAATACACACAGAGAACAGACAACTGGGGTGGGTGGGTGGGGGAAGTGGAGAGAAATTAAAAAAAAAAAAAGACAGATAATGTGCTTTTTTGCCACTGCAGAGGATGAGGGAGAGGTGGGGTCCAGCAGGAGGCAGGGGAGAGGAGGTGCAGTTGCCAAGCGCGTGCCCATGGCAAGAGGGGTATTCAGAGCACAGCTGCCAGAGGCAGCCTGCAGGGGCTTGAGCTGGGACTTCACGCCTACCAGCTGTGTAATGTCGGGAAGTTCCACAGGCCCTCTAAGTTCCAGTCTCCCCATCTGTAAAATGGAGAAGAAAAAGATAATCTTTATTTCGTAGGGTTATTGTGAGGATTAAAAGAGAAAAGCTATGAAAGGTGCTTTTAAGACGTAATGCTGGCCATAAACTATGTGCTCAGAAAGTGCTCCATATGTGCTCCTCTCATCAAGAGTCGGTTTGGCAGAGGTGGCTCAAGCAGTTGGGCACCTGCTTACCACATGGGGGGTTCGGTTTCCAGTCTCTCCTAAAAAGAAAACAGTGTACAGACAAAGGGGGGTAAATAAATCTTAAAAATAAAAAAGAGTTTAACCATCAGCTCCCCTGCGAAGGCTTCCTTGGCTCCCCGGGAAAACAGGTGTTTCTTCCACTCTGTACCTTCTCTACCTTATATTATTATATTATATTATTATAATATTATATAATATAATATAATATTATATTATATTATTTATACATTCCATCTAGACATTATTTTGTTGTATATATTGTCATTTGTTTTCTTGACTGGCTATTATCTCCTTAAGATCAGGATCCATGTGCATAGCCTAGAGCATAAAGCAGGTGCTCAGTACATATTTGTTGAATGACTAATAATCTTCCTTTTTTGCCTCCCAATGGTGGCTTACTATCACCACTCAGTGGCTGCCCTAGTTTTTATTATATTCCCTAACAAGATAATCAGCTCTTCGGAGGGCCTGTGTGGACTGAGGCTCCTCTTCCCTGTCTATACCTTATGTCACCTTGCCCAGAAAATTTTAGGATCACAGGAAATGCTGCTTGGTCTATTGATTTGACCATAGGCAACTCATTCAGATGGACTAAAAAGGTTATATGGTTCACTTAAAATTATACCTCTTGATAACATTATGGCTGATTTGCAGTGTTTCCTTTTTTGCTTATCTGTATGTTTTAAGTTTTTTACTCATTTGCATAACTGAAAAAAGAGAGACGGCTCTGCTCTGTCTTCAGTGCAGCAGAACAGGACTGCAAAAAGCTGGAACCCTTTTCCAGTGCTCAGAAAAGACCGTGGATCACCTTAGTCTATCCACACAAGCTGAGGTGTCCTGGGGGACAGGAAATGCCAGTGCACTGACTGCTATTTTCTAAATGTGGTTCAAATAACTTTTTAGATAAGCAGGTTTTAGAAAACCTTTCAGCTATAAGTGAGAGATTAAGAACCACATAAAGGTTTTGTGTTCAGAGAGATATAAAGCAAACCAAATAATCCAACACAAATAGAAACTTGTCATAATAATGGGATCATTTTTTCTTAATCTGCCAATTATCAGTTCAATCATCCTTGTGCTTTTTCTAGCTATGCAGGTGTTGTTGTTCAGTAAGTGGGCTTGGGTGGTCCCCTGTGAAGAGCAGTTGCTGGACATCCACAGGCCCTGCAGTTCCCCAGAATATTTATTCTGCCCAATGTCAATGACAAATTATCAGGCTCAGGTCTTTCTGAAGATTGGACCTTTCAACCCTGGATCCTATACTATATCTACCATTTGCCCCTGGTATCTGCCATGTTTCTGAGCAAATCCATTGGTTCGCTGGACCCTAAAAAATGGGCTCAATTTTTCTAGGTCTGGAAGAGATTTTAGTCACTCACTTGGCTTCTGAACTGGTTCAGCTTTGCCCTGGAGCAGAGGGTTAGGCTATTTCCAACTAAAACCTCTTTGGGATACCTAATGAGGAGCTGGCTTGACTTCTGTAACCCACAGAGCCTCTGTGAAGTGGCAGGAGGTATATTTCCTTGAGGAGGGCAACCTAGGCTGTGCTATGCCGTTTAAAACTACAAATACGTTAATAGTGCTTATTTGCCATTCCCATACCTTACCTGCCTGAGGGTATAGATGGGGTCACAGTATTGGTAATAGCTCAGATTTTCTGGGTTTTGCCCACACTGTTCATTAAAGATCTCAACTCTCTGAAAGAATCCACTTCCATCTTCCTAGGGAAGATGTTCCATTTGTTTTCACAAACAAATCACAGATTGCTAGCACCACATTTGGACCTCTGGTTTACCAGACATTTCTCATCCAATGCTTGGCCTCATGGGCCCTGCAGTGGTTCTGCTAGGCACTGCCATATCTGCTTTATTGCCCTCAGGGTGCTGAGTGTTGTTGTGTTCTGCACAGTAGGGCTTCTGCTGGCTCTTACAGCACCCCATGTCTTACAGATCTTTATGAATAAAGCTCCTTCAGCTTCTTCCAGAAGCCTCATTCCATTGTGCAGAGTGGTGGAACAGCCACCATTTCCATTACATTTCTCCCTGTTATTTCCCTCGTACTCATAGCAGTACCACTTCCCTTCTCATTTATCCAAAATTTTGCAAATCAACTCATGTAAATGACTTGTCTTGGGCCTGTAACACAATTAAACTAAGCATGCCCTTGCATGCCTGAAACTCAGTGGTATACACAACTAAAATTGTCTGCATGTTAACAGGTATTGTACACTGAATAAGTTCTAAATGTGTATTTTGATAAGCTGAAATGAAACCCAGTCCCTCAAGCAGAGCGGGATATTTAGACATTCTAGGAAGCCTACTAGTGTGAGTAGGCTAGGGTCCCTTCAAAGTGATGTTTTAATAACATTTATTCAACATTTATTTGGATGACATTTGGGAAGGATAGAGGATGTGACTAGCTAAAGACAACTCTCAGCCCTCATGTTGGAGAAATTTTCTGCTTTCAAATTTTTCTACCCCACTCAAAGAAAAGCATTAAAATGAATCAGACCCACCCTGCCTAGGAAGCACTTCAGCAACTTGCAGATGTTCCTCGAGGATGGGTTTTGAAGATCTCACTCTTCTACCTGGAGCCACTTATTACAGTTTACTCATTAACCGATTAGCCTATGCTTTTCATTCTTCCTTTCAAACCAGTTAACTGATGATCAGGGTCCAGCACACTTCTGCTCCCATCAGCTGAGCTGTATGCTTACCAAAAGTTATTTTATTGCTGTTCTCCAATCTTGTTTATGCCAGCTATACTTATTATTATGTGAGTGCAAAAAGCAAAAGACAAAGAAATAATTGGCGTTTCTATGAAAATTAGTTGGATGATTGGGAAAGACAATTAAATGAAGTCGCAAGCTGAAATGAATCATATACCTGTAAGAGGGACTCAGCCCCATGAGCTAACGTAGTTTCCATCCAACCTGACCTGAGATCTTACCAGTTCTTCCCTAGAGAAGGCATCAGCCTTTGAGTTGAAGGGAACCTTATTTAATTACTTTCTCTTTGTTGGAGGGTTGGACATGATGCCATGACTGATGAAGGGAGATATATTAAAATATTGGGGTTAGGGGATTGTGAATGTAGAAAGAGGCTTCATTTCGGAAGAAGCTTTATGATCTTGCTCCACTAGAAATCACGGAAGATGCATTATGGACAAAGGAAATGCAAGAACTTTAATCAGCCAACCTATAAGCAAAGAAAGTATTCTTACCTCAAAGGATTTGTAAATGAAGGAACAATAATTATGTTGTAAGAGAAAATGAAAATAAAGTTTTTCTCTCGATTCCATGTTTTAATCAACTTGTTCAACTAACTGACCTATTAAAAACACTGACTGAATTGAAAAGAGGGCATCTGTCCCATTTCTTTCAACCAGAGTATTCTTTCTGTCAGATCTAGTAATTGCAGTTTTATTCCTCTAGGTATATTTCCTGTAATGTTTTGGCCTGCTTTAGGGAATTGGTACAATGCTGATTGGTTAGCTAATCTTATAATGATGACTGTACCTGAGTTTTTTCAAAACTGTCCAATAAACATTTTAGATAAGATGTTAATAAACATTCTTTGGGAAAAAAGAATTCCATGGTCTAATAACTTTGGGAAATGTTGGGTTAAACGAAATACCATACTTTGCTTATTCCTTAGTGTCTTACATTTTAGATCCTTTTGTGTTATAAGTGGGAGACAGAGAAGGGATTTGGGAAGATGGGTCATAGTTAGTATTTCCCAAACTGAGTTCACCATGGAGCCTCCTTTTCAAGAATTGTCTTTTAATATCACTTGGAACAATAGTGTTACTCAAACACAGATTGGGAAATGCTTTAGGCTGGGTTTTTAATGTCTTTAATCTGAAAGTTTAATTCCTTAAAGATAGGAGTTGTACATTATGCATTGCTGCATTTTCAGGGCCTCCCATGGTACCTGATTCATCCTCACTCAGTTAATGGATTTGGCTTAATGAGTGTACAGGCATGAGTGCCAGATTTGGTTCTTGCTGTGACAATACTTACAGTCAGGACCCAGGATAATATGCGCCATGGTTTTGTTAAGTTGTGAGTAGATAATCATACTACATGAGCCATAAGCCTTGAAGACAGTGCATGGGAGTAGAATTTAGTGTTGTCATCAGACTGAATTTAGAACATAATTGAACCCCCCTACTTATAATCATCATAGTCTTTAAGTTCAAGTGAAGATCAGTTTATATAAGTGACAAGTTTATATAGCCACTCCAAGTGTTTGTTAGGTTATCTGAGGGGAGGCAAGCTTCTGGCTAGAAGGATTCATAATTTTGGGGTACCATGGAAGTTGGGTATTTCCCCTTTAAATTCAAGGATTGAGGATTCTGGGATCCCCTGACTGACATGTACACTGGTCTCAGGTCTTGAGAATTGTGGACAGGTGGAAACAAGCAATACAGCCCTGAGACCAGGACAACTGGTCATCTGAATGTGTTAGAGGGCTCAGTTCTGGTACTCACTCATGAGAGTGAACAGTCATGCAGCCAAGGGGATGTGCCACCTCCCTCACTCCCTTCTCCTGATCATGTCCAGATACCCAGGACTGAAGAAGCCCTTGACCAAACAGTTCCAAGAACATCTCTGAAAAGTAAAATCATGTGGGGTCATTTCTCCCCAGTCCAGGGAGCAGGGACCTTTACATAGTAGGAGGGAGGGAACTATTGTAAACGCTTGCAGCAAAGCCTTGGGGGCTCAAGTGGGTTTCAGTGCAGGAGAGGGAACTGATTCCTCTCCCATTAGACCAGTGTCTGTGATCAGAATGGTGCTGCTTAGAAATGGTTGAACTGGAAAACATCAAATAGGGCTTCAGTCAGGGGATAGGAAAAGAGAACGTTTAACAAAGCAAAGAGTTGTTTTGCTTCCCCAAGGAGTGGGAGAGCCCCATGTGGAAGCTTTGATTCATTTGCTTTTAAGTTGGAGACTCAAAGTCCCCATCCACTTGCTATGTTGTTGCTGGTAGCAAATGGAGGTTATGAAAAAGAGCTTTTATTCCCTCCAAGCTTCCTCCCAGACACAAAAAGCATATCACAATGCTGGGGTCTTTATATACACATCGCTTTGGAGACAGGATGAGAGTCATTGCAGCTCAGCTGTATCAGGAAAATCATGGGAGTCAGCTCAGGTCTGAGTTTGAGTCCCGGCTCTGCTAGTAATTGCATGGCTCTGTAATCTTTCCTTGAGATTTCTAACTTCTCTGGGCTCATCTATGAAATGTGAAACACCCAGCACCCAGGATTGTTGTGAGCTGTAAAGGAAATCAGGTATGTCAACACATTCTGTAGGTTAGAAAGCAGTGTTCTACAGATGAAAGTTGGTATCATGTGTCATTATTCTTTTATTCCTTAGCATAGAATTTATAATTGCTCTATCAAAATAGATTTGAAACTATTAGAATTACCAAAGCGTTCTTAACATGAAAGAGTATCTTTCTGTCTTTGACTTGATTAAAGATAATTTGAATTCCTCCAGTAACAAGAATAGTGCTTATCTTTAAAGAGCACTCAGGAAGTGCCAGGTACTGTGCTAAACATATTAGGAGCAATCTCACAATCCCAGTTTTTGTCCCCATGTTAGAGATAAGTAACATAAGTTCAGGGAGGTTAAATCACTTGCCCTCCATCGTGCAGCTGTTGTCTGCGAAATGGGTTTAAAGCCAGGCAGATGGCCTCACAGCCTCCCTCGGAACCATTACTCTGGTCTGTCTCGTGTCTTGATTGACAGCATATGTAGAAATGTCTTTCTCTTCCAAGTACTGGACTCTATTTCTTCTTGATGAGCTTTTAATTATGTTTAAATGGATATGACTAATACAATTTAAATACTTACAATGTAACTTACCATTGGGATTTAGAAAAAGTAAAATCTACCTTTTTTTTTAAACAACTAATCTAGAAAGGCATAAACAAACAAACTCAGTGCCAGCAACTCCATCTTACTCTACTGCCAGAAACGTGTTTGATCTTGAGATCATGCCAGGAAGGTGTGCATTTCTCATCCTCTCTTCTCCATCTGAAATCCAGAGCGTCTAACATCATTTCAAACCTAGGCAAATTACCTGTTTTAGAGGGAAAAGAAAGGCAGGTTAAGTTGCTGAATTCTGAGGAATCATTTAACATTTTTTTTGAGATGTTTGGGGCTCAATATGGTTTTGTGATATAACTCGTCATGAATACAAAGGGCTATGCACAACTAATCCAGAGTTTCCTGATACTCTTGAGATTGCTTTCTCCTTTGACGCTGGGTTGGATGCTGTTTTGCAGCCCTATGGCAGGCCTTGCCACAAGAATAGATTAAATTTGTCATTACCCTTTCTCAATTTCTGCCTTTGACCAGAAAAAAGAGGTTAATTGTGTGCCATTTCTCAGGAGAATGAGGTATCAGCCTTTTAATTCCTGATATTTTATGAATTGTGGGCAGCTAATTAAAACTTAAAGATTAGAGGAGCTATTTTGGCTAAGAGGCCATTTGCAGGATTGTGAAATGAAGAGAACAAAGGGTTGTCTTTTCTTTTAATTCTTTCGGCATAAATGGAACTTCATGCTGAAATAGAGCTTTGAATTGTTTAAAATACTGGGCATTCATTGTATTGATTCTAATTTTAATTTTGCAGTAAATGGTACAATATCTGAAAGCTATTGAGGGGTTAACACTGAGATTATTGGGAATGTTAAATAGCAAGATTTGTGTTTTGAGGTTCAGTCAGTTCGACCCTTCTTGACCTCCAAGAGACATCTTAAAGTCAAATAGGAGCCACTTACAGATTCTATTAGATGTCCTTAATTGCCATCTCAGAACTCAGGATGTATAGATACTCTCCTTTTTCTTCCCTCCCTCACAGTTAACTGTTTGAGTTGCTCCATAGTAGATTAATGGAAACTGCCCCAAGTCTTGGACTTTTCTCGGTTACTTTACTACCTGGTTGACTAGGCTATTTTATTTCTTTGGATACTGCTGAGATCACCAAGGGCCCGTGTCTTTGGGATGTGTAGCAAGACAGCCACGAGCTCAAACTGGACCACTGTGCAAATTAGAAAAAGGCACATCTTTGGCTGGTGCAGCCCCCAGAGATAACCAGCTTGGAAAGCCAGGTGTGGTTGGATTTTAGCTCCAGGTTTCTCTTTAGCCCTCCTGCCACACAATAGCATTCTGGCCACATGTAGTGTCCTGAGGGCACAGCCTTTCTCGTTTCCTTGCCTTTCTTCAGATTCTTCCCTTTGCTTATTTGCCCCTTGCTCTGCCTGATGAACTCCGATTTATCCTTCAAAAATAAGCTTAGCCTCTCCTGACACTGTCCTAAAATTTGGGTCACAGGCCTCATCTTGCGCTTCTGTAGCCTTGGGAATCCCTAGAGCCTTCCAGTGACTCAAGACAGCCCTGTGGAACTAACCACTAACTGACTGACTTTTTTAGACTCCACATGAGTCAGTCCAGCTCCTGAAGGCAGGACACAAACAATTTGAAAGTGGCTCAGAAAGTCTGCTTGAAGTCACCTGTGGTGAGGCTTATCTACACCTCCTGCTTTTGTGGTGTGGCTTGCACCAAGATTTTGTTGCAAAATTATATTTCACAGTCTTCTCTTCCTCTGTCAGAAACTCCCAGCTGTTGATGGCACATATGTTCTCTTCCTGTATGTTATCAGGAGGGAAATGGAAGTGCTGGGCCTAGAAGGCTGATGGAGGTTTGCCCTTGAGGCTTGTACTCAGAGGTAATTGCTGGCAGCTTTCACTTCCCATCTCCTGGCTCTGTGTCCAGCCCAGAATCCCTGTCCAGATGCTCTGGATACCCTGCCCCACATTGTTCATTCTTTATCTGGGCCCAATGAGGTAGATCTAGCTCAAGAATATCTTGCTTTGTCTTCCGGACTGTCACCTTCAGGGCTGGGTTAAGTCTTCAGGTCATGTCTAGCTCTGCTTGGTACGTCGGGTCTTGGCTGCCCCCTGCTGGCTCTGATTGCCTTAACAGGCCATGTCCCGACAATCTCGGCGGTACAGCAAGTTCTTCACAAGTGCTACCCATTACTCATATCTTATTTCTGAAAAATAGATGATTGGAAATTGTTCTAGAAATCACTTGGTGTGCTAAAATTTACTCTAAGCTCAGGATTATTTCAAAGACATCCCCAGAACTGTAACAGACCAATTACCTCTCCATGTGATAAATTGTGGCACTCTGCGAATCACGTCAAGTAGAGAGAGTAATTTATGTACTCAGATGGAACCAGTACACAAATCCACTAACCAACAGTCGAATGGCATTTTCAATGGGGACTAGCCTGTTAGTTCCCCAAAGGAGATGAGAAACTATGTCATGTTCTCATCTCTGACATTGCTGTATCATTGGGAATGATGGGTACTCATCAGCAAGGCACATTTTTCACTCTACACCACAAGTGACACAAAAGCACAGGCGTGAATCAGAAGAAATAAGGAAACTAATCCTTTGCAGTTTTTAAAGACATAACTACGAATTTGACTTAACAGAGGAATCAAAACAGTGGTCTCTGAGCATGCTCATGGCCTCTTTCAAGCTTTTTTTTGTTCATGCTATTTCTTCTGCCTGGAAAAACCCTTCATCCTCCTTTCTGTACAAACTCCCACAGTTGCCTCTTGGAATCTTATCTGCATGTCAGCTGCCCTGGTTATACTGATCCACACTAATCTCTCCCTATTCTGAAGTTCCACTGGGCTTGGAGGCTTAGTTTGGCTTTTGTTTTACTTTATGTTTCACGTGTTTCTTTTCTATCCTATTTCTTTCCACATATATGTATAAAAACATGTATGTGCTTGTGTGTATACATATGCATATATGTATATATTTAAAGAAATAAAGCATTCATTGGTATACCATGCTATAAATACTACATATTGATAATGTTGAATTGATTAATATCGATTGTTTAAGATTGGGTGGAAACATCCCACACTTAGTCAGTGTTGGTGAGGCCATATTATGTGTAAAGTTTTCATTTCACTAAATATTTTCTACCCTTTTCTCACTTCTGGTTTCCCAACTATTCCTAATAATTGGAATTTGGATTGGTATATTTTTATTTTTAGATGCCAAGAACAACTCTTCCTTTAGTCACAAGTTACTTGATGACTTTCTTTGGGTGGAAAAATCTGGAAGAATCATGCAGTATTACTGTTCATTGGTTATATTTTCAACTCCCATAGCTGAGAGAATATGCTCCCTAGTGTTTTCTGTGGTATCAACACAGTCCTGGGCACATGCTTAAATTTTATTTCTTTCAATAAACATTTATAAAATTCTTACTAAATGAAGCAGAGAGCATAGTTTTTGCCATGTGTAACAGCTCACTCCCTGTTTTTATTATTATTTGTTATTATTTTTGCTGTTATTACTTTTATGTACTTGGTATTAGGTGAGGCACTGGAGATAAGGCAGGTCAGTAATGGCTAATGCCCTTTAGAGGCCCATAGTCTAATGGGGGCAAAGTAAAAAGACAATGGCAGTGCTTTTGCTCATTCGGGATGGGTCTTAATCCTCTTACTGGAGTCCTTTATAAACAGGATGAATTCAAACATGAGAATGAGAAAGCCATGGAAGCAAGAAGCTGAAATCAACGAAACCCAGAAGGGAAGGGAGAGACTAGCAGATGCCTCCTACAGATGGAGGAGTCAACCATTGCCAGCAGCCCATCTTTGGGAAGAAAGCATTGCCTTGATGATGCTTTATTTGGACAATTTCACAGCCTCAAAACCATAAGTGAATAATTTCCCATTGTTTAAGCTGAACCATTTCACAGTATGTGCTGAAGCAGCCTAGGAAACTGAAACAGGGGGGCTGGGGGCATCCTTGTCCAGAGGGAGGGGTAGACCAGCTGGGGAAGGCGGAACTTAGGAGTTCTGAAGCTGAGCTATGCAGGTGCAGGGAAACTGGCAGCAGGAAGGGCATTCCAGGCAGAAGGCACAATGTGTGCAAAGATCCAGAGACATGAGCCACGTGTATTATTTTCAATGTTCTAGTAACCACAGTAAAAAGTGGAAAAAAAATGATGAAATTCATTTTAATAATACATTTTATTTTACTCAATACATCCAAAAAATTACCACCTCAACATACAATCAATGTAACAATTATCACTGACTTACTTTACCTGCTTTTTAAAAAACACTAAGTCTGACATCTGGTGTGTATTTTACACTTACAGCATGTCTCAACTTGGACTCAGCACATTTCTGAGCACTCAGTGGTCTCATGGGGCAGGTGGTTGCCGTGTTGGCCCACACAGGTGCAGAGCAGTAATTCTTACTTCAGCTACACATCACAGTCACTTGGGGAGTTTTGAAATATCCCCGTGCCCAGGATGCACCCCACCCCAACTGCATTAGGGTCTCTGGGGTACTTTGTAAAGTTACCCAAGTGATTCTTATGTGAAGAGGGCCAAAGGCATAACTCTGAAGAACACTATTGATAGTACGGAAGTAGAAAGAAGAAATGGAAAAGAGACTTCTCCAGAGAAGTAGGAGGAAACCCATTGTCTTAGATTCTTAGCACTGCCTTAATAAAGTACCACAAACTGTCAGCTAAAAACAACTGAAATGTATTGTCTCACAGTTCTGGAGGGTGGAAGTCTGAAATCAAAATGGCAGAAGAGGCCGTGATCCCGCTGAGGTCTGCAGGGAAGGGTCTGTTCCAGGCCTCTCTCTTGGTGTCTGGCGGAGCTGGCTGTCCTTGGCATATCTTGGCTTGTGGCATAACTCAATCTCTGTCTCAGCTGTCACATGGCCATCTTCTCTCTGTGTCTGGCTCCAAATTTCCTCTTTTTATAAGGACACGGGTCATATTGGATTAAGGGCCCACCCTACTCAAATATGACCTCATTTTAACTCAACTAACTTCATTTGCAAAGACCCTATTTCCAAAAAAGTTTATGGTTAAAGGTACTGGAGGTTAGGACTTCACTATATCTTTTCTGGGGGGACACAGGTCATGGCCCTGATCCAGAGTGGTATGTTAGAAAGCAGAAGGGGAGTTTCCAGGAGTAAGCTCCCCCTAGTAAGGTTACAACTGAATATCATTTATTGGATTAATACCAACTTGAGAATCATCATTGATGTTGACGAGAACAACTTAATTTACTTTTCATTGAGTGCCCACTCTTTACCAGCCTACATGGTTTCTGAACTGATGGAGCTTATGGCCTGGTGATAAGAGTAGATGATATTTACTGAGCACTTACTGAATAAACCAGTCACTAAGCATTTTCTCTGCGTTTACTCTCTGATTCTAACAGCACTCCTGTGAGATGGGTGCTGTTTTTATGGGTAGAGAGATCTGAGGTTTGTATGTATTAAGTGAGTGACCCAGGGCCAGTATAACAATAAGGATAGAATGAATTTTGCTAAGGTAACAACCCCCAAATATAAGTGACTTAAAGCAACAAGTGTTTATTTCTAACGCCTGCTTCATGTTGGTCATGTTTGGCTGGGGACTCCACTCCACACTATCCTTGCTTTAAGATCAAGCTGCAAATCATACCCTGGCCTTCTATCTTTACTCACTGACCAGAGTGAGTCACAGGACCATACCCAAGGGGTGGGAATATCTCATCCTATCACGCTGGACAAGAAGATCTGGAAGTAACTTGGTAAACAGCACCAATGACTCCACAGCCAGGTTTTGTATGCAGGTTGGCTGACTCCAGAGCCAATACTCTTACCTGCAATACTGCATAGCCTCCCACTTACAGCGAAGGGCCTCAGTTAGGTCTCTCTTGGCTCTGAAAGGCTTGGACATCAATCCACTGGTTGTCTAAGCAGCCTTTTGTCCCTAAACAGCCATTCAGTTTGCTGCTCTAACACTGAACACATAAGCTGCCTAGAGCTGTGATACTAGAGAGCAAGGAGTTGGAAACTGCCATATCTCAAAAGGATTTGATCCAGGGGCAAAGCAGAAGCTCCCAGAGCTTCGTGGCTAGAAGGGACTTTCAAGATCATCTAATTTAAGTACCAAATTGCAAATGAACAAAAAACAAACAACAAACAAACAAATGAGAAAAAAAAAACCAAAACAGCTTAGGGGAGTGATGGGACTTAGTGGTTGAGTCCTGGCTTCCCACATATGAGGTCCTGGGTTCAATCCCTGGTCCAGAACCTAAGAAGAAAAAAAAATTGTTTCTTTCTAATGAACTGAAAAGTGTCTCTCTAAACTTCCATCCAGTGGTACCGGTTCCTCCTTCTCAGATGACACATATAACAATTCTAATCCCCTTTCCCCAAACCAGCCTTTACAGTTTTGTTTTTTTTAATAGTGTCTTCCTATCTCCTGAGTCTTTCTCCACTAGTTTGAAACTTCTTTAATTTAAAACAAAACCTCAAATTGAAAGTTCTATTTTTGTGACGTTGAGATGCTTCATGTAATCTGAGATAGGTTTCTTCCCACCCTCCCTTCTTTCTTTCCTTCCCTCCTTATGTCCCTTCTTCCCTCACTGCCCCCACCCACCCACCCAATGCTATCAGAGTAATCTGATTTTAAAGACATACACAGAAGGGAATAGATCACATGGTAGAAGCCATGTGGTGGCAATGCAGTCACTGCTCCCAGCACAGAGCTTCCAAGGGGCACAGTGTCTACCTGCCCAGCTCGTTCTCCAGAGCCAGACATTACTAGTGGGTATATGATTGCTGCCTTGTCTGTGCCTACTCATAGAGCTGTTGAAGCATTAGAAAAAATTGTGCAAAGCAGTCTCCTTAGTGCCTGGTATGTAATAAACCTTGATAAATGTTAGCTATTATAACAAATAATGAGGGCAATGTTGGAATAGTTTTTTATCATCATAATATACATAATGATTAATAGGAATCACTTTTTCCTAGTATCAATATGAAATGTAGCATGCTATGTATGTTCTAGACACATCTGCAGACAACTGAAGACTCTAAGTCATGTGAGAGGCACGTAAAAACTTGACTAAAGAGCAGTATATTAGGATCCTTGATGTGCATGTTTTTTCCTTTGCTTGATTATTTTGGTGAGTAATTCCTTCTGTCATTCATAATGTGAAGAACAAGAACTAAAACCTGCAGACTCTTGACTCTATAAAGTTCAAAGGGATTAATTAAAACCAAGGGAAGGAAGCAGATTTGGCTCAACTGATAGAGCATCTGCCTACCATATGGGAGGTCCAAGGTTCAAACCCAGGACCCATGTGACCCGTATGGTGAGCTGGCCCATGAGCAGTGCTGATGCACGCAAGGAGTGCCGTGCCACACAGGGGTGTCTCCATGTAGGGGAGCCCCACATGCAAGGAGTGCGCCCTGCAAGGAGATCTGCCCTGCGTGGAAAAAGCACAGCCTGCCCAGGAGTGGCACTGCACACATGGAGAGCTGACGCAGCAAGATGACGCAACCAAAAGAGACAGATTCCCGGTACTGCTGACAAGAATGTAAGCAGACACAGAAGAACACACAGTGAATGGACACAGAGAACAGACAACCAGGGGGGGTGGGTGTGGAGAAATAAAAATAAATAAATAAATCTTTAAAAAATAAATAAATAAAACCAAGGGAATGGATGTGGCTTAGGTGATTGAGTGTCTGTTTCCACATGGGAGGTCCTGGGTTTGATTCCTGGTGCCTCCTAAAGAAGACAAACAAACAATGAGCAAAAACAAATAAACAAAAGAACTGAGCTAATCTCTTAGTACTTAAAATAAAATTAAACAATAGAGCAGAAATGCAAATTCCACCTGTTCGAAAGCAGGGTATAGCAGTTTTGATATGGCTATGAATTGCAAAAATAGATATTAGATTATGTTTATAATCTGGTCTGTACCTGGGCATGATTAAGTTATGATTAGAGCTTTGATTGGATCACTTCATTAAGACTTTGAGTCCCCACCCCTTGGTAGGTGAGGGCTCAAAGATAAAAGGACAGGGAAGCGGACTTGGCCCAGTGGTTAGGGCGTCTGACTACCAAATGGGAGGTCCGCGGTTCAGACCCCGGGCCTCCTTGATCCACGTGGAGCTGGCCCACGTGCAGTGTGATGCGTGCAAAGAGTGCCGTGCCATGCAGGGGTGTCCCCGCATAGGGGAGCCCCATGTGCAAGGAGTGTACCCTGTAAGGAGAGCTGCCCAGCGCAAAAGAAAGTTCAGCCTGCCCAGGTATGGCGCCTCACACATGGAGAGCTGACACAACAAGATGACGCAACAGAAGATTTCCATGCCGCTGACAACAACAGAAGCAGACAAAGAAGAACACACAGCGAATGGACACAAAGAACAGACCACTGGGGCGGGGGGGGGGGGCGGGGAGGGAGGGGAGAGATATAAATAAATAAATCTTAAAAAAAAAAGATAAAAGGACAGAGTTGAGGGTTCTTAATGCTGGAGTTTGATGCTGAAGCCTTAAGCTGGAGCCTGGGGGAAAGAGACAGAGCTGTTCATCTGATAGTCTACAGCTGACCTTGTGGAGGAAACAGAGGAACTGAGCCCAGAGGAACCCAGGAAGCCCGAACCCTCACAGACATCAGCAGCCATCTTGCTCCGACACGTGAAAATAGACTTTGGTAAGGGAAGTAACTTATGCTTTATGGCCCGATATCTGTACGCTCCTACCCCAAATAAATACCCTTTATAAAAACCAACCAATTTCTGGTATTTTGCATCAGCACCCCTTTGACTGACTAAAAAGAGTGTCCTCTTTCAAGGCCTTGCACTTTGATTTAGGTTGTGGTGTGAGACTGAAAGACATCAGTATTCCAATCTTCAATCCCTAGGAGGAGTTTATTTTTCAACTTAAAAAAAATAAACTTAGACTTACAGAACAGTTGTAAAAAAACAAAAAAGTAGAGTTCCTGTATACCCTTCACCTAGCTTCTTATTATGTTTCCATCTTACATGAATATAATATAATTATCAAAATTGGGAAAGTAGTATTGATACATTGTTATTGATTAAACTAGAGATCTTATTTGAATTTCATTGGTTTTCCTTTCAATGCCCTTTTTCTGTCTACGATCCCACCTTGAATTTACCTGTCATGTCACTTTAATTTCTTACAATCTTTGGCAATCCTTAGAATTTCTTTGTCTTCTATGACTTTGATCCTTTTGAAGCATACTGGTCAGTCCAGTCCCCTTACTTTTCAGATAAAGAAACCAAAACCCAGAGAGTACGAGAAGTAAGATAATAGAGGTACTCAATGTATCTCTCTGATGTTTTCTCATGAGTTGATTGAAGCTATGCATTTTTGTTAAGAATACCACCTGTATTAGTCAGTCAAAAGGGGTGCTGATGCAAAGTACCAGAAATCTGTTGGCTTTTATAAAGGGTATTTATTTGGAGTAGAAGCTTACAGTTACATGGCCCTAGGGAGTTCAACCCAAAGTACCATAAGAGATACTTCCTCACCCAAGTCTTTTGACATGTGTTGGAGTAAGATGGCTGCCGATATCTGTGAGGATTCAACCTTTCTCTTTCCTCTTAAGGCTTTGTATGCCCAGCTTCTTTCAATCTCAGCTGTGGGTTGGAGAGCTTGTTTCTTTCTGGGGTCAGCTGCTCTGGTCTCTTCACAAAGTCAACTGTAAATGATCGGGTGAATTGCTCATCTTTCTTTGGGCCACAGGATCAAAGCTCTTTCCTCTTCTGAGTCTATGGAGCTCTCTCTATTCCTCTGTGTATTTCTTCTGTGTATCTACTTCTGTCTTCCAGATTGAATGTCTGTTTATATACCCTACCAAGGGGGCGGGGACTCAACCCTGCATGCCCCAATGATGTGGTAAAATCAAAGCCCTAATCTTAACATAATCAAGTAAACATAAAACCTTTGAATTTAATACAATCAAAGGGTAGCATGCCCAGAAGAACAGACCAATTTACATACATAATCAATATCTTTTTAAAAAATTCATAAATAATATCAAACTGTCATACCACTTAAGTGATGCCATGTCCTTCTTGTTACATCATATCAGGAGGTACATGATGTTAATATGTCTTATCACTGGGATGTTAACTTTCATCACTTGGTGAAGGTGGTATCTTACAGATTTCTCCACTTTTTTCCAATTCTTCCCTTTATTATTAATAAATATCTTGTGAGGAGATATTTTGAGACTATGCAGATATACTCTCTTATACAACAATATTGATTGTGGCATTGATATAAGAGTCATTTTCTATTTCAGTCATTCCTTCTATTAATACATTTATTAATTGAATTCTACTGTCCCTTCTCGCACTTGCACTTATTTATTCAGTTATTTTTATCAGTATGGACCCATGGATATTTGTTTTATTCTATTGGTTATAATCCATTACTATCATTAATTTTTGCTCAAAGTATTCCAGATTTGATCACTGGGGTCTCCCTCAAGTTGATTCCTGTATCCTTTTGATATATTCCATCATTTTTAACACTTCATTACTTGTAGGCATCATAAAATTTCCAGGCTCAGCTTTTGTTTTCCCTGCCCCAACCCTGGAATCAATATTTCCCCAAGGATCTCTGGTTCATTTTAATGGAAAATGGAATTTGGAAACCAGAATCTGGATGTCAGATGACTAGATGTAGTGTTTTTTTTTTTAAAGATTTATTTAATTTTTTTAATTTCTCCCCACCCTCTTGTTGTCTGCATTCACTGTGTCTGTTTGTGGTGTGCTGGTTCTCCTTTATTAGAAGGCATTGGGAACTGAACTTGGGACTTACAATGTGGGAGGGAGGCACCTAGTCACTTGAGCCACCTGCACTCCCTGCTTTGTTGTGTCTCTCATTTATATTTTCCTCTGTGTGTCTCTTGTTGCATCATCTTGTGGCATCAGCTTGCCATGCCAGCCTGTTGTGTCACCTTGCTGTCTTGCTCATGTTCTTTAGGAGGCATCGGGAACTGAACCTGGACATCCCATGTGGTAGATGGAAGTTCAATCACTTGGGCCACACCTGCTTCCCCAGACATAGTTTTAACCAACCAAGTAAGTACCAGAGGGAAGAAGAAAAGATAGTCACTGGTGGTTAGGCTCTGTAGTGCCAGCTAACTATATGTGAGGTCTTGATGTCCAGTGGCATTAACCACCTATTGCTGTGTAAGAAATTACCTCCAAAATCAGCAGCTTAAAATAATACACATTTATTATCTCATAGTGCTCTATGCCCTACTTCAGGTCTCTAACAGGTTGCAGTCAACATGTTGGTCAGTCTGCAGGCATCTTATGGCCCAATTGGTAAAGGATCCATGTCCAAGATCACATGGTTTCTTACAAGATTTGGTTCTTTGTGGGTTGTTGAATTGAGGACCTTAGGTGCTTGCTGGTTGTGGGCCTGAGACTGCTCAATTTCTTGCCCATGTCCTTTCCAACACAGCAGTTTGATTCATAAAACTGTTCAAGCTGAGAAGGCAATAGACAGAGTCTGCTAGTAAGATGAAAGTCACAGTTTTAAAATCTAATCAAGAACTGACATCCCATCACTTTTGTCATATTCTAGTCATTCCACTTTTGTGCCATACTCATTCTCTTTCAACTCTAGTTACAAAAAACAGCTCCTGGAGTCCTCCATTTCTTCCTCTAGGGCTGATGAGAAAAATATCCTGCCATGGAAATCAAGATGACACATGACCACTTAGTTTATATGGTAGGGCTAGCTATGTTCACTTTTTTGAAACATAATCTTTATAAATGGATGTTTGGCTAAATGTTAACTCTGAAACTGAATAAAATAATGGCTTCTGTTAGAGGAGTGGTAAAGAATTTGGAAACTGGTTGCACTTGGGGTGCAGTAGGGCTCTGATGTCTAATCCTGATGTACTGTTATCTTGATTTAACACAGAAGCAGAATCTTTGAAAAGGAAAGAGATCTTAGAATAAAGCAGTCCAATCTCCTTATTTTCTATATGAAGAAACCAAGACCTAGTAAGATAATGGAAAAATTCATATGTGAAGAACCCTAGGCAAGATAGTATATCCTGTGTTTATTCCAGAAGACTAAACCAGAGCCCACAGGATAACAAAGAATATTTCTGTAACTGAAAGCTAATTATCCCAACAAACAATTTTTAAACTTTTTGGTTTACCAAGTTTTCATCCTTCACTAAATGAACCTAACTGAGCACCCACTCTACTTGACTCTGTATTGGGTATGAAAAGATGAATGAAGTGCTGTCTCTATTCTGTTACTTGGAGTCTACAGGAAGATGGACAGGTGAATATACACAGTATAATAAGAATAAAGCATAGGATATTTATGCATAAAGTGCCTGAGATACAAGGAGAGGGAGCTAATACAAGTCACTTTTGATTATTTTTCACATATCTAATGACAACAACTTAGAATGTCAAAAATGTTGCATTGGAAATCCCTAGCAGTATTATTCCTAGTGGAGATTATGGGCATTTTGGTTAGGTATCTTAGTTTTCTAGGCTGCTGTGACAAATATACCACACAATGCATTAGATTAAACAACAGGAATTTATTGGTTTACAGTTGCAGGGGCCAGAAGGCTTGCCTCCTCTTGGTGTTGGTAGCATGGTGGCAATCCTTTGGTTCCTTGGTTTCCCTGTCACATGGCGAAGTCCTCCTCTTTGTCTTCTTTCCGTTGATTTCTTGCTTCTGATTTCTACTCACGGTTTTCTCTTTTTAAGTCCTTCAATGATAAGATTAAGACCATCCTGATTCAGCCAGCTACAATTTAACTAAAGAAAGCATCATCAAAATGTCCTATCTACAATGGGTTCAAACCCACAGAAATGGGATTAAGACTAAGAGCGTGTTGTTGTTGTTTTTTTCTGGGGTCCGTGACTCAATCTGCCACAGTGGGGCATTTAATGCCAGTTTAATGCCTGTCCATTTCATTCCAGTAGCAAGTACCCTCCTGGCATCAAAACCAAATGCTCCAGCTCTGCCTAGATTCACAAGCAAACAAGCATCTACCTACACAATAAGGCTACTGAACTCACCATTAGAAACAAACAGAAGCACAAGAGAGCTTTCCAAACATTTTGAAACACTGAAAACAGAGTGTAAATTTGGAACAGATGATTCTGCCTGCAGATGAATTACCTTAGCCAAACTGCGTGCATCACGTTGTATAAGAATAGCAAGGATTGTACCATTTTACAATAAAACCTTTTCAGTCCAGATTTTGGAAATTTGGCTTTGGATTAAGTGAACTAATGTTTATTTTTGCCTTAACTTTGATAAATGAGGTCACCCAGCAAAAACATAAACAAACTGGATAGAAAGAAGAGTTTTAGCTCACTTAGGCACAATTTCTGTCATTCATTTTACAGGTAAACAATGGCAAGTGAGGGCCTCTGCTTGATAATGATGTGAGCAAGTTTTTAAAAAAGAGTAATGTTATATGTATCCTTTAAAAATATTTGATCATTCAACCTCTTCACTAATTAAACTAGGCTTTCTTTACAATTAGCCTGATTTTGAGAAGCCTCACTGGCTGGAGAAACTGGCCTTGAGCGGGTAGGTAGGGGTCAGGTCACAGCACCTAGAAGTCAGGGGATTTGGCCTGCAAAAGCTAAGGACACTTATGTTAGGGCTGAATGAAAGGGAGGAGTCTTAGTTCCTCTTTCCCTTTTCCTGTGGACGCTCAAGCTTCTGCTCAGGGTTGCGGCCATTAGCCTGTGACATGTGAGTGAGGCTGCGAGGTGGGGAGAGGGATTGGAGCAGACCCGAGGGCTGATTTGGACACAGCTCCTCTCCTCTTTTCTAGAAAACTTTATCAAACAATGCAGATTTTACTGAAGATGTGGAGCAAACATAGGAGGGTTTACACTGCAAGCCCTGCAGCACACAGCTTCAAACTTCCCATCTGACCCCTGTCTCATCTCAAGGTTTCCCATCCTGACCTGACAACCCCTGGCCCTTTATTTACTCTGCACTATTCCAACCCCAGCTTCCCCTGCTACTTATTGTATGGCTTTCTCTCCACTTCTGCCTCCCAACATGAGTCATCCCACTTATCAAAAAGTGCTCGGCACATAAGTTAAATGCATGCCTACATTACCTCTGTGGCCAGGGAGAGATCAGAGTCTGCATCAGAGAGGCAGACCGGGGAAAGCCACATTTCTGGGTTTCCCAGGACTTGGGTGTCCTAGCAGGATGAACTTTCCCTTATTGTGCCTCCTCCTCTTCCTCAGTCAGTTGAGGGCATAGTTAGGACGGTCATGCTGGCTGCCTCTTGACGGAGAACTGGGGCGCTCTATGCTGGTCACTGTGTCTTCCTCCTCCCTGGCAGTGCTGTCCCCACCAGGATGGCCTCTCCTGCTTTGGCCCGTGTGGCTCCTGATGCGCATGAGGAGTGGGCTGCCAGTGGGGGACAGTTTCTTTCTGCACAGTCTGGATATATTTTACTGCATGGAGTAAAAATAGCTCTACAAGCAGGATTCCACACCTGTGACCCAATCCGGGCATGCCAAATTGAAGCACACAGGGCCATCTGCATGGGCTTTTTAAAACTTTCTTTCTTTCGTGTGTCTGCCTAAAACTATACAATGTATTTTCAGGTAATTTCAAATTAAAATTGCACTGTTGCCTCTCAGAAAAGAAATTTTTAAATTTCTTAAAAGAAAATGCTCAACAAGCAAAGGATCCTTCTGTTACCAGAACCAGCCCTTGTTAGGAGCCAGAGAGGAATTGTAAACAACAAAACAATTTCTTTTTTATTGCTACCAGATGAAAAATGAAAGGCTTGGCGCGTGGTACAGAGTAATTCAATCTTTCCTTCCTTCCTTTCATTTCCTTTCCTTTCCTGAACTTCTCCTCAGTGGAAGGGCTGATGTCAGTCCAAAATCAGTCATAGTGTTTTATTCTTATTTTCATCACTGTGCGGCTGCAAGTCCTCCACCCTTCCGCAGCCTCAGCTCCCGGCTTCTGAGCCTCGGCTGTGGGCTGCCTTATTGCACCGTTAGCTCTACCTTCCCCACCTTAGTTCGCCTCCTCCTTCTCTTGCTCTTGTGATCTTCTATTGACGCTGCCATTGTCCCTTTACTTTAATGTGGGCAAGGACCAGAGACCTATGTCCTCCACCTGGTTCTGTCATATTTTTCAGCTCCCTTTCCCCAGCTGGGCTTTTTGAAAGGGTCTGCACTCCCCATCTCCACCTCCTCTCGTTCCCTTCGCTCCTTAGCCTACACCATCTGGTTTCAGTGCTCAGTACTTGCCATTCAAGCAAGGGGGCTGTGATTAAACACGGCAGATGCTGGCAGTCCTCCCCTTTCTTAATTTACTCCTTTCCCTTGGCTTTCTTGATGCCCCATTCTCCTTGTTTCCTCTTTTCTTTCTCGATATTCCTTCTCAGTCATCTTAATAGGTCTTCCTCATCTACTTAGCCCTTAAATATCTGTCCTTTCTTCTTCTTGCTGCACCACTTTTAAATCTATGTCTCCAGCCCATATTTTTCTCTTGAGCCACTGACTTATTTAGCCATCTATGTACCATGGTGTGGTGGTTTGGAACTGTATGTACTCCAGAAGAGCATGTTCTTAAAGCTAATCTGTTCCTGTGGGTGTGGACCCATTGTAAGTAGGACCTTTTGATGAGGTGTGACCCAGATACTGCCATGTGCCTTGCCAGGTGGCAGAGCCAAGGACTGCCAGCAGCCAGAGTCTTCGGCAAGAAAGTGTCACCTAGATGATGCCTGGATTTGGACATTTTCTTGACCTCAAAACTGTAAGGTAATAAATCCTATTGTTTATGCCAACCCTTTTCATGGTATTTGCTGGTGCAGCCTAGGAAACTAAAACACATGGGCAGCTTAAAGGCATGTCCTAAACAGAAGTCGTTAGCGAATCCTCTTGAACCTTTTCCTTCTCAGTTGTCCCCTGCATCAGGGAGTGAAAACACCTCTTAGCTGTCCCAGTCAAAATATAGTTTTCTTTAAAGCCCCTAAATCTGAATAATAAGGTCTTTCCTGACATGGCGTCTGCCTGTCTGCAGCCTCAGCCCTTAAAATGCTTTGCTTCTTGAACTTGATATTTCAACCAGATTATGATGGGTTGCCTCAGGGCCTTTGCCATGTGCTTCCCTATGCCCAGAGCCCTCTCTACCTCTCTGCTCCCTACCAACCCGCGACTGGTGTTCTCGCCATGTGTCCCATAGCTCTGTGCTTTCTCTGTCTCCATGTATATACCCTCCATGAGTGCAGTAACATGGCTATCTTGCACATCACTGTGAGCCTGGTATCTAATGCAGTGCCTGGCATACAGCAGGTGCTTAATAACTATGGTTATTGTGAAGAAGGACTGATGGAAACTAGGAAGGACTATTAATTTTCTATGTCGAGATGCCCCGTCATGCACTAATGTCTTTATTTTCCCCATGGCTTGAGAAGACAGTGGTTCTGAACACCATCCCCATTTTATAAATGGTGAGAATACAGGGTGAGAGCAATGAACTTGCCTGAACTGCTTCAAAACATTATTGGAATTATTATTGAGAAAGAAAGAATCTAAAAATGAGTCTTGTGAGGATAACAAGGGTAGAAAAGCCTGGAAGATCAGTCACCCAATGCTAATGGAGTTATCTCTGAGTAGTGGAATTGTGATAGCCACTTTTTGTTTCTGTTTACTTTTTTGGGTTGTTTATTTATTTTTTGCTTGTCTGAATGATTTTTTTAAAATGAAAATATATTTAAAAAGTAAAGGCCAGTTGTGTTTTGGGTTGGAGCACAAGGAGGGTACAGGCTCAGACCACAAGAATGACTGAGTTGTAAGGGGAGGTTAGATTAATATTGTACATCTCTTGACACTTAAGGTCAAATGATTTTTAACCTCACTTTTTGTGTTCAGTGTAAAATTGGAATGGTGTTAAGGCCACCGATGGTATACTTTGCTGATTTGTCCAAAAGGAATCAGGAAATATTCTGTGGGTTTCAAGTTACCCAGTTTAATTCATGTAGCCAATTTTTCTTTCAAACATTCTGAAAAGAATATTGCTATCAACAGCCACTGTTTGGTGATTCAGGGAGGAAAAATTCCTTCTTAGTCCTCTTACTTCTTGTGGAATGTGAGTAAATATCTTTGTCCTTTAATTTTTCTTTATTCTAAATGTGATTTATTTTATTTTATTCGGGAGAGTAAAAGCACAGCTCCCAAAGGCTTTTTGCTCGGCTCTGATTTATTTCCATTTCCTTGACAATTTTAACCATGGAAATGAACAGAAAATAAGCAAAGACCGTCCCACGATGCTCAGCATACCTGCTTTCTCTCACGGATAGATTAAACACCCAAACGGGGCACTTGGTGTCTGGTAGGGTTCCATGTACATTTTATCCACATGCAGCCCTTAATCCACTCAATCCACATGCAGCCCACTCACAATTATTCCCTTCCAGGAAGAAAGGAGACACAATTTTGTCTTACTGTTGCCCTTGATTCTGAGGTTTCTTCCTGAAGGAGAGCAGCTCTTGTTTAGGCCTCCAAAAATATCCTGTTCTTTCAGTTTCAGAGTCTCTCCCACTGAAAAGCAAAAGCAGGCTTCCCAGAGACCAGACTGAAAAGCACTTACAAAGCACGACCCAGTTCCATACTTAATATATGGCTTGTGGATCTCCAACGAGGCCCTGGACTTGTGTGGGGTGGAGAAGGTGCTGAGACAAGTGTCCCTTTTGGCTTTCTGGTACCCCAGGGCTATGTACTACCCACTAGGTCACCCTTCCCGCAGCCTGCATGGCCATTTTATCCATTTTGTTCTGAAGGCCAAGCAACCAGAAGCATTACTGCAGGCTATCTCAGAGTCTGAGGTGAGGATTAAGACCTCACAGTGGCCTTCCCACCCACGAGATGTGCATGTCTGCTTCTGAGGCTCCCTCCCTTCACAGGAAATGCGGGGTTTCTCAGGACAGGAGTGGGCCACAGAAAGGACTGAATGTTGTTGTCTTAAAGAACCTGCATTTGCCGCAAGGTGATGAGGGGAAGCCAACTGAAGAATTTCACCAAACTGAAGGAAACAGAAACATAGGAAGTAATTCTCAGTCCTAAGAGTTAAATATTTTATCGATACCCTAAAGCTTGTTCTCTTCACTGTAGAAAGAAGAGTGAACAATCCCAGTGGCCTAAACTTGAAGGCCTTACATGTCACCTGGACCTGCTCTTAGGTCAATTTACCCAGTGAAACAGAATACCTAATATTATACATAGAAAAAGTGTACCCTGGCAAAGAGAAGCGCATTGTTTACCAAAGACTGTGAAAACAAGGTGTTTTACAAGCCTGGGATATTGTCTACAGACTACTAATATATTATCTGATAGTCTTATGAATATCCCATACAATGTGCATTAAAAACTTAAGAAGAAGTCCTTAGTCTTTTATATGGGTATAGTTCAAGGAATTCAGTGGACTGTGTCTGCATGGAAAGGCAAAATAGAGAACTATGTAAATGATGCTTTCATTCTACATTTATCTAAATTTATCTTAAAATGTCTGCTTGCAATGGGGAAAATAAGTATTTTTCCCTTGAATTAATCTGATTTACTATCTCTGTGGATAATGTTCACTTTGACTGGCTACTACGAGTAAAGTAAACATGCCACTAATAGGAGGCAGAGAGTTATGGGAAAGTAGCAATGTAAGGAGTTTGTTGCCCCTCTTCTGAGCTACCATAATATATTGCAAGTGCCTCTACTTTAGGATATGCCATTTCACTTTTGAATTATTTATGTGTTTTTCTCTGTTATTAGACACAGCAGAGTACCTGGCACATAGCAGACTCTCAATATGCTAGTTGAATTAAAAAATGGATGGATAACCAGGAAAAAGTCAAAGTGTGGCCAAGAAATAGGATGAAGCTCTGCTGAGCCCTAAGAAGGAGATAGGAATTCCCTACCTTTAACCTGGCTTGTCAGGAGAGGTTGTTAGGTATCTTGTGCCAAGTTGCATGGAATTTGGTTTTAGTTGTGCTAGGATCTGCTATGTCCCTTCAAACATTATCAAGGGAGAAAATGGATATATAGTGAGAAAATTATCCATGAAGCATTTGATTAGAAGTAAACAAAACAAATGAAAGAGAATTTCAGGCAATGTGAAATTCTGGTTGGCTCCATTCTTGAGAATATTCTGGTTTTGGATGATTTTTTTGGCCCCTGGTTTGATCTGGGTCTTTTCTAGGGGATCTTTTCTCAATCAGATCTTAGCACCTCTGAAAATCTAAATCCTTCCCAGGAGCTTGAGATTCATTTGTAAAACTTTGAGGATCTGTCTTGAAGTGGAATTTTGAGGGTCCACCTATGTTTTGGCAAACAGCAGCCCATCATTTGGTGTGTGGGCTTTGGTGCCTGTCTAATTGGAGTCGGGATCATGATGATCTATCTGGGATGGACCAGAAACAAGCCTGAGTCGGTTTGGTTCATGGAGAACAAGTTATTACATTGAATTGGTGATCTTTGGGTATCTCTAAGTGATAGCAGATGGCAGTAGGAATTTGGTTTTATATTGATAATTAAATACCAACCATATCTAATACAATGTTGCAACCTTAGTATAAATTACCAGTTAAAGAAGCATGTTCATGTTATCCAGTTCAAATATACCACACGTAAATATCATCCTTCTTTTCTATTTCATATTTCTCTGCCTTAGCCAATCAAAATTATGTACCACACCTCCAGACCATACCTGAAGAACTTCAACTAAGTCTTACATGCTTTTGTAAGATCGCCAGGATGGGTGGAAATGTTGATAACTTGCCAGAATCTGTTCCAAAAAACACTAGTATAGAATACCCCTTGAGCTCCAGACCGATTAATCTGGATTATACTCTATAGGGTTCAGAACAAGGTCAGAAAATAAAATTGGGTAACAGCAACGTGTCATTGAAGATAAATGACTATTGATGACAGAATGGATGGTGTATGAGAAAGTCAGAGAGAAGAGTCAATTGGTAACAATCAGAGGTGTGCGGATGTATTGTTCCTATCCAGAAAGAGCCTTTTCCTAGGCTTAATTTACACAACAGACTTAACATGTAGCTTCACCAGGCCTACCAGATGATCTTTGCATGAATCCTGAGGAGCTACCCTATCAAAATATTTATAACTAGATTGGAAAGAAACTCCTCATGTTGAAATATAAAATGATCATGTTGAACCTCTCTTATTACTCTAAAAGGCTTATACAATTAAACTTCACTCCCCTTGATACTGTCCTATCCTCTGTCTTCTACAATTATGGAGTGAGTAATATAGTTAAAGAGTGGGTAGCAATGAACATTTTAACAGAAATATTATAATATTAGTGTCATGGCTTATTCCATAAAGGTGCCATGCTATTTTCTTATTTTCTCTTCACATTTTTGCATCTTATATTTTGACAAGTAAAATTTAAATACAATAAAATTTGAACCCTGAGTTTGAATTTGAATTTTGGCTCTAAAGATGAAGTTATTTATAGGGCACTGCATACTCTGCTTTTGGAGTATCTTTCTGGAGGGCTGTTTGGGAGCTTGTAACACAAGCATTAATAATAAACATATACTTTCACACAACAGTACAACTTCTAAGAATTTAACCTATGGAAATGATCAGAGGTGAGTGCAAAATTAATCAAGTAGGATGTTGTAGAATCATTAATACAGGTAAGAGGCTGTAAACAAAACTACAACACTGTCACAAGATAGAGAACTTAATTGAATCAATTATGATGACATCATAATTATATATTACATAATAAGTTACATATTCATTAAAAATAACAAGAAAAAATGTTCATAGTGTACTGTTAAGTGGAAAGAATTTTAAAACAGGACATAATGTGATTGCAATTTTGTTTACAATATGTACATGCACAGAAAAAAGATAGAAAGCATAAACGTCAAAATGCAAGCCAGGAGGAAGTGGATGTGGCTCAAATGATTGGGGTCTTATCTACCATGTAGGAGGTCCAGGGTTTGATTCCTGAGGCCTCCTTCTGAGCATGAAGCTGGCCAGCGCAGCAAGCTGAGCTGAATGGAGAGCTGGTCCACGTGGAAAGTTGGTGTAGCAAGATGATACAACATAAAGAGACACAGAGGAGAGACAATAAGAGACACAGCAGACAAGGGAGCTGAGGTGGCACAAGAGATTGAGCACCTCTCTCCCATTCCGGAAGGTCCCAGGATTGGTTCCCAGTGCCACCTAAAAAGAAGACAAGCATAGGAAGCAGACATGGCTCAACTGATAGAGTGACCACCTACCATATGGAGGGTCCAGGTTTCTAAACCCAGGGCCTCCTGACTCATGTGGTGAGCTGGCCCATGCGTAGTGCTGCCATGTGCAAGAAGTGCCATGTCATGAAAGGGGCACCCCCATGTAGGGGAGCCCCATGCACAAGGAGTAGGCCCTGCAAGGAGAGCCGCCCCATGTGAAAAAAGCACAGCCCACCCAGGAGTGGCACTGCATACAAGGTTTGCTGAGTTAGCAAGATGATGCAACAAAAAAGAGATGCTGTTTCCCAGTGCTGCCTGATAATACAAGTGGATGCAGAAGAATACACAGTGAATGGACACAGAGCAGACAATGGGGGGTGGGGGGGATAAATAAAAATAAATCTTTAAAAGATAAAAAAAAAAAGATGACAAGCAGACACAGAACACACAGTGACTGGACACAAAGCAGACAGCAAGCCCAAAACAATGGGGTTGGGAGGGGTTTGAAATAAATAAATAATTCTTTAATTAAAAAACATCAAGGGAAGCAGACTTGGCCCACTGGTTAGAGTGTCTACCTACCACATGGAAGGTCCACGGTTCAAACCCTGGGCCTCCTTGACTTGTGTGGAGCTGGCCCATGCGCAGTGCTGATGCACGCAAGGAGTGCTATGCCACGCAGGTGTGTGCCCCGTGTAGGGGAGCCCCACACTCAAGGAGTGCACCCCGTAAGGAGAGCTGCCCAGCATGAAAGAAAGTGCAGCCTGCCCAGGAATGGTGCCATGCACACACAGAGAGCTGACACAACAAGACGACGCAGCAAAAAGAAACACAGATTCCTGGTGCTGCTGATAAGGATAGAAGCGGTCACAGAAGAACACACAGAAAAGGACACAGAGAACAGTCAACTGGGGTGGGGGGAGGAAGGGGAGAGAAAAAAATAAATCTTAAAAAAAAAAAAGCAAGCCACAGCTATCTCTGAGTAAAGGAAAGTAGTGGATGTATTACTTTCTTTGTTTTTTTCAATACTTTAAAAACGTTCTACAATGGAAAAGACTAATTCCTTCATAATAGAGTAAAAGGTTAGTGCTAGGAAAACACGCAGGAGGCCAGACAGCAAAGGGCTAAACAAGATTCCACATATTTATTCCCTTTCTTGCTACACAGCAGGGAGTGAGTATACCTGAGGAATGAGGCAAAGGTGAGGGGAGGAAGGGGAGGTTATGAATAGTCCCAGCTCGGCATACTTAAGTGGGAACCTGACTTGGAAATTTCCAGAGATAAAGAGGAGGAGCTAGCCTCGGGGAACCCCCAGTGAAGTGAGTGAGTGGGACCACACTAGAAGAGACTTAGAGAACCCAGATGAAAAGATTAAAGGGTGGAGACTGGGGAAGAAATGACAAACAAATAAACATACACCTTAAAAGAAACTGTGTCCTGGCACCTGGCCATTAGTCAGGAAACTAGGAGGCCAGACCCCAGGGGTGAGGTGGGTAGGGGGTGACAACTGCGACCCCTGGGGGCAGGTGGGCAGGGTGGGCAGGTAATGAAGCAGCGGCTGGCGGAGCACAGGCAGCTGGGGGTGGGTTTGATGCAGGGTTGCTGGAGTTTCTGGTCTTTCAGGAGGAGCTTGAGATTTGAACTTGAAGTGGTACTTCCTAATTTTATAACTGTTGGCACTGATTTTTTTAAACACTTTTTTGAGGTATAATTGGCACTCAATGAACTGCACATATTTCAAGTATGCCATTTGAGGAAACCATCACCACAACCAAGACAACGAATGCATTTCCTGGCCCTTGATAATCCCTCCCTCTCATCCTTAACCTACTATCCTATCAGGCAACCACTCATCTGCTTTCTGTCACTTCAGATAAGTTTGCATTTTCTAGAATTTTCTAGAATTGGAAGCATTCAGCATGTACTCTTTTTGCCTGGTTTCTTTTGCTCAGCATTAAATGGGTGTGAGCATTTCTCTTGGAATCTATAAAATCTAAACTTCGAGAAGCTGGCGAGTCTCCTGAAGATGATCGCTATCAGTACGCCCTACCATCAAATATCCCCTCGTGAAATAGTGCCTTAGAAAGTATATTGTGTTTTTTTCTTCAAAGTCATGTTGCAAGAGTCTCCACTCTCAAGCGAGCAGAAGCCTTTTCACAATCGATACACTTCACCCTCCCAAGCACAACGGAGCCTGGCATGGCATCTTTCTCTATGCCTGCCATCTTCTTTTGATTTATCTTTGACAGCTATAAATCATGGAAAAGCATTTTCAACAAATAATTAAATTGAGAATAAGCGCAGATTAGAAAAATGGGTATAATTCCAGGTTCGTTAAAAAGAGCTATTGAAAGGAATGAGTGATTATGTTCATCTGGAATGAAAAACATCAAAAGATTAATTAGGATTATTTCTTTGTGAGATTGTGAGTGATTTTAATTTTCTTTCCTGTACTTTTCTGGCTTTTCGAATTAAAAAAAATGGATGTCTATGGTTATCATAAATATTGTGAAAAAAATTTATATTAAATCCTCTGTTTGTGTGGCTTTGGGTTTTCAAGAAAGTAACAAGTGATTTGGAATAAGTTCCAACCCCACATAACTCAGACCTTAGGGCATTGAGAATCATTGTTTATAATTTATTCATCCTTTCAGCAAATATTATTCAGTCATTAGGTGCTAGATACTGGGTGAAACCTATTTGCATAACCTAGGTAGGATGTTGAATTTTATAGATTCAATTGATTTTGTGACTATAAAAATATTGTTGTTGTAGTTGTCTGAGAAATTATCTTTTTTTATACTACTTTTCGGTAATTTCTTTCAAAAATACTTTTTAGAAATGAAAAATTCGTTACAGTAAAATTTACATTTACTGCCACGACTTTTCTTTGGCTTATAAAATGAATAGAAAGTTGAGTTGTACTTTTCCAGCTGTATGCACTTAGCCCATTAAAAGTAACTGGATTTGTGCAGATGAGATTAAGTAAGGAGTCATTTTCAAAGGGATTGTAGGACAGACACCATTGGTAGTTGCTTTTTGACAGCAGTTATGAAATAATAAGCTTTGTCTAAAAGCATCAGATTCAGATCAAGGATTTCTCTGGAGATTTATTTATTTTCCTGCTTTTTAATGATAGAATTCATTTTTGTTAGCCCTTAATTTTAATAATAGTGATCTATTTTCTGGTCTAGCCACAGTCTCTGTAGTTTACTTAAGCTTTCTACTCACCTACAATTGTTATAATTAGTGATGGAGATTCCTAAGTTCCAAGGCTAACAGAATCACCTGTAAACATTGCATATCTTCATTTGATTAGCTAATTCAGTAGAATCTAAGAAAGAACAGTTATCTTAATCTGTGGGTGATAGTATTGCATTATGGGTAACAGTTCTTAATTTTTCCATAGTCTAGGCTTGGAACTACTGATTTAATTTCCAGAAGGAAAAACACCCGGAAAAGTACTTAAAATTAGATTCTTGGATTAGATGGGTGTATGTGTGTAAGTATGAATATATATTAATTGATATGTTCTGAAATCAGGATTTTCTCAGTGGGGCCTCCTAGTATATCTCAGTATCCCAGGAGGGAACTTTTCTCCATTCCTGATTGTCCATTGAAGCAGAGGCAGCATAGACTATAGAACCATTATAGGTAATGGTTCTCTAAACAAATCAAAGTCAACAGACTGTGTCAGACCAATGACTTGCCAGTTAGGAAATCTTGGGATGATGATAGCTTAGGTGAATGAATTTAATGGAATAATAATAATTACAGTTGTTCTTTGTTGAGTGTCTGCCACGTGCCAGGTTCTACTAGGTAATTTATGTATATGGTGCCACATGTAATTCTTACAATTAAATTTTTAGGTTGATATTATCCCCCCAGGTTAAAAGATAAGGAAACCAAGGCAGAGAAAGGATAACCACCTTGTCCAAAGTCATGGAATTAGTAGGTAGCAGAGCCTGATAATGAAATAAATCTGTTGTGCCAAAGCTTTTTATGACTTAATAGGATGTTTTTCTATAATGCGTTCCTCACCAGGACCCACCATTCTACATTTTTTTTAACTTTACAATTTTCAGTTATGATAGTTTTGAATAAGTAGTATATGTGCATGGTTCAAAATACAAAATTTAAATTGGTAGTAATGCTCATTTCATCTCTTGTTCTCCAGGCCTTTAGGTCTCCTTCCCAGAGACAGAGGCAGCCATTCAACCAGTTTCTTGTGTGTGTTCTGTACCTTTACACACAGAGACAGACACACACTTTCCCCACCCCGACCCCTTCACATATGAGTGCAGCACAATTAGATACCTTACATTTTACACTTGAACATTCCTAACTGAACACTTATAAATTCTTATGCATTTATTAGTACTAATGTTGTCTAGAAAAGTTTAGGGTTTTAGCCTGTACAACCTTTTGCAAAGGTTTTGCTGGTACTTGCTTGGTTTGATCAGAAGTTTGTAACACAGAGAGTAATTCTCTTCCTCCCACAGATCCAGATTTGGAAGGAAGAGTAGCTCTATTACTTACCCAAGCCATTTATGAAATTGTAGGGATACCCATAGAAAAATCCAAACTGAATATCTGTGTACCAGGATGAAAAAAAAAATGATAAAATGAGAATTAATGGGCACAGTGTGTATAATAAAGAACAGAGTTGAATATAAAGATGAGTAGTGCAAAAACTGAAATTAAAAGAGGTATTTGATGTGTAACCACAGCTTTAAGAAGAGAATATTAAGAAAACTCATTCAGGAGGGGAAAAATGCATACAACTGAAATAACTGAAACCAGTCCATTCCTAACAGTTTAATTCCTAAGAAGAACAAGTCATAACATGTAAAGTATTACAAACCTGAAACTTAAAACTATTAATTGCAACTCAAAATCCTTATGCATTAAGTAATACATTAATTATTAAGTGCTATACCTTTATCCTGTTCTAAATATATACCTGATAATTATAATGTTATCTTTTTCTATTCTAAATCATATACAAAAGTACATTCAACATGTTAAATTCCTGGTAAACTTCATTTTCTAAATAGTTAATAAACATATCTATAAAATAAAATAGCCATTCTAGCTAGAAACAGTGGGATCACCAGTGGCTTACAGGTAACTGGTTAATTAATATCCGGCTCAGTCCCTACTACTTTACTATATTTTACTGTGTAACAAAACGAGGCTTGCTTACTAGCAGTGAGTCACCTATTAAACAGTCAAAATTACCAGAAGTTATTCAATTAAAACCAAAATGTAAAAAACTTTATTCTGTAGTTCTGATCACTCCCACAGCTAAAAGAATGTCCAACTTGGTGCACTAATCCTGAAAGAAACCAACTGCCCAAGAAGATGCCAGGTCACCAGGAGCACTTGATGAAGTACGTGAGTGCCAACCATTAAACAGCCTGAAATGCATCTTCAAAACAAAGGTAAGTACCTAATACTGTTATCTATTACAATATCTCTCTGAACATAAAATAACTTAAAAAAATATATATATATATGTATACTGTTCCCCACCAACTTTTTTTTTTTTTTTTTTTTTTAATTTAATTTCCCCCCCTCCCCTGGTTGTCTGTTCTCGGTGTCTATTTGCTGCGTCTTGTTTCTTTGTCCGCTTCTGTTGTCGTCAGCGGTACGGGAAGTGTGGGCGGCGCCATTCCTGGGCAGGCTACTCTTTCTTTTCACGCTGGGCGGCTCTCCTTACGGGTGCACTCCTTGCGCGTGGGGCTCCCCTACGCGGGGGACACCCTTGCGTGGCACGGCACTCCTTGCGCGCATCAGCACTGCGCATGGCCAGCTCCACACGGGTCAAGGAGGCCCGGGGTTTGAACCGCGGACCTCCCATATGGTAGACGGATGCCCTAACCACTGGGCCAAAGTCCGTTTCCCCCCACCAACTTTTAAAGAAGTACCATCTTTACAGACACCTATCTCTGTAATCCAGTGTCCTCTTTTAGCAAACAGGTATTCCAAAATTCTAATTAAATTTGTTTCTTTCAGAATGGACATCTTATTAGCCATATGAAAACTTCATCCAACTTCATACAGAATGCCTGATCCATCTTCCTCCAGTCAAAATAAATAACAAAGTTTGTACACCTTGTTAGGTAAGAACTACAACCCATGGCCAGCAGGAAGTAGTTACAGAAAAGAGATCATCTCCCTTCAGCACCCCTTTAAGATTAAAGGGGTAAACTCTCTAAGGGTAAAATAAAATTAATAGATGGATCTGGAGCCTGGCAAGAAATCCATGTAAGCACCAATAACCCCCAGGATGGCTGTTGGGTGGGGCCCCACCCCCAGGATTCTGCTGTCCAGCATGAAAACTTCTTCTGGAAAGAGGGTAAACCCCGGATGTGACCCAGGAACTTTGTCTTTAGGCCCTCACTGGGAAATTAATAAGTGGGATAATCAATCAAAACAATGAACATCCACCCACCTCAAAACTCCAATGATAATTATGCCAAAGCTTAGCAAATTAAGCTTGCATAAAGGGGGGATTGATGTAGACTATGGGTGGGGACTGTTCATCTCTTCATAGATACCCTGAGCTGTGTGTGTCAGATGGTGAGAGCTGAAACCCTGCCCTTGGTAACCATGGCAACAACTCCAGTCCCAGAAGAACAATTAAGCAATATAAACTCTATAAACTTGAAATATTCAGGGAAAATGCAAACCAAATGTGTTAAAAGCTTACATGGAATGTATGAAGTTCATGTTAAAACTTAACTGAGAATGTATGAAGTTCATGCTTAAAGCTTACCTAGAGGGAAGCAGAATTGACCCAGTGGATAGGGCATCCGTCTACCACATGGGAGGTCCGCGGTTCAAAACCTGGGCCTCCTTGACCCATGTGGAGCTGGCCCATGCACAGTGCTGATGCGTGCAAGGAGTGCTGTGCCACACAGGGGTGTCCCCCACATAGTGGAGCCCCACATGCAAGGAGTATGCCCCGTAAGGAGAGCTGCCCAGCACAAAGGAAAGTGCAACCTGCCCAGGAATGGTGCTGCACACATGGAGAGCTGACGCAGCAAGATGACGCAACAAAAAGAGACACAGATTCCCGTGCCGCTGACAACAAAAGAAGAACACGCAGCAAATGGACACAGAGAACAGACAACTGGGGTGGGAGGGAAGGGGAGAGAAATAAATAAAAAATAAATCTTTTTTTTTTTTAAAAGCTTACCTAGAATGTGGGGGATATGTGTTAATTCAAACTTACTGAGCACTGAAACAAAGAACCATTTAACTTTTCCTCTGTATAAAAAGAACTTGAAAATCTTATTTAGGGCTCCAGTTTTGAAGAGAAAACTCCTGAGCCCAGCTGGTCATAAATAAATTCTTTTTTTTCCTTCTCAAAATTATTACTGAGTCCTGGTCTTTCCATCCTCAAATAATTGAACCTCTCTCAATGCCTACAACTTTATCACTAAGAAAAGAAAAACTCTTAGGTATAGAAAGCAAAACCCTCATCAGGACAGATGCCCAGTATTTAGGAAAGAATTTGGACATATGAAAAAAAAAATCTCTTTTCCCCATGATGTGGCAGCAGAGGATAGATCGAAAAGCACCAGACAGAGAAGTCCAGCAGAGGGCTAAAAATTGGGAGGATTTTTACATTCAGAGGCATGGAGAAAAGAGCCAGTGACTTGCTGATAAGCGGAAGAAAGATCCTTATGTTTTCTCTGTATTAATCTTAGCAATGGCTCTAAAACATTTACTGCCTTATTCAGTTGCTTACCAGACATCAGGTCATTTCCTCCTCCTTTGAATATAAAGAAGGCATGGGCTGGCATTCTAGCTCCAAAGTTTTGCATGCCCGTGTTGCATCATTCCCTTACAAATTCTCTAAAACCTCTATTACCATTCATTTCTATGAACATGCATTGAGTCTTTCTTATGTGCAAGATGGTGGTAGGTGTTGCAATGCAAAATGAGAGTATGCAGGTAGGTGTTGAAATGCAAAATTAGAGTATGCAGAATCTGAGTATACTCAGATTCTTACCTCAACTGTAAAAAGAGATGGCAAAATGAATTGCTTTCTAGTAAGGCACTTTCCTCTCAGACTTTGGCTCTATGATACCTGGCTGCCTCTCTTCAATGAGAGAACTTTCCTTATAATAGTCCCTGATTTTATGGGATCCCTTGGCAAAAAATGGTCTCTTTATGCTTATGAGATATTTCCTCCTGGTATCTATAATAATTCAGCTTCTAGCAAAGACTTTTCCTTTCATAAATAATGCAATATTTAGTGCCAGCCATGCTTGTCATCTGAGATCTTCTTGGCTTTTATCCTTAGATCTGTAATCACATCAACTTCTCAGAGATTTTTCTTGAATTTTCCTCTAAGCCCTTTCTTGCCTACAAGCAACAACTTGGCTGGGTTTTATTACTGTTGGACGTATGCAGAAATATATGTGCGCATGTATGGATCTCTCTGAATTATTTCACAAAGGATTTGAGATAGGCTAGAAAAGTATGTAAACTTGCAAAAGGATAAACTATGAATCCCAGAATCCGGGAATATAAAAGAAGGACAATATCAGACTAGATACTCTATGAATCATTTGCTTGACATGGGGTTTCAGATTTGGCTCTAAGTTTCATAATTGTTCAAGACAAAGAAAGAAATACAATAATAGGCTTCACAAGGTCCAAAAACTCAGCGTTAAGGGGAAGCACACCTTTTCTGGACCCTGAATCCTTGGAGAAATCTTCTCCCTATCTCATAAAATGACTCATTGAGATGTATTAAATGATACAAAAATATCTTACAAATTTTACATGATAGTTTCCTATAACATGCCTTAATGTAGACTGATAGCTTGATGCCAAGAGATAATCGGTTAATGCAAACCTTGGAGGGATCCAACTTATTTCAGTGTCCTCCTTCAGGATGAAAATTTATATTTCTTTCCCAGAACAGGGCTTCCATCTAGGTGATTAAACAGTTCATTTAAATCCGGAGCATTTAAATTAAAAGCAGCATTTCCTTGTAATTCAAATGGGATAATATAAGGTAAGGAAAACCAGCCTAGCACCATACTTGGCATAGAGTAGGAGATAAAGAAATGTAACTTTCCATGACTCCTTTAATATGAAGTATTGTGTTGACTTCCCTGAGTAGGTAATAAATTTGGCAATGCAGCACAATGAAAAAAAAACATGACCTTAGAGTCCAGAAAGCACAGCTTTGTCACAGGGCTTGTTACTGAAGGTCGTGCAGAGTCTGTGTCCTCGCCTATAGAGTGGGGATAATAAACAGTGAATATAAAACCAGAAGCGATACATACCAAGCCCTTAGACAGTGCTTGGAACATGGAAGGGACTGAATTCATTAGATTGCTTTCTTGTTCCTAAGTTATGGAAGGAAGAACACAAAAGAACTAAAGCAGGTCACTAAAAAAGGACACTGAGGGAATCATAACCTATACATAACCTGTAGCAGTACCTTGCCAAATCCAGAGTAATTCTGCTCATCATTTTGAAAAATCACCCAATCATTCCCTAGCAAATGTACTCTGGGTCATGTGATCTATGCTCTTTCAACCCTTTCTCACCTTTGTCAAACATTTGTATTGCTATTCTCTGGTCCATTTTGTTTTCCCTGCCCTCTATCAAGATGTGGAACCTCAAGCCTGATGTTTCCATGGATGGAGTATTCTGCTTTCCTTGGGGATGATTGTAAATTTGTGGAGGACACCATAGATGAGGGTTCATTTATTCAATACATGCTTTTTGGTGCTTACTATGTGCCAGATACTCTATTTGTTCAAGGCTGATGGGGTTGCAGCCTTGTTTAAGCTTTTCCTTTAAATGTTTATGCCATTTTTTAAACCCAGCTTAGTATGGGAAGCTCTTGGTCTCCACTATTGCGCGAGAAGGACAACAAATCTGATAAATCACCCCGTTGTAGAGAAGCAGACTGGTGGTTAATGGCCATGGAATCCTTTGGAAGTACCAATGGCACCCAGACTATCTCCAAGTTTTCTCGTAGGAAGTCTAAGGTGTTACTTGTGCTGAAGTCTCCATGGCAGGGTCTTAGCTCCATTGGAGAATCTGATGAAATACATGAATCATCTTCACACAGAAAGGCCCAAGGTAAATTCTTCATGCAATTTCAGGGAGTTTAAAGATACCACCTTTCCCCCCTGTGACACCCCCGCCCCCCCCAGAATTAAGAACGTGTGCATGCCCCAAGGACCTGCCTTGACTCTATCATGTTCCTCAATGAGGTGGGTTCTGAAGACAACGAAGAGAGGCCAACCAAATGTGTGCTTAAGACAAAGGCAGGAATGAGAGAAATTACATTGTTTGACACATTAATTTAATATGACAAGATGTAATAGAGACAAAAGTAAACTCTTGCAGTTTGACTCCAAAAGATTATTCTATAGGAATAGAAAGGGGTGGAGAGAGGAGAAGCATTTTAATTAAAAGCATCCATATGAAAGGAGACATAGGAATTTAAGTTGATTTTAAGTGCAGTAAAAATAAAATTATTTGCTCATTCTCTCAATGGGGACTCTCTCCTTCCTGAGACCCTCCCTCTGGTGTTGGGAACGATTGGTGCGGGCGTGCACTGAGATCAGCGATGCCAATGGCATGGCCGCCAGAGCGGAGCCCATTTCCTGGTTCTTCTCCCTCCCTGCTCCTTTGTTCTCTGTTCCCGCCACTGCCCAGGCTAACACAGTAACACGCAGGCGCAAGGCGCGAAATTGAAGTCTGCCCTCTAGCCCAGCAACAGCAGCCACCAATCCCTAAACCCTGCCACTTCCCCCAGCAACAGCAATAGCCAATCCCTAACCGCCATCCCTCCCACTACCCCTCCCCTTCCCAAGAGTATAAATGCTTTGTTCTCACAATAAAACTTTGCAGCTTGATCCTCACCCTGTCTCGCTGTCATTCCTCGCGTCTCCTGTCTCACCATTCTCCTCCGCGCGACCACGAGCCCCCGTTCCCTGCCCCGCTGGCCGGGGCTTTAACACTCTGGGAGCAGCAGACTTGGCCATAGACTTGCTTTAGCCAATGGAATGTGAGCAGAAGTGAGGTGGACCATTTCAAGCAGTGGCTGGTCACTGTCCTCTTCTTTGCTCCAAAATGTGTGAGATCAAGATATGGCAGTGGATTTGGCCCAATGGTTGGGGCCTCTGTCTACCACATGGGAGGACTGTGGTTCAAACCCCGGGCCTCCTTGACCCATGTGCAGCTGGCCCATGCGCAGTGCTGATGCCCGTGAGGAGTGCCCTGACACACAGGGGTGTCCCCCGCGTAGGGGAGTCCCACGTGCAAGGAGTGCGCCCCGTAAGGAGAGCCACCCAGCGCGAAAGAAAGTGCAGCCTGCCCAGGAATGGCGCTGCACACACGGAGAGCTGACACACCAAGATGACACAACAAAAAGAAACACCGATTCCCATGTCGCTGACAACAACAGAAGCGGCCAAAGAAGATGCAGCAAAATAGACACAGAGAACAGACAATGGGTGGGGGGAGGGGAGAGAAATAAATAAATCTTTAAAAAAAAAAAAGGGATGAAAAAATACTCCTTCATCCTGCATCCTGGAATGATGACAGCATGGAGCATAGCTCCAGTTGATGGGTGGCAGTCATAGAGCATGAGCAAGTGAGCCAGTGAGATTTTTGAGATCCTAACAGGAGCATAACTTAGCTTAACCTCATGGATACAAAATTGATGGGGTGGTATGGGATTTTTCCTTTTAGAGTAATGACAACGAGCCAAAATTGACTGAGGTGATGACAGCACAACTCTGCGACGAAAATGAGAGACACTCAGGGTACACTCAGTATACACTTTGAATGGATTGGACAAAGCATGGGATTGTATAGCACAATGAATTCTGTGGTGGAAGATGGACTGTGGTTAGAAAAAATATGAGAACATTTTCTCATGAAATATAACAAATATATAATATTAATACAGTGTGTCAATAACCGGGTAGGTTGGGGGAAAAATACACCAAATGTAAGATATCGGTGGTAGTTAGTAGTAATGTTTTGATGAAGCTCTTTAATAGTTTGTCATAATTCTTTCACAGCAATGCAACGTGTTGGTGGTGGGGTGACGTATGAGGCCCTGCATGATGATATGCATGTTTGTTTTGTAAGTTCACAACTTTTACTATACACTTATTGTTTATGGATGTTCATGTATGAATGATAAACTTCAATTAAAATAAAGAAAAAAAATAATGGGGTAATATGGCTGTTAAGCAATATCAGGAACATGGAATTAAGTTGTGGGAAATATACAATGAGAAGCTAAATAGTAAATTGGATTGCCCAGAGAAAGAGAAATCTGGCTGATAGTGTTTGTGGGGTGGGCTGTCATGTGGTAATTTAACATAACTTTTGGATATCTTAGAGACATTTCAAATACAATATGTCCATAGAAGCCTGGGGCATATTAGAAATATTATTCTAAAATATCCCATGATTTAAAATAGTACCTTCTGCATCACTTTCTTTCCTCTTGCCAGCCTAACTATTCTTCATGGCATTTATATCTAAAAGTTTATTACATACTTAATTATTACTTACTATCTCCTCCATGAGAATTTAAGTTCCTGAATGTATTATTTTGCCATCAGATTTCCAATGTGTAGACCAAAAAACCAAGGAGCTACTCAAATATATGTATTAAATTAAGTAATTGATAATTAATATCAACCACTTATTAACTGTGGACTCGTTGTAGTTAGAAGCTATTTCTGTGTTTGGCATTGTATTCCTAGTTCCTAGCAAGTAGTAATCATTAAATGCTTTTTACTGCTTGAATAAATAGAAATAATATTAGGGTAGTACAGTCTTATAAATGACAAAGGCATGAAGTTTTCCAAAATGGCAAATGCTGAAAAGAGGCTGATGATAGCAAGAATTGATAAAAGGTAAATGCTTTTGGTAATTAGGTAAAAAGGTAATATTTTATGTCTTTTAAGTCCAATTTAAGTAGAGGTTCATACCAACAGCAGGTTATAACTGACTAAGGAGCGTTTTGGAGATGCAGAGGTAGGGACAATGTAGTGCAGGTCATTCCTAACAAGTGGGTTCTTTCACCCTGTATGCAGGACTGAAAATTTCCTGCACCACTATCCCACTTTGTACTCCAATTCCCCTCTGCCCTCCACTGAAAGGTCCTCCTCTCCACCTGCTTTCTTAAATCTTAAAGAATTGGCCGTCTTCGCTTTCTTCTTTGTGTGAAGAAGGAGCAGTACCTCTGGAAGCTGTGAAGACAGAACATTACTAGGAATGCATACCACCAGAACATTTACATTTTGCTCTCCAAGAATTACAATCCACATATAAATTATAACTTTTTCTTATTTGTTAGCAAGTGGGAAATAAGACAATAATGGCAAGGTGAAACTAGAATACAAATAAAAGCCTGGCAATCTAAGAGAACGTTTGCTGCTTTCTCAAAATTTCTGTCACTTGGCCTCCTTGTGTGAAGAAGGTACTATTCATCTGAAAGCTGTGAGGGGAAAATACTGCTTTGAACTTAAGTTTGAGAGATGGCTACATGTAGGGAGTATTTGAGCCTCTTTATTTACAGAGATGGCTACATGTAGGGAGTATTTGAGCCTCTTTATTTACATCTATATCTCCAAATTTCAGATATAAATTTGGAGATATAAATAATAAGGCCTGGGTCAGTGTTTTAGTTTGCTAAAGCTGCTGAGAGCAAAATAGCAAAATGGGTTGGCTTTCACATTAGGGATTTATTAAGGAAAATTTTACATTTCTGAGTCTGTGAAACTGTCCAAATCAAGGCATAATCAGAGTTGTGATCTCACTGAATTGCAGCTGAGGGGCAATCCTGGACTCCTGCCATGTGGCAAAGTAAAATGGCAGCTAATCTCAGCTTTGTCCTTCAGGGTCACTTTCTTCCCAGGCTCAGCTGTGGGCAGTTAGGCATATGGCTCATCTCCTCCTGGGCCTTCTCTCTTCCACTGATTCCAGCCTCCCATTTCTCGCTCAGCATCTCAGGATTTCTCTCTCTTTCTGTAGGCAATCCTGGAGTCCTCGCTCTTTCATGGCAAGATAAAAATGGCAGGCCCCTTTCTCTGTGTGTTTCTACTTTCAATTCTCCACCTATATAAGCCTCCAGCAAAAAGGCAGAGACCCAATTTGGATTATGCCTCACTAATATAGTCCAATCAAAGGTCCTAAAGTGATCTAATTAAGCAATCTTAATAAAATTCCCAACAGCCTTTTTTGCAGAAATGGAAAAGCCAATTATCAAATTTATTTGGAAGGGTAAAGGGTCCCGAATAGCCAAAAATGTCCTAAAAAGGAACAAAGTTGGAGGACTCTTACTTTTGATTTTAATTCATTTACTTAGCTGTGATGATTTAAAAAACAGCATGGTACTGGCATAAAGATAGACATATTGACCAATAGAACTGAATCAAGAACTTACTAAGTAGTTTTTGACAAGGTGTCAGCCCACCAAGCTGGGTCAGAACATTCTATTAAACAAATGGTGATGGGAGAACTGGATATATATATCCAAAAGAAAGAAAGAGGACTCCTATCTTATACCTTATATAAAAAGTAACTAAAAATGGATCAAGAACCTAAATTTAAAAACTAGAACCATAAAACTCCTAGAAGAAAACATAGGGAAACATCTTCAAGACCTCATGGTACTGGGAAGCTGTTCTGGTTCAACTGATACAGTGTCTGCCTACCATATAGGAGGTCCAGGGTTCAAACCCAGGGCCTCCTGGCCCATGTGGTGAGCTGGCCCACACACAGTGCTGCCACATACAAGGAGTGCCATGTCACGAGGGGCATCCCTTGGGTAGGAGAGCCCCACGCGCAAGGAGTGCACCCTGAAAGGAGAGCCACCCCATATGAAAATAAAAGTGCAGCCTGCCCAGGAGTGGCAGTGCACACACGGAGAGCTGACACAGCAAGATGACACAACAAAAAAGACACAGATTCCCAGTGCTGCCGAGAATGCAAGTGGACACAGAAGAACACATAACAAATGGACACAAGAGAGCAGACAAGGGGGTGGGGTAGGGGAAGGGGAAGAGAAATAAATTTTTAAAAAAATCTTAAAAAAAAGACCACATAGTAGGTAGTTGTTTCTTAAACTTTACACCCAAATCACAAACAATGAAAGAACAAAATAGATAAATGAGACCTCCTCAAAATTAAACACTATTTTTCTTCAAATGATTTTGCTAAGAAGATAAAAAGACAGCTTTCTCACTGGGAAAAATTTTTAGAAACCACATATCCAATAAAGGTTTGCCGTCCTACAACTCAATGGTAAAAAGACAAGCTACCCAATTAAAATATGGGCAAAAGACTTGAAGGGACATTTTTTTCAAAGAAGAAATACAAATGGCCAAAAAGCACATGAAAAAATATTCAACATCACTAGTTATTAGGGAAAGGCAGATCAAATCTACAATGAGATATCATTTCATAGCTTATAGAAAGGCCATTATTAAAAACAAACAAACAGAAAACAGCAAGTGCTGGATAGGAGGTGTAGAAATAGGAACCCTCCTTCACTGTTCATAGGAATGGATAATGGTGCAGTGTCTGTGGAAGAGAGTTTGGTGGTATCTCAAGAAGCTGAATATAGGGAAACGGACTTTGGCCCAGTGGTTAGGGCGTCCGTCTACCATATGGGAGGTCCGCGGTTCAAACCCCGGGCCTCCTTGACCCGTGTGGAGCTGGCCCATGCGCAGCGCTGATGCGCGCAAGGAGTGCAGTGCCACGCAAGGGTGTCCCCCGCGTAGGGGAGCCCCATGCACAAGGAGTGCCCCCGTGAGGAAAGCCGCCCAGCGTGAAAAGAAAGAGCAGCCTGCCCAGGAATGGCGCCGCCCACACTTCCCGTGCCGCTGATGACAACAGAAGCAGACAAAGAAACAAGACGCAGCAAATAGACACCGAGAACAGACAACCGGGGGAGGGGGGGAATTAAATAAATAAATAAATAAATCTTAAAAAAAAAAAAAAAAAGAAGCTGAATATAAAACTGCTGTATAATCCAGCAATCCCATTATTAGAAATATATTCAGAAGAACTGAAAACAAGGACATGAATTGACATTTGCACACTGGTATTCATAGCAGCATTACTCACAATTGCTGAAATATGGAACCAGCCCAAGTGTGCATCAACTGAGGAATGGATAAACAAAATGTGGTTTATACATACAATGGAATACTGTTCACCTGCAAGAATAAATGAAATTTATTTTGCATAAGGCAAAATAGATGAATCTTAAGGACATAATGTTGAGTGAAATAAGCCAGACACAAAAGGACAAATATTGGATATTTTCACTAATATGAACTAAATATGATGAGTAAACCCATGGGGGTAAACTCTAGAGTATAGATTACTAGGAGATAGAATGTGGGTTGAGAATGGGAGCCGATGCTTAAAGTATGTAGAATTTTTAATAAGGTTTATTGTAAAAGTATGGAAATGAATAGAGTAGATGCTAACACATTATAGTAAGTATAACTAACACTGATGATTTATAAGTGTGACTGTGGCTAAAAGGGGACATAAATGGCAGTTGAAAGAAAGCTAGAGAATAATCTAGATACTGTATTATAGTGATTTTGGTGGTGGTAAAAGGTTGATTAACAGTTTATATATAAGAATGTTCTTTTATTAGTGTTAAGAGTGTGATGATACATGGGAAAATTAGAACTAATATAACTTATGAACAATAGTGAATAGTAACATTGTAATATTTTTGTAACAATGGCAAAGAAGTTATTAAATTAATTCTAAGGAACAAAAACAGATGAGTATAAGGAGGTATGGGGTTTTTCCTTCTAGAGTAATGAAAACATTCTAGAATTGACTCAGGTGATGACAGCACAACTCTGTGATAAAAATGAGAGCCACTGAGTGGAAACTTTGAATGGGTTATAAAAAACATGGAGCCTTGAAAATTATGGCTGCGGGCGGCACCGCTCCAGTGCCTGTGATATATATTAATAGTACCATCCATGGAGAAAACCCTAGTAAAAAAAGACATTCAGATAGCCCTTCCTTCTGGATGTAATGGAAGAACAGCTCCACATGTTGGCTTGGCTACAAAACTCTTCATAGAGGTAGGAGCTGTTGTTATAGATGAAGATTATAAAGGAAATGGTGTTGTGCTGTTTAATTTTGGGGAAGAAAAGTTTTAAGTGAAAAAGGGTGATCGGATTGCAAACCTGATTTGTGAATGGATGTTTTAGGCAGAAATAGAGGAAGTTCAGTTTCGGATGTCTCTGAAAGTGGTTCAGGAGGTTTTGGGTTTATTGGAAAGAATTAAAATTTATGCCAAGAATAGAAAACATACTTTTTTCCTTAAAAACAATGCTTTCTCTTAAAGTGTTTTGGTGTTTGTGTAACAAATCTCTTAAACTTTAACTTATAAAAACATTTGGTTTTCCTAAGGTCAAGGAAAGGGCACCTCTGGTGGGATCACATAGAAACTTTTTTGTGTTTTGCTACTTGTTGTATGTGAATCTGCTTTGCGATGCCCTAATATAAAGTTTCTTTTTCAGTTCATTTAATGTATAAATGTACATCTACTGGAAAATATGCATTATTTAATTCACTAAATGCTACCCTATAGCAACTTATTTTGCTTTATTTGCTTTATAAACTATAAGCAATGCCTTTTATTCAATAAACTTGAATTCTTACACAGATACAAATTATTGTGTAAACTGAACTAAATGATAATAAAAAGGGGAGTTTAAAGTTAAAAACAAACAAAAACAACACATGGATTGTACAAAACAGTGAATCTTGTGGCAGAAGATGGACTGTGATTAACAGAACAAATATGTGAATGCTTTCTCTTGAACAATAACAAACATATAAATTAATAAAGGGTGTTAATAATTGGGTAGGCATGTGGAGCTGGCCCATGCGCAGTGCCGATGCGCGCAAGGAGTGCCGTGCCACGCAGGGGTGTCCCCCCCGTAAGGGAGCCCCACGCGCAAGGAGTGCACCCGTAAGGAGAGCCGCCCAGTGCGAAGGAGGGAGCAGCCTGCCCAGGAATGGTGCCGCCCACACTTCCCGTGCCGCTGATGACAACAGAAGCGGACAAAGAAACAAGACGCAGCAAATAGACACAGAGAACAGACAACCGGGGGAGGAGGGGGAATTAAATAAATAAATAAATCTTTAAAAAATAATAATAATAATTGGGTAGGTTGGGGAAAATATACCAAATGTAAGATATTGACTATAGTTAATAGTTATTATTTTGATGATGTTCTTTTATAGTTTTTAATAAATGTTTCATAACAGTGCAAGGCATTGGTTATGGGATGATATCTCTGAGCCCTGTGTGATGAAATGTATGTTTGTTTTGTAAGCTCACAACTTTTTTTTTTAAAGATTTATTTATTTTGTATTTCTTTATTTCTCTCCACTTCCCTCCCCACCCCCACCCCCATTGTCTGCTCTCTGTGTCCATTTGCTGTGTGTTCTTCTATGTCCACTTGCATTCTTGTCAGTGGCACCAGGAATCTCTGTCTCTTTTTGTTGCGTCATCTTGCTGTGTCAGCTCTCTCTTTGTGTGGCACCACTCTTGGGCAGGCTGTGCTTTTTTTGCATGGGGCAGCTCTCCTTGCAGGGTGCACTCCTTGCATGTGGGGCTCCCCTATGCGGGGGACATCCCTGCGTGGCACAGCACATCTTGCGCGCATCAGCACTGCGCGTGGGCCAGCTCCACACGGGTCAAGGAGGCCCAGGGTTTGAACCCAGGACCTCCCATATGGTAGGTGGATGCTCTATCAGTTGAGCCAAATCTGCTTTCCAGTTCACAACTTTAATTACATACTTATTGTTTATGTATGTTCATGTATGAATGATATATGTGGCAGTTTGAAATTATCTTATGAATCCCAAAAAGAGAAATATTTTGTTTTTAAGTTTATCTATTCCTGTGGGTGTGATACCCTTTGATAGCATTAAATTCAGTTGAGAAGCCTTTAATTATATTACTTGATAAGATTGATTTTGGACTTTTGATTGGACTACATCAGTGGGGTGTGATTTATATTGAGTCTCTGCTCTCTTACTGGGTCTGATAATAACAGAGCTAGAGAGAGACACACATACAGGAAAAGAAAGCTGCCATTTTTGACCCTGCCAGGTAAGAGAGGACTAGAGGATAGCTTAAGCATGAAGCTCCCAAGAGGCTGGGCCCATGGAGTAGCTCGAGAGGAGGGAAACCTCTGAGAGGCTCAAAGAGCTGAGGACCAGGGAAGAATGAACCATATACCCAAGAGCTTGCATCTGAACTTGGGAAGAATGCAGAGTGTCTGAGACTGATTAAGGAGCCTGGAAAGAGACAAGCCATATGCCTGGTTGCCATCAGCTGAGTTCAAACCTCGGCAGAGATTGGCGGCCACCTTATTTCAACATGTGGCAGTTGACTTTGATGAGAAAGCACCTCTCATGGTGCCTTAATTTGGACTTTTCATGGCCTTGAAACCACAAATTTTACCCCAAATAAACACTTTTTATAAAAGCCAACCTGTTTGTGGTACTTTGCATCAGCAGCCCTTTGGCAAACTAAAACAATATACTTCAATACATTTTTTTTAATGAAAAGAAAAAGTGATCTAATCAAAAGATCCCTTAACTAAATCTAATGCATTCAAAGAGTCTCACACCCACAGGAATGGATTAGTTCAAAGAACATGACCTTTTCTGGGATTTATAAAAGTTCAAACTGTCAGTGCAATGCTTATTAGTCTATTGGAATTTTTCTAAGCTTAATGGTTTTGAAAACATTTAGCACAATTATACAGCTTGCACACTGATGGGTATGGCATTGATAAAGAGGAGCACCATGGAATTACAGTAGCCAGGGAATTTAATGATGGAATGTTATTAATTGCAGGAAGCAACAATTAATCTATTTGCCAGTCCAGTAAAGAGCTCTCCATCATTGACTCCAAGCTGGTCAGAACAACAAAGCTGGTTCAGTTTGTAGCATTTGCAAGCATGTGGACCATGACTCAGATATATTTGGTCTTCACTTCAACTTATTATTATGCTAGCATACAATCCTTGCAAAGAATAAACACAGGACTAAGAATACAAGTAAGTAGTTGCTTCCTGAGATTTTTTAAAAAATTTCTTACAGAGGTATGTACCAACTTCCATCCTATTAGAATCTCATACAGTGGAAGGAATCCTCCCATTTATCAAAGTGCAGAACATGGGGTTTTGGTCTTTTGTGTTTTGAGATAAGGGCACAGGACTTGGAGGTTTTGGGGGCTGGAGGTTGAAGAGGGGTGATGTCAGCACTCAAGGGATGGCATTCTTTGCTTTAGTGAAATTCTACCTGCACCATAGATATATATTTCTGTGTCCATTAGTACTCCATCAGCCCAAACTTTCATTGTAGTACACCAGGCCATGGCATATCACAAAGCAGGTAGGAAGAGGAGTTCAGCTCACAGATTTGTCCATGCTCACTTTAGGAGACAGAATTCCATATCCAGAGAGAGTAACCATTTTTTAGGTAGTGATAGGCCACCAACATTTTGCTGATTATATTGATGTGGGCTATGGGTGGGAGGCTGTTCATCTCTTCATAGATAACCTGAGCTGTATGTATCCTGAGCTGTGCACCTGGGACAGTGAGAAGTTGCATCCCTGCCCTTGGTAACCATGGCAATGACTCCAGTCCCGGGAAAACAATTTAGCAATGCAAACTCTATATACATACCAGTCAGTCCAGAGAGACTCTGACAGTAGTGATGCCGAAGCTTAAATAAACAAGCTTAGCTTCAAAGAGGGGATATAATATAGCCTGTGCATGAATTCAAAATTATCTAATTCTGTATCCAAGTGTGCCTAGAAATCCAATTAAGTAATATAGGCCCTATAGGCTTTGGATGTTCAAAGAGGATGTAGACTAAATGTGTATTGAAAGTTGCATCCAGATGGAATGTGGGTGAGATATTAATTCAAACTTACCTGGAATGTGGGGGATATGCTAATTTAAAACCTATCTGGTACTCAGACAGCACTTGACTAACAAAGAAAAGTCATTTTCTTTCATAAAAGCAGCATTTGACTCCCCACCCTTATATTGTCTGTATAAAGGACCCAAAACTCTATTCTGGGCTCAGGTTTTGAACAGAAAGCTCCCAAGTCCATCCAGCCATAAATAAATTACTTTTTCCTTCCCAAAATTATTCCTGAGTTCTGGCCTTTCTATACGCAAATAATTGAACCTCTCTCAACGTCTACAACAATATCAGAAAAAACAAGCCTCCATAGAAATCAATTAATAGTCTGTACTTTAAATTCTTGGCAATCTAAAATAGATAATGAAAAGAAAAAAGTCCTAAAATAGGGAAAGGAAGTCCTCTTCCAAATCTCCTAGTATCACTGGAATCTGGAACACAAGACAGAGGGGACTTTGATCTGACCAAAATAAACACTATCTTCAACTCAAGACCTACTAAAGATGCCTTTTGTCTATGTTTAAAGCTAGTTATTCATGTTTTTTCTGATTGGCCTGGGATAAATATTATTCAGAAATGCATACCTCTTTCAGTGATGTCTAAAACTTATCAGGGAGGAAATTTGACATGTATGCATTAAAATATATCAGCTTGTCAGGATTTACCTAATCATAAAATCAAATGAGATTCCTAGTCTGAAAATCTTCCCATTCCACATAATTTTTGTTTCTTATGAGGTTATACTTTTACAAATCTCACAAACAAAATTAATGAGGTCATATATTGTATTGTGTCCCAGGAAAAATGAGTATATATTTTTAGGTCACAGTTAATCTTATTTATATTGCTTAGTTAAAATTACATAGGAAAGATATATTAGAAATTCAAAGACTATTCTATGGAATACCTCATTTTATGATTTCTGAAGTGACAGATAGATGAAAAATATACACTCACAAAGTAGACTAGTATACTGCTTTGAATGAATCCACTTAAGGATAAGATTTGATATAAATCATGTTTTTTCCTTGAAAATGCCTTCATTTCCCTATTTGGGTGATGTTTGCTTACATGGAAAAAATGAGAAGAGAGAAATAGAGGAAAGAAAGAACCCAAAAGAGTGGCCACCCCATCCCCCACAAATCAAAACTGGAACAATGATTAAAAACTTTTAATAAGCATTTTTAACACTTTTATTGATGTGGGCTATGGGTGGAAGGCTCTTTGTCTCTTCAGAGATAACTAAGTTGTTTGACTTGTGGGTGTGAAACGGTAAGAGGCTGCAGTCCTGCTCTTAGGGACCAGCAGGCTCCAGTCCCAGGAAATGTTTAACAAAGCAAGGGCTATAAACTTTAAGTATTTAGGGGAAATGCAAAAACCAAGGCTTATCTAAAATGTCTGGAGTCCTTGCTAAAAGCTTCCCTAAGATGTGGAAGAGATATATGCTAATTGAAGCCTATTGAGAACTGAAACAAAGGGACGATTTGGCCTTTCCTCTCTGTATAAAAGACGTTTGAAAATCTTGTTCCGGGCTCGGGGATTCAAACAGAAAGCTCCCGAGTCCGGCCGGCCGTCAATAAACCATTTTTCCTTCTCAAAATCATTCCTGAGTCCTGGCCTCTCTATACTCAAATAATTGAACTTCTCTTAAATTCCACAACATTATAGCAAATATTTGATGTAGCTGAGAAAAATATTTTCTTTCTCTTGCCATTGGCACAGCCTCATTTAAATGAGACTCTGAGAAAGTGACAAAGGCACTAGGGAAAGCAGACAAAGTATCTTCTAGTCTCTCCACATATGTGACCTCCTGGCATTCTGTTTACTTTTTATGAATTATCAAAATTTCTATGCTTGTTTTTATTTAATACTGAAAATAACCCTGATTTTTCTACATCTTCATATCCAAACTTCATGATTTCAAAGCCAATAATCAATTCACAAGTGGTGTCACAAATGGGGAAAAAAAAAAAGCCTAAATCCAATTTAAGCTGCTAAGATTGGAGAAATAAAGCTCCAGTTACTTTGCTTGGTCAAGTTAAGAAGAATAATTTCCTTCTTTTAAACAGAAAAATGTGATTGGATATTACCTCTAAAATGTGCAAGTGTAGTCTTTATTGAAAAGTTCCAGAGGGGAAATTTGCCAAAAGACAGGCACTTGTTCAGAATTAGTATAAATTATACTTAAAAAAATGGACAAAGAAGAGGTCAGGAACAATATATTACAAAGAATGAAGGAGATGATGACGTACTTTATCTAAGAGAGTAGACTGGAGGCGAAAAGCATTCTTGATCCAGCCTAATGCTTTTATGAGATAACACATGACCCCCAGTCAAGAAAGGGTTTTTATCACAGTCCACTTAATTGTTCATCACTTTTTAGGTATCTGCTTTGTCCTAGATACTAAGCACTGGGGAAAACTAAAAACTAGAGAAACAATGGCAGTGCCAGTAAGGAGAGGAAGTAGCATAGACAGAACTTTAAGCAGTTTAGCTCAAAGTTTAGTGGATTGGAAGGGAATAAGGTATCAATAGATATTCCTGAAGAGATAAGGAGGGCCAATGTTATGAAGCATTGTCTAAAAGCAAAGGACACAGAGAAGGTGGGGGTTGATGGGGAGTAGGGTTGAAGTAGTTGTGGATGTTAATATTTTTAAAATATACATTCCAATATCCAAATGCCAATACCAAAAAATAAAAATAAATGAAACAAAGAGAGAAAGGCTGCTGTGGAGAATGGAAAAGCAAACAAAGTCTGGGCCCTTAGAAGAATTACCAGGGCCAGACTGAGATGGGAGATCACAAATTTATTATGACACCCATTTTCATGGTTTTGTGATTTTCAATAGTGCTCAATAAAAACAAAAAATTATGTCATATGGAGGAAAAATTCAAGGAACTGAGAACATTTAGTCTGGAATTAGAGAAGATGGGGGAGAAAATCCATAGAAAATGAACATACCCATTCTAGGGAAGCTATAGGGTGTACCCAAGGCTCACGGATAGAAATAATAGGGAGGATGTTTTTCACTTATTAAAGAAGTTTTTCCTAACACTTAGCACTGTTCCTAGAAGGCATTGAGAACTAATTGTATCTAACCAGACACTGGTGATATCTTGGTAGAACTATTGATGAGGAAATTTGTTGTTGGCGGTGATGTGGTAACATGCGTGGGGTTGAACTGGTCCAGTGGTTTTCAAACATTTGTAGCAGTGTAACAGAGTCTTACATGGAACCCCCAACATAATAATGGTGCTTATTAGACTAAATCTATTTTATACATTCAGACTAATCACATTTAATTATTATAAAGCCTATCACTGTAATAGTGAGACTCTTATGAGCATAAAAATTTGAATGGTGTTATTTATTTATCAACAACTATCAAGTAGTCTCTATATACCAAGCACTGTTGTTAGTGTTGGGAAAACAGCAGAGTTAAGGTTCTTGCTCCCCTGGAATTTATACTTTAGTAGAGGAGACAGACTATCGGCTACTAAACAAATAAATAAGAGAATTTTAGATAGCAATAAGTGCTATGAAGGAAAAATAATGCAGCCTGGTAGAGAGGCGGTAGATGGGTGTAGCCACGTTGAAGTGAGGAGTCAGAGAAGACATCTCTCAGGAGCTAACAATTGAGCTGAGTGACTATTAGGATGCTAAGAAAGAACATTTCATAAAAAAAAAAAAAAAAAAATGGCCAGTCTCGAAGCCAAACTCAGCATGTAAATGCAATGCCTTCCCCCCAGCGTGGGACATGACACCCGGGGATGAGCCTCCCTGGCAACGAGGGACCACTATCAACTACCAACTGATGATGCAACTGGAAAATGACCTTATACGGAAGGTTCAATGCGGATCAGCAGAATATCCACGTCTACATAAAATACCATGACTTCAAAATGCTGTTTGACCTAAAGTAAGGGGGAAATGAAAAGGAGAAATGAGTTTATATGGCTACGAGTTTCTAAAAAAGAGTCTGGAGGCTGGCAGAAGGATTGCCCTCATGCACAACTGAGCAGAGTCAGAGAGACAGATAAAGCAGATACAACCCCCAGATATTGGTTCCTTTGAGGGCTAAAGAGACCCATGGGAGTTATGGTCATGGCCGATGGGGTTAACTACCAGGGCAGATGGCCCCTCTTTGGAAATGGTGTTTATGTGTGATGAATCTGGACTCAGATGGGATCTCCCTTCATAAGACTTTCATGCTAATGTGCTGGAGGTGCAGTTAATGTTGAGGTTTAAGATATATTTAGGGGATTTGAATCTCTGGACTGACAATGTGATAGCCAGGTCCTGAGCCTCAACAGACTCCAGCACCTACAATCTGATCTATTGGACTTACCACACTCAGCTAAGATGGAGTTGAAGAAGGACAACCACCACACCATGGAGCCTAGAGTGATTACAACTGAAAATGGGAAGATTGCATCCAGCATCCATGTGGAATCTGAGCCTCCTCTTGACATAGAGGTGCAATGGACACAACCAATCCAATGTCCACATAGAAGAGGTGGCATTGGATTGGGAAAAGTGGACATGGTGGACGATGGGTATGGGGAAAGGCAGGAAGAGATGAGAGGTGGAGGCGTCTTTGGGACATGGAGCTGCCCTGGATGGTGCTTCAGAGGTAATCACCGGACATTGTAAATCCTCACAGGGCCCACTGGATGGAATGGGGGAGAGTATGGGCCATGATGTGAACCATTGTCTATGAGGTGCAGAGGTGCCCAAAGATGTACTTACCAAATCCAATGGATGTGTCATGATGATGGGAACGAGTGTTGTTGGGGGGGGGGAGAGGGGGGGTGGGGGGTGGGGTTGAATGGGACCTCACATATATATATTTTTAATGTAATATTATTACAAAGTCAATTAAAAAAAAAAAAAAAAAAAAGAACATTTCAGGTAGTGGAAATGGGAAGGCCAAGGTGGAAATGAAGTCCACATGTTTAAGTAACACAGTGATTGTAGTACTCAGTGATTGCAGACCAAGAGGGAGGAAGAGAGAGGTAGACAAAGGACAGATGAGAAGATCTCATAAGCCACTTCTCAATTTATCTATGATAAAGAATCATTTAAAAACGTTTTTTTCCCCAGTCACAGACCAACACGAGATCTAACTGCACATGACTGGTTCTCAGCTTGTGCCACATGATAGCTATCATGCCAGTTTAATAACACTCCAAGTGGATTATATACTCTTCAGTGAAATCAGCCCACTGATCACATGCTTGAATGTTGTGGCAATGTCCAATTTCTGTTAAAAGTTTCTAACAACTTAACAACTTAAGTGTTGATTGTGCTTATCTGCATGCAGACTGGAAATACACAGTTCATGGTTGTGCAGACCACACTTTGAGTAGTACTGTGGTAGGCCATGGAAAGGACCTTGGATTTTGCTTTAAGTACAGTGAGAAGCATATTTGGGGGGTGCAAGAAAGAGAGGAATCAAAGATGACTTAAAGGATTGTGGTGGTGCTCTTTGCTAAATAGACTAGATCAGAGGAACAGATTTGGTGGGGAGAGGGGGAGAGGAAATTTCTGTTCTGAGCATGTTTGGAGATGTCTAGAATTCCAAGTAGAGAAATCAAGTAGGAAATTAGATATATGAGTCTGGGGCTCACAGCTGAAGTTAAGGCAAGAGTTGTGCTTTTGGGGAGTCATGATAGGACTAGATGAATTACCTAGCAAGTGTCATTATGGAAGAAAGGAGATCCCAGGACCTAGACCTGGGGGTGGTCTAGCCTTAGAGTTGTCATCTCCATCTGTCTGGGTATCTAAGCAGTTTGAATTTAACATTTATGGAACCCCAGAGCTTCACAAAACATAATAAAACCCAAATCATCACAATGCTGGCATGAAGTAGCAGTCAGTATTGCATGTGGAATGAATGAATGAGCTCCCAAAACCTTTCCAACTCTAAGATATTATGATTCTAGTATTATTCAAGTTATATAAATCCATGGTGTAGTATGGATTGAATGGCAGCCGCTCAAAGAATATGTCCACATTGACCATGAGGTGCAGCGGTGCTCAGAGATGTATTCACCAAATGCAATGAATGTGTCATGATGATGGAGGAGAATGTTGCTATGGAGGGAGTGGTGGGGTGAGGGGGGTGGAGGGGTACCTGGGGACCTCATATTTTTTGAATGTAACATAAAAAAAATGAATTAAAATAAAAAAAAAGAAAACAAACAAACAAACAACAAAAAAAAAACAACTGGAAAAAAAACACAAAAAGAATATGTCCATAACCTGGGATCTGTGAATGTGACTGTAGCAGTTTGATATGGTTATGAATTCCAAAAATTGATATTGGATTGTGTTTGTAATCTGATCTACACCTGGGCATGATTAAACTATGATTAGGGCTTTGATTGGACCACATCATTAGGTTGTTGAGTCCCCACCCCTTGGAAACCAAGGATTGGCAGGACTCTCTCCCAGAGCTTCCAGAGGGACATTTTGATTTTGGACTTCTGGCCTCCAGAACTGTGAGAAAATGTGGTTTCCGTTGTTTAAAGCCTTTTAGCTGGTGGTGATTTGTTACAATAGCTTCAAGAAAGGAACGCAGGTAGTATTTTTAGCTGACTCCATTGCAGCATTTCCTTTGGAGCTGTGCTTTTTTTTGACTCAGAGGTTCTCAACTCTGGTTGCACATTAGAATCATCTGGTGAATTTAAAAAAAAAACAACTTTATTTTTAGAGAAGGTTTAGATTATATAAATGTTACATAGAAAATATAGGGGATTTCCATATGCCTCACCCCATCCCCACTCCCCCATACTTTTCCACATCAATGACATCTTTCATTAGTGTGGTACATTTGTTACAATTGATGAGCACATATTGAAGCATTGCTACTAACCGTGTGATATAGTTTACATTATAGTTTACACTCTGCCCTGCACAATTTTATAGGTTTTGACAAAATGTATAATGGCCTGTATCCATCTTTGTAATGTCATGCAGGACAGCTCCAATGTACTGAAAATGCCTCCATATTACACCTATTCTTCCTTCTCCCTCCCCTCAGAAGCTCTGGGGACCACTGCCTTTATATTGAATGATACAAGTTCTTCCATTGCTAGAATAATAAGTCTATAATAGAATAATAATAAGTCTATTTTAGTCCATTGTTCATTCCCCATTCTTGAGGATTTTGGGATGGTGATGACTACTCTGTTTCTAATTGAGAGGGGGCTTAGATAATACGCGGTGGATGGATGGAACTATCTTGTTTGCAGTTGCAGACACTCTCTGTTCCTTGGGTTGGGCATTGTCCATCATCATTTCCTTGTTACTTGTCCTGGATGAGTCCAATGAATTGGAGAGTAGGTGTTACAACTCCGCTGAGATTCAGGATTCAACTGGCACAAGAACAGACTAAGGATTTAAGTTTCTACTTAAATCTTCCCGGAAGTCCCCCTGGTGAGTTTTTAAAATGTTACTGCCTGGGCCACACCTTCAGAGATTCTCGTTCAGTCAGTCCATGGTAAAGGCCAGCATTGGTGTACAGCCAGAATTGTGAAGTACCATTTAATTAGGCACAACAATATCAGGGGGTAACACAGAGTACTGGGGGTGTGGGTGGGGGAGCAGCTATAGACGTTTTTTTAAAACCATAGGAATCTGTTTTGAAACATAACATTTTGCATCTTTATGCTCACATATAAAGCATTCTTGGAAACCTGCTGAAGTAGTTTCACATCAGCTCTCCATACAGGTACTTGAGGCACTAAGATGGCCCTACTTTCACCCTGAAGGAGTAAATGAAATCTCTGCAGGAGGTCAACAGAAGCCTTGGGGAGGCATTACCATCTATTCTGAAGGTTCATGCTACTTAACTTGTAGAGTAAATCAAAAGATGTAAGCCTTCACTCCAAATTGTCCCTCTACCTTCTTTAAAACTAGGTAATGACAATTTTGAATTTCTGGTGGAAGGCTACTTTGTGTAATTAAAAAATTTTTTTTACCAGATAGATAAGCCAAAGAGCATAGTAAGTTATTATTTGGAGGGAAGAGGATCCCTAATTTTAGAACAAATCAATTCATTGTATACAGTGCTAAATAAACTTTTTTTTTTTTTTGAAGATGTGTGACATCCTCTAGTGATCCTTGTAGCATGTCTTTGAGCAGTCATGAGTGAACTGTGGTTAGCAATAAACACTGGTACTAGAAGGCATTGAGAAGGTCCTTTGATGAAGAGCTAACTGCATCAATTGACTCCCTGGGAAGTCTTGGGTCACAAGCTTGGCTGGAGCACATGAGCCCAGATAAAGAAGATGGTTTCACCCTCTTGAAACATAGCCAGGAGGAACTTTATACACTTCTTTGTGCACTCTGGGTCATGTGCTAACAATGAGGATTTCTCTAATACTAATCCCCCTAATGACGGCTTCTCCCAGCATTTACACAAACCCCACAAGGCCCTGTGACTTGGCAAGCCAGACAGAATAAAGGTAGTGCAGTCTCTGGCTTTTGAACTGAGTTCAAGGCAATTAAAGTCAAGAGCTAAGGGGGAAAGGAGGGGCTTTAGAAATACCAGCATAATAAGTAGTCTGGCTGGAGCACTCTGTAAATTAACTCAATTAGACAAAGCCCAATTTAATGGGGAAATGGTGAGGAGTGCTGCCCTCATTAAATTTGGCTGTTAGAAGTGCTTATAATGAAATTAAATTTGTTTTTTAGTTGTTTCAGTCACATAAACTAGTGCATTCATGTACATGTGCTCATGTGCACACGTGTGGATTCTGTGATTTCGAGGGGATTTTTTTAAGGGAAGAGGAATAGAACACAAACTAAAGCAGATTCAAAAAACTACAACACCAAAAAAACTGAGTGAATGCTCAAGAGTGGAAGACAAAGAAAAAGGCAAGCTAGAAACGAGGAGTGGAAGCGAGAGAAAGGACTGGCATGAGAGTGAATTCTTCCAGTTGCAAAGCCATGAGCCCCATTTGGTGGGGGCTCCTGGTCAGTTGCCTGGGCTGTGGAATCCTACCTGGAACCTGGGCTCAGTTCCCCCGTGTCTGCATGACGGTGGACAGCCTGGTGGCCAAGGAGTGCTGTCCGCCACTGCGTGGGGAACCGGCCAACATCTGTGGCTCACAGGAAGGCCGGGGCCAGTGCGCAGAGGTGCGAGTGGACACCAGGCCCTGGAGTGGTCCTTATGTACTGCGGAACCTGGATGACCGCGAGCAGTGGCCAAAGAAGTTCTTCAACCGGACCTGCAAGTGTACAGGTGAGAGACCCGATGGGCGAATCTGGCCCCAATCCTGATCTTGGTGGGGAGGGCCTCAGCTGGGAAAGCGAGCCTCTTCTAAGAAGGCATGAGGCTATTGACAGAGACTGGTGGGCTCGGTTTCAAAAGGCAAAAGCGTACAGAGGAAGGCTGATGCTTCAGTTATGTTCTTCATACTGCCTAGTACACCTAGTTACGAAAACTAAACAAACAGTGCATGAGGCAAGCCTGGTTCTATGAATCTGTGCCAATCTACCATTGGCAAGTTGAAGAGCTCAAGCGTCAGCTTTGAAACTGGCAGCAAGTCCTTTCAAGAATTATTCGGGGCCCTCTCCTTCTGAAATGGGTTTACACTTGTTGAAGGGGTGGAAGGGTGTTGAGGCTTGCCATTTAGAGTGCAGGAGTAGAAGGCAGGTCCTCTGTACCCCTCACCCCAGATCTCAAGCAGGGTCATAACTTTGCCATGGTTGGAGAGAGGTGACAGGACGAAGCTTCCTCAGTGAGCTAGGGAAGGGACGGCAGCTCTTAGATAAAAACAAATCTTTTCTCTTGTGTCTAAGATTGAACTGAGTACTTAAAATTTTCTCAGTGTCCTTCTTTTAGAGTCTTGCCTCTCTTATTACCCGTTTCTTTGAAATTTCTGTGCGTTTCTTATTCCTTTGGCTCCCCACGCCTTCCCAAATCCTTTTCAATGGTGCTTCCCTCCCGTTTGCAGCAGTCATGCACAGCGCTGGTGTGGCTGGGTATTTAAGACACAAACGTAACAGTAACTTCAGCAGAGCCTTTGGACACTAGCTTTGGTGACAGGCTACATAGGAATATTTTTGCTTTATGTTTACTTATGCTTTCATATGATGATGAAACAGGAAAATACAGATAACTGAGCTATGTAAGGGAATGTAAGGAGTGCACAATGGACAGTGATGTTGATGTAGGAGTAATTTTCCCCCTTCTTTCTGGTATGTCTTTATAATCATTTTGTGGTTTTACTGTTAATTCTCTCATCCAAAAGATCTTTTAGGTCCTAGTTTTTGGGTGTTTGTCACACAAAAGAATTTATTAGCATATTGAATATATACTCCATTTCCTCTAAGTTATTTAAGCATTTGATTCTATAGACATTCTCATAGATTTTCACAGCTGTTCAGTCTAATGAGAATCAACAGGTTTCAAATTACCTGTGCTTTTGGAAACTACACTAATACAATAACTTTTTTGTCAATGATTCAAAAATACTTCGAGAGCAATTATTTGCAGGTTAATCAATGATAAAGTACAACAGCCTATAAAAGTTAGGAAACTTCATTTTATGGAATCCTGGGCTGAAGGTATTGGGAAATTAAATATAACTGCTAACTCTCCCTATCACTGTCTAGTTTATTTTTCTGACCCTGCTAACAAGTTAAAAAAAAAAGTAGGGATGGGAAGAATAGAGAATGGCAGAATAGAAGGGACAATTGCTAACCTCCTTTACTGAAGGAATGTTTATAACTATTCCTCCAGAAGTGACAGGAACTTAGGGTCACAGTGACCTACTTTCAAAATATAAAAAGGAATCACTTGCTGTGACAGGACAGTGGTGAGTCAGAAATAGGGCCTGTTCTGTAAGTCCAGGCTGTGAGGAAAAAATTCTTACAGAGTCTAGTCCCAGGAAGCAGGGTTTCCGGGCTGTTCCTGTGACCCCATGCCTGGGCTGTGGCTCGACTCCTGTGCTGCAATGATTTGCTGTTTAGATTCATTCAGGACCATTGCTCTTTCCATATCAATTTTGGATGGCTGTACTTCTATTCGCAATTAGGGGCTCCTAGGTAATCTTTCTCTCTGATTCTCAGGGCATCAGACTAAGTCCTTAGTAGCTGAGCTGGAAAGTTATTTAGTATTCACAGTAATCATCATTCCGTGATTCCCACCCTGTGTCGCAAAGCAGGACCTAAGTCCTTCAATTTATTCTATCCAAGAGAGAGTTACTTGCTTTCCTAGAATTGCTTTGTCATGGTTTGGATGGTGGTCTTTAGCTTTCTTCCTCTATGCTAGAATTTAAACCCCAGAGATCCTCCTTTCTTGTAGTCTCAGGATTCTTTTGCAAAAAGGACCCCTGAGACTCTCCTGGGGTTGGTCAAAATTTCGTAAGGAAGAGATGTAGATTAGCTTCTGGCAGCCAGACTATTGATGACACTGAATTTTGTTAAATCAATGCAAATTAAACACCCCACAGTCTCCATGATTGTGAGGCTGATAAAAGATTTTAGCCTAATAAATAAAACAAATACAAACTTTGGGGTAAAAACAAAAACAGCCCTCAATTCTGTGCTCAAATCTGCTATTCGATTTAGTAGGACTAAATCAAAACAAAAAATTACTGAATTATTGTCTTTTATTGTTAGGAAGAGCTGGATTTTAGGAGACTTTGACATTACTCATTCACTTTACAAGTCTTACCAGGCAGTTGGCATTTATGAGAATATACCAGCTGCAGCTGTGTCTTTGGGCTTTTGAAAAAAGAGTACACCAAATAGTTTTTGAACAGTTGGCTGAGAATTTCTTGTCTGTACAAGTGACTAAGTGCCTCCATTTTCCAATCTCTTAAATGGGGATAAAGATCAAACTGTACTTGTAAAATACTTTTGAGCTCTGTAGATGAAAGGCACTGAGTGAGCATAAAATATTGTTATTAAAATAATAGAATCTTTAATTAAAAGGAATAGACTATTTAGAACTCCTTGTAAATTCACTAATCGGTGGTCTTTAAGTTTAGTTAGTCTAATAGTCTTCTGAGGTCGAGTTGATGCAGTTCATGTGCGAACGTGCAAAGTTTGGTGATTCTCATTCTCTTTCCATTTTTTATTAGGGATGTTGTACGTTTATAGAAAAATCATGAAGAAAATACAGAATTACCGTATATCCCTAATTATTTTACATATATATTTTTTATTAGAGAAGTTGTGAGCTGATAAAACAGTCATGCATCATGCACAGAATTTCCATACATCACCCTTCTACAAACGCCTTACATTGTTGCAGAACATTTGTTACAGATTATGGAAGAACATCATCAGGCTATTACCACTAACTATAGTCCACAGCTTACATTTGGTTTATTTTCCCATATATATCCCTATTAACACCATGTATAAGCATTGTATGTTTGTTATGGTTCATGTGATAACACTCTCATATTTGTAGTGTTAACTACAGTCCGTCTTCTACCACATGGCTCACTGTCTTATACAGTCCCATGCCTGGTACAATCTATCCAAAGTGTACACTTAGTAGCTCTCACTTTCATCATAGCATTGTGCAGTTGTCTCAGTAAATTTTTGAACATTTTTCTTTATCAAAAAGAAAAATATTCCATACCCCCTATCATTGACCCATTTATATAATGCATTCTTTGACACTGATGCAAGAATATTACAATATTGCTGTTAACTATAGTCCATAAGTTACATTAATTATTCCCAAGCACCACCATATTATTACCACCTTGTAATAAAAATGTACATTTGTTCTTGTTCCTAGAAGAACATTCTTGAATTTGTGTTATTAACCACAACCCTCATCCACCTCTGGTTCACTGTGTTATTCAGCCCCTTCATTATTCTCTAGCTTTCTTTCAACTGACATTTACATCCCTAGACTACGCCTTTCAGCCACTATCCCATTTATAAACCAGCCGTGTGAGGATACTCACTATAATGTGTTACCATCAACTCTGTTTCCACACTTTTACAGTTACGTTTGTTAAAAACTTACACACATTAAGCTTCAGCCATTTTCAGCCCTCATCCTATCTCCTAGTAACCTATATTCTAGTTTTTAACTCCATGTGTTTATTCTTCATATTCAGTTCATATTAGTGAGACCATACAATATTTGTCCTTTTGTGTCTGGCTTATTTCACTCAGCATAATGTCTTCTCTCTTTCAGTTTTTATCCCAGTCCTAAGTAAGTGTAGGACTCTAACTTTTTAAATTTAATTTTTGCTTAAGGATGTACTCTATGGGAGATAGATCGGAATAATCTAGGGATCTATTTTTTTTCTCTTCATTTCTCAGAAAGAGAACACAATCCCTTTTAAAAGACACCTCTTTTTATATTTGTGCTGCTGATATTAGTAGGTTAAGGGGCAAAAAAATCAACCCATGTTAAATGGATATAAAATACTAATAGGAATTCTAAATTAAATAAACACGTTTTGTGTTGGTCTTTGGCTTTGCTTAACCTTTCCATTGTCTTCAGCATATAAACAAATTCTTTAGGCCAGGTTTGTAAGCTCAAAAACGAAAGGGACCTGATTGTAGAGTTTGATGTATTTTTTGCAGCATGGTGGCATTTTTTACTGGATAAATTTCTGGGTTACAGGTGAGCTCAAACCCAGACAAATGCTTTCTTATTAGTACTTACACATTGTTTTTAGGGGGCAACTCTAGTTATGTTAAAGAAGACATTCTTCGTTCACTGTCATTGTAAAGCATCTCTTAGTTCTTCTGAATCAAGATGAATAATTTTCTCCTTTGTTCTGTGTGCCACAGCATGTTTTTATTCCTGCTTTCACTTTTCCCACAGACTTCAGTTGATATTTCATCATACACATGGCCTTCACCTCCAATAGACTGAGAAGACATTGTGCCTTATTTATATTTTTTGTGTCCCCTAGTGCCAAATGCCTTTTATTCAAATATTCATTGGCTCCTTCACCCCCTCACCCCCCCACCCCACTAACATTCATTTAGCACCAACTACATTAAGGCTTTCAGGTATAAAACAGGAGAAGCCAACATAATTCTTAAAGTGTCCACAGTGCAGTGGATAAGTAAGACAGATAAATAAGCAAATAATTCCAATACTATTTGATAAGTGGTATCTAATAAACTAGTAGTACTAACACCTAATATTGAATTTACTATGTACTAAACACTATTCTAAGTGATCTACATGTATTAATGTGCTTGTTTTTCATAAGAACCTTATGAATTAGAATTTTATCCCAAAATGACAGACTTTGAGAGGTTAAATGAGTTGTCCAAGGTTACCAACTGTGACTACTTGTCTGAATGTAAAAAACACTGTGGAAGCAGAGAGGCAGGTATGCTTAGTTTAGAGTGCCCATTACATAACAGATATTCAATAAATTGGTGAAAAAATAAATGAACGAAATTATTAGTGATTGATTTTTTTCTTTCTGCCATCCAAAAAGAATCATTGTGAAGAAAGTGCAGCCGTCTTACAACTGATAGCAAAAATTGTGAATTATTGTTTCACAATTGATTGAATTTATTATTACAAAAATTTTGTGTATTATTTCTTAGCATTTTGAAGGATGGAAATACTCTCCTATGACAGAGATGTGACTATACCTTTACCACCAATCATCTAACTATAGGTAAACGGCTGGAAGGTGTACTGAATTTTCATCTAGGCATTTATTTTTCTTCAGACACAGCATGTGTTTAAGTCCTTCTCAAAACACCTTCTATTTCTTTAAAAAGCTGCCAGAGTAGGTGATGCATTTTAATTGGAGATGGTTTTAAAATGGATATTATATAGTTTTATTAGGTAGTCTGAGGAAAAATAAGGACACTCCAAGCTCAGTGAGGCCAGAAGATAAGAGTCTGTTCCTGGTTTTGCTTATTAGTGAATCACTAACACCTTGGGTAGCATCTGACATTCTAGTAGCTGCTCAATAAATAATATGTATTGATGAGCTTCATTTCAGTAATCAAAATAGATCTTAATGTTTAACTCACAGGAAAAGATGGATACTTAAACTATTGAAGGGTCAATAGAATATTTTGCAAATTACAAAGATCATAGAATGCAGAAAACCAATTAGTTTCATCTCAATTTTCTCTTTTTATTTTATTATTAAGAGCAAAAGTCCATTGTGGTAAAAGAAAGGGAACCCTGTGCAGTTTCTTTCTATAGTGCAAATGCTAATCACTTTGTTTTCACGCTATTGGTACATTTTCTTTTCCTTTAGAGATCTAAATAACCCTCTCTCTACTATCATCACAGTTTCATTCTTTTTTTTTTTCTTACCGCTGTTTTAGTACTTATAATGTGTCAAGATGATTTACAGGGCCTGTTTTTTTTCCTGCTAAAATATGTGGAAATCCTGAAGGGCAGGGAGAGAAAGGAAGAAGAAAATTTATGTTTATTGAAGTACCTACCTCATACTTTATTCTTCTTTCCTTCATTCAGCAAATATTGATTTTTCACAAGGCCAAGCACAGGCCTAGGTACTGGGTTCACTGCTTTTCAGATGTCTGTAGCTGAGACAAGTATAGAGATGAATAGAGTGGGTATGATAAATCTGCAGACAGTGATTTACGAGCAGTGGTGGGAGCAAAGAGCTGGAGAATCTGACCCTGTTGTGTGGAATCAAGAAAAACTTTACAGACAACCTGGTGTGAAGCTTCAAGGAGTAGGGCCACCCAGGCAGGGGGAATTTGGAGAGGTGGGGAGGAAAGACTGTTCCATGAAGAAGGAATAACAAGGAAAAAGCATAGGGTGCCTGAGGTGGAGGAGAGGAGAGGGAGTGAGTTAGCCTCAGTGGTAAGTGCTTTTCATCACCCTTTAATCCTCTTAGCTACTATCTGAGATAAGGGTTCTTATTCCCTTTTGTTTCAGTGAGTTCTTTCCAATAACATTTAATCAGGGACTCTGACTTATCACCATCTAAGAAAGGAGGCGCTGGGCATACGAGAAGCAATAATCAAGAAGGGTAAGAAGGGACAAGTCAAGGGAAAGCTACAATATTCTAGACTTTAGACGCTCATCAGAAAGATCCTTCCAGCTTGATTTTACTAGTCCTCCTTCCCTGGGCCTTGATAAAGCAGAGCCCTTTGTGTAGTTGACAAGGGACCCTGCAGAGATTTGTACTTCCTGGCACCATAGCAGCTAATTCACCTTTATGACCTGCCAGCTTCCATTGATTTTGTCTTAACTCTGTCTCCTTTGAGAAATAAACCAGATTTTTTATGTTAGATTTCACCTAAATTTCAGGAAATCAACTTATTTATTTGTTTATTTTGGTTCTACCTTTAGCTAGACGTATTTTCTCTTTCTTCTCTAAATCAGTGGCTGTTTTGTGTCAGCCAGCCCTCAGTGATAGCAGGACACAGCAGGGTGAGCACGGGGGCTCCTGCTGGGGAGGGGCAGGGCGTAGGAAGGGCACCCTTGCCTGATTCCTGAGAGGAGGGGGAGTATGGATGAGTATAAGCAATGCCGTTTCGTATCCTGCTTCCTCGTGGGAGTATTCTAGGGAGTTTTTAACCTCCTAGTGTTGGCGACCGTTTGTAGATACAAGGATTTCAAGAGGAAATTGACTTAGCCCTCTGTAGCCCCTTCTTCTCTTCCATTCTACGGGAGAGTTGAAAGACAGATTTCTCCCAGACTGCATAAACCTTTATCTTTCTCCATCTGTCCCTTTTTTGTGAACTAGGAAACTTTGCTGGCTATCACTGCGGGGACTGCAAGTTTGGCTGGACGGGCCCCAACTGCAGTCAGAAGAAAACACCGGTCGTTCGTCAGAACATCCACTCCTTGACTCCTCAGGAGAGGGAGCAGTTCTTGGGTGCCTTAGTCCTGGCGAAGACCACCCCACACCCCGACTACGTGATCACCACGCAGCACTGGCTGGGCCTGCTGGGGCCCGACGGAACCCAGCCCCAGACTGCCAACTGCAGCATTTATGACTACTTTGTGTGGCTTCATTACTATTCTGTTAGAGATACATTACTAGGTGGGTATTCCCTCTGGCTTAAGGTATATTATTAGAGGTTTGGGGGTGTATGGGGTAGGAAGTAATTTCAGGTAAGCTAAATAACAGGAAGAACAAAGGAGGGTTAAGTTTATGTCAGTCATAGAATTCTCAAATCCTGCCTGATGTTAGAATGAAGCTGTTTCTTCCTGTACATTGGCTGCAGACACTTTAAAACGCTCTCTCCTCTAGTTTGTGTTTTTGGTTCAAAGTCAAAACTGCCCTCGATGAAGCTATTAATCTTCAAATGTAAGAGTGGCTGAAGTGGAGATAAATTCATTTTGAGTCCCTAAGAAAACATTTCTAAATATGGTCATGGAAGCGCTCTGTGAACCTTACTTCAAATTGGAGGTATTAGCTGACCATGTGCCCAAGCACACGAAACTTCCCCGTGCAGAATTAGAGTGTTTGTGTTGGAAGTGTGTGTCAAATTAAGTTCCTCTGTGTCATTCAGTAGCCTTGTAGATAATCATTTGCGTTAACCATGCACTGTTGGAAATCCTGAAGATTTTTGGAGTTGTTTTGTCAAGAAAAAGCAGGAGCTGAGTCACAGCAGTATAGAGTTCCTCCTGCCCCGTCCTTGAATCCCAGTCATGTGGACACTTGAGAGCATGGGGCCCTGTCCTTCTGGATCCTAAAAACTGGGGTTTGGGTTGGATTTGGAATGGGGGAATTGTCTGTTATGAGCTTCATTATTTTAGTAGGTCCAGTTTCATCCATATTTATTTTTTCCCTCAGAGAAAGCCATAGACACCAGTTTGTTCCAGGAGAGTTTGAATCCATTCTAGGTTCCACTCAGAGCTGTTCTGAGCCCTTGGCTACATTTGGAAATTTCCTTACTTTTGGGGTCCCTTGTTGGGAACAGGGAAAATGAGGACAAAAAGCTCACTTTGGAATATTTCTTCCTTGAGTTTATCATTTGTCCCACATCATTCAAGTCTCCCTCATCTTTTTTTTTTTTTTTTTTGAGGTACCAGGGCTGGGAATTGAACCCAGGACCTCATAAATGGGAAGCCAGTTCTCAACCACTGAGCCACATCAGTTCCCCTGAGTTGGTTTTTTTGTTTGTTTGTTGTTTGTTTTCATTTTTAGGGAACTGAACCAGGGACCTCCCATATGGGAAGCAGGTGCTCAAAGGCTTGAGCTGTGTCTGCTTCCCCCTCATCGTTTTGTCTGAGAATGTTAAACTTTGTTCTGGATTAAAATGTCAAAAAAAAAGGATTGTGTAGCCAAGCAACAGCAGTTCTTTTCTCTTTGTGAATCTTTGAACACTTGCTTCATAGGTAAACATCTGTCTTTCTTTATCAATAGATAGGGAGGCTTTTCTGGCTATAAATCTTTATAGTTTTTCTGCCATCAATCTGAGGAATTTTTACTTTATGAGAGGGTAGTCTCTCAAGAGGAAAAGAAAGCTATAGTGTCTGGTTGTATCTAGGAATTAAATTTATATTCATGTCTGCTCAGCTATCTGAAGTTATTATGGGTACTTTGAAAAGGCATCAAAGTCTGCTAAAGTTTCTACATAACCATCAAAAGCTGTTCTGAAAAGGGGAAGAAGGATGGAACAGGCAGTAAGAAGGTCATTAAATTGCCCAAAGCTTTTCACTAAAATTGGCAGTTCCCATGGTCAACCAAATTGGTTTGAATGTTATTTTCTCTCTTCTGGTTTTGGCGACCATTTTGTCAGCTAGTAGTTGTAACTGATTGATGGGTGAAGCAAAAATCCATGGAAATTCATTTTGGTTATATAAATACTGCATTAGGATTAAGTACAATTGAAGTTGCCATATTACTAATTGACTCTCTCCTAATATGCCTGGAATAGGCTAGAAAATGTCTTTTAAAATTAAGTATATTGTTTAGGTCTTAATGACCTACTTTTTTGGAGACTCTATTTCATCTCAAAGAATGATTGCTTAAAAATTAAATAAGTTAGGGGGGTTCTTAAAGCTGAAAGGGACTTGAATTTCTGGATCTCTGTTGAAAATCAAGCTTTTGGAGAGCTTATCCTGAAAGCAATCTCTGAAATTGTTTTGTCCTTGTTGTTGTTATTGTTGCTTTCAGATAGAGAAAGGCCAAAAACATCTTTTATATTTTACTGAAACAGCATGGGCTTATTGGTTCTGTAGACACATCATAGGTAAGGTTTTTAATCTGTTAAATTAGATTCTGTGCTTTTAAATATATATAACACTTGTTTTAGGACCAGGGCGTCCATACAAGGCCATAGATTTCTCACACCAAGGACCTGCCTTTGTCACTTGGCACCGGTACCATTTGTTGTTGTTGGAAAAAGAGCTCCAGGTTGGTCAAAAGTGTTTATTTGGTAATTTTTATTTTGCTCTACATTTGGTCAAGACACATAGCAGTCTTTGCCTTTCACTTTCTTGTTGTATCTGGTGGCATAAATTAAATGACTAGGTATATTCTTTTCTTCTAGCAACTCACCGGTAATGAGTCCTTTGCTTTGCCTTACTGGAACTTTGCCACTGGGAGAAATGAGTGTGACATATGTACAGACCAGCTGTTTGGGGCAGCAAGACAAGATGATCCAACTCTGATTAGTCAGAGCTCAAGATTCTCCAGCTGGGAAATTGTCTGCAATAGGTAATGGCATATGCACCTGCAACGGAGACCATATTTTCTTTTTTTTTTTTTTTTATTATTTTTTTTATTTTATTGACTTTGTAATAATATTACATTAAAAATATATATGTGAGGTCCCATTCAACCCCACCCCCCCACCCCACTTCTCCCCCCCCCCCAGCAACACTCCCTCCCATCATCATGACACATCCATTGGACCTGGCAAGTACATCTTTGGGCACCTCTGCACCCCATAGTCAATTGTCCACATCATGGCCCACACTCTCCCCCATTCCATCCAGCGGGCCCTGTGAGGATATACAATGTCCGGTGATTGCTCCTGAAGCACCATCCAGGGCAGCTCCATGTCCCAAAGACGCCTCCACCTCTCATCTCCCCCTGCCTTTCCCCATACCCATCAGCCACCATGTCCACTTTTCCCAATCCAATGCCACCTCTTCTATGCGGACACTGGCATATTTTCTTACCTCTTAGTGAGTTGGATGGAGGAGCCACTTTGTATCTTTTTTTCTAATGCATGTTGGGTTCTGTTGATGTGTTTCTGAAAATTATTTTCCTGTGGAAAGTAGGATTTGTAAAAGTCTAAGCCCTTTAATAAAAAAGCAGATGTATTGAAAGCACATTTGTGAACTGAATATGCTTGGTAATCCCCAAAAGTGTGACCCTATCCATGAGTTAAGACTTACGTTATTTTTCATCTTCTTACAATTTTAGCTTGGATGACTACAACCGCCGCGTTACCCTGTGTAATGGAACCTATGAAGGTTTGTTGAGAAGAAATCAAGTGGGAAGAAACAATGAGAAGTTGCCAACTTTAAAAGACATAGAAGATTGTCTTTCTCTCAAGAAGTTTGACAATCCTCCTTTCTTCCAGAACTCTACCTTCAGCTTCAGGTTGGTGCTCAGAGCTCTGCTGGGCTGACATTTTGCAGTTCTTTTAGATTTTTATGTCTGTGGGGTAGTGGACTAGAAAGAAATCCAGGTGTTGGGAGACATCGGCAAAGTTGAGTACAGAGGAGGTGATGATAAGAAGGGTTAACAAGGTGGAGGACTTGGCCCAGTGGTTAGGGCGTCCGTCTACCACATGGGAGGTCCGCGGTTCAAACCCCGGGCCTCCTTGACCCGTGTGCAGCTGGCCCATGCGCAATGCTGATGCGCGCAAGGAGTGCCGTGCCATGCAGGGGTGTCCCCTGTGTAGGGGAGCCCCACATGCAAGGAGTGCGCCCTATAAGGAGAGCTGCCCAGCGCGAAAGAAAGTGCAGCCTGCCCAGGAATGGTGCCATGCACACATGGAGAGCTGACATAACAAGATGACGCAACAAAAAGAAACACAGATTCCCATGCCGCTGACAACAACAGAAGCGGACAAAGAAGACGACGCAGCAAATAGACACAGAGAACAGAGAACCGGGGTGGGGCGGGGGAAGGGGAGAGAAATAAATAAATAAAAATAAATCTTTAAAAAAGAAAAGGGTTAACAAGGTAAGGAAATACATCTTGTTTGGAATGCCACCATCCACCCTCTAAAATGAATAAGGTAGTTTTAATATATTCTAACTAGGTTGTTCAAAATCAGCTTTATTGTTTTTTATTTAATGATTTATATATTTATTTCTTCCCATTCCCTTGTTTTCCCTTGCTGTCTGTTCATCTTTCTTGTTTCTCTAGGAAGCACCAGGAACCGAACCTGGGACCTCTGATGTGGGAGGGAGGTACCTAATCTCTTGAGCCACCTCCACTCCCTGCTTTGCTGTGTCTCTCATTATGCTTTTTCCTCCCTGCTTCTCTTGTTGCATCATCTTGTTGCATTGGCTTGCCGTGCCTACCCATCAAATCAGCTCGCTGTCTTCAGGAGGTGCGAGGATCTGAACCAGCAACCTCCCATGTGCTAGGTGGGAGCCCAGTTGCCTGAACCACATCTTCCCCAAAACCAGTTTTTGTATTTCTGTCTACATAGGTACAGGCTTAGGAATTAGGGTACATCATACAATATACTATTTAAAAATGTTTACTCCTGCCCTTTCTTTTTCTTTTCTTTTTAATTTTTTATGTTGACACTAGAAATTCATTATTATAAAACTTAATACTGAGGTCTGAGAACTCAGAGGAGTATAACAGACTAAATTCTATCAAATTATAGCACACTGATGATATAATAATGCATGAAATTAAAGACTTTAAGAATTTTGAGAAATTCGTTTACACATAAATAAGATTTTAAGTAAAGACAGATGGTCTGCAAAAAAGGGATGGGGGTTAGGATTCAGGGTCTTCACCATAACCAGAGTCCCCCTCTCTCTAAACTGTGTGTAAATCATACAAATGATAGGATTTTTCAGGTCAGGGACAGGCTAGGCTGAGACTGAACTGTAGATGTGCTGAGTGTGGATGGCTCAGAGTCTGTGCTGAGAGTGGGCAGAGGAGTACCAAGGTGACATAAAAGGTGACAGTTAAGATTGTTCAGAAAAGAAAAGGGCGTTTGCTTTTTGTTTGTTTGTTTTGTTTTTTAGAGGTACCAGGGACTGAATCTAGGACCTCGCATATGCAAAGTGGGTGCTCAACCACTGAGCTACACACGCTGCAGCAGGCATTAGCCACCCCTCCCCCCGGATGGCTCCCTTGTCTGTTGGCTCATTGCTTGTACTCATTGTCTGCTCCGCTATTTTTTGCTAGCTTTCTGGTCCTTGTCTATTTGTTTTTTTTCTATAGGAGGCACCAGGAACTGAACCCGGGACTTCCCATGTAGGAGGCGGGCACTCGACTGCTTGAGCCAAATCTGCTCCCAGCTTTAGTTTTTAATTGTGATAATGCTAACAAAATATGCTGCATTATATCTGGATTTGAGTTAGGGGGTTAGTTCTCAAAGACTCGTGTCCAGATCACCATGATTAACAACACCTTAAAGTTAATTAGAGGGAAGCAGACTTGGCCCAATAGATAGGGCGTCCGCCTACCACACAGGAGGTCTGCGGTTCAAATCCCTTGACCCGTGTGGAGCAGGCCTATGTGCAGTGCTGATGCTCGCAAGGAGTGCCCTGCCATGCAGGGGTGTCCCCCGCATAGGGGAGCCCCACGCGCAAGGAGTGCGCCCCGTAAGGAGAGCTGCCCAGCGCGAAAGAAAGTGCAGCCTGCCCAGGAATGGTGCCGCACACATGGAGAGCTGACACAACAAGATGACGCAACAAAAAGAAACACAGATACCTGGTGCCGCTGATAAGGATAGAAGCGAATGGACACAGAGAGCAGACAACTGGGGGGAGGGGGGGGGGAGGGGGAAATAAATAAAAAATAAATCTTTAAAAAAAAATAAAGTTAATTAGAAATGCAAATTCTTATGCCCTACCTTGAACCTACTGAACTAGGAAATCTGGAAGTGGGGTATGAAATATGCATTTTTCTCCAATGATTCCTATATATGCTTACGTTTGAGGATTATTGAGTTAGGGTATGGACACTCAGAATTTTCTGAGGATAGGAGACAGAAAGAAAGAAGGCTAAGGGAATTTTGGAATATATTTGGGATGTTGAATATATGATAGTCAAGCCACAGGCCTATTTAATTAAGAAATATGCATATAGGATTATATAATAATTTTAAAAATTATCGATCCCAGACTATTTGCTAGGCATGATGTTGAGTCCTGAAAATAAAAATCAAAAGAAAACATAGTCCCTGCCTTGTAGAAGTTCTTATTCTGGCATAGGAGACAAATTTGAAAGTAAATAATTGTCATAGAGTACACAGAAAAGATATAATTCAACTGAACAGGTGTAAAAGTAGCACTGATTGAGAACATCTTCCCCTCACAGAGGATCATCATCAAAGGTTTGGGCTATTCTTAGGTACTTAGCTTCGAGAGCTTTCCATAGCCCTACCCAATCTCAAATTACAAGATTATTGTCTAGGATGGAAACAGTAAAAAGAGACCTTTAGCAATCTATGACTGTTGTCACTGATGTACTGGTTTCTCCTAGGAATGCACTGGAAGGATTTGATAAAGCAGACGGGACCCTTGACTCCCAGGTGATGAACCTTCATAATTTGGTTCATTCCTTCTTGAATGGAACAAATGCTTTGCCACATTCTGCTGCCAATGATCCCATCTTCGTGGTATGTTCGAAAACTCAGAATAGTTTAAAAAAATTCTAGCTAATATGTTGAATTGATTTGCTTTTAAATAAGGGTTGGTGATGTTTCATTCTCTGTGATATATGAGGGTGTAAATTATTTTTAATCTACATCATAGGGGTAGTTGTTTGAAGTCCCCTAAATGGAAGCTCATGTTTCAGGGATGGTTAGCTTTTGAATCACCTTAGACAGGTTTCCACAATCCCGAGGTAGATTCATCTTTATACCAGAAACTTTATAAATTAGCGTGCTGATAGATGACTTTGATGAAGTGAGTGGTGTTGAAGACACACAGTGGGCCACAACGACTGTGCAGGTCCTACCTACTGCCCTTGCCTGAAGGAAACGTAAGGGCCCAGAAAGGCCAGCAGCCTGGCAGCTCGGGAGCACCGCACGGCGTGCAGAGCCCTGTTTGATGTATGGTCGTGGGTCTCCGCACCTCACAATGGACTTTGATGAAAAGTGAGAGGCTCCTGTCATCAGAATATCATTGTGTCCACTGTGGAGGGAAACTTTCATGCAAGACCCTTGTCATAGAAGAGTATGAACTTCTAGGGATGCACTGGGCATACGAGAACTTGTTCTTTCACCCATCTGTGCCTACTCGCTAATAAAGGACTGTAATTTTACCAGGGCTTATACTTGTTTTCATGGTCACACACCACCTGATGACAAGTTTATTTGTGAGGGGGAAACATATGGCCAATACCCAAACTTTTTTTTTGGTGAGAGGCCACTGATACTTACCAAAGAACCTGGTATTGCTGAAAGGACAGTTTAGCTTGGGTCAGCTTGCGAACTGGAAGGTATACTATTCTTGTCTCTTTCATTTGCAAATGAACAGAGCTCCAGCTCAAACCAATTTGGGATAAAAAATCAAATGACTCTCATATTACTGGGAAATTCGCAGGTGCTGCTTGGCTTCAGGCAAAGCTGAATTTGGGGGCTCTGTGTCTGTCTACATAGACAGCCTCTTTTCATGTGGCCACGCAGCCACAGACCCACATGCCCCCAGCTCTGTACACACAGCTAGAAGAAGCTGTGCTTCCTGACGGCCCCAGGAGAAAAGCCCCAGGCTTGGCTAGGGCTGGGCCACTGCCTCGCCTGAACCAATCAATGCACACGGGGAATGGGGGGTTACAATGGGTCAGACCCAGGATGCAGGTGAACCCCACCCAAACCACTTTCAAAGTGTTCCCTGCAGGAAAGAAAGGCTCTATTAGCTAGAAGAAGGGAGGAGAATGGAGAAGAGATGCTGACAGACAAAAGCACCAATGGCATTAAAACAAAAACTCTCATTTGATGTCACCTAATTTGCTAGCTGGTCTCAAACCTCTGAGATGACATCCAGTCTGTAGAGAGAGTTGCTGTGGACTGTGGAGGGACCTCCCAATTCTTTAAAACTCAAAGTGTGAGTACCGCCCTTGATATATTTGCCTTTGATTGCTATCTCACTTTAAAACAAAGGGAAAAACAGAACAAAACATGACAGTGATGGGATTGCCGATTTTAGAATTTCACACTTTCACTTTAATGGCTTAAAAATATGCGCATTGAGGGGCTTTCTTGGGACAAATCAGAGTGAAAGTCGGGGCCACATTATGCCAGCTGCCTTTAATTAATGCCCTACAGTCAAGACCACCAGGCACACATCCATAGTTGAACATGCTGGTTTATTACTTGTGGAGGTGATAGAATGGGAAGCCATGCAGTGCCTCAGGGAGTGTTAGAAAAGACTTAAAAGATTTGGCTTGTGTTAGTGATTTGGGGAAGTGTTTAAGGAAACTGGAAAGGATTTGGCTTGTTTTAGTGAGTTAGGGGAGCCTTTAAGGAAACTGGGCTTTACTCTGGATTTGATGCTCTCAGGAAGCAGGGGTAATTCTAGGATTGGGTATCTCAGTAATTCTTCTCTACAGGGGACACTGGACAGAGGTTACAGCTGTCACTGGTAAAGAAACTGTGGTCGTTCATATTAGCCGGGAGAGGGGATGTTTGGTATTTTGTGGTATGGACAACGTCCATGTTCTGTCTATGCTCAGGCATGATTATGGAGTTCTCTTGCTTTTGTCTTGACCCATCACCGTCACAGAGTGGACTTACCTGATGTTGATGCTCCATGAAATTGTTTTTGCCCAATAGGAGACCATCAAGGCCCACTTGATAGTACCAGCTGGCTCCTGGATGTCAGTGGCTGCTTTTTTTCTGTCTCAAGAACACTTACCAATGCTAGCTTAGAAGCTTTAGACAACATAAATGTTTGTGTCTCTGCTGCTGGATTCCAACAATGTTTCAACTTTACAGACACTTACCTCACCCAAAACTACTTTAACAGTCTCTGTCTTCAGGCTTGTATGACTTGGATAGACGGTTTAAGGAATTATGAAGAGAACTCTCACCTCTTGGTATTCTACCAGCATTTTGAGTTTATATTGTTATCTAGTTTAGATGGTATGGTAGCAAACACTATATATTTTTCCCCAAATTTCTTCACCTTAATGTTAATCTTAGCAATGCATCCCCAAACCATCTATTTATAGCAGTTTGTTTTTCATGGGCTCCTGGGAAGCCATATAACATACTAAAAAGAGCATGAGATTACAGGTCAATTCTATTTTATTTAGCCCTGATGTACACAGTATGAAACTTGGAAAGGTCATCTAACTATATGGAGCCTCAGTTTCCTACTCTGCCAAGTACTGGTCACATGACCTGATCTGGTATTGTGAAAAAGTGTTTATGTTCCTTAAAGCCATCTTTTTTTTTGAAGTACCAGGGGATTGAAGCCAGGACCTCATATGCGGGAAGCTGGCACATACCCATGGCTCCCCTGAGTTGGTTTTATGGTTTATTTTGCTCGTTGTTTGCTTTTTGTTTTTTGAGGAGGCACCGGAAACCAAACACCAGTCCTCCCATATGGGAAGCAGGTGCTCAACTACTTGAGCCACATCCACTCCCAAAGCAACTCTTAATAAATTGGGGCAATATGAAGCTATTCTAGAAGTTGTCAAGTTCGATACAAATGTTACAATAAAATAATAAAAATACTGTGTTTTATGGTTGTCTCTGTAAAAAAATTAGAGAATTATGTGTTGGGTTTAAATTTTCAGACCTTAATTAGGGTTCCTTATCTTGTTCTTCATAGCAGACAGTTACAGCCTAAGGCTATTTGCTGACAAGAACAAAGTTGGAGGAATTGTGAAGATTTATTATTTTTACTCCTCGCTGAGCACAAATATATATAGAGAGAGGGAGGGTAAAGGGATACCTTGCAATGACTCTAAGCTTGCTAGTGTTGTGAAGGATGGAATCCTGCAGGTATGGATAGCTTTTGCGTTTTCCAGACAGATCAAAGCACAGTAAGGGTGAGACTCAAGAAATCCTGAGATGGAAACAGTAGGTGGAGCTGTTTCTTCTTTCTAAAATTTTTTCTCTCTTCATATTTGTGTAGTGGCAATAAACAAAGGAATTGTCAGGAGTGTGAACTACTGGTCCCACTCTCTAATAAGATGGTGGCTCATGGATGAGGACTCCACAGTCATCTCTGCTATATCTTAAGATGCCTGCCGTGATCAATGGTTCTAACTTGATATTTCAGGTCATTTTTCTGCTATCATCTCAGCCATCCGCTTGTTCCAAGCTTTTTTGGTATCTGCCTTCTCTGCTATACATCAAACATCTATATAGCTAAACTCTGTGTTTCTAAATATGTTTTTAGTAAAACATAAATTTTCAACTATATGACTTTTATGTACAATCCATATTTGTAAGGAAAAATTTCACAGAGCTCTAAAATATTATAAGTAGAACAGGGGAATGGGGCCCTCGGACCAACTGAGGACTAGCTCCCCCAATTTTCTCTTCTATGAAATGAAATAATAGTGACTCTACTAATTTGATTTTCAGCATCTTACATCTCCAGAAGTGTTAAACCTTATCTTCTTCTACTTTTGAGGGTGCCCATTAAACCCACAAGGGTTGGCAAAATTTTCTGGAAATTGTCAGAGAGTAAATTATGCTTTGAGGGCCAGATGGTCTCTGTTGTAACCACGCAACTCTGTCACAGTAGCACAAAAGCAGCCATAAATGAGATGTAAACAAATGAGTGTGATGTGTTCCAATAAAGCTTTATTTAAAAAAAACAAAACAAAACAGGTGGTGGGCCAGATTTGGCCTGCAGCTTTAGTCTGCCAACCCTTGCTCTAAGGAATCAAATATCCCTTTTTTACTCTGCAGTAGGGAGAGTTCTTTAATTATATACGTCTTCTTGCTCTAGGTGGATGCCTACATTATGATTTTATGAGGATTTGTGTGACTTACACGTATTTCAAAGATACTACATGTTTAATCATCCTTGTCTGTTACTTTTTAATATTTTAAATTTTGTTTTTTCTTTGGTAATATATTATCATGTACATATAAATAAACAAAAAGCCACAGAAGGAAGAAATTTTTGATACTAGTTGTAGAACTCGCAATGACTTTAGGCCATTTAAAAAGAGTTTCATATTGAAGTCAGTTCAGACTTAAATGATTTTTCACATATTGAGATCCAGGTTAAAGCATTTCATTTAACAGAATTATAGCTTCTGGAATTTCAAAATCACGAACAACTCATTATATTGCATATGATATTAAAATTTTTTGTGTGGACTCTCTTCAAGAAGAGAGGGGCAAAATGTGGTATATGATCACAATAATGAGTAAAACAAGGTACATAATTAAAGTATAGGAAAAACCCTTAGCTAGCCTCTGAAATTCTAATAAGTACTGAGTTAAAAGAAGCAAATACACCCATTTATCATGGAAAATAATAATAGGCCACCGGAATGCTAAATAGTACTGTCTTCAATATTAAATTTAGATATAATCCACAAGAGAATAAAAGGAGGAAACCCATAGATTGTGAAGTCAAATAGTTGACCTAACTGCTAAGAAAGAAATTATATTAGATATTGGTAATTTTCTTCCCAATGCCTGAAAGTAGCATTTTAAAAAATTATTAAACATTTTATTTTGAAATAATTTCAAACATACAGGACAGTTGCAAAAATAATACAAAAGCCGTAACAAGAATTTCAACATATCCCACCACCGCATACCCATATTTGCCAGCTTTTAATATTTTGTTGTATTTGTTTTATCATTATGTATGTATGTGTGTATGTATGTATGTATGTATGTATGTATGTATGTATCTATCTATCTATCTATCATCTGATATTATTCTTAAGTGTATATTTGTATGTTATCCTTTTAGAAAGTACATTTGGAAAGTTCTAAGTTTTTTCAACTCCTGGGTGGCTGGGACTTCATAGGTCACATGATCAGTCCTCACTGAGGAGCCCATGCACTTGTTTTCCACCTTATTCACAGAAATTCTGCATGGGATAATATAGGCAAGTAATCTTATAACCATTTATATGGCTTAATCATGACATAGAACTGGATAAGATAGGTCTATTAATTTAAGAATAAAAAGTAAGAGAAGAGGACCAATGCATTTTTAAAAAATGACACTCTAAAAACAAATATCTAAAGGACTACATTGAGTTAATCTTTTAAGACCATTTTTTTGTTTCTAATTTTTTTTGTACTAATAAATTAGATAATTTTTTTGTTTTTGTTTTTGTTTTTCATTTTTTAAATATTACATTAAAAAAATATGAGGTCCCCATATACCCCTCACCCCCCTCACCCCACTCCTCCCCCCATAGCAACATTCTCCTCCAACATCATGAGACATTCATTGCATTTGGTGAATACATCTCTGAGTATCGCTGCACCTCATGGTCAATAGTCCACATCATAGCCCACACTCTCCCACGTTCCATCCAGTGGGCCATCGGAGGACCTACAATGTCCGGTAATTGTCCCTGCAGCACCACCCAGGACCACTCCAAGTCCTGAAAATGCCTCCACATCTCATCTCTTCCTCCCATTCCCCACACCCAGCAGCCACCATGGCCACTTTCTCCACACCAATGCCATATTTTCTTCTATTACTAATCACAATAGTTCATGAATAGAATATCAGTAAGTCCACTCTAATCCATATTCTATTCCTCCATCCTGTGGACCTTGGATTGGTTGTGTCCATTCCACATCTATGTTAAGACCATTTTTGACTACTCTTCTAGTCTTCAATACAATTAGTAAAATTAAAAGATCACAATAGTAAGTTGATCACATATTCTACTTCTGAGTTACTATGAGTTTAGTTAAAATTAAAAAAAAGAAGTATAGGAAATACTTTTCTCCCCAAGAGTGAAGCACTTAAAAATGGATCCATTTAATTTATTTTTCTTTAAATAAAAAAATAGACTATATTGTTAGAAATAAAAATAACATTATTTCATGTCAATCTTTTATTTCTTTATTTTTCATTTCTGTCCCCCCCGCCACCCTGCCATTTTTGCTGTATGTGCCCATTCACTATGTGATCTTCTGTGTTTATCTCTCTTTTTGTCTTCTTTTCTCATTTTTTTTCCTCCACTAGGATTCACCAGGATTTGATCCTGGGGACCTCTAGTTTGGAGAGAGGTTCCCTGTCACTTGAGCCACCTCAGTTCCTGGTTTCTGTTGCACCTCACCTTGACTCTCCCCTTTGTCTCTCTTTTGTTGCATCGTCATCTTGCTGTGTGACTCACTTGCATGGGCACTGGCTTATCACGTGGTTACACAGCTTGCTGTGTGAGCACTCAGCCTGCCACGCGGGCACTGGCTTGCCACATGGGCACTGCTCGCCACTGTGGGCATGGCCTTTTTTTCACCAGGAGGCCCCAGGGATTGAACCCGGGTCCTCCCATATGGTAGGTGGAAGCTCAATCACTTGAGCCACATCTGCTTCCCTCAATCTTTTATTTTTAATAATTGAATGACTTTTTAATGATTTATAACTATATAAATGTTGGCCAAAAATGTTTTTAAAATGCCCATTATTTCATTTCAATTTTTCTGATTTTTTACTTTCATTATCTTAATGTTTTATGTTGTTGCAATTATAATGCACCTATTATATAAAATATCCATTTTCACTTGTTATTTAATTTTTAGGTCGCTACATATTTTCCTAAATTAAAAAAAATTAAACGTATAATTCATGTAACAGGCTCAAATGTCTAATGTACAAAATGGTCATGTGAAGTCTTTGTATCACCCCATCTCCCAGCTACCCATTATTATTTTTCCCTTATTTTCCCCAATATATTTTATAAATATACAAGCAAGTATGTTTGTATATTTCTTCCCACTTTTATCCAAATTGCAGCATCCCATAGACACTTCCTTTTTTACTGCTGTATGGTATTCCTTCCTATTACTTTATCCCCATATTTTTAACCAGTCCACTATTGATGAACATTTTGGTGATTTCTAATCTTTGCCCCACAAACAATGCTGCAATAAATAACTTGAACATGTAGCATAAGAAGAAAGGATAGAATCACTGGGTTTAAGGGCAAATAAATACATTTGCAATTTTGATAGATATTGCCAAATTGCCCTCGATAAGGCTGAACCAAATTATTCCCTCACCAGCTATGTATCAGATTGACAATCCCACTACTGTTATTAATGACAGTTTATCATTCATCACACTTTTTCATTTTTGCCTATCTGATAGGTGGAAATGATATTTCAGTGTATTTTAATTTGCATTGCTTTCTTATGAGAAAGGTTCAACACTTTTTCACTCACAGCATCTATTTGCATTTCCTTTTCTGTTTTCTGTTTGTTCACGCAGGATATTGACTTCTGGAAGAAGAAAGAAAAAGCACTAACGGTTCAACAGAATATAATTACTAAAAATGACCTGTTCTCTATGTAAATCAATAACAAAATAATTTTGTTTTTTAAAAACCTAACAATCTGCATTGAGACTGGAACTTAGATTCATTAGATTTTTATTAGAACCATGTTATATTATTGAGCATCTATTACATGCCGGTCCTAGCTTATATATTACACAAACATCTTTTAACTTCACAAAACTCTGTATGGTAAACTATTATCCTTATTTTAAGAATGGAGATAATAAAATTCAGAGACCCTAAGAAACATGCCCAAGATCACACCAGTCAGTAAGTGGCCAAGCAGGGATCTTAAGAAAAGTTTTCTCCTCAAAAATTTCCCCATGTCAAGTTTTCTAGCTGCAGATATTTTGTCCCCCTGCCTTTTTTTTTTTTCAGTTTAGACCATCTTAATTTGATCCCATCACAAATGCTTTCATTATAATTGAGGAAATTTAGTCTTGTTAGCTCATGTCAGTAGGAATTAACACTAACTGTTGAAGGACAGGTCTGAAAAATTTGACGTGGCTTTAGAAAAGATAGGGCCATTGGTTTTATCATGAGTATTTATTCATGTCTTTTAAAATTCCACATTTATTTATTTGAAATATAACTTTTAAAGAACTGATATACGCAGTCACTAGTTCCTAAGTAGCATAACATCTTCGTGATTTTAATAAGAGTTGAGAAATGAGAAAGGGTGGCTGACTGCCTGCTTGGGCTGGGCCCCCCAGGCAGGCAGGATTTCTATATGTTCATCTGGGGGCACTGTATGGTGTTTTAACTTGGTAAGAGCTAAATGGACCTGAAGGGGTTCTTTCCAACTCTCGACTTTATAAGGATAAACATTAACTCATTGAGAAGAATGAAACCTATACTAATTGGTAAACTATATACACTTCATTATTGATGGCATTAGGTGTAATGGCGAAGCAATTTATATACAACTCTAACATGGTATTAGGATTGATTTGAGTGCTCTTCTTTTAGAACTTTAGCAACTTCTTAGCCAGGAATGGCCTGGGAGTATCTCAGTTCTTATCTAGAATCTCTTCTAAGACGCTGGTTTGCTTTCTTCAACCTGTATTGTCTGTTTATGATGCATTGAGCTGGAGGTCACTTCTTTCAAAGCTTCCAGACCTTCTGACTACATCTGCTAACTTAATCCTTAAAATACAAGCTTTCTTTGTCAGGGGTTTAGCAACTGTGTTTCTAATGCTCTTGATATTTCCTTTTTTATATAGCCAATTTTATTAGGCACATCTATGCTGAAGTGGTACTTTCTGGAAGTAACTCCTCCAAGATGCCTGAGAAATAATACCTTCTGTTCTGTTCTGCTCTGTGCGCAACGAGGGGGTGGATAGGAAAGGATAGGGAGAGAGAGTTATAGCAAAATTGAAACACGAGCCATCCGGGCTGACGTTGAGCTGGCATAGCCTGTCTTCCTCCGCCAGTGGCCTCCGTGAGGCCAGGACCGCTTTCCTCCATCCTGCAGACTTGCCTGGATGACTCTTACCTACAACCTTATGGTCTCTTCCGGCACCCTGTAACATCGAGTGTCTTCTCTGTCTTCTTTCTCACTTCACCGGACTCCCTTTGCCTCTCCCCAAATCGGGCTGCCAGGATCCAGCCCCGCAGAGGCGACAGTCAGAGCCACGAGTGAGGGCGCCCCGCCGGCGTGGCCGTTCCAGGCAGGCAGCCTGAGCAGCGCCCCCAGTGGACAGGACGTTTCGGCAACGCAGCCTGAGCTACTTGTGTGGATAGAATCAGCACTTGCCGGCTCCATAACCTGACATTTTTATTTTCTTTTTCCTTTGTATTTCCTTGTCTATTCCTTTCCTCAGACTCCGTCCAAGGAGATGCTCTCTGATCTCGTGCTGCAGTTAGAGTCCTTTCCCTTCTCTCCATGCCCCATTCTTCCTTTCCCAAGGAGAGGGGAGCAAAGTTTTTTAGGGACAGGCTGTGGCCATTAATGTCAGGCTAGTGAGGGGCTGGGGGCTGGTGTTTCCTTGGTTCTAAGCTTTTCAGGGGACCATTGCACCTCCAGAGATGTTTGGGGTTTTACCTCTGCCAGCCTGGAAGAGGGTCTTGTAAAGCTGCAGAGGATGGGTTGGTCCTTGCAGTTCCACCGTCTGCTTCCATCCTGGGACCCCTGCCAGTAGTGGGTGGGCAGCCTGAGCTGCCCTGGGCTTGCCTGCCAGCCTGGAGCCCTCTTCCTGCTCTCAGACCACCTAAGCTGCCTCCAGACACTATTTATTTCTTTCCTTCCTTTTAAATTTTATTGTAATCCCAAATGTCTGAATGTTTTGCTGTGTCTAGGGGTTTGAACCCTTCTTCTCCATTCTGCTTCCTTTTTTCCCCCTTCCCTCTCCATGGAGTGATTATGCTGACAATAATGGTTGACTTGTTTTTTCTTCACTGGTTTATCTGCAGGCATTTTCCTGGGCTCTGTGTGTATGTGTGTGTATGATTCAACACTGTGTTAAACGGGGGATATTCCACTGAATAAAAGTGTGGTTTTCCAGGGGAAAAAAAGATGCATGCTCTCCTTCATTTTATTAGGTTTCTTTGTGACTGCAGGCACACTAGTTATTGCTTGATTGCTTTCTTCCTTAAGGGGTGCGTTTAAAAAAATTCACCAGAAAGCTCATATAATCACATTTTCTTCAATATTGTCACTAAGTTGGAGTTAAATGATTTTCCTTCCTGTACCTACCCTTATTTTGTTGGAACAAAATAGGATAAATTTGCGTACCAAATTTCGGAAACTCATTTCTGAAGTCCTCAATTTTTAACACCAAAATTTAGCTTTCTATTTCTACAGCAGAGATAAGGGCAACGAGAATATCTTTTACTCTACTTTTGCTTTCATTTCTTACCCTCAAATTACTTTTGGCCTTAACTGATATATTACCTGAGGTCATTTTCAATTTGTGTCTAACAAAGACACAATTAGTTTCTAGAGAATAATTCAAGGTATCTTATTCAGGGACAATGCCTATAATTCTAATGAAATTACCTGTTCTATGGGTTGCACTGCTTCCCTTTCTATCCTGTGGATTGATTATTGCTTGCAGCGTTTTGTTTATTCCATTTTTTGCATCTTCTTGGCACATTCCAGCCTTTTATTTTTAGTTTATTACTATTTTCTATAATTGGGTACTCTCTGTATACTTCCCACTAGAGTATTTAATGTATAATACATTATAAGTCATCTGAGACCTATAGCTCTCATTTTTTCCCCCTGTTCTTTTCTCTCTCCAGATTATGAATTGCTTTGGAGTCTTGTCCATTCTTATTTACATTTTGCATTGGGTGAATTCTGGTGCTTTTCAAGTTATTTGCCTCTTGCAACAATGAATCTGGATTTTTTCTCTCTTAGGGTGGTAGTATAGAAGGTAGAGGGTAGTAGAGTATGTTGATTAAGATCTCCCACTCTAAACCAGACTACCTGGTTCAAATTCTTACTCTACCACTTACCAGCTATGTAATAGCAAGACTGATATGGCATCTTCATAGTCATCAATAACCTAGGCACCTTCTGTCTTTCTGTACTGGAGACTGGCTTCCTTCTTAAGTTTGCCAGTTAGATATAAGATGGCAGCTGTGTCTCCAGTCATCACATCCATGCTCCAGGAAGCAGAAAGGAGAAAAGAGACACTTTTCAGCTGAAATGACCCCCTTTAAAGAGTTTTCCTAGAAGTTTTTCCTAATGACTTCTATTTAAATTTCATGGAATATGGTATCTATCCGGGAAGGTGGAGTATACCTAAATGCTTGGCATACTGCTTTACTTAAAATACGAAGGAATTTACCAAGGAAGATGGAAAAATGGATGCCACCCTGAGGCTTTCCTCCTCTTGGGCACCATGCTGGAGGCAAGACTTCTCTATGAGGCTGGCAGGCCCCCCAGGCTACATGGGGAGCACAGATTTCCTCCTCCCTGAGAGCCTCCAACCGTGGAGTTCCCAGGGCTCAGGCATGAGCACCTTTCTCAGGGACTTAAACCAACAACTGACACCTCCTTCCCCAGAGCTGACACTCTCCTCCGAGATAACTTTTTCTGAGCTCTACTTTTGGGAAATATTGATCACTTCCATTATTGTGTGTTTGCCCAAAGCTGTGGTTTATGCAACAGACTCTATGCCTTTCCTCCTTCAGGGTTTCACTTTTGTTATTCATAGCCAAGATCTTAGAATTCAGAAAGTCTCTTCTCTCTCCCCCAAAGCCCAGGACTTATTATTTAATGTTTTGATTTTCAAGATGATTGTCACTGCCATGAACTTAAAAAAATCCACCCGTGGGGGAAAAATCTCTTCAGTAAATTACTTGATTTCTTTTTCTTTTTTATTTTATTTTATTTTATTTTTAATTATTTATTTATTTTTTTAAATTACATTATGAAAAATATGAGGTCCCATTCAACCCCACCGCCCCCGCCCCCCACTCCCCCCACAGCAACACTCTCTCCCATCATCATGACAATTCCATTGCACCTGGTAAGTTCATCTCTGAGCATCACTGCACCCCATAGTCAATGGTCCACATCATAGCCCAGACTCTCTCACGTTCCATCCAGTGGGCCCTGGGGGGATCTATAATGTCCCGTAATTGTCCGTGAAGCACTATCCAGGACAACTACACGTCCCGAAAACGCCTCCACATCTCATCTCTTCCTCCCGTTCCCCACACCCAGCAGCCACCATGACTACCGTTCCCACACCCATTCCACATTTTCTCTGTGGACATTGGATTGGTTGTGTCCATTGCACATCTATGTCAAGTGAGGGCTTAGATTCCATATGGGTACTGGATGCACTCCTCCCGCTTCCAGTTGTAGACACTCTAGGCTCCATGTTGTGGTGGTTGACCTTCTTCAACTCCATGTTAGCTGAGTGGAGTAAGTCCAATAAATCAAAGTGTAGGAGCTGAAGTCTGTTGAGGCTCTGGGCCTGGGTGTCATATTATCAGTCCAGAGATTCAAATCCCCTACATATATCTTAAACCCAGCACTGACTACAATTCCAATAAAGTAGCATGCAAGTCTTGTGAAAAGAGATCCCCTCTGAGTCCAATTCCGTCACGCAGAAACACCAGGTCCAAAGAAGGGCTATCTGTCATGGCAGTGAACCCCTTCTGCCATGACCATAGAACCCGTGGGTCTCTTTATCCCTCAAAAGAACCAATACCTGGGGTTGTATCTACCTTATCTGTCTCTTAGACTCTGTTCAGTTGTACATAGGGGTATTCCTGACAACCTCCAGACTCTTTTTTAGAGACTCAAAGCCTTATAATCTCATTTCTCCTTTCCATTTCCCCCTTACATTAGGTCAAACAGCTTCCCGAAGTCATGTTATTATATGTAGACAGGTATATTCTGCTGTTCCGCATTGAATCTTTAATTCAAGGTCATTTTATAGTTGCTTCTTCAGCTGGTATGTGGTAGTGATCCCTCGGTGCCAGGGATGCTCATCCCCGGGTGTCATGTCCCATGCTGGGGGGAATGCATCGCATCTACACACTGAGTTTGGCTGTGAGAGTGGCCACATTTGAGTAACATGCAGGCTGTCAGGAGGAAACCCCCAGGCACAATGCTACTCTAGGCCTTGTTCTTATTGCAGGTGTATAGGCTCAAAAGTGTAACCATTAGTATCACGAGCCCACTGTTGGGCCCTCCTTCCTTCCTGGTTCTTGCCGTTGCACCTGGAGGATTGCCGCTGCTCTCCCAGGGCCCACAACAGTGACCCCCCGGCCAGGAGCCCAGTACCCCCCCAGCTGTTGTTTTTGTTTCCACTATGAGTATATATAGACATTACCATATACCCTGGGCATATGCCCTGTATAACTCCCTGTCAACCATATATATCCTGTCAATAACATCCCATATCAGTATTCCTCCGCTGCCATTGTTGAACCACTCTGTGATCCAAAACTTCCCGTAAAGTGAATCCCAACATAATGTCAGCTTCAGAAGAGTCTTAGATCACTGAAATTCATATATACAATATACAGTATTTCCCCAGATCCACCATAAAACCTTTTCCCTTGCACAGCAATAATCTTTTAACTTATTCATATCATATTTCCTGAAACTGATGTACAGATTCCAACACTATAGTTTTCAAGCAAGGTGACATTTGTGCTTACTATGTGGTCCATATTTTAGGCTGTACAGTTTTCTAAATTTTTTAGTTATCCTATGTTTTGTCTTATGGTTTTCATTATTAGTCTGTCGTCCCCTATATGTTTTTGGTGTAATATTAGCTGTTTTATATTCATCCTCGTGTACTCTCACATAACTCCTCTTTTGCCCCCTTATTTACCTTTGTTCCATCCATTCCACATCCATTTTCCCCTCCCCTTAGGGCCCACAACGCCTGCCAATCTAATACCCTGGGAGCCGTCCTTTCTCACGAGAGATACAGTTCTCTCTATTCGACGGCATTAGTCTTCCCCAGGATATGGGTCCACCCCACCCAATGGTAGAACCCACCTTGGCAAAATGAGCCTTCAGCTATTCCCTCCGGAGTCCGTCACGCATCAGACCATACCCCCTGAGCGTCCTAACCAGGTAACCCTCCTACTTATACTTTGATACGTTTTACTCAACATTTAGTTCTCAACGAACTTCTGACACTCTCCCATATTCGTATGTTGCCCCTCCCTCCCACCTATTTCTTGGACAATATTACCCCTCTTCCCATCCCCAGCCCCCCTCAAACCCAGAAAACCCCACCCGAAGGTAACCCCTTGCCCCCATTTTGTCCCTTCTTTGTGCTCATACTTACCGCCAGCTCATCACAGATTCTACTCCTGCAGACATTAACTCACATCCTTCCTCCACCCCCCGATTTCCTGTAAGCCACTTTTCCAGACTCTAGCTCTCTGAGGCAGTTAACTTATTTCATATCATTGAGGTCATATAGTATTTGTCCTTCAATGCCTGGGTTGCTTCACTCAACATAAGATTCTCAAGGTTCATCCATGTTATCACGTGCGATTGTAGTGTATTGGTTCTTACAGCTGAGTAGTATTCCATTGTGTGTATATACCACATTTTATTGATCCACTCCTCTGTTGATGGACATTTGGATTGATTCCAACTTTTGGCGATAGTGAACAATGCTGTTAAGAACATTGGTGTACATATATCGGTTTGTGTCCTTGTTTTCAGATCTGATGGGATAATACCCAGCAGTGGTATTGCTGGGTCATATGGCAAATCTATGGATAATTTTTTGAGAAACCGCCAAACTGTCCTCCAGAATGGTTGGATCCTTCTGCATTCCCACCAGCAATGGATGAGTGTTCCCCTTTCTTCACATCCTCTCCAGCATTTGTATTCTACTGTTTTTTTCATGGCTGCCAATCTTATGGGAGTAAGATGGTATCTCATTGTAGTTTTGATTTGCATTTCCCTGATAGCTAGAGATTTGGAGCATTTTTTCATGTGCTTTTTAGCCATTTGTATTTCTTCTTTGGAGAAGTGTCTGTTTAAGTCTTTTTCCCATTTTTTAAATGGGTTGTTTATCTTTTTGTTTTCAAGATATATGAGTTCTTTATATATGCAAGTTATAAGTCTCTTATCAGATATATGGTTGCCAAGTATTTTCTCCCATTGTGTGGGTTCCCTTTTTACTTTCTTGACAAACTCCTTTGAGGTGCAGAAGGCTTTAATTCTGAGGTAGTCCCATTTATCTATTTGTTCTTTTGCTGCTCGTGCTTTTGGTGTGATATTCATGAAGCCATTTCCTATTACAAGGTCCTGTAGATGTTTCCCTACACTGCTTTCTAAGGTCTTTATGGTCTTGGCTCTTATATTTAGGTCTTTGATCCATCTTGAGTTGATCTTTGTATAAGGTGTGAGATGGTAATCCTCTTTCATTCTTCTACATATGGCTATCCAGTTCTCCAGGCACCATTTGTTGAATAGGCCATTCTCTCCCAGTTGAGAGGGTTTGGTGGCTTTATCGAATATTATATGGCTATATACATGAGGTTCTATATCTGAACTTTCAATTCGATTCTATTGGTCTGTGTGTCTCTCCTTATGCCAGTACCATTCTGTTTTCACTACTGTAGCTTTGTAGTATGTTTTGAAGTCAGGAAGTGTGATTCCTCCTATTTCGTTTTTCTTTTTCAATATGTCTTTGGCTATTCGGGGCCTCTTTCTATTCCAAATAAATTTCATAGTTAGTTTTTCTAGTTCCTTAAAGAAGGCTGTGTTGATTTTTATTGGGATTGCATTGAATGTGTAGATCAGTTTTGGTAGGATAGACATCTTAATAATATTCAGTCTTCCTATCCATGAACAGGGAATATTCTTCCATTTATTTAGGTCTTCTTTGATTTCCTTGAACAATCTTGTATAGTTCTCGATGTATAAGTTTTTTACCTCTTTAGTTAAATTTATTCCTAAGTATTTGATTTTTTTATTTACTATTGTGAATGTTATTTGTTTCTTGATTTCCTCCTGATCTTGCTCATTATTGGTGTACAGAAATGCTACTGATTTTTGCGCATTGATCTTATAACCTGCGACTTTGCTAAACTCATTTATGAGTTCTAGGAGCTTTGTTGTAGATCTCTCAGGGTTTTCTAAATATAGGATCATGTCATCTGAAAATAATGAAATTTTGACTTCTTCCCTTCCAATTTGAATGCCTTTTATATCTGGTTCTTGTCTCAGTGCTTGAGCAAGTACTTCCAAGACAATGTTAAATAGGAGCGGAGACAATGGGCATCCTTGTCTTGTTCCTGAGTTTAGAGGGAAGGATTTCAGGATTTCGCCATTGTAAACAATGTTGGCTTTCGGTTTTTCATATATACGCTTTATCATGTTCAAAAAGTTTCCTTGTTTTCCGATCTTTTGGAGTGTTTTTATCAGGAAGGGGTGCTGTATTTTGTCAAATGCCTTTTCTGCATCTATAGATATAATCATGTGGTTTTTTTCTCTCAATCTGTTTATATGGTGTATTACATTGATTGATTTTCTTATGTTGAACCATCCTTGCATACCTGGAATAAATCCCACTTGGTCATGGTGTATAATTTGTTTAATGTGTTGTTAAATACGATTACCAAGTATTTTGTTAAGTATTTTTGCGTCTAGGTTCATTAGAGAAATTGGTCTGTAATTTTCCTTTCTTGTGGTGTCTTTGTTTGGCTTTGTACTAGGGTAATGTTGGCATCATAGAAGGAATTAGGCAGTGTTCCTTCTGTTTCGATTTTTTGGAATAGTTTCAACAGGATTGGTGTTAGTTCTTTCCAGAATGTTTTGTAGAATTCACCTGTGAAGCCGTCTGGCCCTGGGCTCTTCTTAGTTGGGAGATTTTTAATGACTGATTCTATCTCTTTGCTTGTGATTGGTTTGTTAAGATCATCAATTTCTTCTTTTGTCAGTATGGGCTGCTTATGAGTTTCTAGGAATTTGTCCATTTCCTCTAAATTGTCATTTTTGTTGGAATATAGTTTTTCAAAGTATCCTCTTATGATAGTCTTTATTTCTGTGGGGTCAGTGGTGATATCACCTTTCTCATTTCTTATTTTGTGTATTTGCATCTTTTCTCTTTTTTTCTTTGTTAGTCTCGCTAAAGGTTTGTCAATTTTGTTGATCTTCTCAAAAAACCAGCTCTTGGTCTTGTTTATTTTTTCAAGTGCTTTCTTATTTTCTATTTCATTTAGTTCTGCTCTTATCTTTGTTATTTCCTTCCTTCTTCTTCCTGTTGGGTTACTTTGTTGTTGTTTTTCTAATTCCATCAAAAGTGCAGTTAGTTCTCCAATTTTTGCTCTTTCTTCTTTTTTGATATATGAATTTATGGCTATAAATTTCCCTCTCAGTACCGCTTTTGCTGCATCCCATAAATTTTGGTATGTTGTGTTATCATTATCATTTGTTTCAAGGTAGTCATTGATTTCTTTCGAGATTTCCTCTTTGACCCACTGTTTTTCTAAGAGTGTGCTGTTTAATTTCCAAATTGTCATGTGAAGTCTGGGTCTCTGTCCCTTGCAAATTTCCAGCTTCACTCCACTGTGGTCAGAGATATTGTTTTGTATGATTTCGATCTTTCTGAATTCATTAAGCCTTTCTTTGTGGCCTAGCATATGGTCAATCTTGGAGAATGTTCCATGTGCGCTTGAGAAAAATGTATATCCTGCTGTGTTTGGGTGTAATGATCTATATATGTCTATTAGATCCAGCTCTTCTAATATACTGTTCAAATGTTTTGTTTCTTTGGTGATTCTCTTTTGAGATGTTCTGTCCAGAGTTGATAGTGGTGTATTAAAATCCCCCACTATAATTGTAGATGCATCTATTCTTTCACTTAGTTTTTCCAGCATTTGCCTCACATATTTAGAGGCGCCCTTGTTAGGAGCATAAATATTTATGATTGTTCGATCTTCTTGACAGATTGTCCCTTTCACTAAAATATAGTATCCTTCTTTGTCTCTCACAATTGTTTCGCATTTAAAGTCTATTTTGTCTGATATTAATATAGCTACTCCTGCCTTTTTTTGGTTGTTGTTTGCTTGTATGATTGTTTTCCAGCCATTCACTTTCAACCTCCATGAGTCTCTGGGTCTAAGATGTGTCTCTTGTAGGCAGCATATAGATGGGTCGTATTTCCTTATCCAGTGTCCCAGTCTGAATCTTTTGATAGGTGAGTTTAGTCCATTGACATTCAGTGTTATTATGTTTAGAGAGTTATTTATGGTAGCCATATTTTGGTTGGATTTGTGTTTGTTATATTTTGTTTGTATTATTTTATTTTCCCCTTCTATTTTTGTCTTTCTTGTTGCTTTTACACTCTCCTCCATCTCTGACTGTCCTGTTTTTTCCTTTCTTCCTGCAGAACTCCCTTAAGAATTTCTTGAAGGGGAGGTTTCTTGTTGATATACTCTTTCAGTTTCTATTTATCTGTGAATATTTTGAACTCTCCATCATTTTTGAATGCTAGTTTAGCTGGATAGAGTATTCTTGGTTGGAAATTTTTTTCCTTTAGTACCTTGACTATATCATACCACTGCCTTCTTGCCTCCATCGTTTCAGATGAGAAATCAGCACTTAATCTTATGGAGTTTCCCTTGTATGTGATGGTTTTCTTTTCTCTTGCTGCTTTTAGAATTTTTTCTTTGTCTTGAGCTTTGGATAATTTGACAAGTATATGTCTTGGGGTGGGCCTGTTGGGGTTTATGACCAGTGGAGTGCGCTGTGCTTCTTGGATATGTACATCTGTCTCTTTCAGTAGATTTGGGAAGTTTTCATTCATTATTTCCTGCAACACTCCTGACCCCTTTCCCTTCTCTTCTCCTTCTGGAATGCCTATAATACGTATGTTTGAGCGTTTTGCGTTATCATTCAGGTCCCTAAGTCCTATCTGGATTTTTTCTACCTTTTTATTGACCACTTCTACTGTCTGTTTGATTTCCAATGCACTGTCTTCCACATCACTAATTCTCTGCTCTGCCTCTTCTAGTCTGCTGATATTTGCTGCAAGTGTATTTTTGATTTCTTGAATTGTGGTGTTCATTTCCATCATATCTGTTATTTTTTTGCGCATGTCTGCAATTTCCCCTCCAAGTGTTGTCTTCATGCTGTTAACCTCTTTCATTACTTCATCAAATTTGTCGGTGATAAATGATCTGAGATCTTTCATTGCTTGTGCGAAGTCCTGCCCCCCTTCCTGATTGGATTCAGCCATGTTTTCCTGATTACTGGTTTGGTTTGTAGATTTTTGTTGCTGTCTTGTCAACATTTTTTCTTGACGGGTTTAATCAGTTCCTTAGCTTCTTTGTCTAGTCTTGGAGATTAATTAGCTGTTGTTTTTGCGTAAGTGTTATATCTTCTCTTTGTCACTTTGTTCTTCTTATTCCAATTTCTTATTGGTAGTTAAGCTCACTTTAAAGGAAAGTATTAGTGCTGGGGAAAGGCAATTGTGTAAGGGAGGAAAAAGTGTGAAGTAGTATTGGTGATATATGTTAACAAAGCAACAATATGAGTTCTGGGAGGATGGAGGTTAGATCATGTAAATTGTGTAGAGTTATAGTAGTAGGAAAGTACCTATAATGAGGTAGACGACTGAATATGGGAGGAATGTGGTACGTACTAAGAGGCTATTGTTTTCGTGAGAGAGGGAAAGAGAAAAGAAAGGTAATAGTTTCAGGGACGAATATCAGATGGAAAACTAAACAAAGGTATTAGAAATTAAGAGTTAGACAGTTTGTGGATCAAAGAAAGGGAGATGGAATATAGGAGAGATAGCAGATGGTGGAGGATATCAAGTTGTAGGGGAAAGGGGATATTGTAGATAGGTTAAATCTATTCACAGAGAAATGAGGCAGTGGAGGGTGAGGAAACCCAGCAAATGTGAGGTATTTCCTGTAGGACCTATTGTACTGTTAAGATAAAATAGTATAAGAAGAATAATGGGGACAGGAAAGAGAGGATTAAAAACAACAACAACAACAACAAAAATAAAATTAAATTAAATTAAAAAAAAACAAAAAACAAAGAACAGAAACCCCGCCGCCAGGCTCGGCTGGGCTCGGCTGGGCTCGGGTCCCCCGCCCGTCGCGGCTCGGCTCTCCCGCCCGGCGCGGCGCAGCTGGGCTTGGCCAAGCTCGTCTGGGCTCGGCTCCCTCGCCCGCCACGGCTCGGCTGGGCTCGGCTGGGCCCGGCTGGGCTTGGCTTCCGTACCCGCCACCCGCCGCGGCGCAGCGCGACTCGGCTCTCCCGTTCGCCGCCCTCCGCGGCGCGGCTGGGCTCGACTGAGCTCGGCTGGGCTCCGCCCCCTCACCCTCCGCGGCTCAGCTGTGCTCGGCTGGGCTCGGCTCCCTCGCCCGCCGCCCGCCGCGGCACAGCGCGGCTCGGCTCTCCCACCCGCCACCCACCGCGGCGTGGCTCGGATCCCCCGCCCGCTGCCCACCGCGGCCCAGCTAGGCTACCCTGGCCGCCGCCCACCGGGGCTCCGCGCAGTGCTAGCTGCCTCGGCTCTGCCTACCCAAGGAGGGAATCCTCCACACGTAGCTGGGATCTCTGTGTATATTTCACAGACGGATCCTCTCTGTTACCTTCCCTCCAAATCGATGTCCAAACACCTTGGGACCAGGAAAAATCCCGAAACAGCCCGGTCCCAAAGAGTCTCCGACGCCTCCCAGCCGATTCCCTCCAGGAGCTAGTAACCGGGAAGTTCCCTCAGCCGCCATCTTGCCTCCTCTCCCTTGATTTCTTTTTCTACCTCAAATCTAGCCACATGAGACAGTGCAGGTTGCAAGTCACTGTTGGGGCTAATAAGTACAAGTAAGGGGGTGGGGAAGGAAACTCAGGTAAGAGTTGAAAATATTACCTACTAAAATAAACACTGGTAATACAAGTCAGAAGGGCAATACAAAAAAGTACAAAAAGCAAAGAATTCAGACTGGGAAATGTGGTGAAAGATGTCTCAGGACAGGGAGCATTTGACTTGGTCCTTGAAAGATTTTGATGCTAGAAAACACAAGGAATGGTATTGCAGGATGAGGACAAAGGGGACTCTTTATGTTGAATTATACAAAACCAGCCTGAACCAATCTACTGTCTTCTTTTAAGAAATGGATATTTTTTGGGGAAGCAGTATTGAATGGCAAAGGACGTTTGGGGAAGCAATTGAATGAGGGTAAACTATGCAAATAAAACGACTTTGCATAATATGCTGTCATCTGATAACAAATATGTATTAAGCGTTGACTCTGTCCCAGTAGCATGCTAAGCACGAGACTTCAAAGGTGAAAAGACCTTATGTGTGACCTTAAGAAGTTAGGGTTCTGTTGGGGGAAGTAGATCTGTAAATAATAAGTTATAGTATAATTTGATAAGTGTTGCAATTGGGGTTCATGTGGGGTATAGTATGAATGTATGAATGAGTTCATTTAACAAGTATTTATTGAAATAAGCCCACTTTCTGCCCTCCTGTTCTGTCCCCCCCCCCCCCCCCCAGTGACAGGCTCTGGGGTGACAGGTGCTAGGGATACAAGGGAAGATCAGATGCTGTTCAGCTCCTTGCACATGTCTAGGGATTGAAAGAAGAATTCTTAACTTCTAGGTGTAAGGCCATGCAGAGCTCTCACGTTTATATCCTGTTGCAAAATTAGGGCTATAAATATGGAAATTTTACTGTTGATACTTTAAAACTTGTAATAATTGCTGTTATTTGAAAAGGTCTTTAACAGCTTTCCAGAAAAAATAAAAATGTAAAAATGGGCACTATGTGTATTACAACATTTAGACTTTCTTGTGCTGGCATAACTCTAAGAATTCAGAGTGAAATAGTTATAAAATGAGTAGATAGAAAAACCTACATTGGAGATTTTTTTTTTAACTGTCTTTTTTTTCAAACTGTCCTTTTTGTATTATAATACTGGTAAACACAACCGCCACTTTCCCTTCTGTTAATACCGAACAAAGAGTCTGAATAGTGACTAAAATAAACATCTCATCATACTTGCCTTTTCTCTGAAGTTAAAATAACATGTTTTTGTTGAAGTTCTAAAATGTGTCCAGAGTAGTATTAAATCTACAATATGAACCTTCCTTTGTGCACTTGACAAGGGATTCATAATTCTTGCTATTCATATATCCTTGGAAACTTAACTAAAATGCCAGGAGGTATGTAATTAAGGTTAGATCGGATATAGTGAAGCTCTTCATGTCAAGAAGAATCCCATTCCACTTTATGGAAGGAAAGCTTGGGATTCTGACTGGAGCAGATCAGTCAATATTAACGTGCTGCTCATCTGTCTTGCAGGTCCTTCATTCTTTCACTGATGCCATTTTTGACGAGTGGATGAAAAGATTTAAGCCTCGCATAGATGCCTGGCCTCAGGAGCTGGCACCCATTGGTCACAATCGGATGTTTAACATGGTTCCTTTCTTTCCTCCAGTGACTAATGAGGAACTCTTTTTAACTGCAGAGCAACTTGGCTACAGCTATGCCATTGACCTGCCAGGTAATGAACATCACCTCTTAATGGGCTGATTCATTCGTCCTCTACCGGAACGTGTTTGCTTTCTTCTTTCTTTTTTTATAGTGTAAACCAAGACCTTTAATATGTAACTAGATCAAGGGCTAGTTTTATTTGTTGGCCATTTTCTAGAACATGTGTGTGACAGTTAAGTTTCTGTGTCAAGTTGGCCGGGTTATGATGTCTGGTTGTTTGGTCAAGCAAGCAGTGGCCTGATAGTTACCATGAGGATACTGTGTGGTTTAAGTCGTCAGTTGATTGCGTCTGTGCCCAATTATATCTACAATTACCAAAGGAGATTGCCTTCTGCATGATAGAAATCTCATCCAATCAATAGAAGGCCTTAAAGGGAGAACTGATGAATCTAGAAAGAATTTTTCTTTCTCCTTCAGCCAGTCAGCTTCTCCTGGGGAATTCATTGAAACCCTCATTGACATTCCCAACTTGTGGCCTGCCCTACTGAATCTGGACTTGTCAGTCCCTGCAGTTGCAAGAGCCAATTCTTATAAGAAATCTTATAATATTTAAATATATATATCCCCTATCAGTTCTGTTTCCCTGGAGTACCCTGACTAATATATATATATCTGAAAGAGCCTTTAAACTACTAATTAAATATCAGAAAGAGACTGGGTAGGTGACTTATGTTTCAGAGAACTGAAAGTGATTAAAAGACCTTACTCTACAGGAGTATCTCCTCCCATACCTGATTTGATAATTCTGTCTGAATTAATTGGCTTAATCAAAGAACTTTACTTCTCAGAGGAGAAAGAATTCAAACTAGTGTTTGAAGTGACTAACCAATAAAGTCAAAATGAGATAGCCACATGTGGAACTAGCAGGATTTAGAGATCATTACTTGAAGGCAAGTCTAGGATTAGGGTAAGGCAAGTGCAGCACTTGCCTCTCAAGCACAAAATTTAAGGGAGATGCCAAAAAGACTCCATAACCAAGATGTCATAATATAATGAAATATTTTTAAAAATCAGTTAAAAGTGAATCCTTGATGAATAAACTATCAAAATGTTGCTATTTGTTTTACACCTTTGCATTATTATGCAACTGGATCAGTTGCTTCCAATTAGCCTGCATGTTGCCCACTGGATGGGTTTATGGGGGTTTGTTGGGAATTGAATTATGTCCTCCACAAAAGGCATGTTTAGGTCCCACCTCTGGTCTTGTGGGTGTGAACCATTTGCAAATAGGACCTTTGGAGTTGTTATTAGTGAAGGAATGCCCAAACTGACGGTGGGCCTTATTCAAATATGGCTGAAGTCTTTATAAGCAAAAGAAATTGGACCCACAAAGAGAAGCCACAGGGAGCAGCCAGAAAATGGAAGTCAACAGAACCTGGAAGAGAAAGGAGATTTGCCATGCACATTGCCATGTGATGGAAAAGTCCAGGAACCCTAGAGATGAATAGCCAACCAGAAGATACTGACCCCTGGAGGAAGCAGGGGATAATGAATTCTTATTGTTAAGCCAAACCATTGTGTGATATTTGTTTTAGCAGCCAGAGAATTAAAACAGAGTTGATATTGGCCTGAGAACAGATTGGGCTACACAGAGCTTATTTATTGTAGAACTTTGTTAACTTTTCCCACCTGGTTCAAAATATGGAAGGATGCTCAGGTAAAGCTGTGCAGAGATTGTCTACAGCGACAGACCACGGGGTACAGAAAGTCTCCCAGAGGGCTGTGTCTTACTGAGTCTTTGTGGCTCATTTATCATCCAAAAGAGTCAGAACTCATTCAGTTCCAGGCTCAAGCACTCAGGCACATGACCCAGCCAGGTAATATCATTGTCAGCTAAACAGGAGAGGGGGCCATAAAGCGAGATGGATATTTTTGGCTGACTCATTAGCAATAACTGAAGATAGAGTCAGCTGAGAAGTTCAAAAGTTGTCTTCAGCAGTCATGACATCATTAGAATCCATGTGTAATAAATATGAATATGTATTTAAGTTCATGTATATTTGCTAAAAGTTCAGTCTTTTTGCTTCATAGCTTCAAGTGTCTTTTTTCCCTTTGCCCAAGCTCCAGTATGCCTCCACACAGCATTTAAAGAATCTCGGAGCTGGTTGAGAAAGGAAAAGTAAAACAATAAAAACATTGTTTATTTTTAATATCCATAAACTGAACAACACACAGCCTATCTGCTGGTGGCTTCCCCCATTTGTGTCTACTTCATCTGCCTTGAATCTCAGCTGACCAAGTAATTAACAGTATTTCTGAACTTATATCTGTCTCTCTCTGTTCCAAAGTCATTCAGGCCCTAGGATCTGTCCCTGACTTTTCCTCCTAGTTCTGATTCTGCTATGGTTCGTTCTCCTTAAAGTTTCTTTTCTGTGGGCAGCTGAGAACACATCATTTTTTTTTTTAATGTGATCATGTTTTTATTTATTTTTTTATTTATTTGGCAGTACCAGGGATTGAACCCAGGACTTCGTATATGGGAAGCAGGTCTCAACCACTGAGTGATCTCTGTTCCCCCATGAGAGTTTGTTTGTTTTTAGGAGGTACTGGCGATTGAACCTGGAACCTTGTATTTGGGAAGCAGGCACTCCACCACTTGAGCACATCTGCTCTCCAAAAACATACCTTTTAAACTTCTTTATTTCTCTTTGCTGTCTGGACTTAATGAGTTTGGAAGGTGATTCTGAGCATGCATCCCTATCCTCTGATCTCAATTAACAAGGATATAGGGAGGGCCCAAACATGCCTGAAATGTGTTAAATGGAAGATACACATTAACCTTCATTTATTAATTTTACAAGGACATTTGCAAACCTGTCTGGGGAGATACAACTGAAAATGAAGGCTGGAGAAGGGAGTGAGGGATTAGGGAAAGGCTTCTTGAAGGAGGTGAACCTTGAACTAGATTCAAAGGGATGGGTAAATTTCAGTTAGGTGAGAGGGAAAGAAGGGTGGAGAACAGAACGAAGTCACGCTTGGTCTATATGGAAGACCGGGTGACAAAAGCCTACTTGTAGTGGAAGGCTTGTGTAGAGGATGTGAATTAAGGTTGGATCTGCAAGAAGGACCTGATTTACAGAGGGCCTTAAAATCTAGGTGAAGGAGTTTGGACAACAACAAAAGGCAGTCATTTTTGGTCCCTGAGCAAGGAAATGGCACAATAAACATCTGTGTTTTAAGAAGATGAAACTGGCAGCAGATGCTTTGGGATTGCATAGTAGGTAGAGATAAAATTAAAATTCTCTTAGAGGTATATATCCAAAAGAATTGAAAGCAAGGACACTAACAGATATTTGCACACCAATGTTCATAGCAGCATTATTCACAATTGCCAAAAAGATGGAAGCAACCCACATGTCCATCACTGATGAATGGATAAACAAGATGTCATATATATTTTTCAGCCATAAAAAGGAATGAAGCCTGATACATGCAGCAACATGGATGAACTCTGAAAATATTATGTTGAGTGAAATAAGCCAGACACAAAAGGACAAAGATTGTATGATCTCACTGATTTGAAATAATTAAATGAGCAAACTCCTAGAGTGGAAATCTAAAATATAGGTTACCAGGGGATGGGATGGGGATAGAGGATGGGAAGTTAAGGTTTAAAATACACAGGCCTCCTATTTGGAATGAATGATGGTAGTGTTTTAGTAATGGTTGGTGGTGATGGTAGCACAGCACTGTGAATGCAAATAACAGCACTGAAATGTATATCTGAATATGATTGAAAGGCGAAATGTTAGGTTGTATATATGGTAACAGAATAAAAATTTTTTTTAAATCCATGGAACTACGCATCGCAGTGAACCCTAAGTTGAAATATGGAAATAGTTAATAGTACAATGATAAAATATGCTATCATTAATTTTTTTTTTTTTTAAAGATTTATTTTTATTTATTTTTAATTCCCCTCCCCTCCCCCGGTTGTCTGTTTTCTGTGTCTTTTTGCTGCGTCTTGTTTCTTTGTCCGCTTCTGTTGTCGTCAGCGGCACGGGAAGTGTGGGCGGCGCCATTCCTCGGCAGGCTGCTCCCTCCTGCGCACTGGGCGGCTCTCCTTATGGGTGCACTCCTTGCGCGTGGGGCTCCCCTACGCTGGGGACACCCCTGTGTGGCACGGCACTCCTTGCGCGCATCAGCACTGCGCATGGGCCAGCTCCACGCGGGTCAAGGAGGCCCGGGGCTTGAACCGCGGGCCTCCCATGTGGTAGACGGACGCCCTAACCACTGGGCCACCAGTGTATCCTGTTAATAATAGAGTGGTATATGGGAATCCTGTATTTTATGCCTGGTTGCTCTGTAAACCCACAACTTCTCTAGTAAAGAAAAACAGTCCTCTTGAAGGAATCCCATCAGACTGAGTAAGGACCCTATTGGTATTGAAGGAAAAGGACCAGAAGGAGAATACTACTTTTAGAGGAATGCAGGTTATAAAACAACATCCCAATTCAGAAAAACTGAATTTAAGAACATCTGGCCAAAGAAAAGAAATGATAAGTAGACATAAATATACGAAAAATATGAAATCCACTAATTTTGTGGAAGAGTGCTTAAAAACTATATTTGAGCAGAGGATTAGATTTATCATGCAAAAGTTTCAGATTTTATTCATAACTATTTAAAAGGGAATAAATTTCATTTTCTCCTGCTGTTGAATGACTCCTGTTTTAAGAGCCAATCTGAGATATCTTAAGCATTTATCACCCTATAAAAAAGGTAGCAACCAGAGCAGATTTTCTCCGCCTCGAGGTTGTATATTTTGCAGTTCCCCAGATACCATTTTAGCATGCACTTTTACAAATGAGTTTCCAACTCGCAAAAGTAGTTATATACTTCCTTGGAGGGTTTATTCTGCATAAGTATTTATTGTAAGAAAAATTTTTAAATGCAATATAAGCTATATTTAAATAATGGAGTGCCATTTCCAACTTCTTTCAGAAAAACAATTGTGGATATGATAAATAGTTGGTGAGGAAGGAGCAGATAAATTTTATTCTGCAAGAGTAGTTTTGCTTTATCAACAAAAAAATACATGTGAAAAGAAAATTGGTTTATTCTTTCCTTATGTCACAGTGTTCAACTGATGAAAATTATGACGGTAGATTCTTTTCTTCTGTTTCAATTTTAGTCGAAGAAACTCCAGGTTGGACCACAAGCCTCGCAGTGGTTATGGGAGTGCTGGTGGTTTTGGCTGGTCTTCTTGCACTGCTGGTTTTTCTTCACTACAGAAGACTTCGGAAAGGATATACACCCCTACTGGAAACATATTTAAGTGACAAGAGATACACAGAAGAAGACTAGAGTGTTCATGACTTACCTTAGAGAAGAGGCTGTCCAAGCTGTAGTTCTGACCCTGATAATGAACCAATTAATCCTCACCTTTCTCCTGTTAGTTTAAGATCTTTGGCAAAGATTCTTCCATTGTGGTGGTGATCCCCAATCCAGAAGATGTTTGGCTGTAGATTCCCGTGTGTTTAACAAACTCAAGTTATTTCTATCATCAAATAAAGATAGAGTGACAATTTGTGGTATCTCATAATAATTCCTCATATTGATTAAACTTCCCAGGTTCCTGAGAGCACGAAGAAATTGATTGGGTGAATTCACTTAAATTTGCAAGTCAGTGAAATTTGAGACCTGGACAAGAGAGTGGCTCAATCTCTCCTGGCTTATATCTTCATTTGTAATGGAGGGAGGGGTAGGAGCTGAATCTCCAGGATCTCTTTTAGCTGTCCACATCTATGCTTCTAGGTGCCCTCCCCTGATTATCTTCCTGAGCCCTACTTTAAAATGGCCTTGAAGATGCAAATAAGCCTTATAAGAGGATGGAGATCGAATGAATGAATGAGCAGTTCAGTCCTTTTGTAAATTAGACTTTATAGGACTTGTTAAAGGTCTGCAGTTTTTAACTTATGGCAGGACTGAATTAGCTGGGTAAATATTGATCCTATATTGGTAAATAAATAGATGAGGGACTAAAATTATAAAGCTTTCTAGTTAACTAATATACTGTTTTAACCTATTAACAAGTACAGAATCACTCATTCCAGGAAAGGGGGACTGAAGAAGACTGGTAAGGTTATAATTCAAGCAGAACCCCATTACTCTGAGGTCTCATTGACTGATCCTAAATCAATTCCTTTACTAGGTAGCCTCCGATGAAAAATTACTCACAGACCATGTGTTTGACTTGTTTGTAAGAGCTGATTTTAAACTTGTTAATGCTTCCTTGTACTGACAGTTACTTATGAAAGTTAAGCAATTAAGCCTTATCATTTTAAAGCAAACCGTCCATACATAATATATAATAGTTCAGAATTTAATGGCTGTTTTGTTAAGCAATCATCAGATCATGAGACGGAAGAATGAAATGATCTTTACTAAGATGTTCAGGCTTTATCAAGATGGTCCCCACTTCTGAGAAGTTGATGGTTATTGAGATTTCAGGGTTAATTTCTTATATGCTACCTGTGCTTCAGGAGTGAGGTTGCAGAGGAGGGGACAGCAGTCTGTAGGCTTGTTTTGGCCCTCTTGCTCTGGAATGGATGCCTGCAAAGAGGGCCCTGCAGCTACCTTCTGCAGGTGGAGGGCCCGGAGGGTGCGAGATTCACAGAGACCCAGTGCTATGCCCTGGGAATAGCACTGTTGAAGACTCGAAAGCCAGGGAAATGGGCAAAGCCCTGTTTGGACTGAACTTGAATCTGAGTCTTACAAAGACACAGGTTCATCTGAGAGTGGGCTCAGACATGAAACTCACAAGATAGACATAATCCCTAAGTTCTTTATCAGTGAAGCCCTTTGGGGCCAGGTAAACCCCATGCAGGGATCTCAACCCATGCCATTAACAGGATTCATGGAAAATACAACAATGTTTCTTTTACATTTTCCACTCTGCAAGGTAAACACTGTGAGCATGCAAAAATGGGAGGGGGCGGGGCGACCACACAGTTTTACATTCTGGTTATAAACTAAAAGATAAATATATTAAAATGGAAATATAATTGTGCATGGTAGATATGTTCCTGAAAAGTTTCATACCAATCAATTACCGGTTAAAAGTACCAGGGGAAATTACTTTTATAGATATACTATTATGAATAATTCTATAAAGCAAATAACCACCTCTGGCTTATCTTTCCGGCATATCACAATTTTCTTACATAAAATTCTTATAAGACTTGTTTAAAGCAAGAGGTATCTGAGGTAGAAATAAATAGTATGCATTTTTACTTAGCTACTTTTATCTATAGTGCACGTGAATTTTTATAAATGTCTTATAATGTCTTCCTAAGAAAAATAATTTCCTAATTTTGTCATTCATATGTAAGGAATAAAATTTTCTAGCATGTTCTAACATTACAACAAATCAATGGTGAAGACCTTTTAACAAATATAGACGCAGGCATTAACCTGCAGAATAAAAAAGGTTGGTTTTTACTTACATTGAATATTATGCAAATTAACCCAGAAAATCATTAAACATTGTGGAGTTATATTTTTCAAAAGAGAAAAAATTCAACCTCGAAGAAAATGAACAGATCACTTTTTTTAAAGTGTTTTTTTTTAAGATTATTTATTTATCTCCCCTTCCCCTCCCCCCACCCTGCTGTTTTTGCTGTCTTCTCTTCTCATTTTCTCTCCTCTTTAGAATTCACCAGGATTCCATCTTGGAGGCCTCTGATGAGGAAGAGAGTTTACCTGTCAATTAATTGCACTACCTCAGTTCCTGATTTCTGCTGTGCTTTGCCTTGACTCTCCTCTTGTCTCTTTTTTTTGATGCATTATCATCTTGCTGTGTGACTGACTTGTGCGGGGTGCTGGCTCATCACACAGGCACTCACGCGAGCACTGGCTTGCCATGCAGGCACGCTTTCTCTTCTTTTTCACCAGAAAGCCCCAGAGATTGAACCTAGGTCCTCCCATATGGTAGGTGGAAGCTCTATCACTTGAGTCACATCTGCTTCCCTGAACAGATCACTTTAAATACTTATCTCCTTAATATTAGAAAAATTATATATGAATCATGATTTCAATATAGAAAGCTAAGATTCAGAAGTAAAATGGAATTCAATAGCATCTTTACTTAGTGGATTAAATTCCCTTCTAATTCTAAAAATCTTTGGCAATAATTTGTATATTGCTTAGAATTTAACACTTAATTATAATACGATTGAATAATTTTAATCTCACATTACGAAGAAGTAAAAAACTTATTAAAGAGGAAAAAAAATATTTGCCCATTGTTGTTTGTCTTTTGGGGGACTATTGCTTTTTAATTTGTAAACATTAATTCTTATCTTTGGGTACTCAATATACATATATTGAATGATACAAATAATACCTAATAGCTACTCTACTTTTGAAAATAAGTTATTTGTTAAACACTGATATTTCTACATTCTCTTGAGTTTCTAAGCAAGTGCTACTCCTAGGCTTTCTATTGTGTACAAGGAAAACGAGATGCCAGCCTTTTTCCATGGGAAGAGTTACTCTTGATCTCCTTCAATCTAATGAAAGATTCTGGGGGGCGAGGAGTGGTAATGGCTAATTAAAGTTGTTGACCAAGGAGGAGGGGTGCTGTAGCAACTGATGTGGTGATCCTCCTTAAAGACTTTAAGGTCAATCAACTTGTTGGGGACCTCTCCTCCACCAGAAGGAAGTTAAAGCCAATGACAAAATGGTAATGTGGTGTTCCCCTTCTACTTTAAGATGGGACACTTCTAGAGGTCAGGTTGTACAACTCGCTGTATAACTTTACTACAGTCATCAAAGTACCTTATCATAAGTGCTTTAAAAAATGTTGGTTATTAATCAATATAGGTGCGGAAGAGTACAGCGAGATACACCCCAGTGGGAGGTAATTACTCTCCTAAAGGCAATGGCAAAACCCAAGGTTTAACTCTCCTTGTTTCCACAGAGCTTTGCTCATATTAGAGACTCTAGATATGCAGCTACTTTGACCTTAGCTGTAATGGCAGTTAAAGCTGAAAATAACCACTGTAATGAAATATACACACAAAAGAAATTTGTGAGCTATAGGATAGGTTAAAATTTTCTTAACTAAAACAAAACAAGTAACAAAAACAGGATTCCCATTCAAGGACAGTAAGCTCTATTGGGACAATGACTCAAATCAGACTTCTGGGGTAATATGACTGAATTTGGTCCTCCTTCTTCTAGCCGTTCACTGCCCTTGGGCAGTTTATAAATACAAGCTAAAACCATCATCCTGTCTCTCATGTGTAATCTTTCAGTGTTGCAAATAATGCCAACCAGAAAGGCTTAGGCTTTATTTAATCTTTATTAAAATAATAGAGATTTCAGTGCTGGAGTTACACATCCTGGATACTCATTCTCTTTGTATGTTGTTGTGTGTTTCTGAGTTTGCAATTAGCACAATTACTGTTCTGATTGCTAAGAGTGGAATTAGGCTTACGATAAAGCAAAATCTGCCCTCTTGTGTTTTATTAGGAAGTTGCACAATGTGGTAAAGTTCTTAGAACTGTTTTCTTCTACTATGGTTACTTACCTAGATCAGAGGGGGAAAAAAACAACCCAAAAAAGCAAATGTTGGAAGTCTCTCCCTGAATTTTAAAACCTGCACAGGCAAAGCATAATATTTGGAAGGAAATGATTTTCTGTGCAGGCAAGGTGATAATATAATTAAGCCTCTCAGAATTTTCATTTTTAAATATTTTGAAATGTAAAATGTTCACCAGGAAACCATAAAAGTTTGGGGGAACATTTCAAGCCACTGGGCAAAACTCTTTTACACTTGGCAAACACACACAGGATATAATTTAGTTAAATATAATTTATATGATTGCACAGCAGATGGAGAGTAGGGAAACTTCCTTCTAAATTAAAAACTGTTATAGAGAAGCTGGTAAATTTTGGAAAAGGTTTTACAAAAAAATATTGGATTAACGTATTGCCCCTCAGATATTAATATCTGAATTCGGGTGTGGGTGTGAGCAGTGGGAAATTGACTTTTCAACGGGCTATTTGAACGATGATGTCATCAGCAAAAAGTTTATTGGATGCTCACAGTGGTATATCTTACATTAGATGGTTGAAAAAGCTTCTCAAATGATAAAGAAAGGGGAAACAAATGTGACTCCAGCGACTGAGCTCCCCCCTACCACATGGGAAGTCCATGATTCAGTTGCCAATGCCTCCTAAAAGAAGACAGTGAGCTGGGATGATGGGCAGGTGTGGCAAGCTGATGCAACAAGATGACACAACAAGAGACACAAGAAGAAAAACATGAGAGACACAACAAAGCAGGGAATGGAGGTGGCTCAAGTGATTAGGTCCTTCCCACATTGGAGATTCTGGTTTCAGTTCCTGGTGCCTCCGAAAGAAACAAGGAAGACAAAAGACAAAGCAAGTGCAAACAATGAGGAGTTGGGGAGAAATAAATAAATAAAATAAATTTAAAAAAAATGGATAAAATATGGTTTCTGTCCTGTTTAGCTTTTATAAATCTTTCTTTTCAAAATTATATACAGGTAAAGATTAAAGAGAAACACAGAGGAAGTTGTTCATTTATTCCAAGAAATTTTGCTTAAACGGGACTCAAAATTTCCAACTCTTTCTCTGTTAGTCTCCTTCTCTGGTGGTTCTTTCCAAATGGAGATTCCAGACATGGTGATGGTAGCTGTTTGTCTTAGTTTCTGAGGGCTGCTGTAACAAACAACCACAGGCTAGTTGGCTTGAATGACAGGATTTTATTGTATTAGTTTTGGAGTCTAAAAATCTGAACTCAGTGCCTGTCAGGATCATGTGTTCTCTGAAGTCTGTAGCATTTTGGTGGTGGCTTGGTGGCAATCCATAACTCATGGTCATCTCCATCTGTCTCCCCTACTGTGTCCAAATTTCCTTTGGATTAAGGCCCACCCTGATTCAGTTTGCCCTCATCTTAACTAGGGACTTTAAAGATCTTATTTACAAATGAGTTCATATTCCTAGGACGGGGGCTTAGGACTTGGTTCTGTCTTTGCAGGGAACACGATTCAACCGTTAACCCTTTTCATGGAGAATAGGGAAAAGACCAAAAAAAAAATAGTAATGAAATTGGGAAGTCAGATTGGAAACAAGAGTGCTGCAAGAAGATGCAGTCTTATCTCAAGGAGAATCATTAATTTACTCCTTCTTGCTAAATATGGAATGATGGGACATACCTTGCAGAAGACAATTTCCAAAGAGGTAAATGTATTAATAACACTTCTACTTAAAGTTTCATTTCCAGTGTTTTAACTTGCTTTTTCAAATGTGATTTGTATCTTGATCATTGCCATTAATCCTTTCTTTTCTTCTTCTTAAAAGAATATTTGTATTTCAAAGTCTTGCCTTTCGCACCCAGGAGTCATGCTCAGCTAAAACGTGCATGCGCTGATGCTGTACATCAAGGTCCACTTGGAGTAGGAAGTGATCAACTTTGAAAACAGAAATGTAATCTAAATCATAATCCAGGCGGTTCCCTATTGTTCCCTTTGCTCTTCTTCAACTGAGGCAAGCATACTACTTTCAGCCTTTCCTGGCTCTAAAATTCTCATTTGAATTGCACATTTTCTTTTCATTTTAGGCATTTTACAGTTCTGAGGCTGGCAATATTTTATACATTCAAGGTCGTTTTCTTTCTTTCTGTGCTGTTTTTCTTCTCAGCAATGGCCTCTTATCAAGATGCAGGCTTCTTTGTGTTTTTTACGTTTTACTTGAGCTATTCCCAGCTCTTTGATCCAGTGCTGAGTCTAAATCGTTCGCTGTCATCCGCATGAGCGCAGAGCAGGGAATCTGCGGCGTCTGGGTGCCACTCTGTCTGTCTGCCAGCGCTTGACAGCATTATCAGCCCTTTCCAACAATCAAAGGGCCTGTACAACTCAGGAACATGCAAATTTGTTCCTTTTCTGCATCAGTCTGTCACAGCCCCCATTTTTCAGTTTAGCTGCACCAAAGCAGACACTGTAAAAATCATTCTGAAGCTGACGCTGAGTGTAATGGATGTAAATTTGTTGTTTTTAAACACCAGCTACTCAGAACATCAATACTGTAAACCCACCTTGCAGCTAGATGGCTGTGTCGGACCTGCTTTTTCCCCTGGCAGGACAAATGATACAACTGAGTGGCTTTTATCACAGAGAAATCGGCTCCCCTTTGTTGTAGCTGTCAGATGGTAAAAATTTTGGTGCATTCTGGACAGGTTTGCTGAGGCTTCTGGGTATGTAACAAACTATACAGAGTCACAGGAGAAAACAGACTCCTCTCACCATAGCCCTTCATTTCCCGTTGTCAGGTTTCCCACTTAGTACTTGTTCTCTTCTTCTGAACACTAAAAAATGCTACTAGAAAATATTAGTTAAAAAGCCCACTATTTTTTTTTCCATTCAAACTACCAATAAGTGATTTGACCTTAATTATCTCCCTGTGCGAAATCTTCAGAAGCTTAAGATAAGGGTTCTCAGTTTTTGTGAATAGTATGGTATTTCCTGAGCCCAGTCACCAGTCAGCATTCAATACAATCTGAACATAATTCTCTCTTTGGATGTTTGGCAGGTTTCTTTTCATGGCTCTTGGCGCTGGCCCTGGTTCCGTTAACCCAAGGGCTAGTTTCAGTGGCAAAGGGGCACTTTGGGGATGAAATACGAATTGACCTTAGCTACCTTGGAGTGAAACTTGTCAGGAAAGTTGTTTTGTTTTAGGGGGTGCTGGTGATTGAACTTGGACTTCATACCTGGGAAGCAGATGTTCAAACCACTGAGCTACATCTGTTCCCGGGAAGTTTTTCAAATTGCAAATTTTAGGAAGGCATGAGAGGAAGCATTGGAAGTTTCCCTTAACCTCTGCCTTTCTTCCCTACCTGCTCATTTTGGGTGATGACCAGAGATATTAAAACATACAATCTGGCTTTAAGCATTTGCTTAATTGTAAATCAGAACTTACAAATGAAGAGGAGGACAGCTACATATTTTAAGACACTAGTGTCTTTGAGTTCAGGAACCAAAGCATATGTGCATTTGATCAAGGTTTTGCCTATCAAGAGCGTCCCACAGGAGGCTTTTAGAATCTGGGGCAAGTGACACAAAGAAAGAAACATTATTTAGGTTGATTGACTCCTTTACTACCCGTACTACAATCCAGATGAATTTATCTTTCCTGAAATGACATCCATTGCAAGAACTAAAGGCCTTGCTTTCTCTAATTTCTGAAATCACTCTCAAAAGTGTTGTTTCATAAACATTTCATGCAATAGCAGTATTTTTCAATTATATATCTTAACCAGTTAAATATTTTTGATTGTTATTTTCTCCTGGTGAATTGTCCCTTTTGTTAGGATATAATGACCTTCCTTGTCTCTAATAGCAGCTTTGCTTTTAAAGTCTATTTCATCCACTAAAGTATAGCTACTCCAACTCTTTTTCAGTTACTGCATATGTGGACTATTTTTTTCCAACCTTCACTTTCAGTCTCTTTGTATTCTTGGTCTAAGGTGAGTCTCTTGCAGATAGCATATAGATGGCTCATATCTTCTTATCCATTCTGCCAGTCTATGTCTTTTGATTGGGGAGTTTAATCCATTAACAGTTAATTTTACTGTATAGGCAGTTCTTACTTCACCCATTTTTATCTTGGGTTTTATCTGTCATATCTTGTTTTCACCACTCTCCCTTGCTGCTCTCAGGATTCTCTCTTTAATTTGGCATTTGACATTCTGATTAGTATGTATCGCTGAGTAGGTCTATTTGGATTTATTTGGATGGGAGTATGTTGTGCTTCTTGGATATGGATATCTATGTCCTTTAATAGGGTTGGGAAATTATTATTTCCTCAAATATTCTTTCTGCCCCTTTTCCCTTCTCTTCTCCTTCTGGGACACCTACACATGTATGTTTGTATATTATTGCTGTCATTTAATTCCCTGAAACCCTGTTCAATTTTTTCCATTCTTTTTTTCATCTGTTCTTTTGTATGTTTGCTTTCAGAGCCCGTGTCTTCAAGCTCACTAATCCTTTCTTCTGCCTCTTCAAATCTGCTGTTATATGTCTCTAGTGTATTTTAAATTTCATTTATTGTGCCTTTCACCCTAGAAGATCTGTTATTTTTCTATGTATGTCTTCAAATTCTTCTTTGTGCTCACCCAGTGTCTATGTGATGTCCTTAATCTCTTCAGCCATCCCATTGAATTTATTAAGGAGATTTGTTTGAACATCTATGATTAGTTGTCTCAATCCCTGTATGTTTGTTCCTTTGATACTGGGCCATATCTTCCTGTTTCTTGGTGTGGATTGTAATTTTTGTTTATGTCTCAGCATCCAGATGTATTTATTCTTACCCCTTTTCTCTCTTTAGTCTAGGGCTTTCTATTTGGCTTTCTTCTACAGCCCATCTTTAATACTTGGTTCAACTTAATTGGGAACTTTATAGTGGCTTGTGCTTAGCCAATCTGAACTTTTTCTTGCCCCTTTTCCCTTGCCAGTTGTGAAATAGGAGTCAAGGATACAGTTGGTACAGTTAGACTGAAGCTGCCTGCCTTGCCCCAGATATGATGAAGCTTCTCCCACCTCTCTTCCCTGCGGGGAGAAGGGACAGCACTTCAGTCATGTGCAGTAATCCAAGCCATTCAGGCCAAGATTATCTGTAATTGCCTAGAGAGACTGATGAAGCTCCATGTCCCTTTCTTTCCTGCCAGGGATGGGAATGGAGCCTCCAGTGTGCCTGGCAATCTAGTCTGTGCAGGCCAAAGTGACTGAAGTTGCCTGGAGAGGGTGAAGTTGCTCTGTCAAGGGCTGGGAAGAAGCCACAGATGTGTTTACCAATCTGATTTGTGTGGGCTGAAATCACCTGCAGTTGCCTGGAGAGGCTGAGGGAGCACTCTCCCTTTTGCCCTGTCAGAGGTGGGGATGGATCCACAGGCTTGCCCACCAGTCTGGACCATGCAGGTCAAAAGCATCTGCAGGTGCCTGGAGGGGTTGGTCCAGGTCCCCTCAGCTTCCACCGTGCTGGAGGTAGGGCCACAATCCAACTTGGGTGGAAAGATGCCGGTCCCTACCTTCACTGTGATTTTCAATCAGCCCTGCTTTCCCTCATTTCAGGGTTGGAGTTAAAATGGAGGCTATTGGCCTCTTTCTGACTTGGACAGGTTCAAACTTTATCTGTTCTTAGGTCTAGACTTTAGCCAGCTGAATTTCCTAACCAGTAGCTGAAACTGGCACCTGACAGTCTCTTCCCCCATTTTTGGGAAATGGAGCTTCCAACTTCAGCCAAGGAATAGCTTCTGAGGAGGTTTACACCACCAGTGGGGGATGGGGGCTTGCCTCCATTGTGTGGAGTGCTCTCTGTTCATGAATCTTCACTGCAGATGGGCAGTCCCCTTTGTCTGCAGGATGCTCCTCTTCTCTCCTGAGTCCCTCAAACAGGTGGTTTATGTAACTCTGGCTGATTACTAACTGCCCTGTAGGACAAGCTGACTCTTGGAGGTTCTTACTCTGCTGCCGTTTTGCCTCCTTCCAGAATCTATGAGATTTGATGAGATAATTTAAGAATAGGAGGAATGGGAGATAGATGAGATTGGAATATAGGAAGATTTCTTTAGATACTTATGTAAAATTCTGGAGGCAAAGACTTAGAACTGTGATTCTTAACCTTGGATGCTCATGTAGCGAGCTTAAAATAATACTGATTCCTGAGTTCCAACCCCACATATCTTAATTTAATACACCAGGAGTTTCACATAGATTTAAGGGTTTTAATGCATAGCTAAGACTAGGTACTACTGTCCTCCAAGGACATGATAACAAAAGGAGGGAAAAGGATAGAGTGAATAACGTTTGGCTTATATAGACTCTTGATCCAAGTTCTCGAATTGTCATGAGTGTGTCATCAACTTCTCTTTACTTCTCCAGTCCTGTCTCTACTTGCTCTTCACTACTTGATCCACTGATATGTCTTTCTACTCAGCCAACCCCTCCTAAGACAAGAAAGGACCTCTGTGTCATTTCCAGAGAGCACCTAGACTTACCTTTTCTACCTGGACATAAAGAATGAGTCACAACTGCTCAGCTTCTGTGCTGTTCTCCAAGTCACCTTGCAGCTAGTCAGTCTGACTCAGTATTCACAAAACATCCCATTTTCCAAGTAGAGTACAACTAGCTAGTGAACCTGAGAGCCACTGAGAGAACAAAAACCTTGCCTTACAAAAAGAAAATTATTTTCAGAAGAGTTGACCCCTGATGTGGGTCTTGAGGGACACATTTGAGTATTTAAGTGAAGAAGGAAGAAGACAAAGTAGAAAGGCATGGAAGCTTAGAAGATCATGGTGGGCTGGGGGCATTGGAAGAAACAGTTTTCTTTCCACTCATCTGGAGAAAGAGCATAGCACTGTGTTCCTAACTGTGCTTCTTTCCAAATGCTGGCCCATTACCTGCAATACCTCCCCTTCAATCAGACCTCTGCCTTGAACCCCATGCTAGTGGCAGAGGGCTTTGCGCTACCTGTCTTGTTGACTAAAACAACTCCCTGTGTGGGTTAGAGCTCCAGCCTTGAACCTGGAGACCTGCTTCCCATGAGCAAGGTCCCTGGAATGGTGAGGCTGTTCTGTTGTTCTCCAGTATCTGAACCTTCACTCCTTTATGCTAAGCCTGGCCTCCTGAGTGGGCCCGGATTCTGGCTGTTTATCTATTCATACCTGGGACCAACACCTTTTTGAAAACTTTGCCTTGAAAGCCTTGCTACCTATGTAGAGCTCCTGCTTCTTGAGCACCATCTGTACTTAACAACTGGCAGGGTAGCCCAACTCCAAGGGATGCCATTCAGTGTATTCTATGCAAATGAGTCCCCTGGAGTTGTGCAGCTCTGCAGCCTTGCCTACCTGCTTGCTGTGTGTGACCCATGATGCTGCCTTGCAAGTGAACTTTGATAGAGGAGCCAGATCACCACCAGCTTCCTGAACTCTCCTGTGGGCTGGGAATAGGCAACACTGATGGTATTTGCTAACAATGCTTTGTTGGAAGTAGAATCAGAATCCTGAAAAGTGCAGGCTTTTTCTTTCCTGGCTGGCAACAGGTTTCCCACAAGGGATACACTTTCTTTTAAAACTTACTGGGAGCAGATGTAGCTCAAGTGGTTGAGAGCCTTCTTCCTACGTATGAGGCCCTGGGTTTGATCCCCAGTACCTCCTGAAACCAAATGAAAAAATCAACTCTCTTAGGGGAGAAAATGTAACTCAGTGGTTGAGTGTCTGCTTCCCTTATACAAGGTCCTGGGTTTGATCACCTGTACCTCCTAAAAAAATAGAAAAATTCTTTTTCTTTTTCCTTTTCAGATCCAGAGTTTTAAAACAATCTCAATAAACAGTTGAGTGTTTAAAAAATCAGCTAGAAGAGTTGTCTTGGGATTTTAAAATCACTTAGTCTTTTGGCCATGTGTGAATTTTTACCCTCCTTTGCCCATGCAGAGCAAATTTGTTTGGTGTTTAGAGAGCCCAGGCCCCATTGGCAAAATTAGGGGTTAGTCACAATTCCTCAGTTATTATTTGACATCAGTTATCATTGGTGGAGACCAGTCATCTGCCTCCTTGCTCCTTCCTAATATAGCCTTACTGTTGTGTTCTGAGACCTTTAGCACATTTATTTGGGTGGGAACCTAATTGTCTTAAACAGAGTCTTCTTTTGCATACACTCAGCTGCAGCGTTTCAGTGATGATGTAAAGCCAAAAGCTAAAGCAATAAATAGGTTGAGATCATTGCTGAGGATTCTGTGAAATAAAGCCAGAAGAGGGAAGCAGATTTGGCTCAACTGATAGAGCATTCATCTACCATATAGGAGGTCCAGGGTTCAAACCCAGAGCCTCCTGACCCATGTGGTGAGCTGGCCCATGCACAGTGCTGATGCATGCAAGGAGTGCCATGCCATACAGGGGTGTCTCCCACATAGGGGAGCCCCACGCACAAGGAGTGCGCCCTGTAAGGAGAGCCACCCTACGCAAAAGAAAGTCCAGCCTGTCCAGAAGTGGTGCTGCATGCACGGAGAGCTGATGCAGCAAGATGACACAACAAAAAGAGACACGGATTCCCAGTGCCACTGACAAGAATGCAAGCAGACACAGAAGAACACACAGCACATGGACACAGAGAGCAGACAATGGGGGAAAGGGGAAGGGGAAGGGGAGAGAAATAAATAAAAAAATAAATCTTTAAAAAAAAAAAAAGCCAGAAGAGATGGTACCACTGAGTGATACAGGGTAAAGATACAAGATCCAGAATTGTAGCAGCCATTTTGTTTCTTCGAGACAGCTTGAATCAGATAGAGGGACTCCCTCGTGTTTGTTTGTTTTTAAGCCAATTAGAATTGGGTTTTCTCTCACACTTTAAAGAATTCTAACTGATAAACTCATCTCCAGGGGATTTCAAAATTAAGGAGGAAACTTAGCTTGTTTATAATAAACTGTCTTGTTTATTTTTTTTTTACAGAAGCCATAATCCATGCCTTCAATTTAGAAAAAGCAAAAAATTTTTGTTTGTTTTCCTTTGTTTCTTACAGATTTCAGTTGTAACAGAGCACTAAGCATGGCCCTTCTGTGTGCTGAAGGTGAGTGGTTCAGTTTGTGGCCTCTGGAAGCAGACCAAGTACAGGCATTTAAATTCCAGCTCAATCACTTATTAAGCATGTAATCAATCTCTCATACTTTTATTTTTAAATGACTCTGGATTTCAATTTTCTTGTCTGAGAAATAAGGATAATAATACTTCCCCTGCCCCATACGCCCATAGGGTGTTGTAAGAATTAAGTTAACATATGAAACGTCTTCACAACAGTGCCTGGAACCTAGAAGCCACAGAGTTCATGTTGATGCTATTGGCCAAATCCTTTTGGAAAGCTTGGAAGGTGAAGCCAGGACTGCAGAAGTTAATGTTGACTTTCATGGTTCCAACAGGAAATCCTGGCTCCTAAACCCAAAAGTAGGCACTACAGAGCATGTAAAACTATCTGAAAACCTAAGCAGGGCTCAGTTGTAGAATCGTTGCTCTTTCTTCATGACAAAGGGACCTGTGTTCCGGTGAGTTATCAAGTCACAGACGGTTTCAGTTGGCGTGTGAAGACCTCTCACCACCAGGCAGGAAGAAAGGGAAGGGAGAGAGAAATAAGAAGAGACACTTCAAGGAGAGCCAAGCGTCCTGCTAAGCCCCAAAGGGCACCATTGCCTTTTCCGCTTGATGGAGAGAGAACTGGAATGCAAATGGTGTGTGAAATGTTAAATGTGAGTGAACTTTAAGCAACTGACATGGTGCTTCTGCTTCATTACCAGTTTCATTTTTTTCTGACAGTGAAACCTGGGAAAATGTTCCCAGGTTCCAGTTATTTCTAAGAGAGGAAGAATTTCAATGGTGACCTCAGGTTGGATTTAACACAGGCAGTCCTTTTAAGGTTTCCAGAAACTGTCCTTTTCTTGTTTTGCATCATTTGTTTGACTCTGGGGTGGTACAGAAGCAGAAGGGAGGGAGTCATCAGGAGGGAAAGGGCTGACTAGTTCCATGATGACTGTCTCATCAGGAGCTTGAGCTATTTACTGCCTGATAGTCTCAGCAGGAGAACTGAGGAGATTCTCCCCTGCTTGGCCACTTGCCCAGCTGGGCCCCTGCCTAGACAGGTGCTCCCCAGTATTGTGCTTCCATTTACAAGTTTAAGCTTTGAGGGGTCATTTATTTGTCTTTGAGTAATTGTCTTCCAATTCTTGACTGTTGTAGAATATATTCTTTCCAGAATTTATGCCTTGGCCCTCTTCGACAGCTTTACAAATGCATATTAGATTTACACACATCCTTGAACCAGTGAAAATTGTGAGCTACGCTGCACAGGTGCTTCCTGCCAGCAATCAGCTCGGTTTTGGCAGAATTGTCATGTTTTTCTCCCGTGTCCTCTGCAGTATTTTGTGCAATAATTTAGATATTTGATTTCATTTTTAACTCTCAATATTTTAGAAAAGTGAATGAAAAAGTTTAAAAAAGAAGAGGATTAAACTAGAGATGAATTTCATGAACTTAATACATTTGAGACAAATGGGGGTAAATTTAACCTCACTGGAATATAAGCTGGCTCACTGGATTTAACTGTGCAGGAAAAGGATAGGAAAAACAAAATTTAAAAATCCTGAAAATCTATCTTTAGAGATTATGGTAAAATAGTGAGGCATTATAAGGAATATTGTAGTATTCTTTTTTTTAACTCTCTGGGAATATATTTACTGTTGAACTTTCAACATCAACATCAACATCAACTTCTTTGGATAATTACCATCTTTAGAATTAAATCGGCTGCTGTGAAGGTAAACGCTATTTGGCCAAAGTTAATTTTAATCTGTGATCCAAATATGAACTATTCTTTTTCATGATGCCATTAAAAAATAACAATATAATGGCTAATTATTAAAACAGTTAAAACTATGAAAAAATTAACTACACTTTTTTTTTTGGCTGGACATTACACACTTAACAAACAAAATTTAAAGAAACAGAGGCAAATATAATTTGTTCCTTTTACCATTAATCACTTTTACCAATTCAAACCTTAGCAAATAGAAGTTGTATTTGTAACCATTATTAAAAAGCCCTTTCCAAAAGTAACAGGAACATGAGTGAGATCACAACATTGGGGTCCAGATAGGGTCACAGTTCTATTTTTCCAGTTAATTGCTACATGACCCACTTGCTATATTAGCAAGAAATCTAGGATTTCCTTCTTGGGGCTTTCTCCTTCTTGGATTAGTGAAAAACTGCCCGGGGTTTATGTAGTCCTCAATTTGACTTCTACCCCTAAGGGGAAAAGCACTGGCAATTTATTAATCTAGTGGGTAATTTTCTCAGTACCCTTTCATGAACTATTTGCTATGGTACATAGATGCCTCAGCTGTGGGGTATCAATGTCATAGCAAAATCAACACATTGAAATGTTTTAAAATTAATAGCTCATATTAATATCAGAATAGGAATTAAATCTTACAAGGTTTTCAGTAGGAGGAAATCAGATTATATAATAAATGGGGCTTGTATAAATGGCTAGCGATTTGGAAAATTCTAACACTTATTTCCAAATGTTACTCTTTTCATCAAAATAAATTGCAGATGGATAAACAATGAAATTTAGGACCTGAAATTCTGAGAATACTGGAGGAAAATATAAGTTAATTTTTAATATCTCATGGTTGGAAAATCTATTTCTAAGTACCATAGCAAATTTAGAATTTAGAAGCAGCCAGAGTGTACATCATCCCAAATGATGAACAAAAATAAGGGGTAAGTGTCACCATGGACCAAAGCAGATTTGTTGCAGCTATTATCTTGTATTAACAGAGTAACTTATAACATTGATATAAAAATTTAAAAAAAGAGAAAATATATGATAAGTAATATGCTGATAAATTCTTTGAGAAAAAAAGTTGGGGAATGGTGCTAACGAGGGCTTCAAAACTGCCTACTCAACTTCCTACTGAGGTGTCTAATAAGCAGTTTACACCTAACATGTCCAAAATTAAGCCCCTGTTTGTCTAATCTTCCAATTCTGTTCCTTCCATGATAGCCTCATTTCCGGGAATGGCATCTCTAACCTTCCAGGGGTCAGGCTACTGCCCTTAAAATTACCCTTGACTCCTCTCTTTTTCTCACAACCATATCCAGACATGAGGAAATCTAGTCAGTTCTAGCATTCACATATCCACTCTGGTGTATGGCTCACATCTCACTCCAAGTCACCTTTCTTGTGGATCACTATAACAGTTTCCTTAGCCTCACTTTCCTTGCTCATTCTGTGCCAGCCACACTGGCCTGCTAGCTGTTCCTGTCGCAGGGTTCCCTCTTTCTGGAATACTTTCCCCTTGATATATGCATGGCTTGCTCTCTTCCTACTTTTATCTTTTTATCACAAAGTTAAACTCCTGGTTGGGCCTTCCCTGACATCTATGTATCAAATTTCAACTCCATACCCTGGCACTTTTTATCTCTCTCCCTGATTTATTTTTTCTTCTTAGAACTTAACATTATCTAGCATACTTTACCGAGACATTTTGTTTATTTTCTCTCTCCCATGCTAGAAAGAAAGCACCATGAAGACAAGGATTTTTGTTCATTTCCCACACCCAGCACAAAGCCTGGCACATAGTAGACACTTCGTAAATATCAGATGAATGATTGAATGAATTCATTACAATTTCGATTATTTTCATTTGTGACCCTTAAGGGATTAAGGTTGCAAACTTGCACTCAAGAGGAAATTTAGGTCTGGAGCCACCAGTTTGGGAATTCCTCTGCAGGAGGTGATCACCAAAACCATTAAAGCAAAGGTGATGAGATCTCTGAGATGGTCCTGGAGGCCAGGAAGATGGGAAGGATCAAACCACAAGGGGGCAGTAAAGAAAGAAAGGCTATGAAGAGCCAAAATTGGGGGGTTGGAGACAAACCTGGGAGGATCTAATCCAAAGGCTTCTATACCTGGCACAGTGACTTGGGTAATTTCTCAGAACCTCACTTCAACCATGTGTAAAATTAGGGAATTGGGATTAAATGATCTCTAAATCCCCTTCAAGCAAAAGAGGAGAAATGGCATGATATAACAGAAAAGAGCACTAACCCTAAGAAGCAGAGAAGCTGGGTCTAAATTTTTTTCTAACATCTGTGCGTTCTAGACCTTGGGGAAACTCTACATGCTTTCTAATCCTCAAATTTAATAAATGGATGATGGTGCCTCCCTTGTACAAAGGGTGCAAGGATTAAATCTGGTGACTTATAGGAGGACACAAAATACTGTTGCTGACACAGAGTTCATTGATTCTGAACTAATGCTCATGAATCTGAAGCTCATGTTTGTGACTATAAAAAGGACTGGGAGAACCTTTATATTTCTTTGGGAATTGTGCCTTACTTTATCTCTCAATACCCTGGCTGACAAAGGTAAATAAGATATAACCATGGCAATTAAAAGTATCAAAAGGACAAAAAAGAAGCAGAAAGAACAGAGGAATCAATATCTTGTTCCTGACGTAGTTTAATTACAGAGTTGGACCCCACTCTAGTTCTGAGTCTCTTAGCAGCTAAATGAAGTCTAGGATTTTTTTTTGAGGTGCTAGGGCCTGGGGATTGAACCTGGGACCTTGTATGTGGGAAACTGGGGCTCAACCTCTGAGCCACATCACTTCCCTGAATTGACTTTTTCATTTGTTTGCTTGTTGTCTGTCTTTGTTTCTTCAGGAGGCCCTGGAAACTGAACCCGGGACCTCCCATGTGGGAGGCAGGTGCTCAACTGCTCGAGTCATATCCACTCCAACATTGGCTTTTTTTTTTAAGATTTATTTTATTTATTTATTCCTCTCTTCCATTTTTTTTCCCACTTGCTATCTGCTCTCTGTGTGTTCTTCTGTGCCTGCTTGTCTTCTCTTTAGGCGGTACCAGGAAACAATCCTGGAGCCTTCCAGAGTAGGAGAGAGGTGTTCAATCTTTTGCACCACCTCAGCTCCTGGTCTGCTGTCTCTTATTCTCGCTCCTCTGTGCCTCTTTTGTTGCGTCATCTTGTGCCAGCTCTCTGTGCGGGCCAGCACTCCTGCATGGGCCAACGCTCTGCTCAGGCCAGCTCTCCACTCAGGCCAGCTTGCAGCGCAGGCCAGCTTGCCTTTCACCAGGAGGCCTCGGGAATTGACCTGCCACTGGCTTTTACAATTAGCAGTATAGTCTCCAAGAAAGCATACATGTTCCTTTGTAGAGACTTTTTTTTGTGTAATATATTTATAGTTGATCATACCAGAATTTTTTTGTGTGTGACATATATAGTTATATCATTACAGAAGGAAGGCTTATAAATTTGGGCGTGTTTTAATCCAAGGTCTTAAACTAAACTAAACAACTAAAAATCACAAAGATGGAGTAAGGTTTTTACTTCTTCTCTCCCTCCCTCCCTTCCTTCCTTCCCTCAATTTGGAATGGGAAAATGAGAGTATTTAAAAATAGAATGATGGGAAGCAGATTTGGCTCAATGGATAGAGCATCCTCCTACCACATGGGAGGTCCAGGGTTCAAACCCAGGGCCTCCTGACCTGTGTGATGAGCTGACCCAAACACAGTACTGAGGCACACAAGGAGTGCTGTGCCACGCAGGGGTGTCTCCTGTGTAGGGGAGCCTCACATGCAAGGACTGTGCCCCAGAAGGAGAGCCGCCCAGCGTGAAAAAAGTGCAGCCTGCCCAGGAGTGGCACTACACACATGAAGAGCTGATGCAGCAAGATGATGCAACAAAAAGAGACACAGATTCCTAGTGCCACTGACAAGAATATAATCAGGCACAGAAGAACACAAAGCGAATGGACACAGAGAACAGCCAACTGGCGGCGGTGGGGTGGGGGTGGATTGGGGGGGAGAGCAGGGAAGGGGAAATTTTAAAAAAAGATTAAAATAAAAAAAATAGAATGATAATAAACTAACACTGGCTTCAAGGAATATAGAGAAAACAATGAAATAACCTCATTAGCTTTTGGCTACCACTTATATAACTTTTGAATAAGGAGCAGTCTTTACAGTCTAGTACCTGATTTATATTTCTAAGCAAACCAACTAGATTCTCTGCTATTCGTTTTAAATAATGAGAATTTCATTGGTTCCAGTGTGAAAATACAGACAATTTACTTAAGGAACAAAGACTGTATACAACTTGAATGCTTTATATACAGAAGTGAGTTGTCTCTTCCATTTGTGTAACTGAAAAGATTTAACACGTTCTGTCCCTTCCCCTGCCCACTGCACACTATACTACCATATAATTTTTAAAACTCTGAAAGATAATATGATTATCTTTCAAGCATTAAAGAAGGATGTCTGCAATTGATTCTTATTAGACTCTTGATTTATATCTCTGCAGGGAAAAGGAGGCATGGTTTGAAGAAAAGATAAAATTGGTAGGAATTTTAAATGACCTTTAAAAGTCACTTGAAACTTCGTAAAATTCTGTGTACATGTATGAGTTATCTATTGCTGCATGCAAACCTAGCACAAACTTAGAGGCTTCAATAATACACATTTATTATGTCATAGCTTCTGTGGGTAAGTCTGGCCCACATTCAAGGGGAGGGGGTCACACAGGAGACCTTGGGGACCACCTTAGAGCCTGTCCACCACAAGAAACAACTGTGCGACACAATCAACTACAGATGAAAGAGGCACACGTGATTTTGGAATGACAATCAACTCAGCAAAGCTGAATAATTGATTAATGGCAATTTCTGGCCCCTGCCTTCTAGCTCTTCCTTCCATCTTGCCTTCAGAGCCTTCTGCCAACATAGCCTCCCTTTTAGCTTTCTCTCCTCGCTACTTGCATTCACAGATCCTGGCAATTGCATCCTCTTATTTTCTGAATGAGATCCTCACCTTCAGAGTTCAAATAACGGCACCTCCCATGAAATCTTTCCTCCTGCCTCGTCTGAAAAGTACTGATCTTGGTGCCTCTTAAACAGACTATTTTCTTTTCTTTCTTCCTACTCTTGGCAATGTTTTGTTTACCGCATCCACCTGCCCCCATTTTAATCTTCCTGCTTTGAATAGTTTTTTCCCCCACTTTATATAGTGGATATAACTTTTCTTTAATTTGTTTCCTATAGGCACCACTGATTTTGAAAAACCTGCTGATGCTCCTCTTTCTAGAGATATATGGGCCTTCTACAGCTGATCTGATCTGTGTGTCATCTCACTCATGTTCAGATCTCAGTGGGTTTTTTTTTCTTTTTTTTGGTGCACAAGATCATTTCGGTGCCTTTTCAAGTGACTTCCTGCAATTTGCTCAGCTAGCTGTAAGTTAGCACCTGAGTTTCCTTTTTAATAACTGGCATCTATCTAGTCTGAATGACCCCGTTCACCTTTTCAAGGGTTCATGTTTTCCACAGGGAAGTGGGTTCTTGTTTTCAAGACTGCCAGGTAGAAGTTAGGGAGTTGATAGCAATTCTAGAAACTACGCTTGCATCCTAGGAAGGGCTCCAGGTATGGGGCCAGTGCAGGTGAGGTTCTAGGGCATCCCCTGCTCAGAAGGGCCCCTTATTTGGTTTAATGCTCAGCTGTCACCGTCTTGAAATCATTAATAATTTTATCTTTCAACTTTAGTTTTATGTGAGATGTCTGCTGTGACAGTGGAACATGTATGTAAGAAAAGGAATTACACGTATGTGTATCTGCTGTCCCTTGCCACCCCTTTGACATGTAGCATTTGCCATGTCCCAGGAGCACAGAATTCTGGTGGACTCACAACGTGTGGGAGTTCAGCAAGACTCCAAGTAAGCACCATGTAACCTGTTAAGATCTAGAACTGACCACCTCGAGGGGCACACTTTGCATTTGCACCAGAACTTACTTTGAAGTACAGAAAGAAGGCCATGGTGTTCTAAGACACAAAAATGACAAGGAACCTGTGGTGTCTTTTCTTGCTCATGTTACTTCTCCATATTAACCAATCACTTGGGCTGAAAATGATGACCTAGAAGGAAAGGGAAAAATAAAGCAACCTAGTAGTTCCTAGGGAATGTGCGTATACCAGGAAGTGAAATTTTTTTAAAAAAATTTAGTCGTTTTATGTAGTGTTTTCACTATTTTGTTAAAAATGATATACATATGTGTGTACAAGCTATGAAATATGTAACTTTGGTTATTCCTGCATAAGACCTAAATGCTCTTCTATTTTCATTTAAAAATGGCATTGAACACAATGGTGAACAGTAAAAAGATACAAAAGATGAACAGTAAATTTAGGCAAATAATTAAAATTTTATTTTTTCCTTAGAATTACATTAAATAGCAAATGGAAAAAACCACCATGAGTTGAGAGAAAGATTGTGTCCTTGCTGGGGAGACTGGCTGGTATAGAAGTGTGTTCCCACTGTGCTAGCAGAGGCTTCCAAAGAGCCTGTCCCTCTTTTCCTTAGAGCAGAGTTCTAGGCAGGCCAAAGAATTTGATTTAGGCTTGTGGGAAGGGTTACCACTGATGAACACCCTGGCCTGTTTGGCCTTGAGCAGTCTCATCCATGGACACCAGAGAGCCACGCAAACACAACCCTTCTGTAGGGTGGAGAGAAGTCCAGTTGTGGTGGACAACAAAAGACTATCCAAAAATCTGTAATCTAAGCCGCTAGTGAGGAGAATGGAGAAGAAGCCTCCTTGAAAATGGATAGTGGTTTAACCTCAAGACCATTCCAAATGTTACCAGTTTTGACAAGAGCCAGGTGGGTAAAGGCAGAACATGAAGTAATCAATTTGGATGATCCTGAGGCGAAAGTACAAAAACAGCAGCTCTGCACTTAATTCTCGTAGTTAGCATAGTGTTTCAAACCATTAGAATCTGTTCTCTTCGTGGAAGAAAAGGTCAAATGAAAGTGAAAAGATAAACAACACGAAGTAAAGGAGTAACATGGTGCACTTATTCCATGCAATTTTTATAAGGATGACTTGAACAATTATAATGGCAGAGCAGATGAAGGGCTTTTTGGTCTTTGTTTTTGTTATTATAGCTACTGTGAATGATGTTTCTAATAAGAAAGCAGTCTATCAAAATGTATTTAGTCATTCCTAAAAATCAGGTCAAATAAGGCATGGGCAAATTTTTCACAGAGGTGAGAAGTCTATACAACTCTTTTCAGTGTAAAAAACTGTTCCAGAATTAATTTCTGTTGTTCTTGGGACTGAATAAACATAACAAGGTCAAGGACTTGAATTGATAAGCACGTCTCACTTGAACAAATGGATTTGATAGTAAGGAGTTGTTAGGGACTCTGAGTCCTGATTTGAAAATGGGGATTCGAAAATAGATTTAAGGGTTTAAGTGTTTACCTTTTTGGTGATTTTAAAGACGGGGTTTCAAACCTGTTTGGGCGGCAGGGATTTCTGCTCTCAGACCTGCTTCCTTTCAGTGGAGCTAGATCCCACCTGACAGCTTCTGTCATATGACCTGCCTGGCGAGGGAGGTGGTTGCCTGGGCCCCCCTTGGAAGTTGCTGGCTACGTGATTACAGGGCGGAGGCAGAACCGGCCCTGGCTCTATTCCTTTCACTGCCCTTCCCATGCCAAAGGGAGAGTAAGATCCTTCTGCTTCATTCCCAGCCTTGGCCTTCCCCTGCATTGGGGCTTCTCCATACTTGGTTCTTCCTATTTTGAAATAAAGACTTTATTAATGGCAATATGGCACAACCAGAGGGGAGTCAGATGCCTAAGGATTTAAGGATACTTAACTCTTTTCCTTTTTTCATGCTTTGCAACTGTGATTAACTCAGCACAGACCACCCTCCACCATTTCTTATTGCTTAATTAAGAAACATCTCAGAATTTTCTCCCTATTTGTTTCAGGCAGATTAAAAGGGAAAAAATATTTTAACAGATGCTAAAGAGTCTTTCCAACGATTCGAAGATCAGGAGAATGCCTTTTATAGAGCTCTCAAAGTGTTCCCTGGCTGCTTCTGCCAGAGTTGAAAAGAATTTAGTGTCTGAGTACTTAATGAAAAGCCAAGAGCCTCTGACAAAGAACTCCTGGGCAACTATTACTCTGGCTCCAAAGAGTTATTGCAAATTAATTTCTTTTCTTGTCCTTTGTGATCTATGTCAGGCAGTAGGTGCAACACCATGATTGAAATATTCTTGTCTTACACTGTTGTTAATAAAAGTACACATTCATTAATATATGTGTAGCCACAGGAAATATGAAATGGTGTGCTCCAGATGAGAAGCAGGATATTGTGTTGGCAACCTTGTAGGCAAAAGGCAGAGTAAATACAATTCGAGTTTGGGGACAGGGTAATTACTGTCTCCATCTGGTAACACAATCTTTAACGGAACTCAAACCTCTTATGTGTTTTAAGCGCTTATGGGGCATCTTGCTAAGCAACGTAATAAAGGATTACTTTTTAAATGTTACCTTGAAAGCTTTTCAAGATTGCCTTTGTCTAATAACACAATATCACATCTGGCATAATTGCCATCGCTGTAAAGCAAAATCTTTTAATAGTATATATTAAATCCTTTCCGAAGATACATAATCACCAACATGAGTTGGTGTTAATAGGGAGTCATTAGTCAGCTCAGTCTTCAATATTGGTGGGAAAGGCAGGCTCAGCAAGAAACACATAATGAATGTAAAGCAAATACAAAACACGACCTCCCTGCAGTCTGACTCTTTCCCCTGATGGATGCGAGTGCTGCATTTCACAGTCTAGCTGCCTGGTGATTTCAGAACACTGTCTCTAAAATATTTGGCATGAAATATCATGAGCTAAACAAGCATGAGGAGCCCAGCAGCTAAAGGGAAGCTTATGGGGAGACATGGTATTTACTTGAATGGCTGGGGCTTAGGAAATTGCCGTATTCCACACTGGGATAATAAAGACGCAGGGTGAAGTGGAGGGCGAATGGGCAGTGGCACCACCTGAGAACATGGAGGAAATGTCAAGCGCCATCTTCCAGTTGTCACTGAAGCATCAGAACTCTCCGCTCCCCTCTGCTTCTTCCCCTACCCCCATGGCCAAGAGCAGCACTGGGTAAGAAAAGAATTGTGGCTAGGATAATTCAGCAGCTGGAAAGGTATTTTCTTCAGCACTCTAGATAATGGAATGCTGTGCGCAGGGTAATAAATTGAGAGAGTATGATTATAAAGCTATAATTCAGTCAAGGGGTTGGATGATCTCATAACCAGGCAGCACAAAGCCACTGTGGTTTGTCTTGATGTCATTAAGACCTTAAGATTGAACGAGAACTTTGCTAGTCAATATTTTGCCTTGTTTGTTCCTTTGGAGTATAGCGATTGGGGGCCAGAGCAGGGGCAGGTCCCCACTTGATCATTTATTCTACTCTACCACATGTATATTTATGTGCATATACATAGAGCTTTATGCTTATCCTCCAAGACTCCGGGGCAAGTATAGGAAACACAATTTTTAAAATCTTGGCAGAGTAAAAGCATATATGGAAATGAGATGATCATTGAATATTTTTTATATACTTTGCCTGCAGTGGAGCTCACACTACATAGTTTTTTCAAAAAGGTAGCCCCTCTCCTTCCTTTATGCTGTACTTTGCCCCCCATTCATTCAGAGCTATATACCTCTTAAAATAACCATACTTTCAGGTCTGGTGATTCCAGAATTTTCTGTTTCTGCTAATTTTTAGTTATGTGTCACCTTGGGTGAGTCATTTAACTTCTCTGTGCCTCAGTTTTCTTTTATCTGTCTCATTAGGACAATAGTGGCATTACCTCATGGTGTTATTTTTAGGATAAAATGAACTAATATATGAAAGGGGCTTAGAAGAGTACCTGAGCATTATTATTACTGGTGTTTTGGTTATTATGTTTTAGTAGGTGTTGCTATTTTCTCCTTGCAAAGAGAGTGTGCCTTGACAATTATATATCTCAGTAAACATATGTCACACTGCAGAGAACCAAGCAATTAATACATGAATTGAATTTAGATCTCTGGCTAGATTTTACAAGTCTCATAAAATATCCTTAATTCTAGTAAAAATCTTCATCTCCATTCTGTGGACAATGCAAGTCTACACATTTATGCCCAATTGATCCTTAAAAGAATATTATTAGAAACAGGTATTCCTGAAAAAGAGAATCTGAACATTTGAAGGACTGAGTTAATCAAACAGTAAGCTCCTTTCTGCCAATGGCCTTCAATCTAAGAAGTGTCTTTTTGATTGTTGGTATCACCAGGTGGCACCTTTTATTGCATATCTTGTTCTCTTTGGAATAGTACCTCCTCACTGTTAAGTGGAGCGGTACATGGCTTTTATAAATCCAATGTAGGAATCAACTGGAAGTGTGTCAAATAATTCATCAGAAATAATAATTGAAGTAATAAAATTTTTGAATGACTTTTTTTCTGTAAGTTGGAGTGATTCATCATTAGCTCTATATTAACTTCACTATTACTTCCTTACATTCTAGCATGCTCATTTGAAGAGAAGAGAAATGGGGGAGTTACATTTAGTGTGATGTGAATGTCAAGTGTCCCTTGTGCTAGGGTAGGAGGAAGGTGGAGAACTCTGATATAGATGGCCAAACCAGCCACAGGGGTCAAGAAATTAATTATTGCACATGCAACTCAAAAAACAAAAGAAAATGATTGCAGCTGTTGGCAGTATGCTGCGATTAGAAAAAGAGGAAACCATGCCCCAAATCACATCCTTCCAAACAAGACAAAAATCAGCAAATGGAATCAAAATACAACTTCAGGGGCAGCACCAATTGTCAGTGGTTTTGTTTATTAACATCTTCTAAAAACCAAAAAACCAGTGGTTTTTGTTCATTAACATCTGCTAAATTGCTAAAAAGCAGAGGAGGTCAAGCTCCTGGAACCAAGTTCCAAGTGTGTTTCATTTTGAGACAAAGCAGACTTTTTAGAGTTGGGCATTCATGAGACGCTACGTTAGAGTATACTTAACAAGGTCAGAGTTATTTTCAGATTCTTGATTCTGATTCCACATGTTTTTCAGGTCAACTAGTAGAGTTAAATAGTGAGGTAGATTTAAATAGTGAGGTTAAGTATGTGGGAGGGGTGGAGAATGGGGTATATGGGAACCCCTTATATTTTTTAATGTAACATTTTGTGTGATCTATGTACCTTTTTAAAAAAGAAAATAAAAAAGTGAAAAAACAAGCAGTGAGGTTAGTTGTGAATAACATTACTCAGTACTTCTTCAGTTGGGTGGGCATTTAGAAAAATTATAAGGTGCCATATATGTATCCGTATACATTTGAGTGTACATTGAATTGGGAATAGCCATTACTGATACCTAGGGTAGCTATACAGTTTATAATTCAAGCTGGAGATATTGTAGAGTGTTTTTGTTGCTGTTGTTTTCTAGGAGGTGCCAGGGATTGAACCTAGGACCTTAAACATGGAAAGCAGGTGCTCAACCACTGAGCTACACCCACTCTCCATTAACAATTATACTAAGACAACAGGATACTTGGGATGGTCTCAGTCCATTGAGACATACTGTCTTCTTATTTATACGTGGTGAGTGTAGAATATTTATTCATTCAATGTACAACAGTTCCTCTATAATTGCTAAAAGCTTTAAAAAGTTTTTCATTAAGTGCCATATTTTATACCATCCATAGGGAGTTTTCCACATTGAGAGAAGGAGACTTTCACAGTAGAAGGGTCAGAAATGAAGTGATAAAATTAGAAAACTTATTATGAGGTGTCCATGTCACTGAATTCCCATTCTTCTTTCCTTCTTTATTTTACCTCCCCATCCCATCCTATTTCACTCTGTCATGAGGGACCAGAGAAAAGTCATAGGATTCCCAGGGGTCCTAGGATTGCCCCTTCAGAAGAAAGGTTTGGGATGTGGGGGAAATCTTTTTTTATTCTTTTCTAGAAAAAGCATTTTGCTTGCACATTTCTCAGGCTTTTTGTCCAATAATACACTATTCATTGTAAAAATTTCCCTTTCCATTAAAAAAAGAAACTTCAAGCTCAAAAACAAATATGTGTACAAAGAACCTAACCTTATGTTGACTGTATAAAAATAGCATTAATGTGCTATTTCATATGCAATGGCTCAAACCAACAAAATCTACTAAAATCATTGTTGTGTCACTAACAAGCTTTTAATGAAGCTGTTTGCATGTAACTTCTTTGGCTTAAGAGAAAATTTGTGGTCATTTAAGTTTTCACACTCAGCTTCTTGGTTGATGCTAATTCACCAGATGCGATTCAGAACCAGACATGAATCAGAAACACGCAGGGATATTATTCTACCGGAGGAGGCTTGGGAGAATTCGTTACTGGATTCCCGCAGCTGAATTGCTGGACTGAGTCCATATATTATTAAGAGGTTGGTAGGGATCAGAATAATTTACATTAAAGTCTTTAGGATTTGGGTGGGCTGGAGTCAGGGAGAGAAAATGAAGAAGAAAGGGGAGAATAAACAAAAACACGGTGAGAAGAACTTGCTTCCACCATGTACTTCTCTGATGTGTAAAATAGGATCAAGGAACTCCTGCCCACTTTACAGACTTACGGTGAAGAGAAAATAAGAAAATGAGTCTGAAAGCACCCTTCAAGTTGAATGCTTTGTGCAAATATAAAGCATTTTATATGAAGAGTGAGAAATAAACAGATTTTCATAGACAAACTTTTCCCTAACTTGATAGTCACCTTTTTGAAATTCTAAGGAGAACCTTTCCAACGAGGACAAAACCTGTAATCAACAACCCGGAAACTCTCAGGCAAGGAAGGTAACGGCCGTGACTTTTTATCAGGCATCAGGTGGAATCCAACAATAAAAGCAGCTTTAATGCTATGAAAAAGAAAGACAGGAGGATCCCATCCCCCCCTACCTCTAACACCCTGGGTTTTATTTTAACTGACAAGATGTTATAACGTCAAATTAGTCAACAAAGTAGCCAAACTGGTTGTATGTTTGAATTGGTCAATTATTGGACTGTTTTGATTTAAATTAATATTTTAGGTCAACTTGATCACAGAAAGATAACTAAATGATAGATATTGGGAAGAGTCAATGACAATCGGGCTAGACACTGTGAATGGGGCTTTCTGTGACTATGATATTTAAGCCAAATTTTAGAAACAAGGGAAAAGCAGATTTGACACACATGCCTGTCCCAGGCCTCAAACTTTGATTCATAGCATCTGTAGGAGGAGAGCTATGCAAGAACCCAGGGTCAATAATTAATTACTTATGGCTTTAATTTAGAAAAACTTTAACATGAAAAGCAACTAAGTGGCAGTCCATCTCATGATAAAATTGTAACACACACCCTCTGTGCAAGTAAAAGTCCACAGATTCCTGTTCTTACCCTTGTTACCAATCCTCACACCTGTTGCCAATTCTCAGAATCCTTGGATAATTTAACTGAATTTGTAATAAAAAGCCAAAATCGTTCTTCTATACCATCACTTTTCTGCCTAGGTCTTACAGATCTCCGTTCCTATCACAGTCCTCCCAAGTGCTAGTTTTTGTGACTGTGTAAATTAATAATCTCACTGTGCCTCATTTTATTCCGTATTAAATGGGCATTTATTATCCCTACAACACAGAGATCCTATAAAGATGCAGTACATAAAGATCTTAGATTAGTTCCTTGCTAAAACGTGCTTTACATGCAAGGAGCACTACCTGCAGAACTGTTGTATAGGGTTGTGTTATATTAGGACGCTGGCTTCCACAGGTGGTAGGACCTTAACTTTGACCATTAAACTTAGCTCTTCAACCATCTCCCACCACTTAACCTACTCACCATACTCTGGCCACACAGGAGTATGCGAAAGTCATTCTTGGATTGACATCTTTTGCATTTCCCTTTTCTCTGCCTGGAAATCTTGGTCCTCAGATGTGTATATGGCTGTCTCCTTTCTGTCACTAGGGTCACAGCTCAAATATCACCTGAGGAGGCTCTCCAGGACACTAGCCTCCTCCCTGCTAATTCTCCAACTGCCTGTTTTATTTTCTTCAGGGCCCCTCCCACTTTCTGAAATCATCTTGTTCATTTATTTATTGGCGTGCTGTCCATCTCTCCCCACCCAAAATGTAAGCTGTTTGAGAGCAGAGATCTTGTCTGGCTCTTGTCTGTATCCCCAGCACCGAGAATCAGCACATGGTAATTGTTCCTTGTGTATCCTTTGAAAGAATGGATGACTGTTATTGCCCAGGTCAATTGGTTTCATTCACTTTAAAAATCCAGATGCTTGTTCTTATCGAAGAGAAGATGACTTCATTCAGTGTAAATATCCTTCTGTTCTCCTCTAACCCTGTTAGTCTTTTTTTCCTGCTTCACTCCAAACTTGAGCCCTAGCAGGGTAGGTTTCCCATTTTGTTGCTCTGCTTTGTTTCAAGCTGTACAAGAGCATGTGTTCCTTAAGCAAGCTACAGAGGCAGCCACTCAGTTCATCCTGGCTTTGCTGTTCCATTTATGAGCCAACAAAATACGTTTGGTCACATGTTTATATCAGCAAATAAAGGTGTCTTATGGAATGGAAACATATCTGCACTAAATGAATTGTGAATATCAATTTCAAAAGATCCTTAAAATTCTGGCCCATCTTTCTAGCTCTCAAGACACTCAATCACACTCCAAATCTAATCATTATTTTACAAGTTGGTATTTTAAAAATCAATGTCATCTTTCATTTTTGTGCACATGTTTTGACTATACTCCAGCCCATCAATCCGAAGAGCAAATTAGAATAGGTAAGTATTACTGTCACCTGGTAAGTGTTTGTGGTTTTATTTTTCCAAAAATGTTTGGAATTTTTTCCCTCCCATGAAATTGATTGCAGTTGATTTCCAAGTAAAATTTGTTATATTGTGATTTTATAGATGGGATTATCTATCCTAAAGCTCCCCAATTATTTTGTAGAAAATACTTTTCTCATTAAAAAAACCCAAAATAGTAATAATGTGAGCTAAATTACAGTATTATTTATAGGCATACAGTATTGTATTATTGATACCTTTATTTACATTGGCTCCTTTATTAAAAAGGGCATTCTTGAAATAAGCGACATATTTATAATAATCATGGTTAACTGTATTAAAGTTAAAATGAATAATTTTCATTTGGCAGTTTTGACAACCAGTGGTTTGGAATCTAGATTATGTTTAGCACAGAGTAGGAGCTCAATAATGACTTGCTAAGTGATTCTTTAGCATGTTAAGTAATATTTAGCATTCCTGAGAGCATGGGAACCTTTCAGAAATATAAAAATCAAGGCGGTTTGTTGAATTTGTAAATTGATTGTCCTTTCACATATTGTCTTCTTTTTCTGACTTCATTTATAAAGTATTGATATTACTTCTTAGGCCACTCAAGAGAAGAAAACAACACGAAAGAAGAGATGTTTTTTCCCTACACATCTGGAAAGTTCTAAATGTTCTAAATGTTCTAACATTCTTCAAGTTCGTGATTTCAAATGTTGAGTATACGTAGGTGAACTGTGCTGTTCCAGTCTATGGTTCCTTTTTTTTTTCTTTAATAGTGTAATTTCTAAAACGATTTCAAGGAAAAAACATCAAAAATTCTGAAATTTAGACTATGACAATAATTAAGAAAACACGGGTAGATTTTTAAAAACTATTTTAATACAAGATTATTAGCAATTTTCTATCCAAATCAGAAATGAAAAATCTTAACCCAAATAATATCCATTTGACAGTCACATAAAAATTTAGGTTTGATTGGTGCACACATTTATCCTGCATATATATTATGTCTATGCACACAGAAACCTCACTATTATGTATGTCATCCTTAGGTGTCTTTTCGCAGAAGCACCTCATTACAAGGCAATGCCAAAAATTCTAGTAACTATTCCACTTTGAACGAGGTTCAGAATGGCCCCATGCTAAGCTGAGTACCATGCTGTAGCCAACCATGACATAGCAAGGCTCCAGGATGCACACAAATCAACACTCTATTTGTATAACTTGGTCTGAAACTAAACACAGGCGGACGTCTCAACACGGAAGAACACATTGCAAATTTCTAAGTTATGCTCTCTTTTAACTCTTCTGTTGGCAAAGCTCACCTGCCTTATTTATCTATTTTTTTTTTAAGTTAAAAGTCAAGTCTATTAGTGACTATAGTAAATGAAAACGTAAATTCCTACAAGTATTGTACAGGACAAAACTTGCATTTAGTAATAACACTTCTACCATCGGATAATTAGCCTTGCAAAGAGAAGTTATGAAAATCACAACTCAAGAATTTGCTTTTATTCCTCCTCTGGGGACTTCGGGGACTTCAGGTGGTGTTCAGTCAGTAGCCAAAACATATGCGTAATGGCTAAAAAATTAAAGTAGGCTAATGTCTGCAGCAGGGAATATAAATTAAAACATTTTAATGGAAATCTTTTAAAAATTCAACATCAGCATTCTGCTTCCAATAATATTTTCAATGTGTTTGATTTAGAGCCTGTTGTTTTTAGAGTTACTACTGCTTCTCGATGAATAACAGTGTTTCTTAGTGTAGACAAAATATTATTTTCGATCCCTTACATTTACATCTGGTGATAGAAAGTTACTCATCCTATCTGGGTAACTCACTGTAAGGGAGTCAGATGGCTAATGCTAACATTCTATGGTGGCTATACCCTTCGTTAAAATGGCAGAAGGTTGTCATGTCTGTCCTTCAATACAGAACCTTAAACACAGTTCAAATTCATGAATTTGCAATTCATTCTTCTCTGCTAAAGACTTTAGCCTCTGTTTAGTTTTGTTATAACATATACAAAGCATAATATACACCAATTACAGACGTGTATTTCTGTTAGAAAAATACATATTATAACTAAAGAACATGTAAATAGAGGCACTTCAATAAGCTAAGTGTTTGCAGTTATGAGCATCACCCACCAATTTCTAGGGTCCGATTTCAGTGAGCCCATTCCTCTCTACTCATAACATAGGTTATGATGTGATTACAGAATTTAGGGGACATTAGAGCGAATGAGAGCAGGTAATGTAAAAAAATGGAGTGTCACTGCATCCCTTGTCACTTTGCTACTTCCTGAAAGGAGAGAAACTCATTTGGGAGAGGGGAGTCCCAAAAACATACTGCAATGTGGTAACTAGATTGCACTAATTCTCTTAGGGACAAAAAAAAAAATCCTCATATTAAATTGAAAATCATATGACATAGTAGGATGATGATTAAAAACCCAGGAAGTAAGCTTTGAATAGTAGTTTGACCGCATCCATGCATGATGACTAACATGGTGGCATCATTAACTGATACTCATTTCAGCTGTCTGCCTGGCTGATATGGATCACTATCTCTCACCAACAGGAATAATCTTGATAATGATGGTGTTGAAATGAATGATGCAGGTGTTTATATATATTGTGTGTGTTAGTGTGTATACAACATGATTTCACATTCATTAATATAGTGTGCACTCATACACATGCCCAGAACCTATTGTGTGTGAAAGCACAGGGGATAAAGACATCCTGATCTGTTTCATAGAAGGTGATGAAGAAATATTTTTAAAAAGGGAAAGACTTGGAGTTTAAAGCCATAAAAACAAGTTATTACTCAGATATTCTGGAAAAATCAAGGTTGATTGAATTTATATTGCACCTTAATTATTGAAAATAGACAATACTGATTTCTGAACATACAATGAAATAAGCAACATAAAAAATTGACCCTGCATAGAGATGTTTTATGTGTAATTGGTGATAGGAAGCTGAAGTTTGGCTGTGAAATGGATGGTTTTCCATAAGTATGTAATGCTGAATTAGATTGTGTTAAACTCATAAAGATTTCAATGAAAGGATGCGACAAAGTCTCTCAAAATCCTACATTTCATATTTCATTAGGCATAATACAGCAATAGATGCCTGTAAATACTCTGATTTGTAAAAGTGCTCAGATATACTTAACACTATTGTGCCGCATGTGTTCTACTTAAGGGTGATGGCTAAATCAATAACTAATTATAATTTTGATGAGAATGGAGATTGAAAACACCATTTATGTGTCATTACTGTCAATGTGTTAAAAAAAAATGTGACTGGCATACTACAGTGTCTTAAAACATTACTTTCCCCAACTTCAGATGCATCATAAAAACCAAGAAACACGTGGATAGCCAACTGTAGTCATAAAGCCCCAGTTTGGTTTATTTTGCTTCTCTGTCAGGGGGAGCGGAGGACCTGGCATTGGCGCACTCAGTGGATTGTTTAGGCTGCTGCTCTAAATTGGCCTCCTGAGTCAGGTATTTAAGCAAGTGCCAAGCAGTTAGCCTCGGCTGGCCGGAGGCGTTGTACGTGAAAGCAATGGTTTTGAGCGACTAACAGCTTCTGTCCACATACAGTTTCCATCACGAGTAAAGACCTGCACACCCTTGGCTCTCCCCATGAGCTCGGTACAGTCTGGAGCACCCAGGACAAAGCACGCTCATGTGAAAAGGGTGTGCCCTGGCAAACTTTTAATAAATGGACAGTTAAATAAGTAGAAAGTTCTCTTTCTTGATTCTTGGTGCTCACAGGTCATTGAGGAATTCCTTCTCTGAGCAGCACAAAACAAGAAGAGCTGGTTGACAAAACATTTTTGTTACAAAGGTGTGTCAACCCTGAGCTTGGAATTAAGAAGTTAAAATCTGTGATTTATATATATAGAGATATAAAAATAGATGATCATACTAAGACTAAAAAAGTGAAAGAAATCTCCATGTCAATACTATACATATTTTTTTTTTGTCTTGACTTTTTTGTCGTGAGTTAGTTTGTAAGACAATGCCCTTGTGATGCAGAAACCAATTGACACAAAGCAAATAGTTAAAAATGAAAACTCGCATATGGATCTAATTGCCTATCAATTCATTAAAGAAACTGGTATTTGGGGAGGATAATGAGCACAGGGGCAGAAACAGCTAATTAATGTCAAATCTGTGGCAAAAGTAAAGTGATTCTATTGTGGAAGATTATTTTCAATCCAGACCCTTGAGGAGGTTGAATTTATGGGAGCGTTCACTATCAACTGAAGAAGGGAAAAATCTGTGCCAATTGGATACAATGGACAGACATTAAGAGAATTAAGAAAAACGGTGCCATTACTGAAATTGAAATTGGGCAGGGTGAGAGAGAGGTGCTGAGTTGTAATCACATTCAAGATGGAATTCTAAATTTCAGTATCAGTACCTCCAAATTAATTTGGTATTGTGTGGTTAGAGTGCAAGACAATACCTCCAAAACACAGTCTTTTCACTCCCTTTAAAAAAAATTCAAACTTTCCCCCATAAACATTTTGTAAACAGAGAAATTTTCCCTGGGAGTTGGCTGTCAATGCAGAATTTAGAATGTTAAAGGTCTTTTATTTTATTTTTTTCTCCTGTTTGCTTGTTTGTTGAAAACACAGTTGTCTTGGGGTTTGGCCTGATTTTACGAGGAAAATTGTTTTCTTTCTACCTTTTTTTCTTTAAATGGGAAAAGAAAAAACACCTCACCATGTGAGATTCTTTTACTTCTGCAGCATGAAAGCAAATGAGGGTAAGAAAATCTCCTGGTACGAAAGATTTGAGTAAGAATTCTCTAATAAACAAGTCCCCACAGACAGCTGAAGGAAAGAGGAAGCAGTTCAGTCTGGCACCCATTACTCTTTGGGAAAACAAAAAGGGAGGCAGATTGCAGTACTGCTCTCTTCTCATAGAAAACGGTAAGTTTTTGTGGCATGGTCCATTGTCCGATAGTGTAAGAAAAGAAGTAAGTTGGTCATTCACATAGCTAAAATGCAGTTTCATCTGACCAAAAACCCAGGATTATCTGCACAGTCTCTGCAAGGCCAGGACGACACAGAGGAGAGACCACGAGAGCAGGGAGTGGCTGAGCTCGGTTGCAGAAGAGTCCACTTCTCTCCTGTCGGAATCCACTGCAGGGGCTTCTGTGGTGACGAACTCAAACTCCGTGGGACACACGTCATCCATGCACCCACTGCCACTCCCTGAGCCGCTGGATTCATCGCCTGCGGTGGGAAGATGGAAAAAGAATGTGAGCACACAAACCAGGAAAGAGTGACGGAAAAGAACACAACAGAGCTGGGCAGGGCGGGGTTGGGGGGATATCCCTAGTTAAGACTTTCCCCCTACCGCAATATGCTTGTTTTTAATGGGTGGGTTTGTGATGGACATGTGGGCTCTAGAGTAATAGGTTTGGTATATGTGCCACCAAAACAAGCACAATATAGTCACGGGTTTTGAAACAACATTAACTGATATCCAGCTACGCAGCCTAAGGAACATCTGAATTCCAGAGCCAGTGGGAGGCCAAACCTACCAGGTTGGCATTAGAGAGGTAGTTCTTATTCTGGCCAATGTTTAAAGTACCTAAAAAATCTCATTCTGCCCTCTTTTTGTACCTCAAAGAAAGATCCATGGTTCTTAGCAGATATCATGCTTTCATAAAGGGTTTTCAAAGGATGCTTTAAAGAAAAACCTGGAACTAGAAAACAAGTAATGCAGTTCTCTCATACCTTTGACTCTAAAAGCAGGAAATCAGAGGCACAGCAACAAGTAATTGTGACCTCAAGTAATTGTGGCCAATTCTTATTGAGGTACTGGGTCAGGGATTGAACCCAGGACCTGGTATGTGTGAAGCCGGTCTCAACATCTGAGCTCCATCAGCTTCCCTGAGTTGGTTTTGTTGTTTGTTTTCTATTTTTTTAGGAGGCACCAGGAACTGAACCCAGGACCTTCCATGTAGGAAGCATGCACTCAACTGCTTGAGCCACATCTGCTCCCCAAGTGGCCACTTTTTAATGATCAGAAATGCTAATGCATTTCCACCTCTCTTCTCCTAAGAGCAAGGATGGGCTCTGTCTCAGTCCGCTTCTTTAAACTACTACTGGCAAGCCATTCTGGCCTGCTGCCTACTTTTTGTGTGGCCCACAACCTTCGAATAATTTTTATATTTTTAAAGGTTTGGGGAAAAATCAAAATGAAGATTTATGTTTTGTGACAAGTGTATACAGATGAAATTCCAAATTTGATGTTCCTATATAAAGTTTTATCATAACACGACTGCGGCAGTTTGAAGCTGTATGGACCCCAGAAAATCCTGTTCTTAAAGCTAACCTATTCCTGTGCATGCAAAACTATTGTAGGCAGGACCCATTGATTAAATTACTTCAGTTAAGGGCCTTTGATTAGATTGTGTGACTCAGGGCGGGTCTTACTCCTCTTACTGGAGTCATTTATAAACGGAGGTATAAAAAGCCACAGACAGAAAAAAGCTGCATAGCCAGAGAGGAAAGCAGAAACTGTGAGAGAAGTCCCTGGGAGCCAGAAGCTGAAAGCTATGAAGCCCCGAGGAGGGGGCGGTGATAAGTGGATGCCGCCATATGCTGATCGCCCTCAGCTGCAGCTCGGGGACAGAGCATCTCCTGAGGATGCCTTGATTTGGACTTCTTCACAGTCTCAGAACTATAAGCTTATAAATTAGTAAATCCCCACTGTAAAAGCTAACCCATTTCTGGTACCTCGCTTTGGCAACCTTTAGCAAATGAAAATGACAACCATACCCATTGAATTACGTACTGTCTATTGCTGCTTTCATGCAACTGTAGCAGAGTGGAATGGTTGTGACTGAGATCATGGCATCCTCAAGGCTGAAAATATTTACTGTCTGACCCTTTACAGAGAAAGGTGTGCCATTCCCTGCTTTAAACCAATGCCCAGCTGCCCACATGGTATGCATCTTAGTGTGCCAACTTCCCTCCCTGTCTGTTATGGGTTGGAATTGTGTCCCCTAAAAAGATATGTCAAAGTCCTATCCCCCAGTACCTGTGAATGGAACCTTATTTGGAAATAGAGTCTTTGTAGCTGCAAAAAAGTTAAGGTTAGGGTACGCTGGATTGGAGAGGGCCCTAATTTATAGGAGTGACATTCTGATAAGGAGACAGAGACATAGAGACACAGGGGAGAATGCCATGTGAAGACAGAGGCAGAGAGTTCAGTGATACATTCACCAGCCCAGCAATGCCAAGGATACCAGCAAATGCTGGAAGCTAACAGAGGCAGGGCAGATTCTCCCCTACCTTGCCTCTGTTATATTAGACTTCTCTGACATTTCAATTTCGCATTTCTTGCCTCCAAATTAGTGAAACAATACATTTCTGCAGCTTGAAGCCACCCAGTTTGTGGCAATTTGCTACAGCAGTGCTAGGCAACCAACACCTGCCCAACATGCCTTCTTGCCCTGCTGTATTCCCACTGCTTAGCTCCTTCTTGTTTGACAGGTCAACCACTATGAATTACCAGCTATGTGAAAGTACTTAGCCACCATCAGCAATTTAATTATTTATTTGCTTGCCTATTTACCATTAGTTTCCTCCAACAGAATGTAAACTTTTTGAAGTAGAGACTTACGGATACTCCTCACTTCAGTGTCCCCCTTGCCTTGAATGGTCCCTGATATAGAGCAGGGGCTCAATAAATACTTGTTTAATAAAAATAAATGTGCCTTGAGCAGTTTGCAGTTCATTCAACTTCTGTCAGTTTCCACATCTAAACAAATATGGACAATACCATTTACCTAGCAGAGGTTATATGTGATGAAAACATGCGTAAGGAATCAAACCCAGTGCTTTCCATGATGCCTGGCAGAAAAAAATGGGCTGTCTTACAGCAAAGGTGGAATAGATTTCACTCTGCTGCTCATTACTTGAATGAACTGGGGCAAGCCAGTTGGACTCGCTAGGCTCAGTTCCTCACCCATAAAATGAGAATGATGATGTCCATTTCACAGAATACCTATGGGGAATAAATGAGATAATGTTCCTGGAAAGATTCAGGGAGCGGGAAACTTTGTAATGACATCTGCTATTTTCCCCACTTGCTCAGTGTATCAATGGTGTGAACCTCTCCCGGCGGGCCTGACGTGGTGGTGCACTGGTGAGCTGCTCCTGAAGGACTGGCGCTCTCTTTGCTGCTAGATGCTACTTAAAACCATGCTAACGGAGGGACTCTTCTAATAGCCTCCTGAATGGGAAAGGCAGAACTCAGCACAGTGTTTTGTCCTTTCCTTTTAATGGGGCATCTAAATATCAGGTAAGATCACTTTGAATACACTATACCAGGTTCTTAACATTTTCTCTGATTTTCCTTTAGTGGTCTTTACAAGGGGGAAAAGGCCCATTAATTAAATTCAAAAATATCAGAATCGCTAAGGGAATTGTTCTCAACACTGGTATTATGAACAAGAAGTAATATAACCTTTGCAATGATATTATTAAAGCAATTTAGAATATTAAAAATGTGGGCAGCAAATAATGACAGGAGATTCCAACTGGGAAAAATAATGGCCCCATCTCTTTGTGAAAAGGTGTCATGCTTACAGGTATTTAAGGGGCGGGATCGGTGGCTTTAAAAAATGTCAAAAGCAGTAAGTGTGATGATGGCTATAAAATGTGATAATGGTTTGTATCACAGACACTATCCTGAGACACGGCCACGTCTGGTGCTTAGATTAAAGCTAAGTGCTATTCTTAAAGGATGTTGATTCTTATTTTCTTCTGAGGGGAAACAGCACCATCTCTGCCTCATGGACATTCCCTGAGCTTTGAGTCTACACGTGTACAACTTCTTTAGGTCAGAGAGAGAGAGAAACAATAAGGCCTAATTCTTGGCTATCTCAAATTATTTGTTTTAATAGTCACTTTCCAGATGATAATGCATTTTCTTAAATGCAGAATATAGAATGGCTAAGTTGAGATGAGAGAGGCTCAGTAACGAGCAAGGGAGAAGCAGCAAAGGCTAAGCTTTGTGTAATGGTCTCCTCTGAAGAGGACAGGAGGCCTCTAGAAAAGAGGGACAGAAAAAGTGGGATGATTCTGAGAAATTTTACAGCCACAAGGCCCACCAATCTGGTAATTATCATGTGTTCAGAAAATTAAGTTTTTGAGTTATTTAAAAGGGAATAAAGCACTAAACATTTTCTGCAGTGGACAACTCGGTTGGCTGATGATGGCTAAGAGCTGACTTAATATCTTCCATCTGTAACTTGCTTCTTTCTATCTCATTAATTCAACCACACAAGCATCATCTTTTGCTTCAGTCAAATTACTGAGTCACTGGCAACTCCATATCTTATGCTCAAGAAATCTTTTCCTAGAAACTCTCTTTGCAAGGGTATCAACTTAAAAAAAGAAAAGGAAAAGGAACCTCTCTTTGGTGTTATGAATCTTGAAATCACTTAGTCAAAATCCAAATACAGGTTCATGTCAATGTTCACTTAATAGTCTTTTAAATCACTTCTGATGCTTTTGTGATCTTTAATAAAAATAGTTGCTTTAAACGTTTAATACTACATCAGCATTTTGCTATTTCTTTCAATATTTCAGATACAAATACCTATTGTTTATGTGATGTGGATACAGGTAAAGCTATTGAGCTTACCACCCACCAGACACTGTCTTAGCTTCAAAGGGCCTCCCAACAATCCATCCAACAATGGAAAGCAGATGCTTTCCATTCTAAAGAAGAGAAGCAGGAGACACAAGATGCAGTGGAATTTGTTCCAGATGCCAGTTAATATGTGCTAAAACAGCGACTCCGGTCCAGGCTTCTTTGAGCAATCTTTAGAACATTTGTTCTTTCTCTTGGTGAGGGCAGGAGTTTGGAGTTTGGGACAGACCCACAGATGTTAATGGGGAAAGGAGAAAGTGAAAACATTATTGCTTTATCATTATTAGATGAACTGGCAAGTGAAACTCAATTGTAGCTTTGATATGACTAAATGTAATCCAGCAAAACTATTTCTTATTAAGAACAGTTACAATTTTAATAGTATCCTAAGTTTTGTGGATCAGCACTCTCTGTCCAAAGGGTGATAAGCAACTGTGCAGATTGGAGAAGAATGAGTTAAGATTAAAAGGGCACATTTCTCCTGAAGAAAATGATGGCTTAAGCTTTCAGAACCATTTTTGACTCTGGAAGCTGGTGGCACTGGTAAAGATTTTCTTACTTGTGTCCTGGAAGTTGACGTCATTGCCATTGTACGCATTCTTCAGTTTGTTGGTCATCACCCGGAGAGCCATGATCTGCTGCCGGATGAAGGTGTCGGGCCGTGTGATGTCCACGTCCACCTCGGGATTGTTGATCTGGTTGGTCAGCCCATCGTTCATGATCTCAGGCAAGTATCTGCAGGGCCGGAAGGGAGAGAACAGACCACAGTGATGCAACAGGGACCTAGAAACCAGAAATTTGCCATGCTGTCTTGAACTGTGAGCCAAAACACCCAGCAAGAACTAGGCTCAGTTCCTGGGAAAAATGGCAAACAGTGAAAACATGGAATAAATTTCCACCAACGGAGCTGTAGCTTAAAAAAAACTGCAGAGTCATTTTTTGTGTGTGTGGTTTTTTGGTTTTTTTTTTTAATGGCTCTGAATTCTTAGGTAGACTTGACTACAAATATAAGCTGAAGTGGGGACTTAACAGAAATCATTACTTAAATCAACTACTCTTCCCTTCCTTCTTCCCAAATGTGTAAACTTCTACTGTTAGATAGTTCAAGTGAAGGACTTAAGAAACACGTGGATAGTATCCTCTGGTTTCCTGATAATTGTGACAGTAAGAACTGGACTTATAATTAACATGTGATCTTAAGAGAGTTCTTGTGTATGAAGATGCTGTTTCTCAATTCAGAAGGCTCGACCTTAGGTTTTAATTAGAAGAAATTTCTGGATGTAAAAAAATCAGAAAAGGCCCTACTTTGGAGTTTGCGTTTCTTTGTGATGGAGCTGGACTCAGATGTGATCTTTGTTCACAAGCCTCTCCTGTTACTTTTACTGGAACTGTAGTTGGTGCTGGGGTTTAACGTATACCCAGGGGACCTGAATCTCTGGACTGACTATGTGATAGCCAGGCCCTGAGCCTCAACAGACTTCAGCTCCACACTCTGGTTTATTGGACTTACCCCACTCAGCTAACATGGAGGTGAAGAAGGTCAACCACCGCACCATGGAGCCAAGAGTGCCTACAACTGAAAGCAGGTGGATTGCATCCAGCATCCATGTGGAATCTAAGCCCCCTCTTGATATAGATGTGGAGTGGACACAACCATTCTAAGATCCACAGGATGGAGGAATAGAGTATGGATTAGGGTGGACTTACTGATATTCTATTCCTGAACTATTGTGATTAGTAATCGAAGAAAATGTGGCATTGGTGTGGAGAAAGTGGCCATCGTGGCTGCTGGGGGTAGGGAATGGGAGGAAGAAATGAGATATGGGGGCATTTTCAGGACTTGGAGTTGTCCTGGGTGGTGCTGCAGGGACAGTTACTGGACATTGTATGTCCTCCCATGGCCCACTGGGTGGACTGTGGGAGAGTGTGGGCTATGGTGTGGACCATTGACCATGAGGTGCAGCGGTGCTCAGAGATGTATTCACCAAATGCAATGAATGCCTCATGATGATGGAGGAGGTTGTTGTTATGGGGGGAGGAGTGGGGTGAGGGTGTGGGAGGTATATGGGGACCTCATTTTTTTTAATGTAATAATAAAATAAAAAAATAAAGATTTAAAAAAATCATAAAAAACTTCTGGATGTAAGCAGAAGAATCTTTGAAAAGTTTTCAGAGCAAGCAGTGATTACCGGAATGTTTGGAATGTCTTTTGCGGTTTTAACTTTGTAATAGAATCTTGAGACTAATTCATTATTGAATAAAACCCAAGGGTGAAATCTCATGGTCCTGTGCTTAATATTTCTCATACTTATCCTAAAATGCCGAAGGTGTTCCATCTGTGGTAACTCCCTGAGCTGCCTTGGTTATTTACACCAGTGGAAACTGAACAGCTCAGAAAAGTGCCTGGAGCCCTCTCTGACTTCTTCTTGTGCTCCTGACCCGTCATTTTCCAAGTCTTCTCATGTTTTCTCCCAAAGTTTCTCCCACCAGTTTCTTTTCCATTTCCTGTAACCCTCACTGTAATGCACATGACAACAGCAGCCTAGCACTGACTTCATGCTGCACATATGCCTGAATAATCTTCAAAAGTACTGCTTTTGTCATGTCGCTCTTCTTCTTAGAAACTTGTGATGATAATAGCTAATGCCCATTGAGCACTTATGAAAGCCAGGCACTGTGCTCAGCATTTTGCATGCATTTTTCAATTCAGTGTGCCAGCAAATCTTGAAGGTTGGTACTATTTTATCCCATTTTATAAAATAGAAAACTGAGGCTTAGTGAAGATAAGTAACTGCCCAAAGTCACAGAGCTAATAGGTGGCAAACCATGATTTAAGCCCAGGTAGTCTGGCTCTAGCTACTGCACCATACTGCCTGGCAGATCATCAGCTGCAATGCACACTTGATAGGTCTGCAACTCAAGACCATCTCCACCCAGTCTCTATTTTCTTATGGACCCTCTTGTCCTTAAGGAATCAATGCTTATATACTTTATGGGCTTGCCTGTCCTTCAGGTTTTCCTTGCCTGCAATGGCCTTTCCTGCTTAAGTCCCAAATAGGCTTAAAGACCCAGGTTAATCCTCACTTTCTCTTCAAGGTCTTTCCAAAGCACTTTAGCTCCCAAAGAGCTCCTTGTCCACTTTGTAGGTCTGCCAGGTTTGGCTGGGCATATTACACACTGCACAGACACACCCAACTGCAGGAGCTGAAATCAGCCTTGAGTTTTGTGCTCACCAAGCTGTGCGTGTACGGGGCTCTGTTCACCAAGAGGGGGCGCTTTTTCTTTTCTTTTTCAGAATTTCTTTTATTTAGAAAATTTCAACATTTATGAAAGTAGAGAGATAATAGTATAGTCAATCCCATGTATGCATCTGGGTGCTTTTCTCTAATTCCTACAAAGGTGCTCTAGTTGTCTGTGGCCTGGCAAGAAACAAATGGCATATTCCAAGGGGGAAATGAAGAGAACTTTAAAGAAGGGGCTGTTTACAGCTGTGGACAAGGTTAAAGAAAACCAGCTAGGAGTGGTGAAGCTCCCTGGGGCTGGTTACAGCAGGAGAGGCCAAGAGGACAAGGGGAGAAAAGCCATAGAGAGTGGCTGAAGGACATGGCAACTGCCAAACCACGGGTGGTAGGGAGCTTGGGAACTGATGCCCTGGGCTCTCTCCTTCCTCCTTCTGACTCCAGCTGCTGCCTCACTTCCCACTGCTGAACCCAGCTGAGAGCCAAAAGGCCAGGGTGCCGAGGCGATTCAGGTTGTTGATGTCCAGGCACAGCCAAGGCACAGGAGTGATGAGGAGATCTCAGGCAAAATCAGAAGAACTAGTATAGTCACCACAGGCTGGTGGCACCCCTGCCTGGTAGCTTTTATTATTATTTGCCTACTGCCTCTACTACTGTGCTTGAAAGTAGAAAAAACTTGCTTTCTTCTCTTTTGTCATTTCTATTTACATATTCCAGTGCAGTATATTTATGCTTAACAGTCTTCCCCTTCCTGCAAGTCATTTGCCAAGTTCTAGAAACCGAAGATTCTATCCATCAGTCTCCAAAAGAAGAAATAGAAACACAAAGAGAAACTTTATATTTAAGCCCTTTCTCAGGCATTGAATCTTATACATGATCTATTTGTGTATATGTGGCTTACTCATTTTAAATCAGAGGTCCCCTGAATAAGTTCCATGTCTTCATCCATATTTTGAACAAAATTGACTTCACAATGTTCACTAAATAATGAATAATAAAATACACAGAGTGCACTGCAAATTCTTTTCCATGAAGCTTTACAATATTTACTGCTCTGAAAAATCTCATAAAATTTTGTTTTAAAGTTATGGAACCATACCTGTTTTTGCAGTAGAGCATAACTTCTGTCCTGCCTTTTAATATCTTTACATATAAATAAATTCTGAAATTTTCTTCCTAATATTACTTCTAAAATAAGACATTGGATTGACTGTGATTGACATGCACTTTTATGTGCCAAGTTTGAAGAGCTCTCCTAATAATTAAAGCCCAATGGAATAAATAATAGCAAGGGCATGCCATTCTTTGCTGATGCTGGAATTGAAAGGGGCTGAAAGGTGATCGCCAGTCCTGGGGTTGCTCTGATACATTCTGGAAAATGATTCCTGCAGCTGAACCTATGCTGAGTCAGAGGCAGGCTTTGTTTCTTTCAGATGCTGTGTGCACTGCACGGCTAGCGGAGACTCATTTATCAGAAGCTGACTGCCATAGCTTACGTGGGAATGCTACCCCTGGGAGTCTGAACATCCAGGAACAATAAAAGACTGCCAAGTAAACCCAGCCTCTAACTGTGCCTACTGATGCTTACTACCTACAAAAACGAAAAAAAAAAAAAAAAAAAAAAAAAAACCCAAAACCAAACAAACAAAAAAACAAGTAACCAAGCACCCAAGTCCTCAAGGACCCTTTCTCTTTTCCATGTATTCAAAGGGTAACTTAAGAGACAATGTGGAAACTTAAACCTAAAACACAGTTGAGAAAGAAAATGGCTAAATCCTGAGTAGATCCTGAGCCTAAGTCTGTGGATTTCAGAGTGCAGCTTGAAGGATCTATGGGGCCCCAGTTCAGCACCTGGGTCCCATGAGCCCATTTATTTGTTGCTCTCATGTTTGGTTTCTTTCCCTAACACTCATCTCCTGCAAGATGGAATCATCTTTGAGTCCACAGTGCTCTTCCCTATACTAGATTTTGTACCAGCTCTTTATTTTTGCATCAGTCTATCTCTGGTAAATGGAAAGGAAAAAAGTCTTGGCATGGATAGCCCATCTCTAAGCCTGGATGCGCAATTACATGGAGCAGGGAGAGCTCAGAAGTAAGATGAAACTGGAGAGATGAAAAGGGGTGTCCTGCATGTGGCAAGCAGGAGCACCATGATCAGCCAAGCATAGCTCCCCCAATTTGCTTGCCTTCTGTCTTGCCAGAGCATGGCTAGAAACGAAATCTTCGGCAGTTTTTCAGAATTATTTTCCTTCAGATTTAATTTTAATGTGTTAATGTTGGCATCGTTGCTTCCTTGATTACACTCAAACTCTTTAGTTGGCTAGGGTGGAAGAGTCCCATGGAAATTTAGGGGAGGTTGACACATTCGACCTTGTGGGTGTCTGTCTTTGGGCCTTCATTTGCAGAGATGACAGCTACTCTATCCGTGGTTTGCAAACTATCAAACACAGCTTGTCCTCACAATGGGTTCCCACTGGCCATCTACAGCGCCTGTGATTCTTAGCTTCAAATCCCTCCTTTCACTTAAGGAAATGCTCCCAGAAAGACCCTGATGATGTTTGAATGAGCTTGCTGGGGGGAGAGGCATCTTAACTCATCAGTATTCAGTATTTCTCATCATCACGTTAGCATTGGTAATTTTTCTCGTGGAAAGAGCTTCAGCACACACACCCAAGTGTTAATGGGGTTTGAGAACTAGTCAAAGTCTGAGAAGCAAGATACTCCTGAGGAAGGTCAGCCCAGTGGGGCCCAGTGGGGCCAGTGCGAGTCCAAGTGGTGCTGAGGGACTGTGGGGAGAAATGGGGTGCTAGCCAGGGTTGGGTTTCAGGTGCCCAGTCCTTCTTGCGACTGCTCCTGCCTCAATGCACACTGGGAAGGATAATGTGAATACAGCTCAAATCCTAATTGTTGCGACAGATTAGCTCCATTCAGTATGGAGCCCAACTGCACTTTCTAATTCTAAGCTACATATTCATTCATTCATCTTCAGCGCTTTCAAGAGTTTTACTTTTCTAAGTAGATATAGTGGTAATTAATACAGATCCAAAATTCCTTATCTGCAATTTCAAAATACCCATTTTTTTCTGCAGTCCATTCACTAGCAAAATCTGATCTGATCTGCAATGAGACTAATTGTAGTCTTCATTTATCACATTCATTGTGGATATTAATGTATATTGCTGCAGAAATATCAGTATGTTTGATTGTGGGTTACAGCCTCAGACCCTACTGGGAGTATTATAGAACATACAGTGATGATTTTCTAAAATCTAAAAATTCTGTGTTTTGGAGCACATATGGCCCCAAGGGTTTCAAATAAGAGATTGTGAATCTATGGTACCCATAAGTTCTTTCAGAAGCTTTCTTAAAATCTAAGGTTTAAGGATAACTCTTCTAAGCACCTGGATATAGGAACCTTTTTCTTTCCTCTCCATTTTTCCTGGTTGGAAAGTGGCGTTACTCATAGAACACTGCGACCTTGTGTTTTAAGTGGATTTGCAAATTCTTGAAGACTGTTAGGATAGAGTTGTCTGTGGCATTAGCTACTTCATGGGACATGCCATTCAGAGATGGCAGAAGGACTCTGATCCGGGATACCCGAGACCCTCTAGGACAAATAGAGTGACCATGTGCCATTTAGCCACATTATATAACTACATATAGTTATTTTTATATGTAAACTGGAAATAATATTTACTTTGTTTAATAAGATACATACTGAGCTAAGGTGTATGAAAGTGCTTTGAAAAATTTAACTCTACAATGTAATTCTAATGTATTCTCATAAAAATTAAGTTGCTAGTACAGCTCCCCCAAATGCTGAACTTGTTCCTTAAGAGTGGTTGACAGGAGCAGAACCTGGACTTTTAAGCCTGAATTAATGTACAGAAAAATGAATTGCTGTGGCTTTTTCCAGCTAGAGAATCTATGGCATGAAACGATTTGAGTGCTTTGTTTAGAGAACATACAGCTCACACTGGTTGCAGGAGTGAGCAGAAGCTAAATTCTTTAATTTGGCTCCTTCACTAACTGACTGGAGCTGCCCAAACCCATCCTTTCTTGATAGCACTGGAGAAACGACAGGATGGATAGGAAGAAGGCCCATGAGCCTGCTTTCTGGATTGCTGAGTTGTTGACAAGCAATGTTTCCTTCCTCCTATTTGTAGCTGTCACTGCCCAACATTTTTACCACTTGCAGGAAGGTCATGCAGCTTCCCTCTTCTGCAGGACAGTCAGTCTTCTTAGTGTCTTCCCTCCCCAAGTAGGCAAAAAGAAGGGAAACGGGTAATTTGGAATGCCATGCTTGACAGTTGCCAGTTCTTCTCCTATTCAGAATTGCCACCTTTCCAAGATGTTTGCCTGACTGGGTATATACTGAATTTTTTACAGTCCTTTAAACTGCAGCTAAGGTGCTTTGGGACATATTTGGCAATCAGACTAAAACAATATTGTAATGCCAGATCCTGCCGTGTCACTGTCTCTGACGGATTTCTCATCACAATGCATCATTTCACCCCTTTCCGTCTGCTGAGACTTATCCACTTAAGACTTGCGATTTTCTTTGGTTAGTCAACCCACTCAGTGACTGGTGAGAGTGACTGGTATATTTTCTAGATTTTTCTACTTTTCCAATTTCTTTCAATTTATAGTATTTACCTCCTGGCCTTAGGAATAATTTCCAGGGGGACACAGTTATTTCTGTGAGGACCAACTGATGTGAAAAACAGCAGAGCCTCCCTGAAAAACCTGTGTCCAACAGATCAAATTAATCCTTGTCCCTGGCCAGCTCCTAGCTCACCTCCCCCTGGAAGACAGTTTAAATAAATGATACAGTGATGGTGAAAACCTGGCTTACAAATGGCAGAAAATGGAAAGTTATTTGGTCAGTTTTATTTGGGGGGTGGGTCTGGAAATGATGGACTCAAGAAACCTTGAAGACTGAAAAAACTTATGTCCTTCGTATAACCCATGTGCTGATGGCACTTGGCTGTCAGAGGGGCTTTCATTTGCCTTCTTCCTGCCTGTCCACGTCCTCTCCCACCCTCTCCTTTTCTTTTTCATCCCCTCTGAGTTTAGAAAAAGGATGCCCATGAAGAGAAAATGTCCCTAAGGAAGATGCACATGATATATTTTGATGTGGCTAAGTCCCCCAAAGAAGCAGGAATCTGTCTATGTGACCACCATTAGAGCCTTATGTTTTTGCTTCTGCTGCTGCCTGACAAAGTTCTAACCTTCATATGCTAACCAGAGAAGAGTTTTATTTCCTTCCAAGCCTAAGCTTTCCTGTCTCCCATCTAATCATTCTTCTCCAGCACCAGTACAGACAGCTCATTCCGGCCGCCCGACTGCCCAGAACGCGCTTTCTAGGGATGATAAATGACTGTGAATGTCCTTCTAAGGTCTCTAGGTTCACCCTGGGAACTTTAGGGAGCCTAGATTTGTAGCCTGCACCACGAGTCTTTCATCCCCCCTCCCCCCCCCCTTAGATTTCTTGATTATTATTGATTTTCTTCCATTACTTACTAGCTTCCTTTCAGTTCCCATTTGTCTGAGTTGAGTGAGGGTGTTGCCAAGTCTTCTCCCATTTCTCCCTAAGAAGATGCTGAGGTAAGCGAGACATGGGAGGAGTAGAAGTTGCACTTCCAAATTGACTTCCTAGCTGGTCACTGAAAATGCATCCTAGGCTGCCTTTCTTCATTGACAGGAACTGCAATGAACTCTGAGGAAAATCCTTAATTAGCTCTCCTGATAGGTAGGTTGAGATTCTGAGTATTAATTGAATCAAGTTCTCACAAGGAGTCTAAGTATTTTATCCTTAGCTCACAGGGGCATCCCATTGGAGACCAGAGGTTAGCATGGACAATATCCTTCACCGTAAAGGGTGGGCTCTATTTCCAACTCAAAATTCTCTCGGTGCCCACAAGAAGCCTGAGCCGTTCCTTAAGGAGCTGACGTCCACCTTGCCTGTGCTCCGGACTGTGCTTAGTGGGTGAGGTTACGAGCAAACCCTGGGGCCTTCCCATTGCTCTTACTGTTTTAAAATATGAGCAAAATCCCATGAGGGGAAACACTGAGGATATCCATGGAGGCAAAGAGAAAACAAACAAATGAGCAAAAATTGTAACATGCTCCCTGAGACTTGTGAAGAAGAGACTATCTTACATTTTAGTAGGGCTTTAAAGTAGGGCTGGCAGATGAAATAAAGGACACCCAATTAAATTTGAATTTCAGATAAATAATGAATACTGTTTAAAGTATAAATGTGCCCCGCTGGTGTCCTATATTTTTATGCATTAAATAAGTCCAACCTGCCTTAAAGGCTCGTGTGGTCTCTGGATCAGCAGCAGCTGCAACACCTGGAACCTCACTAGAAATACATTCTCAGGTCTGACCCCAGATTTACCGAATCAGAGTGCGAGTTTTAAAAAGATCCTGTGAGCTGTTTAGCCTGCTCGTCAAAGTTTGAGAAGCACAGTTCTAGACCTTGCAACCCATTTTCATGGCTATTATCTCACTGATCTTCGCATTGTCCCAGGATATTGGAAAGGAAGGGGAAAGACTCTCTTGACAAGCAATCCCTTCCCAACAATCGGTGGAATCTCCTCTTTCTACCCCGCCTCCTTTCCATGGCCTGTTTAGTGACAGCAGCAGAGTGAGATCTGCCAAAGTAAAGGAGAAAATGGAGTGAGAATGGAGGAGGGAGTGGGGATGGATTCCTAGCCTAGGGGGCCACTGCTCACACACCCTTGTTGTTATCTCACACTGCAAATTTTACCGTATATCTACGTATATCCTGTTCTCGCACTTTCAAGTCATCATCGATTTCAATGGGTGCCATTAATTTAATAACACCTTCTTGGGAAAATAAGATTATTACTGGAGTAATGTACGTAACCCAATGTCAGAGTCATTTTGACTTCAGAAACATTAAAATGTGATACAAATATGTTTCTGAATTGAGGGAATATGGCAAAGAGCTATGGAGTAGGATTCAGAAAATAATAAGGAAAAATAGGAGCCATGGAAGAAAAGGCTGATCAGTTACTTAAATAAGGACCAAAGGGCTGCAGCAGAGGGTCTGAACAGAAGAATGATACTTCAAAAGATTCTTCAACTTACAAAATAATTCACTAAAATTTCTTTAAATGAAGAACTTATCTTATGCATTTAGGCATGCATTTGTATATCAATTAATATTTGGGTGAGAAGAAAACTTCAGTTAAATTTAACTCAACAAGTCTTTATTGGTTATCTATGTATTATGCTACTAAACATAGTTATAATGTTAAGATTCAACTAATGGAAGAATAATTAAAAAAAGAACTAAAAGAAACTATGAAATTATAATTTTTCTATGGGACTCTTAAATTGAGTCACAAATATCTGACAAATTTATTTTCCAATGATCTCTTTATTATATAATAAAAGATACCCTGCAGTTGAGTTATTTTTTTTGAATATTCCTGCAAGTGATTTTGTTCCATTAAACCAGATCATTTCCTTCCCCTCCACAAAATCCTTCAGTGGCTTCAAAAATTCAAATCTAGTTCCTGAGAATTATTCAACCTGGTGCTTCTCCACTTATGTGGTCTTTTCTCAAACCTACAGCTAGGCCATATGGTACTTGAAGCCCTCAAACCCCCAAGTCCCCTCTCCAGCCACTGTACCTTAGCACGAGTTGAGCCCATTGCTGTCTTATAGTGTGAAATCTCCAGAGCATTGTGGCTGGGACAGGGTGGGTTCTAAATAACATTGCTGAGGGACTGATGGGCCGAATGAACTGATGCGGACCCACTAAATCTTTTACAGAGCTAAGAAACTGTTTCATTCAGTCCTCCTTATGTGGGACGGGCAGTATTTCAATATTTTTGTTTAGGGGTAAAGTTTTAAGTAAAAAGGGATACTGGGCTAGGACTTGGGAGACTTTTAGGTTTCATCCTCATTAACTGGGCACGTTTGGACTAATATTTTACCTTAACTGGGCTTCTCATCTGCACAATGAGGAACTTGGCTGAACCATGCCTCATAAAATACCTCTAGCAGCTGTGCATGTTCATCACTAAAGCAATAAATGATGATGTTGCTGTTATTCATCAAACATTCACAGTAATTGCACCATTGGGTGCTCCCAACTTCCTACTGATTTCTCAGGAAGCAGTCTCTCACCTTTCTCTTTCTTTCTCCCTCCCTCTCTCATGCATAACTTCAAAATAGGGTAGTTTTTATTTTTTGCCTTTTTGTAAGATCCATATAAATCAGCAATATTCCCAGCAGATCATGGGGGAGACAGACAAGATTCACTGTTCCTCTAGCTCTAACCTCAATGGTCCTTTTCTTTTCTGCTCTTTTTCTGGGTGGAGTGAAGCCCCCTTTTGTACTCCCCTTACCCATTCCCCCTGCTCCAATTCTTTATATTTCCTTTTATAAGAAAATGAAGGAAGGAGATTTGGCTCAACTGACAGAGTGTCCACCTTCCATATGGGAGGTCCAGGGTTCAGACCAAGGGCCCCCTGACTTATGTGGTGAGCTGGCCCATGCACAGTGCTGATGTGTGCAAGGAATGCCTTGCCATGCAAGGGTGTCCCCCATGTAGGGGAGCCCCGTGCACAAGGAGTATGTCCTGTAAGGAGAGCCACCCTGCGAGACAAAAGCGCAGCCTACCCAGGAGTGGTGCCACACACACAGAGAGCTGATGCAGCAAGATGGCTCAACAAAAAGAGATACAGATTCCTGGTGTTGCTGACAAGAATGCAAGCAGACACAGAAGAACACATAGCGAATGGACACAGACAGCAGATAATGGGGGGGGGGGCAGGGAGAGAAAGAAATTTTTTTTTAAATCTTTTTTTTTTAAGAAAAGAAAATGCATATAGGCTAATGCCCCACAACCTGCATTATAACTGCATTATCCACGGGAATGCAGTTCAAAACATGGCCTTCGTTTTAGCTAAGGCTCAAAGATAAACACAGATGGGCAGCCCAAGAAATCAACTACTTTCATCATTAGGCCATCTGGTCATCCTTTACAGTGTCTTTCTGTTAAGTCACTAGGAAAAACCATATTAGAAGCTGTTAATTCACAGCTGAATTTGTGACCAAAATTCTCTTTCCTAAAAGGCCAGACAAGGTAATTCACTAAGTATTTTTGAGTAGCATATTGTTAATAAAATGAATTTCCTTCTTTCCCTTCATGATTTGGATTTTCATCTTGAAATGATTATAGCTCTTTCTGTTGCTGTCTTATTTTCATCTTGCTAAACTCTTGCTGGTATGGTTTATAATATCGTTACCAAGAGATGCTAAAAATGCAACTCAGCAGTGTAAGATTTAACATCTAATGAGCACTTCACTTTGCACCCCCTAGTTACTTTTTGCAGTTTCTTCTGAATTTAATATTCACATACTTTCTTGATCCCTTTTGATCACATCTGCTTCATATGCTTGAAAACACCCAAGAAGGCACAAGAATAGACTCCTCTCCTAGCTTCTCCAACTGTTGGCCAATCCCCAAAGATTCCTTGAGTCCAATTTACCAGCTGCTCTATCTACCTGCAACCTTGCTGAAAAGAGCTCTGCATACTCCTTTTCTTGCCAACTCTCAACCAGTTTCCCCGTCCAACTTCTCTACCCTATGGAAACCAGGCCAAGGCCATTTCTAGGCTGCATCAACAATTTCACAAATTCCATATCAGGTGGCTGTAGCACTGGTTTGGTCAGCAGAGGAGAGGGATGGAAAACAGAGCCACTTCTCATTAAGGGATTGTGATGGCACTTCCCAAGGCAAAGGTGCTATTAGAACTCTCCCCTCATTGTTCCTAGTCATTGACTTTTATCCTTCTCAAGAAAACTTTGGCCAATTTTTTCCTCCATGGATGAAGACAATTACAATGGAATTTTCCTTTCCTGCTTTAACTTGTGATGAAAAAAAAAAAAGCTGTGTAATTTAACTATCCATAAAAATAGCTCCACTATCTTAGAGTCATTAAGTGAACATAAAAAGGCTCTTTGAGATCTCAGAATATCTGTGCTCTGGCATCTGTCACCATTCCTCTGTCTTCATCTAGAGGTGAGGTATTCAGAACAAGGACTCCACGTTTAACAGTACCTTGAGAGAAAGTGCTCCCAGGTGCCCATCACACCTGTCACTCTGAACAGCTGTCGCTAAGCGATGGCTACTCCCTCTACCCTCTGTTTCTTTTTCCATAAACAGTTCTATAGAGCTCTGCCAGGAGCATCTTCCAAGGCTTGATGTAAACTGCCCCTGTCCATACAAACCTGGCTTTGCTGTGCCCATTCCAGCACTCCTCTTCATTGGACGTGCCCGCTGTTACGCTCTCATCCTTGCAGATGGTGTAGGGTAAAGCCGACCAGATCTTTTTAGAGAGTTTCAGTTTTTCTTTTATGTCTGTGACCTGATAAAGAAACAAGGAAAGGGAGTGAATGTTCTTCTCAGGCTTTGTCCACTTCTACACAAGGACAAAATGCAGGTGGAGGTTAAAGAACCTGTGGCATGATGAACACAAACTCTTAATCATTTTAAGGGACAGACACGGTGCTACAGGATTTACTGCCAGGAAAGCCCCTCATCCTCCCCCTTCAAACCTCTCTTAGCTTCTGGCAAGAGTTGTCAGGTAATTGGCTTTTTGTCTTCCATCTTTTCTGTCCTTATATCCTCTGAATTAAAAACTTACAAAGCAACTAAACTGGCTTTGGATCCCACTCCCACTGGAGTCCTTATCGCCATCAGCCTAAATACAGTCTGTAGAATTCGTTTGCCTGGTTGTCGGATAAATGCACCTAAACAATGCACCAAGAGATATAACACTTTTCCCAATGGTCTACTTGTCTCTGCAAGAAATACCTATTGCTACCAATTCAATTGCTAATAACCTCTTGTACGATTCACAGGCTCATAGCAGACACTAGGATTGAAAACATTAAACCAAATCCACCTAAAATCTCTGGTACCAGAAAGAGAAAAGTCATTCTAAATAGAGGGAAATGTACACCTCATAGCCCCGTGAATGGATGGCCAAGAGAATTAGTACCAGCATGTTTCAGGCTCAGCACTGACATCTCACCTGTGGAGAGGTAAGGGGGAGGCAATCGATACCATTTTGGCTCCATAAGGAACATCTAGGTTCAGGCAGTCACAGCTCTTATTTCTTATTCTGTCTATTAGACCATTGGGGAAGTCCATGGATGGTTGAAATGTATCCCAGAAGGGAGAACTACTGGATTTAAAGGCACTGTAATACATTTGAGATGAATGGCCTTTGGAAATAAAGTAGTCTGTGTTCATTGTGGGTGGAATGGAGATTTGAGGAAAACTTCCAAACATCTCTCATCAGATGAAAGAGTGAAAACAAGGAAATAAAGACTTGCGGCATTTTGTTTTCAGTCATGTTTCTCAGTAGTTCCAGGATTATACAGGTTTTGACCCTTGCTTATCTGTGATTCTGATGATGACAGAGGCTTCAATACTGGGAAATCTCTGCTCACCCGTAAGTGCTGAAGATGATTACAATGCTGAATCTTAGAACCTGGTACATATGTTTGGATAGCACAATGTTACTTTTGCATTAGAAGGTGAAAAAAATCAAGAGTAATGACTTTCCTATACCTGTCTCTCACAAAGAAAAGTTTAAGATGGCTTGAAACATGCATTCTCTGAATTCTTCCAGTTTTTGCTGATCCCAAATAAATATCATGCTGGCTCTATTTCCAAGCAATCTGACTGCATAAAGGGGTTTGTAGTGAACTACAGTCTCTTGAGATATATATATATATATATATATAATTATGTATACATATATAATTTTTTACTTTAAATATATGCTGGCCATTTCTATCCAGTCCTAGAATACATTTTAGGTACAAACAGAGATGATGTGCATTCTCTATTTATCAATTGTTAAAAATGTCTCTCTCCCTCAAACACCAACTAGTAAATGTTAAAGAATGATAGAGTTGGAAAAAAATCACCATTCTGCAACCATCATATAATTGATACCAGCAAGACTCATAGATGGGATCAATTATTGATGGGTGAAATTATCAATGGGTGATAAATTACTGTTGGGTAAAAGTTTGGGGGGTGGGGCCAGGATAATTACATGATCTCAAAGTATCTCTCTGCAGATTGCTTATTAAGAACAAAAAGAAAGTCAGAAAAAGAAAACTGGAATTGTATAGAGCAGAAACTTGGCAGACCCCTACTTTAGCCAAGTGATCAAATTGTCACCAAAATGGGACAGACTGATAATGCATGCATTCTGATGTGATTGCTCCAAAGACGTAGAATCTCTTATGCAGCCCAAAATACATAACCTGAATCTAATGATCAAGACATATCAGAGAAACCCCAACTGAGGGACATTTTAAAAACAACTGTCCTGTTCTCTTCAAAATGTCGGTCTTAACAAAGAAAGGCTGAGGAATTCTTCCTCCAGATTAAGGAGAACACAAGATTGACATACAAATGTGGAACATGAGTTTGGATTGGTTCCTGGATTGAAAAAATAATTGACATAAAGGACATCATTGAGATAATTGGCAAAATTTATATACTGACTCTATCTTAGATAATAATATTATATCAATGTTAAATTTTCTTAATTTGATATCATACTGGGATTACATATTTCCTTCTTAGGAAATACGTGCTACAATATTAAGAAGTAATGGCTCATGATATCCATAACTTACTTGCCAATGGTTTAGTCATAATACCAATGATAATAAGGAAAAATTAAAATAATAAAAATAAAATATATGTATAGAGAAAGTAAGAGAGAAAGAAAACTTGGTAAATTTTTAATAATTGGTGAATCTCAAAGGAGAATATATGAGAATTTATTGTACTACTTTGCTATTTTTTGGTTAAGTTTGAATTTTAAAAAATCTCTCACTATTTTTTCCTGCATGTGCCCATCTTGGTGTTTTTAATTTCCAACCTGGGTTACCACCTTTAGTCACTTATTCTCACTCTTCTCACACACAAACCCCAGAGAAAAAAATAGGTATTACATATTCATATCTAGTTCAAAAAATGACCTTTAGGACTGAAATGGTGTAAGGTTTATTCTATCTATAATAGTATACCCTAAGCCTTCTCCTTTCTGCTTATTTCATAGTAAAATTTTAATGATATGCGATGGAAATCTGAACCTACTGTATATATGTAGTTTGGGAAACAGAAAGAATAAAAGTCTATGATGTCTCACAGGTATGTCCTGTTTTAATATCTGAAAACCTTAATTGTGTATGTTGTGCTACTAATTCTTTAAATCTAACTCAGGCAGGTTAATGGATGTGGGTCAACCAATTGGGCTCCTATCTACCATATAGGAGGTCCAGGGTTTGATGCACGTGGAGTGCCGACCCATGAGGGAATGAGGCCCCGCGCAGGAGAGCCGGTCAATGCGGAGAGCTGGCCAATGTGGAGAGCTGGCATAGGAAGATGATGCAACAAGAGAACAGAAGAGAGAAAATAAGAAGACGTAGCAGAACAGGGGAGCTGAGGTGGCGCAAGAGAGTAATTGCCTCTCTCCCACTCCGGAATGTCCCAGGATCGGTTCCCAGAGCTGCCTAATGAGCATACAAATAGACAAAGAAGAAAACACAGTGAATGGACATAGAGAGCAGACAATGAGGGGAGAAATAAATAAAATAAATCTTAAAAAAAAAAATCTAACTCGGCATTATCTAGTTCAAAGTGCAATTTCTGACCACCAGATCAGATTTAGATTAAACTTTCTGCCTTTTCCAGTGCCCTTTATGATTCTAAGTACTGATGGCATCAAATTATAAAAACTGGCTTAGTTTTTTGTTTCCCTCTTTGAACATATTCTCCTTGGTGGCTGGAACATGGTCAAATTTGTCTTTATGCTCGGTTTTCAGTATGGATAGTTTGTTGGGGATCAAATTATGAACCTCACTTTAGGCATCTTCCATGTCCCATCTCCTGGTCTTGTGGATATGAATCCATCTATAAACTGTACCTTTGAAGATTTAAGTAGTTATGGTGTGCGCAAACAGAATGACGGTGGGCCTTAATCTAATACAGTTGAAGTTCTTAGAAGCAAAGGATATTGGACACAGAAAGAAAAATCATGAGAGGCTGGAAGTCAACACAACCTGGAAAAGGAGAATATGATGCCATGTTGTCATGTGATGGGAAAGCTAATGGCCAAGGGCGGCAGGCAGTCAGCCCCAGAATGCCACAGTCTTTGGGGAGAAAGCATACTTTGCTGACGTCTTGATTTTGAACTTCTCCTATCCTCAAAACCCTGAGCCAATAAATTCCCATTGTTTAAGCAAACTCATCATATGGTATTTGCTTTAGTAGTGGGAGACTAAGGTAGTGGAGTGACTCATAGTTGTATAACAAAGAACTTGTCTGGTCTTCGTCCCTGATTCCTAGCCAGTAGCCTCTACATCCTTGGAATTTCCCATGATAGAAGCATCTTTTCTTATTCATGGTGGACCTTAGAGCACACCTGAAAAGTTTCTGCTAAAGAGATGACTTCTAGTTGGGGCTTTGAGGCAAAGCAGTCTGACTCCTAGGGATGGGGCTTAGAGATTGAGTTCAAATGTGGACATTGATTCCATCAGTCATGCCTACTTCATGTTACCCCAGTATAAACTCTTGAGCACTGAAGCTCCAGAGAATTTCCATGGTTGATAAAACACTGCAATGTGCCACTACAGTGATGCACTCTGTCTCCACATGGAGAAGACAGGCAAGCTTGAGTTGGAAATGTTCCCAGATCTCCCCCTATGCATCTCTTCTGATTTGTATCCTTTTTGCTATAATATATCTCATTGTAAGTATAGTGCTTTCCTGAATTTCGCGAGTTGTTCAAGTGAATTATTGAACATGAAGGAGTGGTGGAAAACCCCTGAATTTTGTAGCCAGTTGATTTGAGTGCAGGTATCTTGGGAATCCACCAATTTATGCTGTTGTCTGAAGGGCAATCTTGTGGAGGTGTGCCCTTAATCTACGAAGTCTAGCTAGCTTCTGGTAGTTAAAACAGCATTGTAGTTCAGTTTGTGTAGGAAATGTATGAAGTCGTTTCATAGTCCAAACATTCCATTTTGCCTGGGGCTGAGGAGGTTCACTGGAAAGTCCCAAGCAAAACAGGACAAAGTTGATCACCCAAAGTGCAGGTCTCAGCACACAGATGGTGCTCAATAAATGTTGGTTGAGAAAGCGGATGTAATTGCCCTGTTCTGTTACAGGTCATAGATAATATTGCTAACACTGAAAAGTTAGGGATCACAATAATGAGAGCTCTTGGCCCTAAAAGAGTGGGAGTGGGGGCAGTGGATTGTGGAGATGTACTGTCTAACGAGGAGCCCCTCACGATGATAAGTGTGTGGGTTCTCTGCTTGTTAACCACAGCACATTTTACCCTTGGGATGCACTCCTACTGGCATTTCAGTAGTGGAGGGTTATCATTGTGCAATTGAAGGAGATAACAGCAAAGGAGCAGTGAGAGATGTAAATGCTGTTTTAACATTCTGCACAGAAACATTGGCCAATTCACTTCCAGACTGTGATGTGATGCAGACAGCTGAAAAAAAAAAGGACACTATTAGCCACCACAAAAGAACATGCCTTTGAATCTAAAGTGTGTCTGAATGATTGCAGTTTATTTTCCAGTATCAAGAACGTTTTTCAATTCTAACACCGTTTAGAAATAGTTCCTCATTTTCTTATATTTTTATTTCTAAAACTACATGTAACCTTTTTGTTGTAGTTCCACACTTGGGTCCCTATACTCATACCCTGAAACTTAAGTATAACAATACTAAGCTAAGCTTGATGCTAACAAGCAAGCACTGATAGTACAGATACTACTGACAATAACAAGTGAGCCCTAATTCATTAATAAAGCAAACCTGTTGGGAGCAAAGACTTGGGATCAAATATGAAATTTGTAACAATTTCCTTTTTCTGCTTCCCAAATGAGCTAATCTAGGGCAAATCAACTTTCTCCAATACTTGCAAGTGAATTTTACCATTTGTCTAGGATTATTAATATTTATGTAACACCCAAGTATTAAATATTTTTCATGCTATTGATGGATCCTGAAAGTTAATCAAAAACTTCTGTTAAACCATAGGAATCTGATCTAAATATATACTGTTGGGGTCCACAGTGAAAACATGAACCCTGTTTTAGGACTTATCTGGAGTTGATTCTGATTTCAACTTTGACTACTGGTTTCAATGGAGATATAAACTCTTAAAGGCCTGAAAAAAAGTCCATGAATACTTGACTCTATGGAAGAGAGTGGCATCATTCTCATACTTATCCTTATAGAACTGTATGTAAATAATACAAAAGAGGAAGGAAACTGACAACATGAAGAGATTGCTATAAACAAAGAATTAGCATTGGGAAAAACAGAGCAGAAAGCATTGTTGCCTGACAGCCTCATTTAAGAAGTAATTAGAGCCTAGGTGGCTCAGTGGTTGAGCACTGCTTCCTGCATACGAGGTTCCAGGTTCAATCTCAGTTCTGGTACCTTGGGGAAAAAAAAGTAATTGTGCCCCCAGTATTTAAACTGACTCTCATCAAGGTTCTGACTCAACAATTCCAGTTTGCAGAAACCTTTGGGAGAGAGGAACAAACTAAAAAACACCATAAATAAGCAATCAGCATGTGGAGGTGTCTTAGGGACTTGGAGCTGCCCTGGATGGTGCTTCAGGGGCAATCACCGGACATTATAAATCCTCACAGGACCCACTGGATGGAAAGTGGGAGAGTAAGGGCTATGATGTGGACCATTGACCATGAGGTGCAGAGGTGCCCAGAGACGTACTTACCAAATGCAATGGATGTGTCATGATGATGGGAATGAATGTTGCTGGGGGGGGAGTGGTGGGGTGGGGGTGGTGGGGTTGAAGGGGTCCTCATATATTTTTTTGTAATGTAATATTTTTACAAAATCAATTAAAAAAATTTAAAAAAAACTATAAAAAAAAATAAGCAATCAGCTACATCTGATATATAGGATATTATATAAGACAGCCTGGACTCTTCAAATGTTAAAAAAATAAAATAAAAGGCTACAAGAAGACTGTTCCAGATGAAAAACAACCCCAGAAACTAATAACCAAATGCTATGTGTGGACCTTAACTGTATACTGGATTTGGGAGTGGGAACCCAACTATATGAGAGTCTTTTGAGATAATCAGAAAATTTTGAATATAGAATAGATAATAGATGAAATTATTAAATCACTGTTAATTTTCCTAAGTATGCTCATGGTATTATGATTGTGTAGGATACTGTTCTTATTCTTAGGAGATGTATATTGAAGTAGTTAGGGATAAACTGTCATGATGTCTTTTACTTACTTGAAAATGGAGAAAAAGTCAACCATTATTGCATCCATGTGAAGGATATGTGGATGTTCATTTTACTCTTTTTTCAGCCATTTCAGTATTGTTTGAAAAAGTTGAAACTAATACAAAGTTAGGAAAAGAAGTAAGACCTTGTTGTTAGGGCCTTGCTGAATTCAACATAGGGCAATCATTAATTCAAAGTAAAGGAGGCTAACTATGAGTCTTGAACCAAGGCACTCACAGTCAATCTTCACAGCTTTATGCTTAAGTATCACTATCATACCCTTTTGCACCTGGGAAACAGGAATCTAGAGAGGCTAAAAAACTTGCCGCACATCTGGTAAAGATGGCATTGAAAATCAAATGTAGGGAAGTGGTTGTGGCTCAACTGATAGAACGTCTGCCTACCATATGGAGGGTCCAGGGTTCAACACCCAGGGCCTCCTGACCCATGTGGTGAGCTAGCCCATGCCCAGTACTGCCACGCACAAGGAGTGCCGTGCCACGCAGGGGTATCCCCCGCATAGGAGAGCCCCACATGCAAGAAGTGTGCCCCGCAAGGAGAGCTGCCCTGTGCAAAAAAAGCACAGCTTGCCCAGGAGTGATGCCGCACACACAGAGAGCTGACGCAACAAGATAACAACAAAAAAAGCTACAGTTTCCCAGTGCCGCATGACAAGAATGCAAGCGGACACAGAAGAACACAGAGTGAATGGATACAGAAAGCAGACGACGGGGGGAATGGGAGAGAAATAAAATAAAATCTTAAAAAAAAAAAATTCAAATGTAGCCTTTAGAATCTTCCTTTAACCAAGGGGCTTCATCTGGCCTTTGCCAGTAGTGATGTTCTCCAAAGCATGTTTTGTGGGCGGCGATTGGGGTGTGAAAGATGATTCGATGCGATTCAGGAGAAAATGTTAGCACTTCTATTCCTATTTTTTTTTAATATAAAAATGTAAGAGGAATTCAGCTTTACTAATCGTTAGTCTACAGATTGATATACCTCTTAATTAGTCCATATGGCTACAGCCATTTTCTCAAGTGTCCTGTGTATAGAGTGAAACTTTCACAGTGGGGAGGGGTTGGCAGTGGTCCCCTCCCTTGTTATCTTGCTGCTGGTGTCTTGGAATATACAACGTGCTGGTTAAATGGATTAATGGATGAGACTACCTAGTTTTAGCTAACTCTCACTAAATGGACAGGTGACTTAAAAGTACTTTTTAAAAGAAACTTTGGATTGCAACAATAAAACTGCAGGCATGATATTTCTCTTATTTTTGGTACATCGACTACATCACAAAGTGAAAATAATAAATATTCTTTGCTTAATCTTTATTTTATCCTTTAAAAGTTTGTATTTTTGCATTTTTTCATAAGGTACATAATATATTAGTTTTTATTATAATCATAATATATTAGTAATTATATATAATTTCTGCATAAACACTTATAAATATCCCATGTGACTATGATCCTGAATTCTAAGCTGATAGAGGTACAAATTTTTTTAAAATTGGACATAGCATAGTCTATATAGCACAGAGACCTACACTTTATATTTTGAATAAATGATTTAGCAAGCAGTAACTCAATAATATTTAGTGAAATCAGCTTAATGAGACAGGGAAGTGTATTACAATTTAGAAAATGTTCTAATACATTGATTAAATAAGAGAAAAGCTTTTGTTGCTTATATTCATTCATTACACACTTATTATGGGCCTTTTATAAGCTGGGTTTTAGGCAAGACTCTGGGGATTCAAATACGACTAGTACACAGGTGCTGTCCTTGAACAAGAGTTTGTAGCTTCACTTTCTAGTGGGAAAAACAGAGAACTGGTATAGTCATGGGTAAGCAAAGGGCTATGGGAGCAGTGGTATCAGTTTGTCTGGAAATTTCTTTCTGGGGAATTACATATTCTCTCCCAAGAAAATAAGGCTTTATTATATTTGCTCTTTTGTGGAACCTGGGTGATTATTAATTTTTATCTAGAGGGGATTACAAACAACCAAAAACAGGCATCATGTCCTCTTAAGTTTTCACCTCCAAGAATGGGATGTTTTTTTCCCCCACGCAGAAGCCATTGCTTTCGGCCACTGCTCTCGTCTGCAGCTACGCATTTTGCTAAGGAGCACTTTCTTAGCTTTCCTGAATCCCAGGGAAGGTTTCCTCCACAGCCAGAGATCGGTAAACAGTGCTTTGTGTGTGCTGGTGCTTAACAAATATTTGTTGAATGAATAAATATATGAACAGCACTGTTGATTATCTGCTGGGGGAAGTGAGATTTCAAAATTATCGATTTTCTGCCGGTGAATGCCTTCGGATTTTCCTTTGGAGAGCAAGGAAGGGACAGGCAAATTCAGCCAGGCCTTCCAAAAAACAGTGCTTTCTCTTGACCTGATTATCCCCTGAGCTAGAAGGGTCTCTCTGATGATCCCTCAAATCCTCTAATTAGGATTCTAGTCTCCTGTCTGCTCAAATGTCATTCCAGGTGTAATTTACACAGGTATGATAGAAGGGCCTTGGAGACCTCAAAGGCAATCTTGGCTTATGGGGTGGGGTGTGTGGAGGGGGACAGGAGAATTTAACTAAAAAATAGAACAAATCTCATCTTAAATGATCGCTATAATCCTTGTAAAGACATACTGTTTCCCGTAGCTTCCTTTTGGTTTCCAGACATGACCTGTTGAATTCTGATTTGGAGGTGTTTTTTTTGATAGCCATTATTACCGTTGTCTCCTAGGTAGATTTTTTGGTAGGGCACACTTGACCTCCTCCAAGAGACTTCTTCCATAGCCATCAGTCCACCTGTGGCCGAGAACCTATTTACCCTGGACCCTTCATTTTGTCTGGACTAATCCCTGGGCATCTGCTGTCAGAAGGCCACCTGCTCTCGCTACTCTATCACCCCTGCCCCAGAATTCATACCACTGGCTACCTGTTGTGAGCACCTGGCTCTAATGCTCTATTTGCTTATGACTAGAGGAAGATTTCAATTTGCCAGTTTTATCTGTATGAAAACATAATGTAACTGGATGTAAATAATATATACTGTATCTTTAGAAAAATATGATTAATATTTAAAGGATTATACAATAAATAATATATAATGAGAGAAAAAAACCAATGTGAATATTTTATAAGATGAAGGTCATTTGTTAGCTTCAGTAAACAGTCCATTTAAAGAAACAAACACTGTCTCATTTTTACCTAATAGAGAGGGATACTCTACTTGGCCAAGTTAAGAGAAATTCGCAATCTATGTCACAATTTTCCCAACCTGAGAGTTTAATAATCCAGCTTTGGAAACAGTGACCATATCCAGCTTTACTCTAGAGAGGAATGGTCTTTTCTTACAGCAAACAGTCTTTCAATTCACAGCATGAACCTGCATCAGAATTCAAGTCATACATAGTTCTTCAATGATCAAACACAGGTCTGTGAATGTACCGGCTTACGAATTCTCTCACTCACCTGAAAACATATACAGATGGTCGGAAATAGAGTATTTAAATAGAGTATTTAAAGTTCCTAATTCTCAAATGGAATATTAATTTTTCTGACACGGTCAAATATCCATAAATACAATCTCCCTAGTGTTCTGAGAGGAAATAGGTGTTACACTGTTTAGCTCAATGAGAAAGCTTAATCTACTTGCTTCTTCCATGTTGAAGTCTAAACTCAAATCTGTATCTTCTGAGAATAGCTTTTAGGGTTCTACTCACTAGAACATCAGTTGTTGAATTTTTTTTTTCTCTCATTTATTTTCAGTTTGTGAAACTCTTTGGTCTTATTTTTCATGTCTCAGATTGTTTCTGTCTGCAGTGAAATGTTTGGGTAGGTTCTGTAATGCTTGGCATATAAATAATTGTAACCTTTTTTTTTCCTTTTGAGAAACTCCTCAGTAAGTCTTGGGGATGACTGCAGGGTTCTGCAGCATTCAAGCAGGAGTGATTCCAGAGTTGACCTTGCCCACACAGTATGCCCAGCCCTCTACGTAGTCCTCAAGTCACTACGCACCAGCAAACCAGCCCCACGTTCTGACCTTTCCCGTACATTTCCAGGGAATTCAATAACAAGTTCTATTCTATTACCACATGACTTGTCTTTCCCCTTTGGTCTGGTACATTACTTCCCAGGAGACAAACACACATGTTGTGTAGGAAAAACTAAGATGGATAAAAAGCCAGTAGGAAGTGAGAGAATTTTTGAAGGTTCAAAAACACAATGCTTGGTTGTGTTGAGTTTCTCAGGGGATTGGGAATTGCATGAAAAATTAAAAGAGTCTTAGTCATCCCCTCTGGCTTCAGGTTCGGGGTTTCTTGGCCAGATGATCACACTGTAAGAAGGACATAACCCTGAAAAGACAGATGGGGTCCTTTTCTGGCAAAACACTGATCCTTAAAGTGGAATAAATATGGGATACATCAGAAATATCATCCTAGGCTTTTCAGGTCACATTTTTGCAGTAGATTTTAAGAAAACAACAACAAACTTTCAAATCCTTGTGTTTGTTCCTAACGTTCTGATTGTGCTTCATTTCTTGTGGTATTCCATTTTCCACAATTAAGTGTAGTAAAAATTCTATACATCCTTGAGAGATGACAGAATCTGACAAACTAATATTTATTGAATTCAATAGTGAGTGAAAAGGGAAGTAGACTTGGCCCAGTGGATAGGGTGTCTGCCTACTACATAGGAAGTCCACGGTTCAAACCTTGGGTCTCCTTGACCCGTGTGGAGCTGGCCCATGTGCAGCACTGATGCGTGCAAGGAGTGCCCTGCCGTGCAGGGGTTTCCCTCGCTTAGGGGAGTCCCACGCACAAGGAGTGCGCCCCGAAAGGAGAGCCGCCCAGCACGAAAGCAAGTGCAGCCTGCCCAAGAATGGCTCCTCACACACGGAGAGCTGACACAGCAAGATGATGCAACAAAAAGAAACACAGATTCCCTGTGCCACTGATAAGGATAGAAGCTGTCACAGAAGAACACAGCGAATGTCAGAGAGAGCAGACAACTGGGGGTGGGGTGGGGAGGGAAGAGAAATAAATAAAAAATAAATCTTTAAAAAAATAGTGAGTGAAAAGAAAAAGACAGGAAGACATTAGGTCTATGGAAGTGTGTATAAAATCCAAGTACTACTTTGCACTGGGGAACTTATATGGTGAAACTATTTCTCAAGACTGAAAATATGAATAGTCAAGGAGAAGTTTTAACATTGTATCTGTTAGAGGTTATACAGAGATGTTATGGTCACTGTGAACACTATATGCCAATAAATTAGATAACCTAGATGAAAAGGACAAATTCTTAGGAGCACACAAACTACCTACATTGACTCAAGAAGAAATGAAAAATCTCAACAAACCAATCACTAATAAGGAGAGTGAGTCAGTAACCAAAAACCTCTCAACAAAATAAAAGCCAGGACCAGATGGCTTCCAGGGGCATTCTCCTGAACATTCCAAAACTTACCCCCAGTTCTGCTCAAACTCTTAAAAAAATTGAAGAGAAGTGAACACACCCTAATTCATTTCAAGTGGTTGATATCACCCTCAAACTAAAGCCAGATAAAGATACCTCCAGAAAAGAAAATTACAGATCAATATCTCATTTGGATCTAGATCCAAAAATCCTCATCAAACTGAATCCAACAGCATATTAAAAGAATTATGCACCATGATCAAGTGGAATTTATCCCCAGTATGCAAGTTTGGTTCAACCTAAGAAAATCAATTACTGAAGTACACCACATTAACACGATGAAGGGAATAAACACACGCTGTCATCTCAGTTGGCACACTAAAGCAAAGCAGTCTTGAGAGAAATTCACCCCGACTTCACTTAAATACTCCCAATGACAGATATCTAGGCCTAGTGGAGAGATTTGCTTCTTAACCTAAAGCAAGTTACTTCCTCTCTCTGGACAGTTTTGGGGACCTTCGTGGACTAGGCTAGGCCACACCGCATACTCTTGTTCCTCCTCTTGTATTTGGCATTTAGACTGAACCCCAACTTGTTCCCTTGTTTTGATTTGCTTCTTTGCTACCTCTAAGTGACTTCAAATTTCAAGGTGGATTCTGCTTTTTTCTCTCCTATCCCCTGGAAACTCTCTTTGGTTAATTTCTGACCTTGGATCTATCCATTCTTTGCTCTCTCTCCTTCTCCCTGCTCTTGGCGTTGGAAACCAGCTTATATCCTCCCTGGCTGCTTACTTTCTTCACATTGTATTTTTAAGCTTTATTTTGACTGTGTAAATTCAAATGACCCCTGAGGAGCTTGTCTTGATCAGGAGAATGAATTGTGACGAGTGATGCTTCTAAATTAGGTTTTTAGATATGTGGTCTTCATAATCGTGGAGAGGAAGATCGCAGATACTTTTCAGAAGAGAATAATTCAGTATTTCTAGAAGTTATGTAAGGCTTATTGAAGAAGTCTGGATATTTAAAAACTAACTCTGCTCCTACCATCATCTAGGCTATCACCATTACAGAATGAAAACTTTCGGAAATTCTCTAAGGTTTGAACAGTGGACTTCCTCATTTCCCTGATATAGCCAATAGGATCATGGTAGTGGCTAAGGAATGATCCCTTTGTTTTCGAGCTAACCTGGACAGTTGCACTAATTCAGGAAACTGTCAACAGAAGTTATTCATTTAATAGCCCAATTTTGCAATCCTTAAAAAGTTTCATGTTCTGAATATATGATTTGCTGAAAAAAATTCTGATTTTTCTGCCAGCTATTACTTCCAATGTGCAAGCGCTTCATAGGGGCTTTGATGATATTTAGAAAACCCATGCAAAGACTCTTCTTGTATCTGTGATTAACAAAATGTAATGATTCTGTTAAGCCTTAGTAACCTGAAGTTACTCTTAAAATATTGAAATTTCATCTTCAGTGAATGAAATTTAGGACATTATAAGTATGTCTACTAGTTTATTTTTTTTTAAAGATTTATTTCTCTTCCCTCCCCCCACCCAACCCAGTTGTCTGTTCTCTGTGTCCATTTGCTGCGTGTTCTTCTTTGTCCGCTTCTGTTGTCAGCAGCACGAGAATCTGTGTTTCTTGCTGTGTCAGCTCTCCATGTGTGCGGCACCATTCCTGGGCAGGCTGAACTTTCTTTCACGCTGGGTGGCTCTCCTTACGGGGCGCACTCCTTGCACGTGGGGCTCCCCTATGAGAGGGGCACCCCTGAGTGGCTCGGCACTCCTTGTGTGCATCAGCACTGCACGTGGGCCAGTTCCAAAAGGGTCAAGGAGGCCTGGGGTTTGAACTGCGGAACTCCCATGTGGTAGACAGACACCCTATCCATTGGGCCTAATCCGCTTCCCTGTATACTAGTTTGAAAAAAGGGGAGGACGCATGGCAAAGCATTCCACTTAGAGTTTAGGCATGACTGAATATTTTAGAAATCATCATTTAAAGATAAATATTTAGAGCTTTATTCTTCCACACCAAAGCTAAGAAATAGATATGTATCCTGGTTTCTTTCTCAGAAGCCACTACAAATATTTGGAACTTAAGAGGAAATGAGAAATCCTTTTTTCACCTGAGAGTGATATAATTGAGCAGTGATGTAATTAAGGAAGATATTGCAAACATGATTCCCTTCAACAGTGAAAGAACCCACAAAGATGTACAAACTTTAAAAAAGTGGTTTTTTAAAAAAGATTTATTTTTTATTTATTCCCCCCGTTGTCTGCTCTCTGTGTCCATTTGCTGTGTGTTCTTCTGTGTTTGCTTGTATTCTTATTAGGCGGCTCTGGGAACCAATCCTGGGACCTTCCAGAGTGCAATTACTCTCTTGTGCCACCTCAACTGTTTTGCTACATCTTCTTATTGTCCCTCCTCTGTGTGTATTGTTGCATCATCTTGCTGTGCCTTCTCTCTGTGTCAGCTGGCACTCCTGTGCGGGGCAGCTTTCCTGCACTGGGTGGCACTCCCTCTGTGTGGGCCGGCACTCTGCGTGTGCCAGCTTGCCATGTGGGCCAGCTTGCCCTCACCAGGAGGCCCTGGACTGCAAACCCTGGACCTCCTATGTGGTAGATGGGAGCCCAAGTGGTTGAGCCACATCTGTTTCCCGGAAAAGAATTGAGATACAGCACAGAAAAACACAGCAACTAGGAAGTGAAATCAGTTTGAAATCAGTTTGATCTAAATCCTAAATCCATTTAGGGTAGGGATAGGTTGTCCTAAATCTTTTATGGAATAGGCAACAAAAAGGCAAATAAATCTCTTTTGGACACATGTGATTTGATTTGTACTTAACTGTGTAGACTTGTACTATGTAGTGTATAATGCATGCTTTTTTTTTTTTTTTCCTTCTTTCATTCATTGTGTTATACTTATGACTACACAATGTGCTGCATTTTCCTTCATGGGCTTAACTGGGAATTTGTTCAAGTTTAATTGCCAGTGATTTTTGTCTAAGGAAGTTCTAGGAACAATAGAATGAGAAACTAATAAATGCAGTCAATAAACTAAGTCAGAGGACCCAAAAATGCCTATGAATTAACTCAAACATATAATATAGTCATTGGAGAAAGAAGAGTATAATTAGTGGATAGCTCTTTTTTGGGACTCAATTCACTGTCCATCCTCTTGAGGTCCTCTTGATACCCCAGATTTGGTTAGGATCTCCTCAGTATGGGGAACTTACTGCCCAATGGAAGAAAGAGACAACATGCAAACAAGCATAATAAATGGTGGTAGGTCGAGTGTAAGGAATGTAATCAATAGGTTATTAGGAGGGGCGGGCTAAAAGTCCCTATTGGGGGAGGAAGGTAGGATCAAGGAAAGCTTCCAAGAAGAGGTAGCAGTTGAACTGGCCCTGGAGGATGAGTAGAATTCTGTAGGTAGAAAGGCTGGGAAGAGTGAACATTTTGGCATGGGGACCCTGAGGGGCAAATGCTCATGGATAGGAAGTTCCTTCAATAGTGGGGAAAAGCATTGGTTCATGGTGCTTGGAGATACGTTTGCTTTAACTGTGACTTTGGCAAGTGGTGTAATCACCCTATAATTGGTTTCCAACAGGAGAAAATACTCCTTGTATTCCTTTGCATTTCTCCCCCCACACTTTTAAACATTATCTTCTTAAGGACTTAAAAAGTTTAGTAACTTAATATATTGCTAAGGCACCAGGAGCTGGAAGCTCTTAATGAGCAGAACTATCACCATGGGGACAGATGGCATAGAGTGAGCAAAGTACACTTTTTCTTGGAAATCAAGTTCTTACCCCTGTGAGGTAAATTACCTTTTCCTGAGAGCCATCTGCTTACCTTAAAGATCCAATTTACCCCATGGGGCACCAACCAGGGAGTGCCATTTACTCCTCCCATGACTAGACCCCAATGACAGAAGAGTAGTTGACTTTCACCTTTATATCTTAAGCATCTGATAACCTAAATGGGTTCTCCTAGTCCCCTATAGGCTGCAGAGTTACCAGAGACCCCCCTTTACGCTCCAGTGGGAGAGGGACTACCTTGTGAAATGGCAGAATGGCCATTCTGGGCAAGGAAGCAATGAGGACCTAAGGGAGCGTTGTCTAATGTGAAATATAGAAATATCATGTGAGCCACAAATGTGACCTATACATGTAATCTTAAGTTCTCTAGTAGCCACATTAAAAATAAAGTGGAATTAATTTTAATAATATACCTTATTTAATTCAATGATCCAAAATAATATCATTTGAACATAGTCGATACGAAAAACTATTAATCTGATATTTTAATTTTTTTGTCCTGAATCTTCAAAGTGTGTCATGTATTTTATACTTACAGCACATCCAATTCCATCTACAGACATCTCAAGTACTCAACAACCACACGTGGCTAGTGGCTGCCAAATCGAGGGCTCTCCTGCACACACGGGGAGTGAGGTCCAGCTTTTACTGCGAGGGGCTGAGCACAGGTTCCAGGCTGACGGTAGATGAATGAGTTGAAGGTAGGTTCTTAGCTTAACATTACAACTTTCAGCATTCTCTTCTGAATTCTTTGGGTAAGTTCCACTTCAAATCAGCAGAACTTATTTTTATCCCTTGTTTGCTCAGGTCATTCTCCTGCCCTCCATTGCCTCCCCCTAAGTTCACTAACTGAAATTAGGGTTATAGTTGAAGACTGACTGACATCTAACCTGTCTCTAGTATTGCTTCACTTATATAAAAGAGAACACATTACATTCAGCTTTGCAATATCTTGCTGATACTTTGTCTACATGGCAGGGATGCTTTGGCCTATATTTATTTATTTATACTGAAGTATAATAATCAGCCAGAAAATACACAAATCATATATGAACAGTTTGATCAATTTCCACAAAGTTATTCATGTGACAAGCCACCAGATTTATGGCAGTTGACAGAAAGGAAAATATCTTAAAAGTTCTGTTGGATACCATTCTTTCTAGAAGATTCCACTTTTTTGAAAAAAATTAATTGCATCAAGTCACTTACGCGAGGGGATTGCAAGATATGAAATCACAGAGTTTCTTATTGATTTACTGTAATTTTGAAAATATGAATTGCATATTGGCTCTGGGTATGTGCATGCATTTTAAAGACAAAAGGCTGTCAAAAAGTTGTTTGATACAAAAGAAATTCATAAGGCAGCCCGTTAGCCTTCTACCCTGTAGCCTTTTCCGTTCAGTAAGTTCATGAAATCCGTTCAACCTCACGTTTGGCGAACCGGCTTCATCATGGCCACCAGATGGCAGTCTTGTCCAATCTTTCCACTGCTTCCTCCCCTTCCCAGAGTCTTAGGGAATAAAATTGTAGATTGTTCCACTGCACATAAAACTGACAACCCTGTTATTTTAAACTTGAAACTGACAGGCTGTTATTTTAATGAGGTCTGCCAGAGCCAAGGTTAACCAAAGCTTTATTTCCCTACAAAATGTTAAGGCGACAGTTCTAAAAGGGGGCTGTGAAATTTTATGTTATTGATACTTTCTCTGACTGTACAATTTTTAAGATATTTTTTGACAAGTAAAGCTACATGACAAATATTTCCATATGTTTATATATAGCAAAATTCTGCCTTAAAATTGGTTCAAATTTACGCCAGTAGGTACTCTGATTCTAAATTATATTCCTGCAAAGAAAAAAAAAGAAAAATCCTTTTCTATAGTTACACATTTCTGCATATTTTGAAGCATAACTATTTTTAGCACTTTGACTTTCTAGCCTAATGAGTTAAAGGGAAATTCAAAGCTTATTTCAATCTCATTAATATTCCAAAATGAAATCAAGTATAGTATTTGATTCTTTGTTTCTATGAAAGATGCTTAGATCCAGAACAGTGAAACTTAAGAATTTGTTTCTATAATAGGTACTTGTACAATGTGAGATGGTTAATGGCATTATAATTTATTCCCTTTCCGTAGAAATGCCTTTTTATTTGAATCAAGGAAGTATTTAAAGTCAGTTAGTTAACTGTGGCAATGTTACAAATATTAGAAGTCACCTTTCATCAGTGATTTCGCTAACATTTTTTGTATCTTTTCACCTGCTACACCAAATAATTTTCACCATTTAACCAATCTCCTGGACTGAATTTATGACAGTAGATTCTGAAAATCTTTTATCCATTTCTACATTTGCAGAACTTACTTTGAATGAACAATGTCATCAGTGGCCCTCATTGCCCAGAGGCCAGAGGAAAAGGAACTTTAAAATACGTAGGAAGAGCTTTGATTTCTGAAAGTGGGCCTAAAATAAATAAATTACCCTATATCTCTCTTTGCTACTCATATTTTATTATTACACATTGGTGACAATGCCAATTCAATTTTGCAAACCTTTAATGCAATCTACTGTGTATAAAGAACTGTGCTATGGAGATAAGATTTACAAAGCCCTGTAAGAAACAGCCTTTATCCTCCAGACCTGCTATGTAATTTGTGAGGCCATGTGGACAATGAAAATGTGGGACTTCTTGCTAAAAATGCAAGAATTTCAAGATGGTCACAGCCGAGAAATTAAATTAACTCTAGGGTCTCTGGGTTGCTGCACTAGGTCACACGCCCATAAAGCAGGCTCTGCTTGTTCTCAAGAAGCTGCAGGTGAGTTGGGTTTTGCTGACACATATGATGTGATATATAAGCTACTGAGTCAGATGCTAACAATAATCATGGCAACAATAGTGATAGTTACTCTTTACTGACTACCTATCTGATGCCCAGCAATAAAATCCATATTACTATAATTTGCACAAAAATGTTGAAAGATAGTTCTTGGTTTCTCCACTTTACAGATGAGATAACTGAGAACTGCAGTTTTACTGTGGTGTTTTTGTGTAATGACATGCAATAGTTATAAATATCAAGTGCTTGCTATTTGACAGGCACCGTTTTAAGCCCATTACTCATATCTCATAGAATTGTCACAACCCCACATGAAAGACAGACACTGAAACTTTGGTGGGTTAAATCACTTGGCCTTGATCACCATGGTACAAGTAGCAAGGCCTGGTTTTGATCCTTGGCAGTTGGACTCCAGAACCAACTGTCTTAAATTAACCATCACAACGGAACTGGCCAGCTGGAAACTTTAGTGCATTCACAAAGCTGTGTGGCAAGTTGGTAGATCTGACATCATTTCAAAAATGATGGAAAATATATTGGCAGGAGGGATCCTCTGAAAATCTTTGTACTGTTTCCAAATTATGCTGTCTGTGTTAATTTTCTAGACCTTCTTCAACACCACCGTGATTCTTGCAGCCCTCCCAGTAATTTCCTCATTTTCGACCTTTTCTAACACTAACCATGCATGGTTAGAGCAGCCGTTCAAACAAATACAAGACTATATATTCTTCAATCTACCACTGGAAAACAACACGTTCTCCCCTAGGAGGTCCAAAGACAGTAAAAGAACCAGATGTCATCTGTCTGGTTATGTAGAGCAGTGGGTTATATTGCCTTGAATGCATCTGCCATCTACCTATCTATCTATCTACCTACCTATCTATCTATCTATCTATCTATCTATCTATCTATCTATCTATCTATCTAGTCATCATTATCTATGTATTTACTGTTACTATCAGCAGAAATAATTATCAGGTGGTGCTAAGAATATTCTAAATGCAGTATACCATAATATATAGGCCATTTTCCTGACATGCAAGTGCGAAAAAATGAGAGACCTAAAAACTCCTTCTTGCTTTACAAAGGGACAAGCATTCTCTTTCTGGATTTTTTTTTATTCCTAAAACAGCATGGACCAGGTCTTCCCCTGAGTTTCCATGACAAAGGGAGAATTCCCCCATAGGGCTACACACACAGGTCGGAAATCCAGCCCTACATAGTTAATGGACTGTATCTAACAAAATTGTATTATAAATCCTCTCCTTGAGACTATTTCTTCCATGAAATGGAAAGTAGCAAAGAAAACAAAATTTTCACCACCCTGCCACAGAAATCCACGGAGACTTGAAAGAGCTTTTTCCTTTTCCTATTACACTGTACTTGGGAATAAGGTTAAGGAACCAGACAGTAAATCTGATTCAACCAAATCCAAAGCACTCTGAGGAATCGTCTTTTTTATTGCAGATAAGTATAAAAACAGTACTGGAAGCACAGTAGAATCTTAAAGATAAAATGCCAGGGGCTTTCTGTTAATAGATTTGGTAGCTAAGCAGTGGTACTTAGAGAACAACCTTCATGTCTTCAAAAAAATATCTCAGCAAAAGGAGTTCTGAATATAAATAATTAGAAGGATAATTGTGTCGAGATAGCCTCAGTCTTAGATTGTTTTTCTGTTCCTTCTTTGAAGAGTTATGTTTTATTCCCGATGCATGCAGAGTTACAATATAGTCATGCTCCAGGCTTATGGAGGGGGGTGGGAGTGTAATTATCATTTGGGCTTATGAGTGGGGGGTGTTAGGGTACAGAACCTTAACATCGCAAAAATTTCCCCCAAGTTAATAAGTGTAAGATTCACCGATTTGATTTTTGTATTTTTCTTCTTAGGAGCTTTTTCTGAAATTTTCTAATATGCCACAGTGATCCATAAATCACAAATTCTGACATGCTTCATTTCCTTCATTCTTTTTACTACAATAAAGGGAAAATTAAAGAGCCTTTTAAAAATAGTTTTCATTTCCTTACATCTTCAAATTATTTTCTGTGTGAGAAAACCAAACCTCTTCTAGCCAAATCGCAGACCTGAAAAAGGCTCAGCCCACTTTCAATTTATTTCCTTTGTGAGTAGGTCAGGTGTTTCAAGTATTTCCCCAATTGAAATAGGCTGTTATTTATGTAAGCATCTGAATGAGGTGTCACTAAGTTTCCCTTCTTTTTCATTTATACAGTTGAGAGGAAAGTCCAGACTTCGAAGGATCTAGGACTGATGTTCAGAATTCCATTTTATTTCTATTGGTCTGAGGAGGTGACGCCTCCAGGAGAAGAGATGTTTGGAAGCCTTACTCTTTTGCTCGATAGTTTTTGTTGTTACTACAGTCTTTCCCAAAGAGAGAAACACAGAAACAAGCTTACTTGAAACTTGATTGGAAAGAGGATTTTAAGAAAATACAATGAGTACCCTGGGAAATTACTGAAACTCCATAGTGGCCTTTAAAAGGAAAAGAGCTTTTCCCTGATCAAAAGTATTGGGGGAGGGGAGCAGATGTAGGTTAGTGGTTGAGTGATGCTTTCCACATATGGGGTCCTCGGTTCTTTTAAAAAAAAGGGTTCGGGCAGATATGGCACTGGAAGTACACATAAACAGACATTTGTTCAAAATACTGAAAGTATCAACTAAACCACTATGGCTATGCCCTGGGAATCTGCATTTCTAAGGCATAGCCCCAATGAACTCTGATATATAGGAGCCTAGAACTGACCTCCACAGGGCTAAGGAGTAGACTGTGTGAGCTCTCAAGGGCACATTTAGCCCCCTGACTTCTACTTTGTGTTCTTTTTCTGAAAGACATTTTAATTGTCATTTAATCTATATTTTTACACTCATCTTTTTCACTTGTTCTAAAACTATAACTCAGATTCCCATGAACAGCAAATCTTACCTCAGTGATTCTAAAAATATCTGTTTCTATTATTGTATATTGTTATTGGTTTATTTAATCCTTTGACTATGTAGTACCATTGCCATAACTTAATTCATGGCCCTACCCTTCACAGGGCAGTGGGCATGGCTGAATTGTTCATACATCCAGTCAACAAACGTTTGTTAAGGGGTTTCTCTGTGTAAGATACTCTGTTAAGGCTCTGGAGCTAGAAAGGTGAAAAGGCCTTGGTCCCTGAGCGTCCTCTTCTGGGGGGAGATATAGTCCAAAAAAACCCAAAACAAACCCCTCAAAACAAAATACAATGTGGTGTGAGGGCTGGCAGGAATTGGGTGGAGAGGGATACAAACTTGAGTGTAGAATTGGGGGTTGCAGCTATTTTCATTAACAGAGACCAGTAACCCAAAGCTGATCAAACTGAGAGCAAATGAAAAAAGGTAAGGGCACTTAAATCACAGCAAAAGTCCCTCCTTCAAGGAGACTACACTTTCACATTTCAGAACCAAAGAAAACAGACACAGGGAGTACCCAAGGGCAGCAACTGCTTAACAGAAAACCAATGGAGTTCCAAGGAGGGTACAGGAAGTGAGTGTGGCATGTAAAGGCCTGGGTGCATCCAGTTGGCTGAGCATGCTGCAGCTGCTTTCAATAGCAGGACTGTTCCCATGCATGTCCATGCTACGTCTTAAAGGTGGTTCAGGCTCCTTCTGATGGCGGTTGAGAGGTACAGACAAGAGGTTCCAGGTCTGCTGGGAGTACTGGGAAGGGGTAAGGAGAGGTTCGCATGAAGGGCTACTTGAGTTGCCTCTTGAAGAATGAGTTGGAGTATATTGGAAGAGTGGGGCAAGCTTGGCTTCCTGTCAGATGGGACAATTCCATGTTTAAAGGTTCAAAAAGACATGCTCCATTTGGGCTTTGGAAAGTAGTCTGGTATGATTGGATGGTAAAGTGCATATGTTGGAAAGGAAGGAGTTAAGGCCAGAGAAGTGACAGATACCAGCAGGTCCTACAAGGTTTTACAGTTCACAGTAAGCTCTTTAGAACATTCTGGAAGAACATTTGAACTGTGGTAGAAACAGCCCAGGAGGGGCCTCTGATGGATGCATGAGTATGCTGCTGGGAAAGCCTGTTGGGGTGGATGATGGGTTGGGTTGATGACAAGGGGCAGATGGGCAGTGCCTTGTTGCATCCCATCCATCCTTACCTGGCAATTCAACTCCACATTTTCCACCTAAATCAACCTCTATTTCTTACAAAGCTTTGTTGCCCTTGTGGGTGGTCCCTGCCAGCTCAAGCCTTTGACTATGCTACTTCCAGGAAGTGACTTCCTCTATGGGGAGAAATATCCCTTCCTCTGTTCCTACCCATAGCCTGTTCATCCTTTTAGGCAGAAATGATACAGATAAAGTAAACTAGAGAAAGGGACAGAGTTTGCTAATTCATTCACTCACTCATTCATGCATATATATTCATTGAACTATGTCCTAGGCATAATCCTTGGGACAAGGGGATGAAAAGAAAGACAAAAAATCCCTTTCTTCAAGGAGCCTACCTTTCACTAGAAGATTCTGACAATGAACAGGATAAAATCAGAAATATGTATGTTTTACGATGGTAAGTTCTAAGAAGAAAAACTAAGTGGGGAAGAGGTTGGGAATATGAGTGGGGGTGGGTAAAGGGATGGGTTGTAATTTTAGATAAGATGGTCTAGAAGACTCACTGAGAAGTAACAGTTGAAAATTTAAGGAGCTAGTTTCTGTTCCTTTGATAGACTCATTTAGCTTGACAGTAGCATAGAAATTTCTTCATTTCATAAGAATCTCTCCCACTTTTTTCTTCAAATGTGACTCTCTCTTGGACTCTCATTGTAATAAGTATGTGTATAGAGAAGTATTTCTCTTACATGAGAAAAGCAATAGAGCAAGTGTAAGAATAAATGGTAATTGATACTTGGCCTTGATTGGAGAGACAGCTGAGAGTACCTCAAATAAGGGAGCAGACCTTACCCAGCCCTAGGCATTGTGTCACAGAGAGGCAAATGTTCTTTTATGAGAGAATTATGCAGGCCTGAACATGGAATCTCCTGATTTTTTAATTCTCTCCTCATTTGCCTCTTTCCTTTTTTCATCATCAGTTATCATCCTCGCCATCCTCACCATCACTCTGTAGGCCGGACGGAACACGTCTGGAGAGGTGGATTTTGCTTGAGAGCTGAGGGTTTGCAACGTCTGCTTTCAGGCTTATTCCAAGAGCAGTCTCCATCCTGAAGCCTTCCTGGAGAATGCCAATTCATTCTGTTTTCTGCTTTCTTTATGTTTTGCACTGATGCACTTATCCATTTATTCAGCATTTGGCAAGAGTTTTTTAAGTGCAAGGCACAGAGCTAGGAACGTGCTCATGATTGAAACATACCTTCCAGAACCGTTAGCGAACCTCTTTTGCTCTTATTTGTGCTGGACATAGAATTGGAGATGTTTCTGGAGTGAGAGGACACTTTAGTGAGGAAAGTTTATTTGATAAATCTATCAAACAAATGATTATTTTTTCAGGATCTTGTGATTTGGTTTGTTTGTTCTTTTGTATATGCATTGTCTCTATAAAACATCCTTATAAAAACAATATCTTGTACATTTTGGGGAGGTTACTTTTTGGTAGTTAGCTGAGTGTTGAACACATGGCAGATACTCAATAAATATTTTTCCAATTGACTGTTGGATTATGGTGAGAAAATCATAATTTTAAAAAGGATCTTGCCTAAAGACTGATGTGTAGTCCATTGGAATTTACTTATTCCTTGGAGAATAAAAGTTTGAACAGATGATCACTTGGGGAAAGACTAGGTTTTTGAATATGTTATTCTGTACAAGATGCCTCAGAAGCCAAGCATCTGTGAGAGAAAATGTACTTGTCGTGCTGTTGCAGAAAATCATCATATATCGTCTTTAAAAAGCACATATGGCCATGGTTGCAAATTCATTTGCTGTTTGTGCACTTTATTACCTGACCACAGTGTTTGGAAAATTAAGAAGGAAAAAAAAGAGTATTTTGCAGTATTCTGAGTTGTTCTTTGAAGTGGTGTTATATCTTTGGAATCAGTGGCTATGACAGGTAACGTTCTCATACCACTGTTTGAAGAGTTACCAAGCTGACTTCCTGGTTAGCTCTCTCTTCTCACAGTATTTTCATTCTTGAAGAAATAATGGCAGAGTTAAACTTCAGTTCCATAATTTAGTACATACGAATTAACAGCCTAGTAAATCTAATTAGTTCAGTCAGGTGATTGGCTGAATTCTCAGCCTTTGAAACTTTCTGGAATTTTAATTTTCGGCACGTGTGATTACTACTCCAACTCTGAAGGGGTAAGTGCTGGTTTACTGAATCTGAAATGGTGCCATTCAAAGGGGGATAAATATGTTCCTCACACACTCCTATCACTCTTTTTTTTTCCCCAGGAAAGTGTTAATTAGTGGAGAGGCCTAGTTACACAGAACAAACAGACTTTTTGCTGACCTAGATCTAGATTGTTTTATTTTATTTTCTCTCCTGAATCCCCCAGTGAGGTGCAGCATCTCATTTTCATGAGGGTCTGGGGATCAGGGAGGATAAAGTAATCTCATGTTACAGCTAATACTCATGATTTGTTAAACATTAAAATCCCCACCCCCACCCCCCCAAATTAAGTTTTGGATTAAATGATGAAAAGGCAATAAACACAAAGCTGCACTCGTTTTTGCTTATCAGTGGCTTCTGAGGTTCAGTTCTTATATACAGCACATTCGCATTTCTGGGCAGCTCAGCAGGAGAAGGTCATACATAAAGAAAAAGAACTTTCTTTTCTCTCAATCAAGGGCCGTGCATTTTCCAGGCATTAAGCAGTTTCTTTTAGTATCTAAAGACTATCTGGTTCCATTTTTGGCACCTATGACATTTCTAGATATTTCCAGGTTAAGGTTGATGCCTCAGTAGCTTAGCTGCCGGGAAGACTGCGCCTCCACAGAACAATGAAGAAACCATGCATAATTAGTCTACCCTGGGCTGGATATTAGTTGGGTCTTGGCAGGAAACAAACGGCACAACTTAAATTTGGTATTAAGTGGAATTTATAAAGGTAAGAGAACAGTAAGAAAAGCACCAGAAATAGTGCAAAATTACCATCCAAACACCTACCGGAGTGAGAGGTATGGGGAAAGTGAGAGAGCTGTGGGAAAGGGGCAGCTGAGTGGAACTGTGACCTTTGGGTGAGGTGCCCAGTCAGCCTGTGGCAGGGAGGAAGTGTTGGGGATGACTAGCATGATCCCGCTCTCCTCCTGGAGCTCCTCCTGAATGGGCTTTGGCCAAACCCAACTGGAGGCTGAAGGCAAGGGGAGACCTTTGATGTTAGTCATGTGGTCAGCCTTCGAGAGCCAGAGCAAGGAGAAGAGTGCAGGGCGGATCTGAAGGGGTACAGAGAAGACATCCAGCGGAATGGGCTAGGGTCTAGGGTGGAAGAGAGTGATCCTGGGAATCTGGAGGAAATCCCAATCCTGTTCACGTGAGCCCTCTGCTTCTGCTGCCTTGTCCCCGGGGTTATCTGAGTCTAACTTGGCAGGGCTGGAGCAGTTCTGGAACCTGGCTGACCTCAGCTCACATCATTTGCTCTGTGCCTCACTGCTTTACGCATAGGGCAAAAGCATGCCTGTCTTAAGAAGCTTCTGTAGCACAGCCAGATGAGTAGCATGGATAAGATGTGTGAAAAAGCATTTCTATAACCCCAAACTGCCAAAGCAGGATGCTGATTTCCTGCCTTTTAATTTTGTTTTTTTTTTTTGTTTTCTTCCCTCTCCTTTCCTTGTCCTTTGTTCTCTATTTCTAAGCCTTCCTGATTCGTGTGGTTTAATTACCAGTGTGCCCTTGCCTCCTTGAAATCATCTGGAATGTTTCTGAGACATCCACTGCTGACTCAAACCCATAAGGGAAATTCATGAGGATATGCTACAAGGATCCGATTCCCTTAAGTAATAGCCTCTTTCTGTTTCATGTCTAGTTAATTTGTTTAAATCCAAGACAGAGGGAGTTAGGGTGGGGGGTTAAGGTCACAGAAGGGAGACCAGATCCATGACATAGCCACAGATTTGCATTTCTTAAAAGCTGTTGGTAATTTAGCAGATATTACTACTCAAGGCAAAAAGTGATTACCATCCGACTTAGTTTATGAGGTTTCTCGGGGAAGGATGTGGTTGAGTGAATCTGAGGCGCAGTCACAGACACAGATATGTTGCCTTATCTTCTGGAGCCTTCCATTATTCAAGTTCTTTCCTAAAGCTTTGTTTTTCTACACAGGCTCTGGTACACCAGGAAACCAGTCTATTTCAGTATCAGCATGGCGTAGGGGCAGATTTATAAATTACCACCTTATGGGTTCTCACTCTGGGCATATTTTACTTTCAGAAATTCTCATTAGGCAGGAGATCACTATGGTTTTCTTTCCCCAGGTGGTGTTTTTTGTAAGCTTGGAAAAAGTTGTCGCATATAGATACTATTTTTCTCCATGACTTTTATTTTCACCTGGCTCCTCGATTTAGATTTTTTTCTTTTTTGGTTTTGACTGGACAATGCTGTATTTTTCATTTAGGAATTTTTTTTGGTATGGCTTTCAAGGCTCAGGAAGTATGGGATAGCTGTGACTTAATCACCCCAGGGCCTGAGCATTTGCTCACCCACTTGGTTTAAATTTTTTCTTTTTCCCTACTCGCCAATTAATTTTTAAAAATCGAAGTCTACCAACTTCAGAGACTCAGGGCAGGGTCAGCCCGGGGCAAACCTGAGAGGCCAAGTTTGTGAGGGGAGTTTCTTCCCCACAGCCACCTTCCTGCTCTGAGGCTCTCCCTCAGGTGCTATGGAGAGATCAGATATTCTCTCGGTGGCTTCCCAGGGTTGCCCGTGAAGATGCCCCTGGATCTTCCTTCCCTGCCCCTTGTCTTCCACAAAGATGTTTGCTTTTCATTCTGTACACGGCTAGAGGATTAATGGATCAGTTCTTCCAGGGAACACAGATGCATTTTAAGCATGTAATAATTGATTTCTAGAGACAATGCTATAATTCAAAGGAGAATTCTGGTGGCTCACAGTGACCATAAAATGGGCCACCAGGAGAGAATCCCCTTTAAATTGTCCCATGGCTTATGGCTGCTGTTTGGCTTACTCCTAAGACTGGGTCTGGAATTGAGATATTCTCTAGTCTGGTTTCTCATCCTTGGATGCTATCTTAGTTTGCCAGGCTCCTATGATACATGCCACACATTGGGCTTTGGCTTAAACAACAGGACTTGGTTGGTTCACAGTTTTGAGGTTAGAAGTTTGAAAAGCAAGATATCAGCAAGGCTTGCTTTCTCTTGGAGTTCATAGTATTTTGGTGCTGGTTGTTGTTGTAATCCTTGGGGTTCCTTGACTTGTATTTACTCTTCCTGTCACATAGTGATGTCTTCCCCTTTCTGGCTTCTGTGACTTCCATGCTCTCTTTACAAAACCTCCAGTAATCCAAGGTAAGGGCACCCTCTTTCAGCTGACTACATCTTAACTAACAGTAACAAAAGGTTCTATTTACAATGGATTTGCATCCATAGGAATGTGGACTAAGATCAAGAACATGTGTTTGTTGGGGCACATAATTCAATCTACTATACTGTATATTGGAATCACCTAGGGAGCATCAAAACTACCGATTCTTGGTCCACCCATAGGAGCTCTTATGAAATTGGTCCAATCAGCATGCAACCTGGGCATGAGGAGTTTAAAAAGCTACCCAGGTGAGTCTAATGTGTGACCAAGATTGGAAAACACTCCTCTAGCCATTTGCTCTGAAGGGGAAGACTTCTACTGACAAGTACACAAATGAGACTCAATCACTAGGATGCATGGAGATGGAAAGAGAGCATATTTCAAAGATACTGAGGATAAAAATACATACACACACACATATTCTTGTGCATCCTCCAAGATTAGGGCATTGTGTTTGGCACCAAGGACACAAAGAAGTCTAATTCCATCACTCAAGTCAACAAACTCCAATTGTTGAGAAAACTCTTGTCTTGGATTTCGGGGAATTTTATTAGGCATTGAGTGGGTTAGATAACTAAATATAGTCTTAAAATTTAGAGGATGTGAACATAGATATACAAATAATGATCATCCAAGACTGTGGTCGAATGGTATGTAACACAGGTATACATAAATTGCCATATAAATAGTGACTTATGCCTGAGGCAGGCTTTGTGGGAGGTGACTTTTGAGCTGAATCTTCAAAAACATATCACATTTTAGTAGTTGGGAAATTAGACAAAGGACCTTCTAGGATGAGCAAAGGCAAGGAGCCTCCAAAGGGCAGGGGCCATTTGGAGATCAGACATCTTCACAGAGGCAGAGGTAGACAGTGTGTAGGGAAAGGAAGCTGGCCAAGTCAGTGGAGGCTGGATGGCAGAAGTGGTACATGCGATGCTGTCAAGTAGGGGTTTGATTCCATAGGCAATATGAGGTCCAGTACCTTCGTGGGTGATGAAGTGTCAAGTTCAGATGGATGTTTCAGAATAATGATGAGTCCAGAGCTGGTATGAAAGATGAGTTGGAGATGAAGCCAGAAGGATCAGTAGGGGATAGAGACAAGTGCCATCATCAGGACCAGAAAGGATGAGAACATTTCTAGGACAGTGGCAAGAGGAATAGAAAGGAGGGAGTGTTTATGTCTAAGATACATTTCAGAGGCAGAACAGAGAGAAATTGATACCAAATTGGATGGCTGTTGGTGACGTAGAAGAAGGAATCAAAGATGACCACTATATTTCTAGTGCCTGACCCATATATTTAATGAATAAAAAATATTTGTTGAAAAAATAAATTTATGCAGCTCTCTAAGAAGAAAGTGCAGGAGGTTGAGTGAATGGTAGGGAGTTTAGTTTTTGCCTTGTTGAATTCCAGTAAGACAGCAGATAGTTAGAATTGCTGGTCCGCGGCATAAGAGACAGGTGAGATTTGGACATGTAGACATCATCAGGCATCTAATTGGGGATTCAGGATGTGAACATGACAAAGTAACTAAAGATAAAATTAGCAGAGGTTGGGTGCCAGGCAAATGGTCCAGACAGTGTATGCTACAGGAATTCAAAAGAGGAGGCATTCATGGTGCATAAACTCCAACTTAGACCACTCAAGGAATACAAGGAATAGGCACTAAAGCTGGGTTTTGAAGCCTATACACAGGTTCTAGGAAGAAAGAAAGGGGAAGAAATTCTGGGGTGAAAGAAGAATATGAAAAAACCTATAGGGGCAGGAATGCATGGGGATATATTCTAGATCCATACTACTCAAGAGGAAAAGCAGCACTGGCATCATCTGGGAGCTTATCAGAAATGCAAAATCTCAGCACACCAGAATTAGAATTTAATTCTACAGAATTAGAATCTGAATTATAAAGAGATCCCCAGGTGATTTGGAAGAGCAAGCAAGTTGGAGAAGTGCTGGCCTGGGATCATGTTGGTTATAGTGAAGGATTGTATAAGGAGTACATAACGGAAGAGAAGGCAGTGCGGATGGTTATATGCATACTGTAATGCTAGTTTTAGGAAGATCATTTTTGCGGAAGTGGAGGAGGGCCAAGAGTGCCTTCTAGGCTAAAAAAGACACATTGAACCAACTGGTGAGTCAGGGAAAGAGTTTTAAATTAGGAAAATTTCTAACGTGAGGCCCTGGTTTGTGATGGGTTAATTCCTGTAAGTGTACTCAACATTGCTGGCAGTAAATGAATGGCTGCATATAAGCACAATAGCACAGGTGGCTGAAGGGAGATGGCTGATGTCCACGTGCATTTTGTAACACCTCTCACAAGCCAGGTATACTCTCTCTTTAGTGAACTGAACCCTCTTCTTTAGATTTTCCCAGAACCATCCCAAATATGGTTGTTATATAAGGAGGTGGCTTAATCAAACTTTACAATAGGATGCTATATTAGAGTACATATTCCCTCTGCAGTTTTTTTTTTTTTTGTTTAGGTTTATTTATTTCATTTAGTTAGATATGCCATCCCCATTCAAATATATTCATACAAGTTTGGCAACAATGTACTTTTTCATCACTTGTGAATAAATCATAAGAGAGTAAGGAAAATAAAATGACAAATGAAGGAACAGTTTTACTTTCTCCCACTGCCACATTCATATCCCCAAATTACTCTTAAATTTTTATTAAATTATGTCAAGTCAATTTGTCTTTAGGCAATTTAAAAAATATTAGTGGATTGCTTATTACCTAAAAGAAAAATTTAATTTCCTATTTTATTATGAAATTAGTCATGATGTTTAGCTGGATAACTTCTGAAAGCAAATTGGGCTGACCAAAAATCTATCTGCCAAGAATTTCATACTCTATCATAGCATAAAATACCTGAGAAGTTATATTCGAAAACTAGAGAAATTTTCAGGACAATTGTTTCTTTTATTTTTTTAAAGATTTATTTATTTCTCTCCCCTTCCCCCCCCCCACCCCTGTTGTCTGTTTTCTGTGTCTATTTGTTGCATCTTCTTTGTCTGCTTCTGTTGTCGTCAGCAGCACGGGAATCTGTGTTTCTTTTTGTTGAATCATCTTGTTGTGTCAGCTCTCCGTGTGGGCGGCACCATTTCTGGGCAGGCTGCACTTTCTTTCGCGCTGGGCGACTCTCCTTATGGGGTATACTCCTTGCACGTGAGGCTCCCCTACGTGGGGGACACCCCTGCGTGGCAGGCACTCCTTGTGCTCATCAGCACTGCGCATGGTCCAGCTCCAAATGGGTCAAGGAGGCCTGGCGTTTGAACTGCGGACCTCCCATGTGGTAGACAGACACCCTAACCACTGGGCAAGTCCGTTGCCAAATTGTTTCTTTTTTTATCTCTCCTACATGCAGTTTCTGAGGCTTTAGCTTAATTTATTCCCAATCAAAAAAAATGGTAGGGCTCCCAAAAGGCCATTATGTGTATGGGAAGAAAACAAGAGATTGCAATCAACGCAAAAGCTCCCAGAGCAGTGTTTTGGGACCCTTCTAATCCCGCCTCTGAAATGTTCCAGTATAACACTATCCCCTAGTTCTCTGAGTTCACCTACAATGAATGTAAAAAAAAAAAAGTAAATAAACTGAAATGTAAATAAACTGGATATTCAAGAGGAAAAAAGGAAAATTACACTTATCGTGATTGTTTTTGTCCACCTCAGTCAGTATTATGCTATGGTAAAGAAGCTGACATGAGCAATAATGAACTAGATGTAAGTGTAAGCTGTTGAGCAGTGAGAGACAAAGTTCACCATTTTCTCCAGCACAGATGATATTTCGTTTTTCCTACCTGCAATGTAAACTCTCTTTATTTTTGAATTTTCAATATCAAGGGTAAAAATTCTCATCTCCAGACTACATCCCCCCTCCTCTGCACCTGCTAATCCATATCTCTCTCCCCCCTTGTGTCCTATGCCCACATCGGCGGATGGTGTATGCGGCAGTATTCTAGTGAGAAGTTTAACTTCAAAACGTCTGTCCACACAAATGGGAGGTCACAGAACCAGATACTGATTTTTATCAGAAGTATCTTCATAGTGTGTTGTTCAATGTGTGATGAGATTAAGGCCTAGCACTCCCAGTTCCAACAATATTTTCCCTTTCAGCAAAATAATGAGGCTAATAATATAGTAATGATAATAATCAGTCATCACATGCAGTCAGGAGCCCGTCTCAACAGGTCCACTCAAGACTGTTGGGTAGATAGCTTTCTTAAACAGCACCTCTTGATTCCCTGAGCTAGGTCAGTGTAAACCCATAGCAAACTTAATTAGACATGTGTGTTTCTCATTATGAATACAGATGGTACTATTTCCCTTTTAGATAAGGGCAATAACTTTGCAATGGCCATGTTCTATCAAAGCACAGAGGCTGAGGAGCCCTAGATAAAAGGAGATGAACAGGATGTTCTCTGCTATGCACCAGTAACGTTTTGGTAAATTGAATCATATTTTAAGTATTCAGAGACAGCTTGTGGTTTAAATTAAATTCTTTTGCAAAGCAAGTATGACTCCCCTCTTCCCCCCACAATATCAGACTTTTTGATCTCAGTTTTCTCAAAGTAGGGAGCACAACCCTGCATTAGATATTATTAGGAAAAAGGATCTAATTACTTGGTGCCAGGTTAAAAAAGATGGAAAAGATTGACCTAAAGGTTTCGTCTCAGAAATTATAGGCTGACAGATTTGGAATAATTTTATTAAGTGCTTTCCACTAGTAAATTCTAAATTGAGAAACAGTGAACTTTATTCTCTATTTCAAACATTTGATATTCTATAAATATAGACTGGTTAATATATTTTCTTTATAACTATAGTAATACTATTGCTAATTTAAGAATATTTTAATTTCATGTCATAGCCCTGCTTTGACTGCTAGGAGTCCACATTTTTCCAAAAAAGGAAATTCCTTGGAATGCTCTGAGTGCTTAAGATAAAATGGGAAAAAAAATGGAATTCAGCGAAAGAAAAAAACTAAAGCAGAAGAACTTACAGTTAATTCGTGGATGCATTCAGAATCCGCAGAATATGTACCATATGCTTCCACTCTGTAGGATTTTTAAAAAAGTATAATCCTTATCTTTATGGAGCTATCGCTGCATGCCAGAGACAGAGCAAATAGACAAAGGAAGGGTTAAATAACATCTCTAGACAGCGTAAATGAACGAACACTAAAAATAATGTGCAAACAAAAAATGCTCTGTGATCGTGGGGGCTGGAGAGATTCCTGGTCAGGCTTTGGCTCATTGCTAGGATAATCTCTGCACACACTGCCTGGGCTCAGTTTGGGGCAACACACCATCATGAAGAGCATAATTCCTGGAGCCTTGATGTTTTTGGATGAAGGGATTCTGTGAATACCAACTGGCAAACCAACATTAGTAACCACAGCAAATGTTTCAGTTCAAGGTTTCTGGTAAAAAGAATGTCTGTGAACACTGAAAACTATTCCTGGGATGCCAAGACTGCTTCATGGAGATTCTTGTTTTATTTCAGGCTCATACATGCGACTGTTGCCTTGGGTCAGGGGTTGCTTCAAAATTCAGTGTCAATGAAAACCTGGATGTTCCCATCCTCCTCTTAGCAAAACATTAAAGAAATTTCTAAAGGGTCACATAGTGCTGGGCCGAGGAGGAGGTGAGTAAGGTACCTGTTTCAGGTGCAAAATTTCAGGGCGGGGGAAGAGTAGAAAACTCAGCAAACAAGATAAATATTTTAATGCAAGATATTATTAAAAATGACTGCAAAAGACTCCTTGATGAATGAGAGATTCAAATTTTAAATGAAAAAAACAAAACAAAACAAAACAACCAAAAAAAATCCCCAAGTTTTAAATGAAGACAGGATCACTGTTGAATTTTTCTTTTGCCTCAGGTTCCTTTCTGGTACTGGGTTCACACATGATGTGAGGACCTCTTTAGTAAACAGTGGTCATGTACTTAAAACTCCCCTCATTCTATTCTGAATCAAAGCAGTGTTCAGTAAAAATAATAATGATATAGTGCTTTATTTGAACACAAGCCCTGAAAGTTCCTTCCTTCTCTTTAATTCTTTAGCAGATACAGCCCTAGCTTCTGCTATGGCTCAGGCCCTGAGAAGCGCATGTGGGAACACTTCACAAGTCATCAAATCCTGTCCTTAATTTTCTATTTTCCCTATTTCATGCTCTTCAACTTTCATTTTCTCACTCCCAGTTTTGGCCATGGAGGATGCTGACAGATAAAATGAGCAGCCTGAGTCCATGAACTCGGGTTTTCCTATCGCCCTATATCTGGATTATCCTACTTAGGAAGCTAAACAACCTCGTGCTGATTTGGAGCCAAAGGAGGATCAGCTCCATGAAACGAGAGGCCGGGTTCCTTTGTGTCCAGGCTTTCATTAGAGACAGCTGAGAAGGAGACCACATAGCTGGTGTCACTTATAAAACGGCAGGCTCTCCTGGTAAACGGGAGGCCGTTTATAGTTCACGGCTTCTCCTAGTGGGTTAAAAGCGGTAAATCCTTATGAGTCATGCCAGAGTCATAGAATCAATAAAAACCAAAATGACCTTCACTCGGCCTGCCCTCTAAGTGGATGGTCCCAGAGTGATAGACACGCCACTGCTACGTGGGGGAAATGTAATCTGGCGGAAATGACAAGGATCACTTCTGTGCTACTTTATTCTCAGCCTTTCCCACTTTTAATCAGTTCTGGCAGGGCACGGGATTCTCGGATATGTTTTCAAGTTTAATTTTTAAAAACCTCATACTTCAGGGTGACATTGGCCAGCCAGTGAATTATGAAATCCCTTAAATCTCTACCGCGAGAGTGGCAGGCAAAATCAACACCAACTCCGGGTTGGCGGCTCTTCAAGTATTGAGCTAACTGTGAAGTGACTGAGGGAGAGTTCTGAACAGAGAAGGGCCTCGCTGGAGAAGAGAGAAGGGAAGCACCAAGGAGGCAAAGGAGGCAGAGATGGCCTGAGATAAACGCACTGCACTTGCTAGGAGGGCCGGCGGAGCAAGGCGTGGGGCAAGAGGTGGAGAAACAAGAATCTGCCGGTGATCCCAGCTCTTAGCTTTGCACCCTGTAGTAAAGAACAAGTGTATTTTCTGTGACTGGGATGATCTAAAAACAAATTATTTAAAGTACTCACTGATAGTGTAGAGCAGAGTCTACAGATTTGAATGAGAATAAGAAGCCCCAGGGATACTTCTGCATTTTTAACAGCATAGGAGTGATTCTGATGCAGGTGATCTGGGGGCCCCGTTGTGGGCAACACTGTTTAACCAAGCCCCTCTAATACTCCCCAAATTATTGGTCTTGTTATTAATTCCCAGACATTTTTCTGCATGGGATGACTGTATTTACCTTTGAAGCGATGGTTTGATGTGGTGCATAAAATGATTTCCACTGGCAGTCCTAACTCTACTAATCTCATTCATTAATTGCAGGTCTGTGAACTGAGACCTCACTCGGGGAAATCATACAGCATTCTAATCCTTACCCATTTTCCAAACTGCTTTGAGATGTATTCAAATTATAAAATTTATTTTCATTTGAATTTTTAAAAGCCAGCTGTTATTTTGTTTGAAGATAGACTGAATCCAACAAAAACTTAAAAGTTCATATCAATGATATATCCTGTAGCTTTGAATAAGTTTTCTCATCTGCACAGTGGGGTAAATTACAGAACCTGTTGGTACTGAAGGGGCTGGGAAGAGAATGAATATTCAATTAATATTAGCTATGAGCTATTTTTTTTTTTTTTTGTCACTGAATAAAGATAACCTGTTCCTTTGGAAAAAGGACTTTCCCCCTATTTCACAAATGATTACATGAGAAGCAAGAGACAATGAGAGAAGACAAATCAGTTTTTCAGTTTTTCCATTGTCTTCCAGATGCTTATGAATAATGAGGCTGGAAACACCTCTTTAAATAGTATTTCATTATATTAGCAAGGGGTGTATATTAAAACCCACTGAATAGACATGTATCAAATGTTTCTGTGTAACAAATATTTGCACATTTGGTAATCCTTTTCTCATTTTTCCATTGTGAACCAAAAGAAACCAGAACCTTCTTTCTCTCAGTTTATTAAACCATTAATATTGTAGTTGAAACTTAGGAGAACAATCTTATACAATGGTTCAACTTAAGTATATTGGCACTGTAAAAAAAAGTTTTTTACTTACATAGAGCCATTCTTTGGGTCTCTGTATAGAGATATACATATTCGCACATGTATGTGATATAAACATGTTTCTATTGCAGTATGTACATGCTTTTGGAGGTTTCAGGATGAATGTAATTTTATAGTCTTTTAAGGAAAGAGGAACTCCCAAAAGTCAAACAGTTGTGTGATGCCTCTAGAATTCAGATTCTTAATTCCCAGGAACATAGCTGTGGGAGTGGAATGATCTCTCCACCTAACACCATGACTTTCCATTGTGTTTTTGGTTTTTAATTTCTAATTCTTTGGTAGTTGGGAGATATTTTTCTTGATGGATTCTGTGTTGTTGGGAGGCTGGCACAGCCAGCAAGTCAACTCCAGACTTAGTGGTGGGTTAGTAATCCTAGGCCCAGGCTGCTGAGTTTGATGGTAGGCTGGCATCAGATGAGCAGTTTACTTTTGGAGATTCTAAGGCTTGGATTCACAGTCTAAGCCTATTGAAGTAGTGAGTGAAATCAGGGCTTGGAACCACTAAGTCCATGAAATGGGACCCAAGGCTGGTCTGCTTTCCTAGAGGTTTCCCTGGCCAGGAAATCCTGCCTAACCTCCCAGGTCTCAACCTCCTCACCCCCTTGTTGGGAAAATCAAGTCCTTTCTTCGGTGAAGGTTCTTCTCTGTTGATCTGTAACACCATGTGCTCTGGATCTCCTCTTCCCATCATTCCTTATCTGACTCCTCTTGTTCACTGAAGGCCCTGGATGTAGATGCTACGTGAGCTTCAGACTTTGACATCCTATTACTGCGCCGTCTCTCTGCTGTCTCTCCCATGCCTGTCGCTTCAGCTGTAATGTGTGTGTGGCTGGAGATAATGTCTATAACCCTGGCCCAGGCATTTTTCCTGAGGCCTGGCCTGGCAGCCATGATTTCAACTGTGTCCTCATTTCTTAATTGAAATCATCTCTATCATCCCTACCCCAAACTTGTTTTTTCCTTTCTTTTCTGTGATTCATTCTTCTAGGATCCATGATGCTCTTGGGAATAAAATTCACTCATCTTTGACTCTACTTGTATCCTCATTCTCTTCTATCTCATTCTTTGCTTAGGCTACTGCCCCACCTTCTTCTATAAATATGTTTTACATATTGTGATTGCCCTGTTAGATTCTCATTGTCTCTTCTCTGAGTCATGGTCATTATCTTTAAAAAATGAATCTTCTCTGAATTGTTTCCTTCTCTCTTTCAAGGTGCTGCCAGATGAATTTCCTAGAGCACAGCTCTACTGAAAACATCAGTGAATCCTCTTATTTTAAGAATGATGTCCAAGAAATTGTGTACTTAAGAGGTAAGAAGAGGCCAGTATTGACGCTAGGTATGATGTGGGAGTTTTATCCATATGGACACATCATGTATTCTAAAACTCTGTCTAGTCATATGACCATAAGGATTTTTCCCTTGTATTTTGAAAACAGGTATAAAAATAAAACTCACACTCACTATTTGTCATGTTATAATAACTTGCTATATCATGACATATACATTTGAATGTAAAAACTAAGAAAATGAAGTATTGAATATGGTAATAATCATAACCTAGAATTGAAAGGATTCATGAGTCTTTAAATTCATGAGGAAAGATCTATATATCTTGTAGGGTCACTGATCAATTGGCATTAAAGCAGCAATACAATTTAATCTTAAGAGTTTCCTTTTTGGTAGCATAATATTTGTAAAATAATAAATTCCCCTATTATTTTCCAGCAGCAAGTGTGTGAATACATTACAATTAAAATGTAATTTCCTTATATTTCCAGATCCTGCTATTACCAAGAGTATTAGGTTTCTTTACATTATTGCCTATCCCCACTCCCCATCCTGAGTTGCCATTTAACCAGTTCTTTACCTTCATAATTTCTATAAGCTGTTGTTTGGTACCAACTTAAGGAGAAATGAGAATTTTCTCATGATTTATATCTTTGGGCTTTGCATATTTAAAAATTATGCAGATTTTGAGCTGGCATAGATCTTTCTTTTTAGAAAATCTAGAGAAAAAGTACTAATATCTCACTCCATTTCAGCCCACTTTTTCTTACAACTTTGACCTAAAAAGAGCATCACTATTCTATTATTTTGGTCTCTTTTCATGCATTCCTGCTCTCTGAATTCCAATAAAACAGTGACCCTAAGCTGCAAAATATTCAGTCAACTTATTTCTCCTTCACAGTAAATTTTCAAAGCTTGTGGTTCTAAATGACTATCATGGGCCCCAAGTGAGTAGTCAAAGAGATACATTACATTGTACAGATATGTGAATGACAGCAAGAGTTAGGAAGGGAGTGATTCGAGGAGAAAACTGCTAACATCATACTCTTCACACTGTGCCCATGGTAACAGCATTTACTGACTGACACAGGACTGGCACCGCTGGGTCAATGGGTAGAGCACAATGTCTCATTTGAGAACGGAGATCATGGACTCGCTCCCTTCTCCAGCTAAGGGCAGTGACACAACAGAAGGTTAATCAGCTAAATACTAGGGTCAAACCATTTCTGAAACATCAGCAGTCTCCCAGCATGACTCAGTCCCTAAATCAGCCTCCAGCATGTAGTAAGGAAATCAATTCATGGCTTGTCTCTCCTTGAGACATTTCATGTGGGTTTTTACTACAGACTTCTAAAACTGGTGAACTTTCTGCTGGTCACCCTGACTCCCTTTTCTTCTCTGTGAAATGTGGGATTGAGATGTGGATTAAATTAATGAACAAGGCACGTTATTAGTTTCTAATAAAAAACTAGCCATCCTCATGCTGACTTCCTCAGAGCATATTCTTCTCTGAGATAGGGTTCAAGGCTATCATCCTGGAGAACTTGGAAGCAATGGGACATAGTGGGCAGAAAACCTGAGGACCAAGAGTGGCTACAAACAGGATTTGATTGATTCAATATGTGTCTGTGGGTATGGAGTTTGGATCCAAGGAAGTCACCTAGAGAAGGGAGCAGACAGGTCAAATCTGGCACCCAGGGGTTTGTGTTCAGAAAACACAGTACCAGAAGCAAGGATGGTTAACTCTGCTCTGAGGGTGGTTGGTCATATTTTGCATTGTCTGATGCCTGTAGGTTCCCCCAAGCTCTCAGAGGTTAGCGATACCCAGACGCAGATTAGGTATCTCTATACAAATTCTTCCCCTGAGGACGTTGGGATTACTTCACACATCCCTCACCTAAAAATTATAATTTACTAGATATGTATTTCATTCTTTTCTTTCATTTTTAAAAATGATCATTGCTAATGCAGAACCTCAATTACAATTTTATGTAGTGGCATGAAAGAAACCTATTGCAATGCAAACAGAATACATAAACAAAAGGCACATGAAAGTGCAATAATTTGAGCAGAAAGCATTAAAGGCACCTGAATCACCTTTGTCCATACTTAGTGTGTACCACTGAGGGTCAGAGAATGGATCAAGTGCTTAGGAAGGCAATGTGGCAAATGGCATAGGGAATGAGAGGAAGGAACATGGCCAGAAATATTTACCAGAGTCCCCACTACGCATTGGGCCCAGTTCTGAGGGCTTTCTATGATTTGGCCCATTTATTCCTTATCAGGTATCATTAACAGCAATTTCTAGAAGAGAAAATTCAGAAGCAGAGACATTAAGTTTGCCTCCTATATAGGTTAGAGCCATCATATGAGTGCAGATCAAAGTCCTTTTCTTCTTAACCTGTAACCAGAAAGTTCTCCTTATAAGAAATGGTGAAGAAATTTATCAGGTCAAAGGCTCAGGAGATGATGAGGTACCAGGTGGCCAAGAATTTGTCTCTGAAGAGGGAGGAATATGTGGAGACTCTTTCCACTTTTCTAGTGGTGGACATTTAAGTCCCTTCCATAAGCCTGTGGAGGACAACCCTTTACAAGGGTTTCTATGAGTCTTTCCTTGACCCAGATAAGAATTCACATGGATTCACAAGAACCCCGCAGACATTTTCGTATTTATGATCCCAATTGTGCACACTCCAGACCTTTTTTTCTCCCTATCTGGTTATGCCATCGTGTTTTTGGTGCACTGCTTTGCCATGCACCGAGGTCTGTGCCTTGCTGCATTGTACAGGTCTGGGATGCCTTTATTTTTTAATTTTTTTAATTTTTTTTTTACCATAAGGTCCTAGGGATTCAACTGGGTCCTCCATATAGTAAATGGGAGCTCAATTGCTTGAGCCATAGCCACTTCCCCAGACTTCTTTTTAAATATAATTAAAGAAATAATTAAGTAAAAAATAATAATGTTAGTTTTAAGCATGGTTTACTAATGATATTTTTCTTTTATAAACCCAGATTTGCTGCTTTGGGTTTTTTTTTTTTTAAACTTTCCCTGAAACATGTTAATATTTACTCTCCTTGTTTCCCTGATTTTTCTTGCAGATAAAGGAGCTATTCCATCCTTTCCTTCATGGAGGGTCACCGTATAAAACACCAACCCTTCATTCATATTTCTGAGAAGTTTTCCATTCTGGGAAGAGCAACAAATCAAAAAACTGGCATCGATGTGCAGCTATTTTACAGCCTGATCCAGTGAGACTGTGCAATTTTCATACTGAGAAGTAATATATGACCTAGACAAGACCCAGACATTGGCTCATGAGAAAGACTACGCGGCTTAAAAATTATTGCCTTGATCATGGAAAAGAAATATGAGTAATCACTGACATCCACCAACTCGGGATGGTCTTTGGGAGCAATCAGTGCTTGAGAAAATCAGAGAACATCTGGAAATCAGCATATTTTGAGCTAGTTCACACCCTGCTAGGTTCATATTTCAACAGATCTCTGACTAAGGCAGTTATGCTGTCCTGAGAAAAGCAGCTGGGACGTACATCCTTTGGGATTAACCAATTTCAGCAAGGCTGGAAGGAGAATAACACGAGGTAATCCCCCTCACTGGACTCCCAAGTGTCATTCCTGCAGCTCCAGTGTTCATGGCTCATTTGAACTTACTTCAACTTTCCCAGTGTCTACCAGAAAGATGTTTTTCAGGACATTTTGCTAGAAACAATTAATATTTAATCTGTATAAGAAAATGTCCAAATATTAATAACATTTCCTGGGTCTCTATCCAAAGAAAGAATGACAAACCTCTCTCTGATTCTTTTCTCCCTACCCTTTATGCCATGGTTAACCCAAAAGAGAAAAGGAAAAATGTACATTTAAGACATCAGGGTCTTTCAGTAAGATAAGAAGACAATGGTGAGAAGATCTGGAAACATGGTGCTGATTTGGCAGGGATATTGTCCCTAAAGTTCAAATTCTACATAGTAACTCTAGGGCTTATATCAGATTGGTTCCAGAAGGGTCCTACTCCTAAAAATATTCAGTTCATATCCATGCACATATAAAACAGGAGATATCTTGAGCTGTTTCTTGCTTTTGGCCTCAAACAACTTGAAAATCACTGCACCATGTTAGATCCTGGTTCTTTTAGTACATTATATTCTAAAAGTAGTTCCAAGGGATATTTTATGTCAACTATTTATCCTTAGATGTCAAACTTAAAGGACTATAAATTTGTCTCTAAGACATCCCAGTTTGTCTTAGGAAAAAATTATGCATGTTATCCATAAAAGTCTCTAGATCTCTTTGAATATATTTGGGATTGTAGCTGGTGCAACTTTTTGACCAGTGTTGTATGTCAAAGTATAACACTCAGTGTGACTTTTAAGATTCTGAGAAAAGTATCTTTGGGAGGATTCATTGTTCACTCTGTCCACTTCAAACAAGGATTTATAGACCCTCAGCACATCCTATCAGTCTTAATTCTTATTGCTTTTCCCTGCCTTCCTACTGTAGTGAGCTCCCCCACCCCTCGGCCATGTAGGTGCTTCTCTCTGCTCACATGCTCCTGTCTTTACAGCTTGGTTGCAGTCAGTCCAGAGGGGAGAATCATCTTGATTTTCATGTGGCCAAGACAACTCTCCACAGTACTTTTCTCGATTGTGCTCAGCAGCTGCCCTCTGGACCACAGCAGCCTCTTGGACCAAGAACAGTGGACCATGACTGCACATCCTTCTATCTCTTTACAATAGTAGTCAATGGTTACATCTGTGCAAGGTAGTAGTTTTTCAACTGCCTTCACATACATTTAACTGTTTAATCACCATAAACCCTGCATGGATAGAAAAGTTAGTATTTTATAGATGAAGATTCTGGGATTCAGGGAGGTATTACAGTAAAGGGCAGAGAGGGGACTTGAAGCTGGATTTTGTTTTGTTTTGTTTTGAAGCTGGATTTTGATGCAAGATCCAGTGCTAACTCTACAACAGATTTACCCATAAGGGATCTTCAGGTGAGGGCATGGGATTGGATGTTTATTCTCTAGGCTAGGTGTTATTAACCTTTTTTTTCCATGGGCCCCTTTGCCTGTCAGGAGAAAACCACAGATCCATTACTAAGTCCACACTATACTGTATATACTCATGCCAACATATCCCCACAAGAATAATGTTTTCTTGAATTTTAATTCAAGCTCACAGACCCTTTGTTAAGAACCACTGCTCTAGGCCCTAGACCTATGGTTTTCAAACTTGAGTGTGCTTCAGAAGCACCTGGAGGACTTGTTAAAACACAGATTCCTGGACTCCACTCTGTGAGTTCCTATCATGTTCTCAGGCAATGCTACTAATGCTTTCTGGGGGTGGGGTGAGGAACTATTTTGAGACCTACTATTTTAGAATAGTAGACAGTAGTCCTCAATCTTGCTTTAACATTAGAAACTCATGGGAAGCTTAAAAAATACATATTGGGGAGTGGATATGGCTCAAACAGTTGAGTGCCTGCTTCCCACATGGGAGGTCCTGGGTTCAGTCCCTGGTGCCTCCTGAAAACAAAAACAAAGAGCAAGCAAACAAACTAGGGAACCAACTCAGGGAAGCTGATGTGGCTCAGTGGTTGACTCTAGTCTCCCACATATGAGGGCCTGGGTTCATCCCCAACCCTGGTACCTAAAAAAATATATATATACATATATGGAAGCAAATGCGGCTTCCCAATTGGGCTCCATCTAACATATAGAAGGTCCAGGGTTTGATACCCAGGGCCTCCTGGTGAAGGCAAGCTGGGCTTCATGGCAAGCTGGCCCACACGGAGTGCCAGCCCACATGGGGTACCACCCCATGCAGGAGTGCCGTCCCGCACAGGAGTGTCGGCCAATGCGGAGAGCTGACACAGCAAGATGGCACAACAAAAAGAGACATAGAGGAGAGACAATAAGAGACTTGGCAAAAGCAGAGAGCTGAGGTGGTGCAAGAGGATGGCTGCCTCTCTCTCACTCCAGAAGGTCCCAGAATCGGTTCTTGGAGCCACCTAATGAGAATACAAGCAGACACAGAAGAGTACACAGAGAATGGACACAGAAAGTAGACAATGGAGGGAGGGGGGAGAAATAAATCTTTATATATATATATATGTATGTATGTATGTATGTATGTATACATATGTATATATACACACACACATTGTGTATTCCCAGGCTTTACTTTCAGTTTTTACAGGGTGGGACCTGGTCATTGGTATTTTTTTAAAACGTTCTCCAACTGCTGGTAAAGTGCAGCCAAAGTTGAGAGCCATTGTTCTAAGGCAGGGGTCAGTCTACTGCAGGCCAAATCTAGCTGGTTGCTGCGTTTGTTTGTTTGTTTGTTTGTTTTGTTTTTGGTTGTTTTTGTAATAATTTTTTTTTTTGAAAACATCCATGCCCATTTGTTTATGTCTATGGATGTTTTCACCCTACAATGACAGAGTTGGGTGGTTGTCACAGAGGTTGTATGGCCATCAAATCCTAACATTCTTATTCTCTTGCCCTTTTACTGATAATAAGAGCAACAGAGAGATACAGAAGATATTTATTCTTTCTTACTTTCAAAAACTCTTTCCAAATTCTCACAGAGGCATGGTAGGGAGTGTCAGGAATAGGGAAGAAGGTAAGCTTTTTAAATAAATGACTTGATCCTGTCATGATTTCATCTTCTTCTTTTTCAAATGACCTTTCTCTCTACTTCTCTTCTTGTGCACTCGTTCCCATTCCCAGCCTCCCTGCACTTTCTCTTCCTCCCTCTGTGCAGTTACACTGTCTTCTTAATTACAAAGCAGGACTCTGCTTCACTGGCTATCTTCATTTAAGGTATGTTGCAGTGGGAAGAAAATGGAATTTGAAGTCATAGGATATGAATTTAAATCCTCCTCTGCTACTTAGCTGTGAAATACCAGAAAACTTCCTTAGCCTCCGTGGGCATCAGTTTCCTGATTAGTATACTAGAGATGAGAATCTCTCATCAGGTTTCTGCAAGGCTTAAGTAAGATTAGTCAAAGTGCATTGCAAACTGCAAGACACCTTACAAACTTCATTAATTATTATTGGCCACAACTCAGGAGAACACAAGAAGCAAACTAAAAGCCAATTCAATGGTTCCTTTTGGGATTTACCAGGAAGGGACTGAATTTTTCCAGACTCTAAAATTGGCTTTATCCTGGTTTGGAGGAGAAACCCACCATTTCTTAGGTTGCAGCTTTATGACTTGCCCAGAAGCACAGGATTAGAGCTCAGAGCCCACAAATGCAGAATGTGCACTCAAATGCTGACAAGATGCTGCACAGCACTGGCCTTAAGTGAGATTTATGGCCATGACTGCACCTAATGCAGAATCTGGAGAAAGGAAGAAAATAAAAAGGAGTCAAGAAGTTATTATTAACTAAAACTTCAAAGTTAGAAATAAAGTTGAAGAAGGATATAACAAAAAATTAAGGGAGGCCCTGAGTGTTTTATAGTTAATTTCAGTGGCTCATAAGACTTCCTGCCTCAGTGCTATATTAAGAGGGTAATGCATACAGATATTAATTCATAAAGCATATGAAGAGCCTGGAATCCTTTTCCATCCCTGCTGCACAGACCAATTTCATCCCTAAATCCCTCATCTATTGCCCCTGGGAAAATACGGTCATGTGCAGAATCTTTGCAATGATTTCCAGAAAATGTTAACCTCTCTCATAACTTACATATAGTGCCCAAAGAGAAAAGTGTCTTTTTTGCAAACAGGGATCCTCACATCTGTTACTTCTCTTGTAATCTCCTGACATCAAATTCACTCATAGCAAAACTCATTACTAGACAGTTCCGTGAAAGCCATCAAATGGATTCTGTTTATAAAATTCCAGGGCATTAAAATAAAGCTTTGAAAAAACAATCTATTTCTTGCAATGATTTGACAAAAGGGCATCTTTATTTTTATCAAACCATCATACATTTTTAAACCATGTATTTCAAGTTCTGCTCTGATGGCACAGCCAGCCACATTTTGGTATCTTCATGCCAGAGACCAACGGATGAGCCAACTGCATACCAGAAAATAAACTGGCAACAAACATTTATGTAGACAGAGACTATGCAAAGACTTTGAATCTTCCATTTTGATAAAACTTGCTAAACGAAACAGCAAGAACATAATTCAAACAGTCTGTTAGACCCAAGATTGCTAGTATCTTTTTTTTCCTCCACATGAACTTCCACTGTTTATCACCATGGTAGATCTAGAAACACCATTTGGATGGGATTAAGCAATTGCTAATTACTATATTTCAGTGAAATCTAGCTGCTATCCATGGGCCTTGTTAGGCCCTCTAATGGCCAACTTCTTGGCCTCAAAAGAGTCTCCTGGAAGAAATTGAAGGGTTTCTATCATTTGCTCTGCCATACACAAGCATACTAGTATGAGAGAAGGGATCCAAAAGAATTCTGAGAGAAAAATTTAAATCCAGAAATACTCAAGGCAGACTCCAACTTCAAGAACCAAGTTTGGGAGAATCTTTCTGTCTACCCTTATCCATCTCTCCCTTTTTTTTTTTAAGATTTATTTTTATTTTATTTACCCCGCCCCACCCCCCTTGCAGCTTGCTTGCTGTCTGCTCTCTGTGTTCATTCACTGTGAGTTCTTCTGTGTCTGCTCGTCTCCCTTTGTTGCATCATCTTGTTGCTCCAGCTCTCCGCAGGTGCAGGCCGTCAACTCTCCATAAGCACGGGTGAGCCTGCCTTCACAAGGGGCTCTGGGACACGAACCCAGGGCCTCCCATATGGTAGACGGGAGCCCAATCAATTGAGTCACTGTTGCTTCCCTCCCTTCTTTTTTAATTCCCATCACATGAGATGTTACTGTTACACAGTTAGCAATTAATGGTTCTCAGACTGAGAGCAGAGATCAAACTTACATGACTCTAGATTTCTACACAGCTCACTGAAGAGAAAAGAGATAGTGAAGTACATATGCTTTTATTTTAGAAACTCTTTGATATAAATCAAAATCGGCTTAATAACTGTGTTCCAAGTGCAGGGAACTTTCCCCAAGGAAGTACTCTCTTGCTTGAAATAACCTCATAAAGTATTTTTTTTATTTAACAAATTAGTTTTCCTTTCACATTTTCGAAGTATTGATCCTTGATTTCCACGTAGACTGGAAATCTTGTGTTTCTGTGTTTCACTTAGGGTTTTCTTACTGGTCTCTTTTCCAATATCAATAAATGCAGTTTCTTTTGAAATGGACATTTTAGATAGAAACCCAAATATTTCTTTTACCCACTTGACAGACAAATGCTGCTCTTCATACAGAAAAGTGATGCTTTCTTTGTGCTATTTGTCCCCATCGTGCAGCTGGATTGGTTCTGGTCCTGCCACTTGGCTCCCTGTGACCACACAACTGCTCAGTGTTTGGTTGGGATTAGGGGTATAACCTGGTCCATGGTACCAAATAAACGAGTGGGCCCAGATGGCCAGCGAACACTCAACCTTGGCCTCATTTAGTGAGTGTTCTAAACCAGCAATTGGCAAACGTTTTCTGTAAAAGGCCACATGGTAATACTTTAGACTTTGCCAGCCATATCTGTTACAGTTCCTCAGTGCTGCTGTTGTAGCACAAAAGTGGCCATAGACAATACCTAAATGAGAAAGTATGGTTGTGTTCCAGGGAAACACTTTTTACAAAACAGTTGGCTAGGTGGGCTTGTGGGCCGCAGGTTGCTGACCCCTGCAAATGATTTGTCTAACTTGAGTCCAATCCATAAAGCTTCTGGGCCACCTATTTTACTAACCCCCACCCAAAAGACCACCTCCTACTATTCCTCAAAACAGACTGCCAATTAGGGTTGATTTATAACCCCCAAATCAAACTAAAATGTATTAGGGAAAGGACATAAATTTTACTCAACTCTTTGGGGGTCTGATTTCTGGGATCAAAGGGAGGTATTCCATTAGTAGAACAATTTTACATGGCCATTTTAATTTTAACAATCAGCCTTTTAAGAAGAACCACACAAGCGAACACCAACCACCCCAACAAGCCTTACCAGTTCTCATAAACAGCACTTTGTGAAACAGCCTAAGGTCTAAAGAAATATGTGATATACAGACTCTCCTCTGTACCCTTTTGAGATTACATGCGGAAAAAAACATATAGCACAGAGCTCAGGGCCTCCTGAATATTATAACCCCCCTTTAACAGATAAGTAATAAGAGCTGTGCTTCTCTAACTATAATGTACCTAGCAGTCATCTGGGGCCCTTTGCTAAAATGCAGATGCTGATTCAGTAGATCAGCAGTTGGGTCTCAGATTCTTCATTTCAAAGGAGCTTCCAAGTGGTGCTGATACTGCTGGTCTAAGCAATACACCTTGAAAAACAAGAATCTAGAGTAGAAGTTGGTTACAATGTCTGCAGACTGGAAACACTTGGGGAGTTTTCAAAACTACAGATGCAGGCAGCGGACTTGGCCCATTGGTTAGGGCGTCCGTCTACCACATCGGAGGTCCGCGGTTCAAACCCCGGGCCTCCTTGACCCGTGTGCAGCTGGCCCATGTGCAGTGCTGATGCGCACAAGGAGTGCCCTGCCACGCACGGGTGTCCCCCGCGTAGGGGAGCCCCACGCACAAGGAGTGCGCCCCGTAAGGAGAGCCGCCCAGCACGAAAGAAAGTGCAGCCTGCCCAGGAATGGTGCCACACATATGGAGAGCTGACACAACAAGATGATGCAACAAAAAGAAACACAGATTCTTGTGCCGCCGACAACAACAGAAGCAGACAAAGAAGACGCAACAAACAGACACAGAGAACAGATAACCGGGGCGGGGGGGGGGGGGGGAGGAGGAGGAGAGAGAAATAAATAAATCAATCTTTAAAAAAAAACCCCAAAAACTACAAATGCTTGGACATCAAATGAATCAGAATCTCTGGGGATAGGGTGCAGGCATCGCTGTTTTTTAAAAGTTCCCCAGACCATTTTAACGTAGAGTCAAGATGGAGAATTGCTAAATTACAGGCTCAGAGAAATCAACTGCCCTGCACAAGGTTATTTGGTCAGTGGCCAGACAGGAATTTTGAAATGGGGTAAAATTTTTATTTGCCTGATGGTCACTGAAAATGATCTAATATGTTGTTTCTAGGCAGGACATTGGTCACTGAAGATGATCTAAAAAGTTGTTTCTAGGCAGGACATAGGCATACAGTGTACAAATTCCAGGATAATAGCAAATACGAGGGGCAGGGGAAGAGAAAAAGGTGAGACTAACTTATTCAAACAGAGAGATATCAATTCTGGTCACAGACACACAGATGAAGTCAGCAGTACAGTAAATTACTTTGTTCCAGCATGAAAAATCCATCTATGGGTCTTACTTTCTTCATGAAAGCAACATGGCAAAAGAGTCTCTTTAAAGGCACATTTAAGTTCAGAAATGTGCAGCACCTTCAGCTCTTTTTGACGAATCACCACATGATGAAACCTTAGAAGCTCAGGGTAGTGGAGTAATTACACTTGGCTTCAGTTCTGCCTGTTGGAAGTTTCAAAAAGTGACATTGATGGAAAATGGCAAAATTTCTGACCCAAGTTTTTCTGTCCCAAATAAGGTCAAGCTAAGGGAAGAAGAAGGAGAAGGAGAAGGAGAAGGAGAAGGAGAAGGAGGAGAAGGAGAAGGAGAAGGAGAAGGAGAAGGAGAAGGAGAAGGAGGAGAAGGAGAAGGAGGAATGGATGATGATGAGGAGGAAGAATAAGAAGGAGAAGGGGAAGAAGAAGTAGAAGAAAAAAAATTGGGGGCAAATCATCAGACAACCCAAGATTTTCTGAGTTCTACTAAACATATCCAATCCAACATTGAGAGGAGAGGGCCATTTTCAACTGGAAACGTATGAATTTCAATTCCATTTATACAGTTATTCAATCTGAAGATGAGATAAATTTTCTCACTCACTGCAGATCCTGTGGAGAATAAACACCCCCTGGGATGAAGACCTTGGCTGTGTAATTTGGGATATGTGACCTAAAAGGGGAAATGAAAGCGCGATTCACTTATGAGGGAGGTTGGATGTCTCCCAGATTAAGCAAAAGGCAGCTGTGGAGGATACCGCAAGGCACAGCGCTGCTCCTGGGAACAACATCCTTCTAAGTGGTGGATGTGAGAGGCCAGGGTATGGTGGGTCCTGGGAACACTGAACTCATGGGGAAATTCATAACATTGGAAATGCAGGGAGAACTCAGTCTCTCACCAAATGTTTCCAGAGGCTTAATTTCAAGCATGACTTTTCACCCACCTTTAGTCTTTTGGGATATTCTTGAGGAAATTTTAAATTTAGTTTCTTTACCCTGTCCCTCCCTGACTCCTTTTTTGACAACTAGAAAAAGGAATCATATCCTAAAAGACATCGACTAGATAGTCTGAAAAAGAAAGAAAACTTTTAGGGCTCCAGTGTCTGCGGGAGCATCATGCTATCACTTCAGATGAGCTTTCAGTCCCACCAGGTTCTTTCTCAGGAGCTCCAAAGTGGGATCCAGAAAACACACACACACGCGCACACACACATGCATGCACACAAACACACAAAAAACCCGAAGTGGAATCCAGCTTCCACTGGTGAGTGTGCAGCCGGGTCATATCGAACATATTCCACACACACGCAAGCTCACGTTCATGCTGCTCCAAGGAATTGCAGAGTCACCACTGTCCAACCGTTCATTTCACAGAGTGGCAAACTGAGGTTCAGTGAAGGCAGGTGGCTTGTCCAGGTTCAGCACTGTAAGGGCAGAAGTGGGACCAGAACCAGGCCTCCTTCCTTCCAAATCAGCATTGCCCTCCCTGCCCCAGGGGGTCTCCTTTCTCAACTGAAGGTGGAGCAAGGCAATGGAATTTGTTCATTCTTTTCTCTGAATAAGAAAATATCAAATACAGTTGATGGGTGACTTAAACATCCAGAAATACTATTTATTAGTCTGCTTGTAATTTGTATACACCCTTTTTCTAGAACGACTTCCAGGAGCCTGGGACATGCTGCTGGTGGCCTATAGGTTCTTTCTTTTACATTTGCTCCCGACAAAGTGGTAATACAGGACTGTGACTGATAGTGAGACTAACAACAGGGACAGCTGGACAGCTAAGCTCCCATCTAGCGTTGCCAAGAATTCTCAGTTTGGATTTTTCTTTCTCTATTAAGGCACTCACTTGAGAGTGAAGTCTTCCATGCATTGTCATTTTGGACACTTTCAATAGACATTCTTTGAGGAAACATACATGAAACACTGTCATAATTGGGATGCAAAGATGAAGAAAAGCAGGCCCTAAAGAATCAGGAAGGTAATAGTCTATGTAGCATGTGGGGTGGTGTATATCAGAATCATTAGAAAGCCTGTGTAAAATACAGATTTGGTGTCACCTTCTTCTCCCAGATGATTCAGTGTGGCTCTGGGCTGGTGCTCTGGAAACTGTATGTTAATAAATTTCCATACAGGTGATTCGGGTCCCACATACTCAGAAATGGTGAAAATATGGGACCTGGGCAGAGAGATCCTTTGAGAGAAGCAAGAGACCTTTCTCTAACTGTTGGCTTTGGAGCTTATCTCCAGGAAGGGGGAAAGATGACCCTTTGCTATTTTCTTTCCAGTAAAATCAGGATGGAGGGATGGAGAAGTCAATTTTATAGACCTTGGGTTTAGTAGGGTGCAATGTGGCCCTACTGCTCACAAGTAGGAAACCTCTCACCTAAATCCCGTTGTCTTAGAAAAGGAGGCACTGAAGCTATTTAAGGAAATGGAGAAGTATGTGAAATCATTTGCAATTGGATTCAATTCTAGAAGACACGGTGGTGATATTTAACCTGATGCCATAGAGTCCGTTGATAAAGGGAAGAAACAAAAACAAATGTCTCACAAAAGAAAGTGATCAGGGTTCCAGTCTACACTGTCAGTCAATGTGACCACCTGGTTTGACAAGGGAAAAGGCTTGGGAGGTGGACTGGGGTCAGTGAGGAGTCCATGTGGCAAGGAGACATTTCATTTCTAGAAGGTTTTGTTTTTGTTTTTGCTCTGACTGAAGTAAATTTACCATGATATGAGAATGCCTTTATTCTTTTTGCCGTGGCCTGGAATTTCATGAGAAAAGCAACAGCTGTGAGGTAGTGATGGGGACACGGTGAGTGCAAAAGAATGGAGTGGGAGAGAGGAGAGATGGGGAGTGACTTCTTGTGAAGAAGAGATGAAAGGGGCCCACGTCACCCAGGAGAGTAAAACATCTGTGACTAGACCCACAGTAATTAATCATCTCCCTGAGATGCTAACGGTTCCCCCTGTCTGCCCAGCAGTTTTGCTGGCACAGAGGGAAACAAGCACCTCTACAAACACAGCTAGTAAAAACAGTGTGTTCCAGCTACAAAAACACCCCGGCCCCAGCAGAAGGCAGTGGGCCCTTATTTTTAAAATTATGCATGAAATCATGCGGAGAAAGAAACAACAAATTCCCCTCTATGCCTTGGTGTATGTAATTCCTGGAGATCTAATGCAAGTATTTGCTGGCTCACATTGGAGTGGGAAGATGTCAAACTACTAACAAGATTTTGATGTGAAAATCCCTCCAGAAAGCAACTATTGATAAAATAACAACGAGGCCTGGAGGTAGACACTCCTTTTCCCTAGGAATTCTGGATTGCCTCATAAGGGGGAGGGAAAAGTTGCTCTTACTTAATTGTCGTTACTCTCAAAATACCAGAGTTTGCAAGCTGGGAGGGATCTTAGAGTCCTACTGCTTTCCTTTCACCTGTTGGCTTTGCCCACCCCCACCCGGTTAAATAAAAGAGGAAAGACGGAAGGACTTATGGAAGACTCCAGCGCTCTTCTGTGCATTTTCAGTAGAAGATGGCATTTAGGATAGATTCCCTCTTACCAGCTAATTTAAAACTACTTTCAGCTTGGGTGAAAAGGATTCACATTCAGCAAGTTCTATTTTTCTTTGTATGTGTATGTGATTATAAGTTTGTGGCTTTACTTTATTTTGGGATATACATCAATTCCAATAATTCCTGATCTAAATGGAAGGAAAAAGAATTAAAAACAGTCTTGCTAAAACCTGTATGACATTATTTTTAAAAATGCAACACTGGATACATTTGGGACTGGAATTCGAGAAGTAAAAAAGTACCTTAGCTATAAGAATGTCATTTTTGGATCAGTACTTCACCTCTCTGAATTCTAGTGTCCTTGTTGGTAAAGAAAGGGCATGGGACTATAGGCTTCCAACTCTAAGGATCCTTGAAAGCATAGGAAACATATTGAAGTGCCTTTTTTCTTGTTGGTGATGGCAGATCTGTTCTGTTGCCTGGGATTTGTCTTGCTGGGTTCCTCGGCTGACCATCTTGAGGCAGAAAAATCCCAATTAGGCCACGGCCAGCATTTCTAGGGATCAGACCTCTGGCTCAGTTTGCATCTTGCTCTCCTTAAGTGAAAAAACTGCCTCAAAGTCAAATATGACTTTGGTGCCCTTGCTAAGCCAAGGAATCCTTTTAGAGTTACATTGACTCAAAATTGCTGAAAAGGAGCTGGCTCGCCATTCAAGATAATGCAATGATTTGCACGTAGAAGCCAAAAATATGTAATGAGGATTTTAACCAAGTGTCAGTAATCCTGGAGGAGCATTTTGCAACCTCTACAGATATTTCACAGAATACACTGAAAACCTCTTCTCTTTTAAAATCAATAGAGCCATAGCTTTTACTCCTAATTATCAGTTCAACCAAAAATAATTGTTCTGATAATATTATTATTATATAGGCAAAGCTTATAAAAGGAGGACATTGAATCCCAAATTCCCACCGTCAGTAGCCTTTAAGACTATAATAGCAACTTAAGGAAAAGCAAACAGAATAGTTGATTTAATGTTCTGGGAATATTCACAATAGTCACAGACATCCAGACACCACTGCCCTCTGCTGAGCCTTTCACCAAGAGTTTTCCTTCACTTACCACTGAATGAGCAACAAACAGTAAGAGGCACTGTCCTCCAGTCTTCACCATGGAATTCTGTAAAGCTGCTCTAGGCACCAAAAATTGTCCTGGTGTCCTCCCTCCCTCCCTCCCTTTCCTTCCCCCCTCCCTCCTTCCCTCCTTCCCTTTCTTCTCACTCTCACTGCTTCATTTCCTTCTTTTCCAAATGACGATCTTATGAAATTACTGTGGGGAACAGAGAAGAGACAAAATAGCAGTAAACCCACTAAAATGCCTGTTCACCTCTTGTTCGACTTTTGATGGGAGTAGGACCATCTCAGAGAGCAGGAGGGTTGTAGAATTGGGCTCCTGGGAAACAGAGAGCCAGCACTCTGAGTCTCTTCAAGGGAAAAATCAAATAGCCAGTTTCAGTTGTTTCTAGCTCTACAACAAATGAGGTACAATGTGTGACAACCTTTGTTTATTCTAATGCAGTCCACAAATGTGGAGTGACCTTCTTCTTCTTGAACCGGGAGACACCGGTAGAGAGACTGTGCTTCAATTATGTTATATTTTATAAGGTAGGCGGGTGGGACAATTTGGTGGACATAAATCCAGATAGAAACAAGAAGCCAGGGTTCTGGTTCCAGCTCCTGTGCCACTAGGCAAATCTTTACAAGTTTGTGCTCCTGCTTCTTTTATTTGTAAAAAGGAAAAGATCCAGATGAAGGAGGATAAAAATAGTTTAAAATAGCTGCAAGATTCTTCTTTTTTTTTTTTGCCATTCCCCATAGTCACATCTACTCTCCAAGCACTGATCATTTTACAGTTAAATTGCTGTCAGTGACTTGTCCCTGTCTTCACCTTCAAGTGAGTTTTTAAAAAAGCTATTTCAAACGCTGTTCACCTTCCCATCTGATTCCGCCACCTAATTTGGGTTTTTTGTGTCCTCTGCCAGTTTTTCCACCTTGCCTTGCTTGATTTTTTTCAAAAGAGTTTCAGTGAGTGGCCCTTGGTGGTGGCACGAGGCCACAGGCATGGGCACTGCTCTCTGAAATGAGTCTGAAGAGGCAGCAAATCCCTCACCTCTCCTCTCTGTACTCCACCATTCCTCTACTATTTAGCTGTATTCTTCCCAAATATTTTATGGAGCTTGAATCATAACAGTAGCTTAAGCAAGCAACACCAATAAATCAGTACTGTAGTCCTCAGTTGGACCACACAGATACAGGTCTTATGAAGCAGAACAAACACATCTATTCTTTTCTACTTACTTTTGTTTGCCCTTTGTCTGCCTGAGAAAATGAATGAATTAACAAATTAATGAATGAATGTAACAGATTTGTGTGCCATGCAAGCCTATTCAGCAGTCATATTGTAGGTGCTTCACATGCATTAGCACTACCTTATCAGACCCAGAATTTTGGTCTTGGTGGACATTTGTGTGGTCTGTGGGAGACACTGCCCACTGCAGAACTTAAAGCACTCTGGTCCTATTTTAAAGGAAGCAATGAATTGGCAAGAAGGTAAGAAATCCTCAAAGGTCAAAAACTAAGAAAATGGGAACCCAGAAAAGAAAACAGAGTACTGGGGTTGGCTTTTTCCTTAAAGACATTTTCCATACACAGATGACCGAAAGTTTTGGTTTTAATAGCCTTGCAGGGTAGATGCAAAGGACAGAAGATGAAGTGTAAGGCATCTCTACATCACTACCCCATCACATAAAGCTGGGACTCCAAGGGGGTTAAATCCTTAGTGTAAGGGTAAAATAGAAATACACATTCATACAGTCCTCAAAGGCTTTCTATTGATTAAGTTCCAGGGCAGATAAGCTCACAAACAAACATCCAGAAACAAATGAACAAATAAAACATAATAAATATAAGGCAAAAAAATTACCATATGCAAGAGTCTGCAGAAATACCAAATAGTATCAGACCTGTAAATACTTCAGATATTAGGAGTATTAGACAAAAGGTATAAAATAAATGTTCAAATATTTTAAAAAATAGGGCTTAGAAATGGAATAAAGAGTAAGATACTACTAAACATAGGACCAAGCATATTTGTAAAAGAACTAAATAAATATTAGAAGTTAAAAATATTATCACTGAAGGTAAAAACTCAGTGGATGGATTTACTGGCAAATTATGTTCAACAAGAGAGATTTAATAAACTGAGACATGGAGCTAAACATATTATTCAGAATGAAGCAAGAGGCAAAAAAGAAAAAAAAGGTTAAGATTAACGAAGCTTAAGCTTCAGGGTGTCTCACCTGCATGGGTTTCTGTAAATGTTGTAGGTGGGGAAAAGCCAGGCTGGGATCAGCAAGCATTCCTAGGTTAGCTTTTCTAGTAAATTCCCTAAAGAGACCTCAGAAGAACGGGATCTGAATCTCCAAGGCTGTGATTATTTTCTTATTCTAAATAAATATTCACTCCTGCACACACATACACATACACAAAGTTTAAGAAACATGAAGGATAGAGTAAGAAATTCTCACATATCTAATTGGCTTTGGAATAAGGAAAGAAAAAGAGTGAATTTGGCTGGAGCAACAACTGAAGAGATAATGGCTTAGAGTTTTTCCAGAATAATTAAAGAAACCAATCATGAGATTTAAAAAGCCCAACAAATCACAAGCAAAATAAAAAGAAATCTACACCTAGATGCATAATAATGAAATTAAAGAACAATGAAGAAGACATTAAAAGCACCTTGAAAGAAAATACAGATTATTTGCAAAGGTATGACTGATAGCAGACGTCTCAACAGCAGTAATGGAAGCCAGGGGACAGTGAAATAACAGCATGAAGGTACTCAGAGAAAATAACTGTTGACCTAGAATTACGTACTGAGCACAAATGTCTTCTGAGAATGAGAGCCAATGAAGACATTTTCCAATAAAGCCCTCAGTAACAAATTCTAAAGTATGTATTACAGACCAAGGAAAGTGATCCTTGACAGATTGTCTGATGCAAGAATGAACAATAAACCAAGGAAGTGGTAAACATTTGGTTAAACCCTTATGACCATTTATAGTATATAATAAGAGTAATTGCCTAAAATCTTATTGGATTTATTAAAACACAAGATAGAACCCAATTATCCAACATGAATAGTATATAATTTGTGAAGGCAATTATCAGAGTTCAGGTGTTCTAAGAGCCTTGCATTGTTCCAGAGAACAGTTAAAGTATCGATTAAACTCATATTTTAACAAGTTAGGACGCATGTTAAAATTTCATCGGCAACCATTAAATGAATAAAAAAGAAAGTATATAGCTTCCGAACATTAAAAGAAAAAAAGTGGAATGAGAAAAAAAATCTTCAGTCAATCCAAAAAGAAAGAAGAAAAAATAAGACTGAAAAGATGGGACAAAAAGAAAGCAGAAAATGAGATGAAAGGAAGAAACTTAACAATATTATTAATTTCCAAAACCTTTAAATGAACTGGATGCTCTAGTTAAAACACAAAGATTGCTGGTTTGGATAAAAACAAAACAAAACAAAACAAAAGAAAAAAAACCCCAGCTATGTGATGTTTACATGAGGCACATCTAAACATAATGGTTCAGAAAGGGTGAAAGGGAAGGAATGGTAAAAAAAATGTCAGATAAATATTAACAACAACAAAAAAATCTGGTGTAACATTGTTAATATCAGAGAGAAATAGACTTTAAGGTAAAGAGTCATTATTAGAGAAAGGGAGTCACTATATAATGATTAAAGTGTCAGTTAAAAACTATTCAAAATATATAAAACAAAAATGGAACTATAAAGAGAAACAGATTAATCTACCTGCATGGTGAAATACTTCTCTAAGGAATTAATAGAGCAAGTGGACAAAAAAAAAAAAAAAAATCAGTGAAAATAGAAAAGATTTGAAGACAGTTCTGAAAAGCGTCACCTTCTTCTAGCTTCTTCCTTCTGCTGTCTCGTAAAGCAGAGAACCCTCTGTGGGAAGATAAGTTTGGGGCAGGGCATGATGTAAGGGGATGAGGAATCATTGGTATTAAATTATTTCCTTATATAAATGGGTGTCTCTGAATTTTAAAAAAGTGGTGAATCTCAGATATTTTTAACAAATTACCATGCTATAGCTACCTACTCTTTGGTAAATAACAGTAAGGATCTCAGGGCTGTTTACTTATTGTTACCTGGCGCAAGGAGTGTAGAATAATTGAAAAAGAAATATACATTCATACAAACTGGAGCCTTCCTTGTCCTTCTAAAAGCCAAATTGTCCAAAGCCTGCTTCTTCAAGGAATATTCCAAAAATAATTTTATTTCTTACCCTTCAAAATTATGGAGAAAGGAAACTTCTTTTTTACGAAAATGCTGTAAAGAGATTTTATTTATTTTGTCAAGAAATCTTGACAATAGAGTGGATGAGGATTCTTTTACTGGAGCTTCATCATAAAAGCCCTAATGAAATATTTCTTGTTTCTTAAAGACAGCTGCATAAAGGGGATTTGATTTTCCTGAGGAACTAGGAACATTTTTGTGTGGACCTGTCTCACACGAAAGAGCGCCTCCGGGTTTTGGATTTTATGATAGGAGAGCAATTAAGCCAGTTTGCTGCCTCTATGTTTTCCTCCCAGAGCTGTTCTAACTGCTTGGTGTTTACCCCTTTTCTCTAGCACTTGAGGAGCTGAAAAGAGCTAGCAAAGGATGTGTTCAGTTTTTCCAAGTGCAGAGATGAGTGTTCTTCACTATGAAATAATGGCAGAGTGCTCTGGGGGCATTTTCTAAGGTCAAAATCCCTTAGGAGAAAATTTATAAAGTCATTGGTTTAATGCCTCATTAAACATAAATACTTTATAAGTTTTTATAGCAATTTTTCTTCAGGTTAAATCAAAGTTATATGATTTTTCAAATAATTCCATGCAGAAGCCATGGCACAAAGATTCCTAAGACTTCCTTGCAATCAATAAGTTTGTCGTTGCTGCCAGCTGGTGCAATTTCCCTGATTAACCTATGAAAGTGTTTTCCTTCATGAATGCTGTTCAGCAATAAACAGATACTGTAATAGAAGACGAGGACAGGTTCCAAAACATGAATTCTTGGTGATTCTAAATGAAGATGTATAAAGGAGAGAGAGAGGAAGAACAATTTGATTTGCTCCAACTAGATTGACCTAGAAAGGAGAAGAGCAGAAAAATTGCTTTGACTAAGTAAACGTGACATAAGTCATACAAGAGCAGCATTCACAATATGCAATATTGTAGCCTTGTTTAAAAATATGTATTGTCTGGATCCAAGAGTCATTTAGATGCCAGTAATAAAAAAGCCTTTGCTCATTCTGTTCTTCTGTTGCCATTTTTCTCCTATTCATTGGCAACAACTTCTATTTCCTTCTTTGAGATATTGTCTTAAGATTTGGGTTGGTACTCCTTTGCTGTAGTTGAATTATGATTGACTTCAAATTATGCTTGACTTGGAAATGGAGGCTGTTTTTTTAGGACATTGTAGATACTCCCTTTGTATCAAGGACTTAGATTCTACTATAATTTGAAAACAAAAACACACCATTTTCTTAAAGGCCCCCAGAACAGTCAGTTCATTTGCAGAGAAACTTATATCAGAGCATGATCTGATTTAAATTATAAGTAGTTTTTCTCTGTCATTGTCACAAATTGTGTGAGTGCTTTGATTAGGTCCTAATCACCTATCCTTGGTTTATGTTAATGCACAATAAACATTGAATAAATAACTAATTTTTCTTTTCTTTATCATGTAAGGTTTGTTTCAGAGTTGGAGAGAGTAATGAAATAGATTTTTGTCAATTTTTAATCATGCCTTGCTCATATATGTTTGTGATTGACAATGGTACTGCTCACCAATATAGCCATTTCCTTTCTTGGTGTGAGATTTATACTTCCCTGCCTCTCCGAAGGCAGGCTTGGTCCTGGGACTTGCTTTGGTCAATGGGGTGTAAGCAGTGTGATGGGTCCCTTCTAGGTTGTGGCTTTAATAGCCCCCTCTGCCACAGTCTCTATTTCCCCTGCCACCGCAACCTGCCAAGGGCCAGGCAATGGCTGCTCTGAGAACCTGGGTACTGGAAGTGAGGGTGATGATCATGTGTAATTGACCCACAGCCAACCCACTATTGGGCATTCAGCACAAGCAAGAAACAAATTTGTGCTATTGTGAGCTGCTGAGATTTTTGGGGTTGTTATCTAGCCTGGTGCATCCTGATCCATACAGCACTGCGAAAACTTCTACAGAGATGACACAAATCCAGCTTCTTTACTAATGAGCAATATAGTGGTGGTGATGCTGCTGCTGGTAAGGTTAGTTCATTTGCAATCAACTTGCCTATTGCTTTATTTTTAAGCCTGGGTAGTCTTTTAGGTATTAGAAAATGTCCGTGATGTCAGAGCCTTTGATGATAACGGCCATGTATGAGTTTATGTAATAATATTATTGTGTATTGCAAATATCTTTCTGCCTTTAACATTTATGAAGGAAAGTCAATTTTCACTCAAATAGGTTTCTTTTCATCTGGTTTTCTCTACAGTGTTTATGCTTGAGGTTTATTGCTAGCAGTAAAGAGTGTCCAAGTATGTTATGGGAATAACCAAATTCCCAGTGCTTTAAAATATATTCCAGAGGCCCCAGAGTCAGTTAAAAGTTGATTGATTATCCAGCAAATATATCAAAACTGGTATTTATGAAATATCCCATTTCTTCAGCTCTATCTCTTATAAGTATGAACATTACATTTGGGAGTTGTGGTGCAAATATCTCAGACAGCTTTGGGCAAAAATTACTGCAAATTTTCCATGACAAGGAAAATGTTCTTTAAGCTGTTCAATAATTTAATAAAAGATCTATGTCAACTGATGTCTCTTATGAACTAATATTTTAAAAGGTATGGTTTGAGCTAATGAGTGTGTACATGGACTTTTCTATCTGACTAGTTCAAAACTGACATCAGGTTTCTGTTTCATTTGTTCATGATTTAGGCAGAATTAGGGTTTGAGAAGGAAGAATGAGCTCTCAGATATGGCTTTTATCAAATATACCACAAATATTTAATGTTTTCAATTTGCCTATTTGGTCAATGATTATTCATTTGTTAATATACCTTACATATATATATATATATATATATATATATATATATATATATATATATATACACACAGGTATGTATAGTCTGTCTTAAGTTACAAAATCAAATTCCTATTTATTATATGCTAATATTGTATGGAGTTCTATATACTAGGTATTATTCCCTTGAGGAAACATAGCATATCTAACTGCATAGGTCTGATAAACAATGCCTTTTGCAAATTGTAACCCTTACTTTTTAGTTGATGCTAGCAGTAATGACATACTATGATGTGGCTTGTATATGGTAGTTTTACTAAGCGCTATGCAAGAGAGAAGAAATCAATAAATATATTTGTTGACTGACTGATAACTAGAAAAATGTATCAATTTGTGTTCAGTGGAAGTCTAAGAATTCTGCAAGAAATTTTCAAGTCTGAAGGGGAAAATAAACCTATCAATACACCATAAAATAGATATAAAATCTGTTCAGCCATATTTTCCATCTGAAAGTACAACATTTCGTTTTTATGTCATCTTCAGAGGTCACAAAAGCTCTTGCTTAAATGTTTCCTAGGACAAAGAGAATTTAACCCAGAGTTGAAAGTGATTGTGGTTGATTATAGTACCCACATTATTTCAGACCACTCCTACCTAATATAAGCCGTGCAAGATTTCCCCCTTTAAGGTGTGTTGCAAGACTTCATTTCATTGTTGGAATCCACAGGATTCTCTGAACATGTCTTAAAGCAGGGATGTGGACTGGGCTTTAGTGTCTCCGGGGAAGTTATGCAGCCAGCATGGCGATTACTCTTTTTTTCCCTTTAGTATTCAACCACATGCAATTAAACACAACCCTGCCTGAGCAGAAGGAGAGGTCTGTGCTCCTCCAATTTATACTATTCTTCCATACTCCTGAAAGAAAAGTTCCCCGAGGGTATAAAAATAGCCTACTCTCCACTAGGTGTGAGCTGAAAAATTCACAGAAGGAGCAGGCATTCGGTCCAGATTTCCAACAGTGCATACCATTGAATTAGACTTGTGCATCCTTCAAGCCCGTGGAATAAGCAGAATATCCTGGAGATAAGCCATCATTTTATGTGTGTGTCTTATGCTATTCCCTGCCTGGGCCTCAGCGGCCACAGGCCTCCTAACTGGAAAGAAGTCCGTGACAGGCAGCTCTCCCAACTACCACATGCTGCTGATGTTGCCTGGAGAAGTGCAGGAACCGAGACTGAATAAGTGGTGTGGTTTGGTTTTAATATTTTGCATTTTTGTCCTGCTTTGAAAGCTCACTGCATTTTGTTGCTGTTATTGTCAAGGGGTCATTGAAAATGAAACTGGGGTGTCCCTGTGGGGTTTTGCAGCAGATAGGTAAAGCAGGTTCAGGCAGAAGGGGCAGTTGACAACTGAAGTGGCCTGAGCGGTAGCCATTTGTTTGCTGGGGTGAATGGGGCATAATTTATTCAGCTGCAGCAGAGGCGGAAAGCCAATCTGGCCTTGACCCATTTATCTTTAGAAAACTAATTAAAGTGGAGAACCTGGTTTACTGTTGTGATTGAGGTTTTACTTTTCCCTGTTCAGGCCAAGCCAAGATTGAGGGTGTGTGTATTTGTGTGTCTGTGTTGGGGTGGAAGGTGGGAAATATCAGTTTCACCTAAAGACAGCGTGGCTGAGGCTCTAGATAATAAAGCAGTTTCTTAAACACAGCCTGACATCCTTTTGAAATGCAAAGTAGTGGATTTAGCCGGATGCAGAATCCTTTGAGGTGACAATAAAACGCCATGGCAATTTCAAATGAACAACAGACCGTTTCTCTCATCCTAACAACCAAGGCCTCCTAAATCACACCCAAAATGGCCCCAAAGAGGCATGGAAGAACATTTTTACGACCAGCATTTTACTCCAAAACTGGTATTAACCACCAGGAAGGAAATGACGGCAGTGTATTAGTTGCTTTGTCAATTTTGTTTCAGAGCAATTTAAAAAAAGTATATATCTCAATCATATTTTGCAAGTATTTAAATTTCTATGTAATAATATTAGCAACATAGTTATCATTAATGCCATACCAGTGAATCTCAGAAATGGCATTGTACTTTTGGGAGAATCATATTCAAAGACAGATATTTGACTTTTGGGGACTTGATAAAGATGATAGGAAGCAAGCAGGGAAGTCCAGCAGACAAGGCGGGTGATATTATCTCTGGAGCTACTTGAGCTATTGGGTGAACCAAAGAACAGAACCAAACAACAGATTTGTTGCAACTATGATGATTTCTCTTCCCATTTCTCGTTTAGCCTCCAGAGACCTTAAGCTCTCTGTCTTCCCTTCCAGAGAACTTCCTGTTCCAGATTTAGCTCTTAACTCACTCTCCTCATCCCAACTGCCCTGAGCTCAGAGAGCTGGAATGATGAATGGGGATACTGGCCAGCATCTGACCGTGACAATTCCCTGTTAAACATATAAATTGCAAAGGTAAAGTTTTCATCTTAACATTACCACGGCCCGAATTTAAAGCCAGGCAGACATTTAGCACCATGATGTCCTCGGAGTGTTGCCTGAATAAATGTCAGTGTACCAGGTGAGGGTGTCCTCCTCTCCTGGTTGCATGATGCTATGTAGGGTGTAGGTCTTTACTAAGGGGGAATCACCAGTATGGAGTGGAATGATGAAAACTAGGTTAGATAACTGCTGATTGTTTTGTTAATATAGAGTCAAGTAAGATAGCCTGGGGGTTCTAGTCTCCCGGCCCCAACACCAGGAAGTAAAAAATATCCAGTGCACTCACAGTTCCTGCTTGCTTTAAAAGAAACCAGTGCATTCAAGTAAGGAAAAATAAAAGGGTAAAAACCTATGCCAGACTATGTCTTAACCCCCTAAATTCTCTGTGTCCTAGCTAATGGAAAAATTAGCTTCTTATGGCTGAGAGTGGATGTTGGTTTGCTCTTCTTATCAGTGAAGTAATTATTTGCTCAGCACAAGAAGAAAAAACCCAATATATTCCATCAGAGAAGAGCTAGTTTTTCAGGCAGACTACACATAGTCTGAACATTGGGATGGAATTTAAATCAGCCACCAAATGAGCTAGTCTTACACAAAGATTAGATTGAAACCTTGCCATTGCGAAAGAATACCAAAATGGTTTTCAGCCATAAATACCAGGCAGAGAGGAAATCACTAAACAAGTTGGCCATGCGCAGTGTTCAATTCACTCTCTAGACAATTTGGAAAGGGAAAGAGGAGGTAGAATTGCTCAGAAATGCTCCAGAATGACTGTACAAAGACAAATGGGGATGAGAGGAAGAAAAAGAAGACAAAGCTTACACTATGCTGCATTGTCCTCCACACAGTCCTCTGGGAAGCAAGAGGAAAACAAATTTAAAGGAAAAAGAAAAAGAGATTATTCTATACATAATAGCACAGAACAGGTATCACGTTTAGCTTTGTAGGTTGGAATTCCACCACCCCCACCCCAAATTCCCTCAGAATGATCAGGAGACTATTTGAGAAATCTGCACACATAATACAATGTCGAACATTGACTGGAGATTTATTGGCCTAAATTATCACCAACTTGATGAATAAAACTTCCAAGATTGGTTTTAAAAAGAATTCTACTTTTGTAAAATACATTCCCGTAAGGTATACAATGTAAAGTACATTTTTGCTCTAGTGAATCAGCCGGAGTAAAATAACAGACACTCCCTGCCCAAGTGTATTCAGGAGCTATAGAGCATGTTGTGCTCGATTTCCTGAGCTGTACAATTAGTTTCCTTTTACAGAGGATTATTTGAAATGCCTCTGCATGCTCAGATATTAAAAATTGAGCTATTTTGTGCTGCTTTATTTTTACACTCTATACTACTAGTGAATTGGAACCTTCTAAAAAAATCCATTTTACATAAAATTGTTTGAGAGAATGAACAGATTATAAATTGAAGAAAGGAGGAAGAGAACCAGTCTCATCCTCAATGCAAATAATCACCTCTGGCCTGTTAAACTGAAGATCATTAACAGCTTGCTCTAGGGTGAGACTTGTTAACAGTAAAGAGACACAGGACAGTGGGACCATTAGCTAAACAAATTAATTGATGGCAGTTGTATCTTCAATAAATCATGACCATATGTGGCATTTCTGATGAGCTGGCTTTCTATCAGGAGCCGAATTTATGTAAATATTTTAATGAATTATTGGATAACAAAAATAACTGTAGGTAAGTGTATCTGAAACCTACATAACTGCTTTTTACATAAACTGCTTTTTATGCCCAAATAGCTTTAAAAGGAACAGATGTGAATGCTTCCTAGTGATATTAAAGAATTTGAGTTCTTTATAAATATACTAAGAAGTTACAAGTTCTTTATAAACACGAGAGGATAAATGATGGAGTTGACGTATTAAGAGGTTTTTGTTTGTTGTTTTATTTTATTTAGTTTTCAATGCTCACATAAATTTTAGCAGTAGTTGGGATTAGGAGCTTTATTTCTAAAACAAATCCATAATTACTAGCTCTCATTAAAAAACTGCTTTACAATTTTCTGATATATAAACTGATTCAAGAACATTTACCAGCTGATCTCAGAGTTAATAGCTAGCTTCACTTTGGCAAAGGGGGTGTGGTGTACAGAATCTTATTTTTGATACTGTCCTTTGTTTTCTGTGCTGAAATACTTATGAAATTAAGGGAAATCTTTTCCAAATAGCCTCTTTTTCTGGGACACATGCTTCTTATAAATATTCTGGAAACATCTTTTCAGGAGAAAATGAGCACTGGAAGGAGGTAACATGAGCCGTGTTTATAAACAAAGTCGGCTGTAATGTATGGCAGACTCATCTGGAGAGTTCACCAGTGTGTGGGCCTCAAAGATGTTTGTGTGTGACTATAGCACAGCCCGTCAGCCAGGGACAACCGTTCCAATTTTTCATTATTCAGAACTACACCGAACCCTCAAAGGGAAGAAGGGCTCGGGGGAGCCAACGACTGCAAAGGAAGACTCTGATATTAGCTTCGGGCCTTGCTAGTGATTTCAAAAATAACCTTGGTATGTGGAATAAACTTTTGATGTGGAATTGGCCCTTTGCTCTTTAGTAGCTGAGCAAAGTAGCTCCAGGTAGGTTTATGGCTGGCTGTGAATTACAAATTACTAATTCTTACAATCTGTAAAGGAATCCAAATTTAATTCAATAATAAATGAATAAATAAAGAAAAGCTCAGATCTTCCTTACAGAGCCTTAAGCTACACCTGTGGGGAAATAAAATACTACAGCTGTCAGAGAACATTAGAGACTAAAATGGGCTTATTGATTTAAATTCCCATGTACTGAGTCTGGTCCTTGGTTTTTACTCATGACCATAGGATTAATCATTATCAATTATTTTCAGGAAAAAAATTTGGTTAAAATACATTTGTAGAGTGCATAAAATAGAAGATCCTAAATC